>NC_091620.1:80629828-81239055 GCF_027580195.1 Bos mutus | reverse complement strand
AAGTCTTTTGGCCCTTTACACGTTTTCCCTTTAAAAATATACTACTTGTAAGGCCAAGGCGTGCAAAAGACGTCCAGTGGTTTCTTTGTGTCATAGGTTCACTGAGTCAAATGAGGAGGCCTTAGGTGGGCCACTTAGCAACAAAAGCCCTAAAGACTAGAAGACTTTTCAAAGATCTTAGGGCATAGAGGAACCAGAATCCTCGGGTGCACTAGGCTTCATTAGCTCCCAGACTTTCCCACTCATCCCTCGGAGATTGTCACCTGTCCAGAGGGTTCCAGGCCCAACGGGTCCCATGGGATCTCTTTAGTAGAATATCTTGCCAAGGTCCCTCAACCCCATGAGAGTCCTGACTAAGGAAACAAGGCAACTCAGTTGCCAGACATGGCAACGTTTTTTAAATGTACTGGACTATAGTTATTTCACCAATTTGGATTTTCTTTTCTTTTCTTTTTTTGGTATATAGCAGCTTCATTCAGAGAAGGCAATGGCAACTCACTCCGATACTCTTGCCTGGAAAATCCCATGGATGGAGGAGCCTGGTGGGCTGCGGTCCATGGGGTCACTACAAGTCGGGTACCACTGAGCGACTTCACTTTCACTTTTCACTTTCATGCATTGGGGAAGGAAATGGCAACCCACTCCAGTGTTCTTGCCTGGAGAATCCCAGGGATGGAGGAGCCTGGTACGCTGCAGTCCATGGGGTTGCACAGAGTTGGACACGACTGAAGTGACTTATCAGCAGCAGCAGCAGCTTCATTCACTTATATGGAGACAACGGGTAGTATTTTTTAGATTTTTTTTCCAACTAGAATGGTACTGTGTTAGGGTTGAGTTTCCTGTGGTTTACAGGAGGGCCTTCTTGTTAAGTATGCCAGGTATATGAGTGTGCATGTCAACAGCAACCTCCCAATTTGTGTGGAACCCAACCGGATTTATTTTGTGCTCACCATGAATTTAATTTCTAATTCAGTGAGTCCCCCATCTGAAAGATGTACTTCACTGGCACCATATTTAGTTTCTGCTTATCAGTGATCATCTTGGGTATTTGTTTTCTCTACCTGGTGTAAGTCCTTTTGTATGACCATCTGCTTTGTATGACCATCTGTGTGTGCAGTCGTGCTGCTGCAAGTGTCACTATTTCATTCCTTTCCGTGGCTCAGAAGATTCTTTATCTTACAACGTTTCCTCAATACTTCCCACCATGGACATTCTGGTGTGTCTTAGTGAGTGTAATTAAGGCTGCAGCAAAGGTTGGAGTGCGTGACTTTTCCAACAGTAGTTTCTCTAAATATATCCTCACCCTTGGGGTGCGCAGCCAATATGCACCTGTCCGTTTCGTGTCCTGCAGGATACCCGTAGTGGTCTCACACACACTTCATACACTAATACACTCACACACACCAGTGCCAGAATTCACATTTTCCCACACTCACTCTTGGAATTCTTCATCATAGACAGATTTCCTGTGGTTTCTCTGATCGGTGACAATTAACACCTGGGTTTTGTTTAGATTTGCATGTCTCTACCTGTTAGTGACGCACTGATCCTGGGGATGATGTCCCCATGCACTGTCCATCCCCTGAGAATATACTTGCAGGCATAGTCGTGCCCCGCTTCCCCAAGCCCAAGCCATTCTTATCTAAGAAAAATAGGCTTCTAAGTCTACAGGACTCACTCAGGCTTCCAGGTCTCCATCAGAAAAGCGTGGATTTCCTTAGCTGAGGTTTGTTATAGTGGAATTGCTTTATTTCTTTTTTTCTCCTCTTTTATCTAATTTTTCAATGATATTGTCCATGATGACTTCAACGTGTCGTATTTCTCTTAGGCATAAAAATAGCTGGATTTAGTTATAAGTAATAAATCTGGAGTATTTTTCAGATTCTTAACCCATATACGTGGGTTAACCCATATACAAGTACTATAGTGACTAGGGTTTCCTGTGGTGTACAGTAGGTCCTTCTTGATTGTCTATTGTAGCTATTTGAGTGTGTATGGAGATCCAATCTCCTATCTGCCTTGGCACTCAAGTAGATGACTTTTCTAGTCAGCATGAATTTTATTTGTAAATCTGTTTTAGTTTGAAAGAGATACCTAATTTTGTCTTTTTTTTTTTTTTTTGAAAAGGAC
Organism: Bos mutus; assembly: GCF_027580195.1. Lineage (NCBI taxonomy): Eukaryota > Metazoa > Chordata > Mammalia > Artiodactyla > Bovidae > Bos > Bos mutus. Next base: position 81,236,925 of record NC_091620.1, on the reverse strand, counting down.
TGTGTGTAAAGTTTACCATTTTAGGGTGCCTTCCTCAAACAGATTGGATTACTGAATGTTGTTTAGACTATATATCAGCAGCTCAAAACTTCAGGACACAAAAATAATTTAAATCTTCACAGGCTTTGTGACTAGGGAATGGCCCCAACACTGCTTTCCAAGTTGTAGTTCCCAACAGTGTCCACAAGACAGCAGCAGTTCTTCAACCACACTGCCAGTCCTGGAAGATGCAGACACTTGGAGCCAGTCCTCTTGCTGCATTGGAACTCAGTGGGTGGTGGGAGAACAGCCTCCTGAAGTGCTCTGCGCCGCTATGTGTTTTGGGTCAAAAAGCACACTGCCGATCAATCCTGACCGTGGCAAAAGTGCCCGGGGGTTTCTTTCAGTCTTAAGTTCACTGAGGCTCAAGTAGGTGGCTCGAGGTGGGACCCCGGAGAGAAAAAAATCCTCGAGACCAGGTGACTTTTCCAGGTCTTAGGACGTAAGCATCCGCGATCCCTGGTGCCAAAGCGTTAGTGGCTGCCTGAGTTCCGCCCCAGGCTGGGGAGAGGTCACCCGTCCAGCTGGCCCTCTACATCTCCTGGGACCTTCTTAGATGGCACATTCTCTGGCCCAGACCAGGTCTGTTTAAGGAAACAAGGCTGCTCCTTTGCCATGCATGGGTATCATATCGGATATCCTTGGGCCGAGTTTATCCAGGCGGTCTCCATTCTTTTTTCTTTCTCTTTTTGTCCTTTAAACCACTATTGGGATTATATTGATCACCAGTTATTTCACGATTTTTGGCTTGTTTAGGTGTACAGCAGCCTGCTTCAGTAATATGGGCGAATCTTTGGTGTTTTTCAGATTCTCCAGGCAGCAGGTTCCCATGGTTGACAGAGGTTTGTAGATTCGGTCCTTCAGGTATCGAAATGTGCATGTCCACCCAGCCTCTTCATTTATCCTCATTGATGTCCACCATGGTCACCGCGAATTTGATTTCTCTTTCAGTGAGTCTGTTTCTGTTTGAAGGGTGTATTTTATGTGTACCAAATTTTAGCTTCCGCCTCTCAGTGATGACTCTATGTATTGCTTTCTTTCTCTGCCTGATCGATGTCCTTTCGTATGACCTGGTGCAAGTGAAATCAAGTGTCTGCTAGGATCAATATTCCTTTCCTTTCCATAGATCAGAAGATTCTTTATGTATAGCACGATTTTTCCCGAATTTCACCCCCCGCCCCCTCCCCCGCGGATATTCCAGTGGTTTCCGGTTTCGACAATTGGAATAACTTCCGCACAGAAGGCTGGAGTCTGTGTGTCTCTTCCGACTAGGGTTTATTCCGAATTTTTCTTCAACCTCAGTATGCAGATCCTATGTACCAGTCAGTTTCAATTCCTACAGAATAACCGTAGTGGTCTCATACAAGCTGGGACCAAGTCCAGTTCCCTGAACTCCAGTCAGGTATCCCATTTTCCCACTCCCACTCTGAGAATTCTTCAGTGTAGACATATTTCACCTGGCCTCTCTGATCAGTGCCAATTAAACCCTGGTTTTTGTTTAGATTTGCATATCTCTACTTGTTAGTGACCCACTGATGCTTGGCATTTGTCCCCCATGCAGAGGGGACCAGGCACTGTCGATGCTATGGGGCTTTAAGCGGGCATATCCTGACCAGCATCCTCAACCCAATGCCAGTCCTGTCTAGGAAAAATAGGCTTCTAAGCCTACAGGGATCCTAAAGGCTTGGATTTCCTCGCCCAATTTTTAGGAGAGAAGGCTTTTTTGGGGTGTGGAGCTTTCACCTCGTTTTTCAATTATATGGTCCTCCAGTGATTAAATTATTTTATTTCTTGTAGGTGTAACATAGCTGCATTCAGTTATATGTGGTCAACCTGGAGTATCTTTTAGATTTGATTCCGCATAGAATAGTACTATAGAGAATCAACTTTCCTGTGGTTTACAGGTGGTCCTTCCTAATAGTCTGTGGTAGCTGTTTGAGCATGTATGGGAATATCACCACCTAAGCGGTCTTGACACTCGAACAGATTTCTTTTCTGGTCTCCTTGAAATTGCTGTATACAACAGGAAGTCGGATTTTGTTTAAAACAGATATACCTTTCAGTGTGTCCTTTTTCTTTTTTTCATTTTAATCAAGTGTGTGAAGTTTCCCTTTTCAGGGTGCCTTCCTGAACGGGTGCCATTATTCTCAGTGCTGTTTGGCTTACCTCCCAGCAGGACATTCCCGCAGGGCACATATTATAGAAGTGTTCGGGGGCTTTGTGAACGGGGAATGCCCCTAGGCACTGGAGCATTTCCAAGTTGTAGTTCCCAAGAGTGTCCACAAGATGGCAGCATTTCTTCCACCTCACTCATTCCTGGGGGATGCAGAGACTTGGAGACCATCCTCTTCCTGCGTTGGCAATTAGAGTGGATGATGGGAGAACAGCCCCCTGAAGTGCTCTGCACTTTTATATGTTTTGGGTCAAAAAGCACACTATCGATTAACCTGGCAGTGCCAAAGGTGTCCAGGGGTTTCTTTGGGTCTTAAGTTCACTGAAGCTCAAGCAGGCGGCTCAAGGTGGGACCCTTAAGAGAAGAATTCCTCGAGACCAGTTGACTTTTCCAAGGTCTTAGGGCGTAGAGCATCCACGATCCCTTTCTTTAGTAGTGGGGAGAGGTGGGGAGAGGTCCCGTCCAGCCGGCCCTCCATATCTCCTGGGACCTTCTGAGGTGGCACATCCTCAAGCCCAGAGCAGTTCTGTCTAGAGAAACCGGGCTGCTCGTTTGACAGGGATGGCAATCGTCTCAGATATCCTTGGCCCAGGTTTATCCAGGTGGCCTCCGATTTTCTTGTCTGTTTGTTTTGTTTTTGTCCTTTTGCCCACTATTGGGATAATACTGATCATCCGTTGTTTCAGCTTTTTTGGTTTGTTTAGCTGTACAGCAGCCTGTTTCAATAAAATGGATGAATCTTTGGTGTTTTTCAGATTCTTTCCCCACGCATACCTTTACTGTGCTGAGTAGAGGTTCCCGTGGTTGTCAGAGGTCTGTGGATTTGGTCCTTCAGGTACAGGAGTGTGCGTGTCCACCCAGCCTCCTCATTTATCCCCATTCCCAACCCAATGTCCTCCAGGGTCACCGCAAATTTGATTCTCCATCAGTGAGTCTGTTTCTGTTTGAAAGGTGTATTTTATGTGTACCAAATGTTAGGTTCCGCCTCTCAGTGTGGAGAAGGCAGTGGCACCCCACTCCAGTACTCTTGCCTGGAAAATCCCATGGGCGGAGGAGCCTGGTAGGCTGCAGTCCATGGGGTAGCAAAGAGTAGGATATGACTGAGCGACTTCACTTTCACGTTTCACTTTCATGCCTTGGAGAAGGAAATGGCAACCCATTCCAGTGTTCTTGCCTGGAGAATCCCAGGGATGGCGGAGCCTGGTGGGCTGCCGTCTAGGGGTCGCAAAGAGTTGGATACGACCGAAGTGACTTAGCAGCAGCAGCAGCCTCTCATTGATGACTTTATGTATTGTTTTCTTTCTCTGCCTGATCAACGTCCTTTCGTATGACCTGGTGCAAGTAAAATCAAGTGGCTGCTGGTGTCGATATTCCATTCCTTCCCATGAATCAGAAGATTCTTTACTATATGGATTACACATTTTTTTCCCTCAATTCATGCCACCATGGACATTCTGATGGTTGTGTCTTCAACAATTGCAATTACTTCTGCACAGAAGGCTGGAGTCTGTCTTTTTTGACTATGGTTTTCTCCGAATATTTCCTCCAACTCGGTATGCAGTGATCCTATGAACCACTCCCTGTTGATGCCTGGGTGTTGCGACCACCTGCAGTGGTCTCATACAACCCAGGACCAAGTCCAGTGTCCTGAACTCCAATCAGGGTTCCCATTTTCCCACACCCCCTCTGCGAATTCATCTTACCCGTATTTCACTTGGTCTTTCTGATCGGTGCCAGTTAAACCCTGGTTTTTGTTTACATTTGTATGTCTCGAGTTGTTAGTGACCCATTGCTCCTGGGCACATTGTCCCACACGCAGAGGGGGCCAGGCACTGTCGATGCCATGGGGCCTTATGTGGGCATATCTTGGCCAGGTTCCTCAGCCTCATGCCAGTTTGTGTAGGAAAAATAGACTTCTCATTCTGCAGGAATCAGAAAAAGGTCTTTTTTCTTGGCCGACTTTTTGGGATGGAATCTTTTTTTGTCTGTTTTCACCTACTGTTTACATTATATTGTTATCCAGTGATTAAAAGTGTTGCATTACTTTTAGGTATAAAATAGCTGAATTCAGGTATATTTATTCAACCTGAGTGATTTTACTCCATATTAAATAGTAGCATAGCGACTAGAGTTTACTAGTGCAGTTTACAGGAGGTTCTTCCTGTTGTCAGCTGTAGCAATTTGAGTTTGTTGGAACTCTCACTTTGTAATTTGTCTTGTCAGTCAAGTGGATTTCTTTTCTGTTCACCAAAATTTGCTTTAGAAATCAATTAGTCCGTTTTTGTTTGCAAGAGATACTACTTTCTGTGTGTCTTTTTTTATTTTATTTTTTATACTTTTTTTTGGTCAAGTTTACCTTTTCTGGTGGCTTCCCTAATGTGTGTCATTTACTCAGTTGTTGTTTGGATTGCCTACCCACAGAATACTCCTTCAGGGCATGTATCATTGCATCCCCTCTGCTGAGCATGGAAGAATTGATGCTTTTGAACTGTGCTGTTGGAGAAGACTCTTGAGAGTCCCTTGGACTGCAAGGAGATCCAACCAGTCAATCCTAAAAGAAATCAGTTCTGAATATTCATTGGAAGGATTGATGCTGAAGCTGATGCTCCAATACTTTGGCCACCTGATACAAAGAACTGACTCATTTGAAAGACCCTGATGCTGGGAAACATGGAACGCGGGAGGAGAAGGGAATGACAGAGGATGAGATGGTTGGATGTCACTGCCAACTCAATGGGCATGAATTTGAGTAAACTCGGGGAGTTGGTGATAAGGAGGGAGGCCTGGTGTGCTGCAGTCCATGGGGTCTCAAAGAGTCAGACAGGACTGAGCAACTGAACTGAGCTTGGGAACAGTAAATGCCCCTAGGCATTGGTTAGACAAGGCTGTGGTCCTAGTGTGATTAGATTGACTAGTTTTCTGTGAGTATGGTTTCAGTGTGTCTGCCCTCTGATGCCCTCTTGCAACACCTACCGTCTTACTTGGGTTTCTCTTACCTTGGGCGCGGGGTATCTCTTCACGGCTGTTCCAGCAAAGCATAGCCGTTGCTGCTTACCTTCGATGAGGGGTATCTCCTCACCGCCACCCTTCCTGACCTTCAACGTGGGATAGCTCCTCTAGGCCCTCCTGCGCCCGCGCACCCACCACTCCTTGGACATGGGGTTGGTCCTCCTGGCTGCCACCCCTGGTCTCGGGCATGGGGTTGCTCCTCCCAGCTGCTGCCCCTGGCCTCGGGTGTGGGGTAGCTCCGGGCGGCTGTGACCAGTGCACTAGAGCGTGGGCAGCTGCGACCAGCACACTAGCCTTGTCTAACTCAATGAAACTAAGCCATGCCCATGGGGCAACCCAAGACAGGAGGGTCATGGTGGAGAGATCTGACAAAATGTGGTCCACTGGAGAAAGGAATGGCAAACCACTTCAGTATTCTTGCCTTGAGAACCCCATGAACAGTATGAAAAGGCAAAATGATAGGATACTGAAAGAGGAACTCCCCAGGTCAGTAGGTACCCAATATGCTACTGGAGATCAGTGGAGAAATAACTCCAGAAAGAATGAAGGGATGGAGCCAAAGCAAAAAGAGTACCCAGCTGTGGATGTGACTGGTGACAGAAGCAAGGTCCGATGCTGGGAAGAGCAATATTGCATAGGAACCTGGAATGTCAGGTCCATGAATCAAGGCAAATTGGAAGTGGTCAAACAGGAGATGGCAAGAGTGAACGTCGACATTCTAGAAATCAGCAAACTGGAATGGGTGAATTTAACTCAGATGACCATTATATCTACTACTGTGGGCAGGAATCCCTCAGAAGAAATGGAGTAGCCATCATAGTCAACAAAAGAGTCCAAAATGCAGTACTTGGATGCAATCTCAAAAATGACAGAATGATCTCTGTTCATTTCCAAGGCAAACCATTCAATATCACAGTAATCCAAGTCTATGCCCCAACCAGTAATGCTGAAGAAGCTGAAGTTGAACGGTTCTATGAAGACCTACAAGACCTTTTAGAACTAACACCCCAAAATGATGCCCTTTTCATTATGGGGGACTGGAATGCAAAAGTAGGAAGTCAAGAAACACCTGGAGTAACAGGCAAATTTGGCCTTGGAATACAGAATTAAGCAGGGCAAAGACTAATAGAGTTTTGCCAAGAAAATGCACTGGTCATAGCAAACACCCTCTTCCAACAACACAAGAGAAGACTCTACACATGGACATCACCAGATGGTCAACACCAAAATCAGATGGATTATATCCTTTGCAGCCAAAGATGGAGAAGCTCTATACAGTCAACAAAAACAAGACAAGGAGCTGACTGTGGCTCAGATCATGAACTCCTAATTACCAAATTCAGACTTAAATTGAAGAAAGTAGGGAAAACCACTAGACCATTCAGGTATGACCTAAATCAAATCCCTTATGATTATACAGTGGAAGTGAGAAATAGATTTAAGGGCCTAGATCTGATAGATAGAGTGCCTGATGAACTATGGAATGAGGTTCATGACATTGTACAGGAGACAGGGATCAAGACCATCCCCATGGAAAAGAAATGCAAAAAAGCAAAATGGCTGTCTGGGGAGGGCTTACAAATAGCTGTGAAAAGACGAGAAGATAAAAGCAAAGGAGAAAAGGAAAGATATAAGCATCTGAATGCAGAGTTCCAAAGAATAGCAAGAAGAGATAAGAAAGCCTTCCTCAAAGAAATAGAGGAAAACAGAATGGGAAAGACTAGAGATCTCTTCAAGAAAATTAGAGATACCAAGGGAACATTTCATGCAAAGATGGGCTCGATAAAGGACAGAAATGGTATGGACCTAACAGAAGCAGAAGATATCAAGAAGAGGTGGCAAGAATACACAAAAGAACTGTACAAAAAAGATCTTCACGACACAGATAATCACAATGGTGTGATCACTCTACTAGAGCCAGACATCCTGGAATGTGAAGTCAAGTGGGCCTTAGAAAGCATCACTATGCAAAACTAGTGGAGATGATGGAATTCCAGTGGAACTATTTCAAATCCTGAAAGATGATGCTGTGAAAGTGCTGCACTCAATATGCCAGCAAATTTGGAAAACTCAGCAGTGGCCACAGGACTGGAAAAGGTCAGTGTTCATTCTGATCCAAAAGAAAGGCAATGCCAAAGAATGCTCAAACTACCGCACAAATGCACTTATCTCACATGATAGTAAAGTAATGCTCAAAATTCTCCAAGACAGGCTTCAGCAATATGTGAACCGTGAACTTCCTGATGTTCAAGCCGGTTTTAGAAAAGGCGGAGGAACCAGAGATCAAATTGCCAATATCCACTGGATCATGGAAAAAGCAAGAGAGTTCCAAAAAAAACATCTATTTCTGCTTTATTGACTATTCCAAAGCCTTTGACTGTGTGGATCACAATAAACTGTGGAAAATTCTTCAAGAGATGGGAATACCAGACCACCTGATCTGCCTCTTTAGAAATTTGTATGCAGGTAAGGAAGCAACAGTTAGAACTGGACATGGAACAGACTGGTTCAAAATAGGAAAAGGAGTACGTCAAGGCTGTATATTGTCACCCTGCTTATTTAACTTATATGCAGAGTACATCATGAGAAACGCTGGGCTGGAAGAAGCACAAGCTGGAATCAAGATTGCTGGGAGAAATATCAATAACCTCAGATATGCAGGTGACCCCACCCGTATGGCAGAAAGTGAAGAGGAACTAAAAAGCCTCTTGATGAAAGTGAAAGAGGAAAGTGAAAAAGTTGGCTTAAAGCTCAACATTCAGAAAACGAAGATCATAGCATCTGGTCCCATCACTTCATGGGAAATAGATGGGGAAACAGTGGAAACAGTGTCAGACTTTATTTTTTGGGCCCCAAAATCTCTGCAGATGGTGACTGCAGCCATGAAATTAAAAGACACTTACTCCTTGGAAGGAAAGTTATGTCCAACCTAGATAGCATATTCAAAAGCAGAGACATCACTTTGCCAACAAAGGTCCGTCTAGTCAAGGCTATGGTTTTTCCTGTGGTCATGTATGGATGTGAGAGTTGGACTGAAGAAAGCTGAGCGCCGAAGAATTGATGCTTTTGAACTGTGGTGTTGGAGAAGACTCTTGAGAGTCCCTTGGACTGCAAGGAGACCCAACCAGTCCATTCTGAAGGAGATCAGCCCTGGGATTTCTTTGGAAGGAATGATGCTAAAGCTGAAACTCCAATACTTTGGCCACCTCATGCGAAGAGTTGACTCATTGGAAAAGACTCTGATGCTGGGATTGGGGGCAGGAGGAGAAGGGGACAACAGAGGATGAGATGGCTGGATGGCATCACTGACTTGATGAACGTGAGTGTGAGTGAACTCCAGGAGTTGGTGATGGACAGGGAGGCCTGGCGTGCTGCGATTCATGGGGTCACAAAGAATCGGACACGACTGTGCGACTGAACTGAACTGAGGCGTTGGTTTCTAAGTTGCAGTTCTCAAATATGTTCACTAGGTGGCAGAATCTCTTCACCCACTCAGGGTGTTTGGTAATCTGAACCTTGGTGACAGTTCTTTCCCAGGATTTTTTTTTTTTATTGATTGTTATGTTGCTTTAGCTTATCTATAGCGGCAGCAGCTAAACTCTTTGCTCTCAAAATGTATGGTGCACAGAATGCTACAGCGTGTTAAATATTTGGTACTAAAAATGTAGCTCTCCACCTAAATTACCTCAAACCATAAATATTTTTATCTCATCCTATGCCCTTCTTTACTAGATAGGCACATAACTGTAGGAAACTATTTCTATGTTTTCTAAAATATGAATCTAAGGCAATTGGATTAGCCACTGTTTATCTATAGTAGACGAAGTCAGTATTATTATTTTTTTTTTAATTTAATTTTAATTTTATTTTTTTTTTTTTTTTGAAAATTTATGCCTTTATTTCAGTTGTTGTGTTGGCAATATCAATCTTAAAATAATGATGAAAAGTTAACTCTTTCCAAATATGGGTATTTTGGGTTATGGTGAAATAGCAGTAGCTTTAAAACAGTATAGTAGCTAGATCCTACCTATCTTTTCCTGGAATGCCCACTTCAACACCAAGTTGTCAGATACATTCCTGAACTTTTGAAGACATTATAATGATGGTAATGTCAGGCCAGGATAAAGAAAAACAGAAATGATCAGAAGACTGGGGAAAAAGACATGAGATGGAAAAAAAAATAGTTCGTATTTGTCGACACCATCCAGTCTAGCAATTTTTTACAGATGCTTTCTGTTTGCTCGAGACAGTTTATTGCTTATATTATTTCTTCTGTTCCTTTTTTTTTTTAATTTTTCAGCACTTTATTTATTTATTTTTTTATTTGATAAATTTAACGCTTTTATTGCCATACCTCATTTTACTGTGCTTTTGCTTTAGTGAACTTTATAGATACATGTTTTTTTTTTTTTTTTTTCCTTGTTAATTTTCTGTTTAGTTGATCTATCCATAAGTGTGAGTGGGGTATTAAAGTCTCCCACTATTATTGTGTTATTGTTAATTTCTCCTTTCATACTTGTTAGAATTTGTCTTACATACTGCGTGTGCTCCCATGTTGGGTGGATATATATTATATAATTGTTATATCTTCTTCTTGGATTGATCCTTTGATCATTATGTAGTGACCTTCTTTGTCTCTTTTCACAGCCTTTGTTTTAAAGTCTAATTTATCTGATACAGTATTGTGACTCCTGCTTTCTTTTGGTCCCAATTTGCATGGAAAATCTTTTCCAGCCCTTCACTTTCAGTCTGTATGTGTCCCCTGTTTTGAGGTGGGTCTCTTGTAGACAACATATGTAGGGGTCTTGTTTTTGTATCCATTCAGCCAGTCTTTGTCTTTTGTTGGGGCATTCAACCCATTTACGTTTTAAGGTAATTACTAATAAGTATGATCCCGTTGCATTTATTTTATTGTTTTGGGTTGAGTTTATACACCATTTTTGTGTTTCCTGTCTAGAGAATATCCTTTAGTATTTGTTGGAGAGCTGGTTTGGTGGTGCAGAATTCTCTCAGCTTTTGCTTGTCTGAAAAACTTTTGATTTCTCCTTCATACTTGAATGAGATCCTTGCTGGGTACAATAATCTGGGCTGTAGGTTATTTTCTTTCATCATTTTAAGTATGTCTTGCCATTCCCTCCTGGCTTGAAGAGTTTCTATTGAAAGATCAGCTGTTATCCTTATGGGAATTCCCTTGTGTGTTATTTATTTGTTTTTCCCTTGCTGCTTTTAATATTTGTTCTTTGTGTTTGATCTTTGTTAATTTGATTAATATGTGTCTTGGGGTGTTTCTCCTTGGGTTTATCCTGTTTGGGACTCTCTGGGTTTCTTAGACTTGGGTGATTATTTCCTTCCCCATTTTAGGGAAGTTTTCAACTATTATCTCCTCAAGTATTTTCTCATGGTCTTTCTTTTTGTCTTCTTCTTCTGAACCCCTATGATTCAATGTTGTAGCATTTAATATTGTCCTGGAGGTCTCTGAGATTGTCCTCATTTCTTTTAATTCGTTTTTCTTTTATCCTCTCTGATTCATTTATTTCTACCATTCTATCTTCTAATTCACTAATCCTATCTTCTGCCTCTGTTATTCTACTATTTGTTGCCTCCAGAGTGTTTTTAATTTCATTTATTGCATTATTCATTATATATTGACTCTTTTTTTATTTCTTCTAGGTCCTTGTTAAACCTTTCTTGCATCTTCTCAATCCTTGTCTCCAGGCTATTTATCTGTGATTCCATTTTAATTTCAAGATTTTGGATCAATTTCACTATCATTATTTGGAATTCTTTGTCAGGTAGATTCCCTATCTCTTCCTCTTTTGTTTGGTTTGGTGGGCATTTATCCTGTTCCTTTATCTGCTGGGTATTAAATGGATTTTAAATGAGAGTGGATTTTAAATGAGAGTGGAGGGTGAGAGAACAGACACTCGAGATCTTTCAGCTCATTCCATCTTCCCCCTTAAAGTACATCGTTCTATCAAGTCCGAGACCTGCCAATGCTGTCCTGAGGTTTCTTTCCGCCACAGGTTCAATGAGTTTTAGGAAAGAGCCTGGAGGTGGGACCCCCAACATTAGGAGTCCTTGGGACCAGGTGACTTTTCAGTGCTCTTTGGGTCCCGAGCATCCACCATTCTTTGGGTGCATTATGCCTGGTTTAACTGCATAGGTCCTTAATCATCCTGAAGTGATTTTTGCCCTTTCAGTGGGGACCAGGCACTGCAGGTCCAAGGGGAACCTATAAACTGGCACAACCTGCCCAGTCCCTCAGCTCCATGGCAGTCCTGCCTTGGGAAGCAAGTCTGATTAGTCTCCAGAATATGAACAAGCCTGGGTTTCCTATGCAGGAAAAATTATTGTAGGCATTCTTTTTGTTGTTGTTTGTTTGTTTTAATTTTGTTGTTAACTTCAATTTTATATTATATTGGAGTATACTTTTTTTTTTTTTTTGATTAGACTTGGTTTAGCACCCCACTCCAGTACTCTTGCCTGGAAAATCCCACGGACAGAGGAGCCTGGAAGGCTGCAGTCCATGGGGTCACTGAGGGTCGGACATGACTGAGTGACTTAGCTTTCACTTTTCACTTTCCTGCATTGGAGAAGGCAATGGCAACCCACTCCAGTGTTCTTGCCTGGAGAATCCCAGGGATGGCGGAGCCTGGTGGGCTGCCGTCTATGGGGTCACACAGAGTCGAACATGACTGACGCGATTTAGCAGCAGCAGCAGGCTTTTGTGGGTTTTTTTTTTTTTTTTTTCAAGTGTATAGCAGCTTGATTTATTTATATGGAGACATATACCTACTCGGAGAAGGCAATGGCACCCCACTCCAGTACTTTTGCCTGGAAAATCCCATGGATGGAGGAGCCTGGTAGGCTGCAATCCATGGGGTCGCTAAGGGTCGGACACGACTGAGCGAATTCACTTTCACTTTTACTTTTCACTTTCATGCATTGGAGAAGGAAATGGCAACCCACTCCAGTGTTCTTGCCCAGAGAATCCCAGGGATGGGGGAGCCTGGTGGCTGACGTCTATGGGGTCACACAGAGTCGGACACGACTGAAGTGACTTAGCATAGCATAGCATAGCATATACCTACTATTTTTCATTTTCTTTTTCCATATAGCTTATTCCTATATTGAATAGATTTTGCCAGTGGTTTACAGTAGGTCCTTGTTTATTACCTAGGTTAGGTATGTTCATGTGTATTTGTTAGTTGCAACCTCCTTACTTAATATCCTGTCCCCCTTTCTCTGTTGGTCACCCTAAGCCTGTTTCCTAAATCTGTGGGTCTCTTTGTTTTGCAAATGTAGTTCATTTGTATCAATTTTTATTTTTCACATGTCAGTTATATCATATGGTATTTGTCTTTCTGTAGTTGACTTACTTCACTTACTGTGTTTATCTCTAGGTCATTTATGTTCCTTTTAGCAGGAAAATTTTATCCATTTTTATGGCTTTGTAATATACCTCTGTGTGTGTGTATGTGTGTGTATCTAACGTCTTCTTTATCTGTTCATCTTTTGATGGACTCTTAATTTGTTTCCATATATTGGCTGTTGTATATAATGCTGCTACGATCTTTGTTGGGCATGTGTTTTTTTCAAAATGTGTTTTTATTTTCTTCAGTATATAATAAAAAATGGAATTGCTTAACCATGTCATTGTTTTTTGGGGTTTTTTTTTTGTCTTAGTATTCGGAGGAAACTCTATACTGCTTTTCATAGTGGCTGTACCAATTTACATTCTCAACAGGAGTGTACTAGAGTTCCTTTTCTCCACATTTTGGGAACATTTGTTACTTGTAGACTTTTGATGATAGCCATCTTGACAGGTGTGACATGACATTTTATTCTGGTTTTCTTTTGCATTTCTTAGATGGTTAATGATGTTGAACATTGTTTCATATGCCTGTAGGCAATCCCTGTATCTCCTTTGGAAAAACATCTATTCATGTCTTCAGCTAAATTATAATTAGGTTTTTTTTAAACAGACTTATGAGCTTCTCGTATATTTTGGGTATTAACCCCTAATTGGTCATATCATTTGCAAATATTTTCTCCTATTCAATAGGTTGTCTTTCTTTATTTTAATTGATGGTTTCATTGCTGTGTAAAAGCTATTCAGTCTAATTATTTACTTTTGCTTCTGTTTCTGTTTTTCTTTTTTTTTCTGTTTTTTTTTTTTTCCTGTTTTTCAATTAAAATTTTTTTTTTTTTTTTTTTAGCTGTGCTGTGTCTTTGTTGCTGTGGCTGTGCTTTCTCCAGTTGTGGCCCAGGGGAGGCTTCTCACTGAGCTGGTTTCCTGTGTTGCAGAACATGGACTCTAGAGCTCCAGGCTTCAGGAGTTCCAGTGCACATTCTCAGCAATTGTGGCACACCGCTTAGTTGCTCAGCAGCAAGTAGGGTCTTCCTGGACCAGGAATTGAACCTGTGTTTCCTGCATTGGCTGGTGGAATCTTAACCATTGAATCACTAGGGAAGCCCTTCTTTGTTTTCTAGGTTTTGTTTTGTTTTTTTACCTTAAGAGACTGATCCATTAAGAGAGCCATGAGCTCTCCCCTGGGCCATGGGAGCCCTTGCCTCAGTGTGGAACGGTGTTGTGAAGGAAGCAGGGCTAAGGTGGGCACACGATTCAGTTTGCGACATACACCAGGGAAGCTGGCCAGGGACTCAGGACCCAACTTCATCTCTTCTCTTCCCTTCCTACCTGATTCTCTGTGGGTCTTTCTTACAGCCTTGTTTGTTCAAGAGTCCTTCTGCTAGTTGCCAGTTAGTTTTTAGTGAGAATTATTCTACATGTGGATGTATTTTTAATGTATTTGTGGTGGGAGGAGAGTTCCATGTCCTCCTGCTCTACTGTCTTCATCTCCTCCCTAAAATTAAAAAAAAAAAAGTTTTAAAAATTTTTATAAAATGTTTGTTTATTTTTATTCCCCTAAGTTTTTGGTTCATTTTAAATAATTCTGTGTCACTTTGGTTACTTTCCAGCACTTTTCCACTTTGGTTATCTGTTTCCAGCAGATATCGTCAAGCCTGTCTATTGCTTCTTTAAATATACTTGTCATGACTGTTTAATTTGAATATGATAATCCCAGTATCTTGCGCATTTGAAGGGCTGTTTGTGGTCCTGCTGTTATTTTTATTTTTTGATGTTTTTCAGTCCTGAGATCTGCTTGTTTTTTCTGCCTAATTATCTTTAAATTTTTTTTTCCCATTTTGGTATTGTGCCTAAAGTGAAAAATTAAAGTGAAATCTACTCAGTCGTATCTGACTCTTTTTGACCGCATGGACTACATAATCCATGGAATTGTCCAGGCCAGAATCCTGGAGTGGTTAGCCATTCTCTACTCCTGTGGTTCTTCCTGACCCGGAAATTGAACCAGGGTCTCCTGCATTGCAGGCAGATTCTTTACTAGCTGAGCTACAAGGAAAGCCCCATTGTATCTAAACATTTATTTATAGAAATCATTTGAAGCCTATGATATAGTAAATAACATAACTTCCCTCATTTGTTTCTGCCATGTGTAGAAGGTCATCAGTTTAGGACTACTTTAAGATAAAGGTCACAAAATTTCGAGACATCCTAGGACATTTTAGGAGACTAGTCTTATCTGTTCCATACTTAGTTCAGTCTAACCTTTAGAATACCCTATTTCTGGATGTGCTCTTTTTAGACCTTCAGTATCCAATGTGGTTGTTGTGAGGTTCTTGTGGTTTACTTAGAAATGGATTTCTGTGGCCTACTTAATACTGCAATGTTTACTTTATATTACTCAACCACACAAAGCAGTTAATTATTTTTTAACTAAAAATGAAATTATTTAATCTAATTCAAATAATATTTAGTTCCATTAAAAAGAATTTTAATGTAATGGTTCAGAAATTAAACAGTGAATAAACTATTATTCTAAATCCTATTGATAATTAACATCCTGATAAATGTACTTTATGTTTTTAATCCATTTATTAAACATAAATAGCCACCTGTCTGCATTTTTTTTTTTTTTTTTTTTAGAAAAGAATAGAAGGTGATGAGCATATATAAAGGCTTTGGAAGTGTAAATACTGTCTTCTGTTCTGAGTCAAGTACCTCCTGGGAGTATGCTATGATTCCAGTTTCAATTATAAGTTTAAAAATCAGAGAAGTAAGTGCTAATACTAAAATATATTGTCCTCTGAAACAGTTTATATTCTTGACACAATTTAACTACCAGTGAACAATAAGAAGGTTTTTTTTTTTTCTAGTTTTCAACTGTGATGTTTCTAAAATAGTCTACTGAAGAGCAGAGATGGGAAAAAGTAAAGAATGCTGTCTTTAGAAGTATAAGAAGCTGACTAGTGAGGATATCTAATCCAGGAGGACACACCAGGAATCCTTGTTAATGTCTATTCCCTGGAAATACACAACAAAGGTGGAGATTTCCAAGACAAGATTAGACCAGGACTAAAACAAGTGAATGACTAAATTCATCCTCTTAAAGGTCTGGTCTGTAATACAAATGCAGACGAGTATCCTAACACCTCATCATTCAAAGCATGGTCCACGGCCTGCACCCCACTCCAGTACTCTTGCCTGGAAAATCTAATGGGTGGAGGAGCCTGGTAGGCTGCGGTCCATGGGGTCACGGACTCTTGTTCAGTCATTCCTTGACACTAAGCTAATAACAGAAATTTCAGTGGCCATACATGACAAAGGATGTAGACTTTAAAGAATTAATACTGGAAATTTTCTAAGGAAAAGTAAAAACAATGACAACAAGAAGAAATAGAAAAATGGCAAACCTGAGTGGGGACAGGGGGGATCTAATTTCCAGATGTGGTGCATTATTTTATTTCAGTATCTACTTTTAACAAAAACTTTAGATATGTAAAGAATCAGAAAAGTGTGGTCCATACATCAGAAGAAAAAAAAAAGACACACAAAAAACAGCAGCCAAGAGAAGCTATACCTTAGGAAGCTCAGATGTTGGACTTCCGAGACAAAGACTTTAACTCAGCTGTTATAAATATGTTGACAGAACACAGGACAAGTCATACAAAATGCATTTTAATATACTTTTTATCTGCAAAGAGTACAACAACAACCAAAGCACTGGCATTTCAGGATTTTTTTCCTTTTTTCAGAAAAGCTAATTGGCTTTTTTTCAAAGATTCAAGAATTGGGCAGCAGCTCACCTAACAACTAGAAGAGCATTCCCATTTCAGGGAATTTTTAATTTAAAAATATTTAACATGCTAGGCATGGTAAATGGAAAAGGATATTAGGAAATAACACTCTTGTCTCAGAAAACTAAATTATATTCTTATTTATTGGGCATTGTTATTATATGATAGTAAATATTTTTAAAATTGTTAAATTTTTAAAACTTTGCCAACAAAGATCCATATAGTCAAAGCTATAGTTTTTTCCAGCAGTCATGTACAGATGTGAGAGTTGGACCATAAAGAAAGATGAATGCCAAAGAACTGATACTTTTGAACTGTGCTGGACTCTTGAGTGTTCATAGGACAACAAGGAGATCAAACCAGTCAATCGTAAAGGAAATCAACCATGAGTATTCATTGGAAGGACTGATGCTGAAGCTGAAATGCCAATAATTTGGCCACCTGATACAAAGAGCTGACTCATTGGAGAAGACCCTGATGCTGGGAAAGATTGAGGGCAGGAGGAGAAGGGGGTGACAGAGGATGAGATGGTTGGATGGCATCATGGACTGGATGGACATGAGTTTGAGCAAACTCAGGAGATAGTGAAGGAGAGGGAAGCCTGGCGTGCTGCAGTCCATGGGGTCACAAAGAGTCGGACATGACTGAGCAACTGAACAACGACAAATTTTAAAAATTACTGCTTTACATATAAAGACTTAAGTCCATCAACCTTAGATCATAAAAACTTAAAATCACATTGGAGTTGTTCAACGACTAAACATGAGTGGGTTGCCATGTAAAGTAGGTCATTTTGTTTTGGTGGTGGTGAAGTGAAATATACATGTCTGCTTATCAGTGTTGCTTTGGAAAGGATTCTGGTTGAGAGTGAGAATCCTAATTTCCTTTCCAAAGTGATAAATTAAAGATTCTGTTGTGTCTATACAGAAGTGTTGTTTTCCCTAACTTACAAAGTCTCATTTTTATACAAATAAGGTACATTTTGCCTATATATTAATACATAGTGATATTATTTCCAAGCCTACTTAAGGAAGATTTTAGAAATAGAAGTATAAGAGGCACACATAAGTAATGGAAAAATTCAATAGGAAATGACAACAACCCAAAACCTGTGGGACACTGTAAAAGCAGTCCTAAGGGGAAAGTTCATAGCAATACAGGCATACCTCAAGAAACAAGAAAAAAGTCAAATAAATAACCTAACTCTACACCTAAAGCAACTAGAAAAGGAAGAAATGAAGAACCCCAGGGTTAGTAGAAGGAAAGAAATCTTAAAAATTAGGGCAGAAATAAATGCAAAAGAAACAAAAGAGACCATAGCAAAAATCAACAAAGCCAAAAGCTGGTTCTTTGAAAGGATAAATAAAATTGACAAACCATTAGCCAGACTCATCAAGAAACAAAGGGAGAAAAATCAAATCAACAAAATTAGAAACGAAAATGGAGAGATCGCAACAGACAACACAGAAATACAAAGGATCATAAGAGACTACTATTAACAATTATATGCCAATAAAATGGACAACGTGGAAGAAGTGGACAAAATCTTAGAAAAGTACAACTTTCCAAAACTGGACCAGGAAGAAATAGAAAATCTTAACAGACCCATCACAAGCACAGAAATTGACACTGTAATCAAAAATCTTCCAGCAAACAAAAGCCCAGGTCCAGACGGCTTCACAGCTGAATTCTACCAAAAATTTAGAGAAGAGCTAACACCTATCCTACTCAAACTCTTCCAGAAAATTGCAGAGGAAGGTAAACTTCCAAACTCATTCTATGAGGCCACCATCACCCTAATACCAAAACCTGAGGAAGATCCCACAAAAAAAGAAAACTACAGGCCAATATCACTGATGAACATAGATGCAAAAATCCTTAACAAAATTCTAGCAATCAGAATCCAACAACACATTAAAAAGATCATACACTGTGACCAAGTGGGCTTTATCCCAGGGATGCACGGATTCTTCAATATCCGCAAATCAATCAATGTAATACACCACATTAACAAATTGAAAAATAAAAACCATATGATTATCTCAATAGATGCAGAGAAACCTTTGACAAAATTCAACATCCATTTATGATAAAAACCCTCCAGAAAGCAGGAATAGAAGGAACATACCTCAACATAATAAAAGCTATATATGACAAACCCACAGCAAACATTATCCTCAATGGTGAAAAATTGAAAGCATTTCCTCTAAAGTCAGGAACAAGACAAGGGTGCCCACTTTCACCATTACTATTCAACATAGTTTTGGAAGTTTTGGCCACAGCAATCAGAGCAGAAAAAGAAATAAAAGGAATCCAAATTGGAAAAGAAGAAGTAAAACTCTCACTCTTTGCAGATGACATGATCCTCTACATAGAAAACCCTAAAGACTCCACCAGAAAATTACTAGAACTAATCAATGATTATAGTAAAGTTGCAGGATATAAAATCAAGACACAGAAATCCCTTGCATTCCTATACACTAATAATGAGAAAACAGAAAGAGAAATTAAGGAAACAATTCCATTCACATTTGCAATGGAAAGAATAAAATACTTAGGAATATATCTACCTAAAGAAACTAAAGACCTATATATATAAAACTATAAAACACTGGTGAAAGAAATCAAAGAGGACACTAATAGATGGAGAAATATACCATGTTCATGGATTGGAAGAATCAATATAGTGAAAATGAGTATACTACCCAAAGCAATTTATAGATTCAATGCAATCCCTATCAAGCTACCAACAGTATTCTTCACAGAGCTAGAACAAATAATTTCACAATTTGTATGGAAACACAAAAAACCTCGAATAGCCAAAGTTATCTTGAGAAAGAAGCATGGAACTGGAGGAATCAACCTACCTGACTTCAGGCTCTACTACAAAGCCACAGTTATCAAGACAGTATGGTACTGGCACAAAGAAAGAAATATAGATCAATGGAACAAAATAGAAAGCCCAGAGATAAATCCACGCACATATGGACACCTTATCTTTGACAAAGGAGGCAAGAATATACAATGGATTAAAGACAATTTCTTTAACAAGTGGTGCTGGGAAAACTGGTCAACCACTTGTAAAAGAATGAAACTAGAGCACTTTCTAACACCATACACAAAAATAAACTCAAAATGGATTAAAGATCTAAATGTAAGACCAGAAACTATAAAACTCCTAGAGGAGAACATAGGCAAAACACTCTCTGACATACATCACAGCAGGATCCTCTATGACCCACCTCCCAGAATATTGGAAATAAAAGCAAAAATAAACAAATGGGACCTAATTAAACTTAAAAGCTTCTGCACAACAAAGGAAACTATAAGCAAGGTGAAAAGACAGCCTTCAGAATGGGAGAAAATAATAGCAAATGAAGCAACTGACAAACAACTAATCTCAAAAATATACAAGCAACTCCTACAGCTCAGCTCCAGAAAAATAAATGACCCAATCAAAAAATGGGCCAAGAACTAAATAGACATTTCTCCAAAGAAGACATACAGATGGCTAACAAACACATGAAAAGATGCTCAACATCACTCATTATCAGAGAAATGCAAATCAAAACACAATGAGGTACCATTTCACGCCAGTCAGAATGGCTGCGATCCAAAAGTCTACAAGTAATAAATGCTGGAGAGGGTGTGGAGAAAAGGGAACCCTCTTACACTGTTGGTGGGAATGCAAACTAGTACAGCCACTATGGAGAACAGTGTGGAGATTCCTTAAAAAACTGGAAATAGAACTGCCTTATGACCCAGCAATCCCACTGCTGGGCATACACACTGAAGAAACCAGAAGGGAAAGAGACACGTGTACCCCAATATTCATCACAGCACTGTTTATAATAGCCAGGACATGGAAGCAACCTAGATGTCCATCAACAGATGAATGGATAAGAAAGCTGTGGTATATATACACAATGGAGTATTACTCAGCCATTAAAAAGGATACATTTGAATCAGTTCTAATGAGGTGGATGAAACTGGAGCCTATTATACAGAGTGAAGTAAGCCAGAAAGAAAAACACCAATACAGTATACTAATGCATATATATGGAATTTAGAAAGATGGTAACAATAACCCTATATATGAGACAGCAAAAGAGACACAGATGTATAGAACAGTCTTTTGGACTCTGTGGGAGAGGGAGAGGGTGGGATGATTTGGGAGAATGGCATTGAAATACGTATAATATCATATATGGAATGAGTCGCCAGTCCAGGTTCGATGCACGATACTGGATGCTTGGGACTGGTGCACTGGGATGACCCAGAGGGATGGTATGGGGAGGGAGGAGGGAGGACAGTTCAGGATGGGGAACATATGTATACCTGTGGCAGATTCATTTCGATATTTGGCAAAACCAATACAATATTGTAAAGTTTAAAAAAAAATTAAAAAAATAGGAAATGAAAAAGTAAATTTGTATAATTTTTGTTTAAATATGGGTGGACCTACTTGAGAGGCTAAAATTTTTAAAAGTGACTTAACAAATGCTGACAGGGTGTGGAACAACACAAACTCATGCATTGTTGGTGGGAGTATTAAAATGGCATTACTGTTGCTGTCATTCAGGTACCAAGTTGTGTCCAACTCTTCGAGACCCCATCAACTATAGCATTCCAGGCTTCCCTGTCCTTCACCATCTCTCAGAGTTTTCCCAAGTTCATGTCCATTGAGTTGGTGATGCCATCCAACCATCTCAGCCTCTGTTGCCCTCTTCTCCTTCTGCCTTCAATCTTTCCCAGCATCAGGGTCTTTCCAATGAGTCAGTTCTTCACATCAGGTGGCCAAAGTATTGGAGCTTCAGCATCAGTCTTTCCAATAAATCTTCATGGTTGATTTCCCTTAAGATTGACTGGTTTGATCTCCTTGCTGTCCAAGAGACTCTCAAGAGTCTTCTCCACTACCACAGTTCAAAAGCATTAATTCTTCAGTGCTTTGCTTTCTTTATGGTCCAGCTCTCACATCTGTACACAGCCACTGGGAAGACCAAAGCCTTGACTATATGGACCTTTGTTGGCAAAGTGGCGTCTTTGCTCTTTAACACACTGTCTAGGTTTGTCATAGCTTTCCTGCCAAGAAGCAACCATCCAATGTTTTAATACTGCCCTTCTTGGGAACTGGGATGAGGATTGAGCTTTTCCAGTCCTGTGGCAACTGCTGGGTTTCCCAAATTGGTGACATATTGAGTACAGCACTTTAACAGCATAATTTTTTAGGATTTTTAAATAGCTCTGCCGGAATTCCATCACCTCCACTAACTTCATTGGCATCAGTGCTTCCTAAAGCCCACTTGACTTCACACTCCAGAATGTCTGGCTCTGGGTGAGTGACCACACCATCGTGATAATCCATGTCATAGCTACTTTAAAAATGCTCTGGCTAATTCTTATATAGTAATGGTAATTAACCTAGATTTAACCCATAACCCACAAGCAAAAACATATTCACAAAAAGTCTTATGCAAAACTGTTCAGGGAATTCTCTGGCACTCCAGTGGCTAAGACTTGGTGCTTTTTTATTGCAGTGATCCAGGTTTAATTCAGTCTCTGATTAGGAACTAAGACTGTGCAAGCCGTGCAGCATGGCCAAGAAAAAAATGTTTATAGCATCTTTATTCATAACAAAAAACTGGATACATTTCAGTTGGACTGTGCCAAAAATCATACAATGGAATTTACTCAACAGTGAATGGCTAATATACAACATACTGTTGTTCAGTCACTAAGGCATGTCCGACTCTTTGTAACCCCATGGACTGCAGCACACCAGGCTTTCCTTTCCTTCACTATCTCCTGGAGTTTGCTCAAACTCATGTCCATTGAGTCGGTGATGCCATCCAACAATCTCATCCTCTGTTGTCCTGTTCTCCTCCTGCCCTCAATCATTCCCAGCATCAGGGTCTTTTCCAATGAGTCAGTTCTTCACATCAGGTGGCCAAAGTATTGGAGCTTCCGCTTCAGCATCAGTCCTTGCAATAAATATTCAAGGTAGATTTCCTTTAGGATTAATTGGTTGGATCTCCTTGCAGTCCAAGGGACTCTCAAGAGTCTTCTCCAGCACCACCGTTTGAAAAGTATCTATTCTTTGACACTCAGCCTTCTTTATGATCTAACTCTTACATCCATACATGACTACTGGAAAAAGCCGTACTACTAGAAATAGGTTTGACTGTGTGGACCTTTGTCAGCAAAGTGATGTTTTTGCTTTTTAATAGACTGTCTAGGTTTGTCCTTCTTTTCTTCCAAGGAGTAAGCATCTTTTAATTTCGTGGCTGCAGTCACTGTTCGCAGTGATTCTGAAGCCCTAGAAAATAAAATCTGTCACTGTTTCAACTTTTTCTCCATCTATTTGCCATGAAGTGATGGGACTGGATGCCATGGTCTTAGTTTTTTTAATATTGAGTTTTAAGCTGGCTTTTTTGCTCTCCTCTTTCACCCTCATCAAGAGGCTCTTTAGTTCTTCACTTTCTGCCGTAAGGGTGGTGTCATCTGCATGTCTGAGGTTATTGATGTTTCTCCTGGAAATCTTGATTCCAGTTTGTGCTTCATCCAGCCCAGCGTTTCGCGTTATGTACTCTACATAGAAGTTAAATAAACAGGGTGACAGTATACAGCCTTGTCATACTCCTTTTCCAATTTTGAACCAGTCTGTTGTTCCATGGCCAACTCTAACTGTTGCTTCCTGACCTGCATACAGGTTTCGCAGCAGCCAGGTAGCATGATCTGGTATTCCCATGTTTTTAAGAATTTTCTACAGGTGTTTGTTGTGATCCACACAGTCACTGGTGGCTCAGAGGGTAAAGAATTCACCTGCAATGCAGGAGACCCAGTTTCTATCCCTGGGTCAGGAAGATCCCCTGGAGAAGGGAATGGCAACTCACTCCAGTATCCTTGCCTGGAGAATCCTCATGGACAGAGGAGCCTGGTGGGCTAGGGTCACAAAGAGTCAGACCTGACTGAATGACCAGCACTTTCACTTTCATGCAGTCAAAGGCTTTAGCATAGTCAGTGAAGCAGAGTAGATGTTTTTTTTTGAAATTCCTTTCTTTTTTCTGTGATCCAGTGGATGTTGTTAATTTGATTTCTGATTCCTCTGCCTTTTCTAAATCCAGTTTCTACCTCTGGAAGTTCTCAGTTCACATACTGTTGAAGCCTAGCTTCTCTAGGGTTAGGCAAAAAGGGTCTTTGTTTTACAATGAAGAGGGAACAGGGCTTCCCAGGTAGCACTAATGGTGAAGAACGCACCTGCCAGTGCAGGAGACATAAGAGACGTGGATTTGATCCCTGGGTTGGGAAGATCCCTTGCAGGAGGGTGTGGCAACCCACTTCAGTATTCTTGCCTGGAGAGCCCCCAGGGACAGAAGAGCCTGGCAGGCCACAGTCCTTAGAGTCTCAAAAAGTGGCACATGATTGAAGCAACTTAGCACACTTGCAAGAGACAAGGCTGGAAAGAAGCGGTGTGGGGAAGCAGAGTGGAAAGGTGACTTGGTTGGATAGCACATCAAAGAATGTTTGCCTTTGGGCCAGTGGATACTTAAGACAGTTGTATGCTGCCTGAGGCTGACGATGGGTCAAAGTTGAGGTGCATGAAGGAAGAAAAGAAGCTGAAACAGGTTTAACAATCATTTTGTTCCCATTCATCAGTGGGGACAAGCAGTTCAGCTAATCATTTCTGAGGCAAAGAATAGGAATTTGGAGCATCTATATTTGGCTTTGATGTGGGTAAACACTGGAGTACATCCATGAATCTTATCAGAATCATCTGAGGAAGTATGATTCTCTGCACTAAGCAGTTTCCTAGACGAAGGAGTCAGGGATTTCTTTAACCGATGCTGTTTTCCAGTATCACAGGATCCAGTAAAGCGCAGCACTGTCACAGTTTGTAATTATACATCCAATTGTATGACTGTCTGACTTGTGTGTGTCTCACTCATGAAATGATGTTACAGGAAAACACAGGCTGAGTCTGTTTTTTGCTGGACACTATGGAAAACTCAGAGCTGGGCATCGTGAATACTAACTTGTAGTCATTAGTAGACAAAGGAAAGAATAAGCAAATGGATTCACAATAGTCAATAGAAAGTTTATTTCTTTTTTTCACATCCATTAAATGAAGGATTTATACAGCTACTTCCTATTCTGAAATATTTCAGTTATGAGAAAACAGTTGTTTTCACGAACACATAGTTCAGGGATAGAACTGATTTAACAAAGCTTTTAGTTGTTGAGGGCAAGGTGCCTTTTCATTTGGTATTTTGTCTTGTGCTTGTGAAGTTCTGTTGAAGTATAATTCATACAAAAAATAATTGCAGAAGAGAAATTTGAATTTGTGAAAAGTGTAACATTTTAGTTTAATTGCCTTTCTTCTCCATCTTCCTGAGAAAGGGAATTACCTCTCTCATCAATTTTGAGATTACACCTGCACAGTGTCTAATGACTCTCGTGACAGTTTTTCTTGCCTTAGAATTTCACCTCACTTCCATCCATTCTCCTGTTAAGAAATTAGCCAATCCACACTCTGCTTCTGATATCCTGCCCTAAGAACTTCAGTGTTCAGTGCAATAAGTGATACAAACTTGCTCTCATTCTCCTAATGAGCTGCCATTTTGAATTGTCAGTATAAGGTGTTCTCTTAGGCAGTAAGTCATTAAAACTCAATTTGTTTTCATAATTACAGGTTACTGTATTCAAGAGGGATTTTCTACAGTTTAATATGATGAAACTGGAAGAAACATGCCAGAAAAGGAAGCATTTGAAGAAATTCATCATGTAAGTAACCACTCCTTCAGAAGACTCCTCTTTGGAGTAGATTGCCATGCCCTCCTCCAAGGGATATTCCTGACCCAGGATTCAAACCCATGTCTCTTACATCTTTGTGGGTAGGGTCAGGTGGAAATTCTCTTTTAGTAAAATAGGGTCTAAGTTATGTGCAAGATGGGAATATCATGTCTAATATAGCAGAGACATTACTTTGCCAACAAAGGTCCATCTAGTCAAGGCTATGGTTTTTCCAGTGGTCATGTATGGATGTAAGAGTTGGACTGTGAAGAAAGCTGAGCACCAAAGAATTGATGCTTTTGAACTGTGGTGTTGGAGAAGACTCTTGAGAGTCCCTTGGACTGCAAGGAGATCCAACTGGTCCATTCTGAAGGAAATCAGTCCTGGGTGTTCATTGGAAGGACTGATGCTAAAGCTGAAACTCCAATAGTTTGGCCACCCCATGTGAAGAGTTGACTCATTGTTAAAGACCCTGATGCTGGGAAGGATTGGGGGCAGGAGGAGAAGGGGACGACAGAGGATGAGATGGCTGGATGGCATCACCGACTTGATGGACATGAGTTTGAGTGAACTCCGGGAGTTGGTGATGGACAGGGAGGCCTGGCGTGCTATGATTCATGGGGTCGCAGAGAGTTGGACACGACTGAGCGACTGAACTGAACTGATAGACAAACTGGGGGTTTCAGAAGGAAAATAATTCTCAAAGTCCCAAGATATGTTTACTATTATAGATACTTGAGAAAAAACATTAATTGGAACTTGAGAGTCCAAGGAACCCAAGGTCATTTCGGCCCCTTCCAAGGTACCTTGATATCATCCTTCCTACTTGATATCATCCTTCCTACTCTCCAGGAGAAGAAACTTAAACACAGCAACTTAGAAGGAAAATTTTAAAACACAGAAGGTGGGCTTCCCTGGTGGTCCAGTGGTTAAGAATCTGCCTTTCAATCCACTTCCTGGGCTAGGAAGTTCCCCCATGCCAAGAGGCAACTAAGCCCATGCAACAACTGCTTAATCCACTCTCCAGAGCTTGTGCTCCAAATTAGGAGAAGCCACCTCAGTGAGAAGCACACACACCACAGTGAGGAGTAGCCCACGCTTGCCACAAAGAGAAAACGATTGAGCAGCACCAGCAAAAACTAAAAATTAATTTTAAAAAACCACATGCACAGAAGGGAAACTGGAACTCAGTAATTTTAGTAGAGGAGTGAAATAATACTTTTTTCAGAAATAGTTGATTTCAAAAAGAAAGGGCAATGAGAAGGAGGTGGCTGGTGAGCCCCTTAAGAGCTTAAAACAGTGCTTCTCAGTGCAAATAAATCACCTAGAGATCTTGGTAAAAATGCAGATTCTTGTCCATTAGGCCTTGAGCGGGGCCTTAGATTTTGCATTTCTAACAAGTTTTTCAAGTGATTCTCAAAACTATTGGTCTTTGGCCCACACTTTGAATAAACAAGTCTCCGTGGAATATCTGAAAGACACACCAAAGACAGAGATACTCGTAGTAACAAGGAAATCATACCAGGAAGTACAGCCCCCAGTCATCAACTGAATGGCTAGGCTCTGTCTGGATTTCTAAAAGGAAGCCTTTGTAAGGATCTGCCGGGGACCAGCCCCGGCTGATCCAGGGTATTCGAAGGAGAGACGGCGTAGGGGAAGATCAGGAAACAACTGCTTAATTAAACGTTAATTAAGGATATAAAGAGTAATAGAATGAGGATAGCTCAGTAAAATTCAGTGAAGAAAAGAGGCTGAAATAAGGATAGCTCAGTGAGGAAATTCAGTGGAGAAAAGAGGGAATAAAGCCAGAAAGAGAAAGAACGACATGGGGAGACCAAGTTTGGTGAACAAGGCCCGCACTTTATTTTTCAAAGTAGTTTTTATACCTTAAGTTATGCATAGAGGATAATGGGGAAGGGGTAGAGTCTTGCAGCAAACCAGGCTTTCTTGCTAGAGGATTTCAAAGGAGTTTGTAGGTTAAACACTGTCACACCCAGGAATTATTAACTGGAACTGTAAGCTAACTCTTTTTCAGAGAGGTAGTGGGGGAGAGCCCCCCGTAAAGTCAGAGGTTTAGGTGAAAGCACAAGCAGAAAGTAGGCAGACTCTGGTTTGGGGTATATGCTCGAGAATTTCCAGGGGACTCCTGAAGCTCGATCCCGCTTTTGCGTATGTATGCGAGCCTCCTTCCTCATGACCTTTGTCATG
The DNA here is from genome assembly GCF_027580195.1 of Bos mutus. Classification (NCBI taxonomy): domain Eukaryota; kingdom Metazoa; phylum Chordata; class Mammalia; order Artiodactyla; family Bovidae; genus Bos; species Bos mutus. The sequence goes on along the minus strand of NC_091620.1, from coordinate 81,209,546 downwards.
GGCGGAGTTCCTCACTGGCTCCCAGCAGTGATAGAATTCCAGTTGAGCTATTCCAGATCCTGAAAGATGATGCTGTGGAAAGTGCTGCACTCAATAGGCAATATGCAATATGCACTCAATATTCCTCCAGCTCTATTTTTCTCTCTCAAGATTGTTCAGGGTCTTTTATGTTTCCATACAAATTTTTAAGTTATTTGTTCTAGTTCTGTGAAAAATGGTGTTGGTAATTTGATAGGGATTGCATTGAATCTATAGACTGCCTTGGGTCATATGGTCATTTTAACAGTATTGGTTCTTCCTATTTAAGAGCATGGTTTATCCTTCCATCTGTGTGTGGGCTTCAATTTCTATCATCAGTATCCTCTAGGTTCAAAGTACATGTCTTTTACCTTCTTAGGTAGGTTTATTTCTAGATATTTTATTCTTTTTCATGCAATAGTAAATGGGATTGTTTTCTTAAGTTTTCTTTCTGATATTTCATTTTTAGTGTATAGAAATAAACTTAAAAGCTTTGCACAGCAAAAGAAACAATGAACAAAACAAAAAGACAACTTACAGAATGGGAGAAAATTCTTGCAAATGATACAACTACCAGGGGTTTAATTTCCGAAATATATAAACAACTTACACAGTTCAATATCAAAAAAACAAACAATCCAATCAAAAAGTGAGTAGAAGACCTAAGTACACATTTTCCCAAAGGAGACATACACATGGCCTATAGGCACATGCGAGATCCTCAACATACTAATTACTAGAGAAATGCAAGTGAAAGCTACAATGAGATACCTCTTCAAAGCATTTAGAATGTCTATCAGCAAAAAGTCTACAAGTAATAAATGCTGGAGAGGGTGTGGGAAAAAAGGACACCCTTCTACACTGTTGGTGAGAATGCAAATTGTTGCAGCCAGTATGGTGAACAGTATAGAGGTTCCCTCGGCTTCCTGGTGGCTCAGACAGTAAAGAATCCACTTGCAATGCAGGAGACCTGGGTTCGATCCCTGGGTCAGGAAGATCCCCTGGAGAAGAGAATGGCTATACACTCCAGTATTCTTGCCTGAAGAACTCCATAGACAGAGGAGCCTAGCAGATTACAGTCCATGAGATTACAAAAAGTCAGACATGACTGAGTGACTAACACTTTCACTTTTTTTCATAGAGTTTCCTTAAAGAAAAAACAACACTGAAATCATCATATGATCCAGAGATCCCACTTCTGGGTATATATCTGGAGAAAACTATAATTTGAAGACATATGCACCTCAATGTATTTAGAAGCACTCTTTACAAATACTTAGCCAAGACATAGAAGCAACATAAATGTCCATTGACAGAGGAATGAATAAAGATGTGGTACTTACATGAAGTGGACTATTACTCAGCCATAGAGAAGAATGAAATAATTCCATTTGCAGCAATATGGATAGACCGAGAGATTATCATACTGACTGAGCTAAGTCAGACAGAGAAAGACAAATATATGGTATCACTTATATGTGGAATCTAAAAAAAAAAAAGATACAAATGAATTTATTTATAAAGCAGAAATAGACACACAGACATAAAACCTAAAGTTACTAAAGGGAAAAAGGTGGCAGGGATAAATTCAGAATTTGGGATTAACACACTATTATATATACTATAATAATACACACTATTATATATAAAATAAATAGACAAGGACCTCCTGTATGGCACAAGGGACTATATTCAGTATCTTGTAATAATCTAATGGAAAAGAATCTAATATACTATAAAAACCTAACATATGTAAAATATGTGTATGTATAACTGAATTGCTTTGCTATACACCTAAACCTATACCTTAATACAATTTTCTTTTAAAGAAAGCTCTGAGGTCAAAGCACAGTTATATATATATAATTTCTGAGACATAGGGTTGCTGTCAAATGACATAGTGATAGTTTACACAATCCAGATCTGCATATACAAAGGCAGTAGTGGGTCATCTTTACAAGACTGAGAAGGAATGTTATCTCCTAAGGAGGTCTGGTTAATGCAAATACACAATACACACTAAAGAGGAGGGACAAGACCCAAAGGGGCAGAAAAAATTTTGTTTATATTTTTCTTGTCTTGCCATAATATATAAATTTTATTTCACTGATATAAAAATATGATGCTGGTTACAAATTTAAATTCAGTGCTTAAAAAAAGTTTCTAAAGCAGGACTTTGTCCATCTTTCAATTTAGCCTTGTCAATCTTTTCCGGTGCCTGCTCCTTAATCCCCATAGAGGCTTGAGGCTAAAATTGTGACTAAATACTTAACACTGAATGATGGAGAAGTGAAAGACATCTTGTTTCCTGAAGCAGAATGTGAATTAATTCTCAATGGAAATCACGGCTTTGAATCTCCAAGTACCTTAGAGAATTAGTCGTCTCTGTTGTTTAGGCGCTAAATTGTGTCCGACTCTTTTGTAACCCCATGGACTGTAGCCTGGCAAGCTCCTCTGTCCCTGGAATTTCCCAGACAAGGATACTGGAATGGGTTGCTATTTCCTTCTCCAGGGGATCTTCCTGACCCAGGAATCAAACCCAAATCTCCTGCATTGCAGGCAGATTCTTTACCACTGAACCACCAGGGAAGCCCCCAAATTGTCTCTAACGTGAATATTTGAACTGTTTTGGAAGTATTTCTCACAATAACTAGCCTATTTATCAGAAATATATTTAATTTTTTAATGGGATTTTTAATGTTTACAAGCATTAAAATTTAATTAAAAGTAATTAAAATTTAATCTTTATAATACATTTTTAAGTATTTTATACAAAGCTATTTATAAATAGTGCATGCATTTAACTGTGTAGTAGTTTTCTAGTGGAGGTTGTTTAGAGCATGTAGTTGAAATCAGCCCCGAGCGTAATCAACATGTACCAGTTAAGCTCTCCCTAAACTCAAAGCTAAAGCGTGCATTTATCCTGATCAAAATAAGAATGATCTTTTAAATTAAACCTCCATCTCCCATTGCTAGAGCAGAAGGATCACTTTATATTCAGTTGAGTCACAGTTGATAACCATTTCCCCAAAATTTATATTTCATATTCAATATTCCTATGAAACTCTTACACTATTTAGTATATAGTTAGTTGATAGAAAAATTTACTAGAGACCATGTAGAAAATGAATTTCTTATTTTAAACAATTTAAAAAGCATTATTTGCTTCCCTGTTAATGGTCCTGGAGGAGAATGTATAGTGAAACAATTGTTACTAAATTTTTGACTTTATAATTTTCAATTATTCTCTCTATGGAATTGTTGCAGGAAGGTGGACCCCTTCCAGGACCCGAAACTGGGCCCTTGTCTAACACTCAAAAATGAATTGTCCAAGGAGACACATACACTGATAAAGCAAGAGATTTTATTGGGAAAGGACACCCGGGTGGAGAGCAGTAGGGTAAGGGAACCCAGGAAAACTGCTCTGCAGTGTGGCTTGTAGTCTCGGGTTTTATGGTGATGGGATTAGTTTCTGGGTGGTCTTTGGCCAATCATTCTAATTCAGTCTTTCCTGGTAGCGCACGCATCACTCAGCCAAGACGGATGCTAGCGAGAGGGATTCTGGGAAGTGGACGGACACGCGGTGTCTCCTTTAGACCTTTCCTAAACTCTTCCGGTTGGTGGTGGCTTATTAGTTCCGTATTCCTTATCAGGATCGCCAGTCATAAAACAACTCATGCAAATGGTTACTATGGTGCCTGGCCAGGGTGGGCGGTTTCAATCAGAGTGCTTCCCCTAACAGAATTGGGTATCTTTTCTTTTGCTAAGATAGTCATTACCTTAAAAACATTCTTTCAGTCTTCCCTGGTAGCTCAGTGGTAAAGAATCCATCTGCCAATGCAGCAGACACCAGTTTGAGCCCTGATCTGAGGAGATCGAACATGCCACAGAGCAGCTAAGCCTGAGTTCCACAGCTACTGACCCTGTGCTCTAGAGCCCAGAAGCCACAACTATTGATCCCTTATGCTTCAACTGCTGAAGCCCACACACCCTAGAGCCCACGCTCCACAACAAGAGAGAAGCCACCACAATGAGAAGTCCAGGCACCGCAACTAGAGAGTAGCCCTCGCTCTCTGCAACTAGAGAGAAGCATGCACAGCAACAAAGACCCAGGGCAGCAAAAAATACATTAATAAGTAAATAAAAGTATTTTTTTAAATTCTTCAATTAAGGATTTTAAAAAGCACTGAATTTTCATATTTTTAGCATTTTCAAATGACTTATTATTTGTATCTTTTAGCAATGTAGAGACTTCTTTATTCTATCCATGTACATATTTTAGAAGGGAGAAAAGCTAACTTGATTACTGTGCCCTTTTTCTATTTCAAGGACAAACTACATCTGATGTATTTCAAAAGATATATAGAACTTTCCATTTTTATTCTAATTACCCTTTTTACGATGTTTAATGTTGTCACATACAGTGAGGCCATAAAACACTATACACTGAGGATGCAGATGTTAATGACTGCTTCAAAAGACTATAGTTTAGGGAATGTGCAGCACTGCAGACAGAAATATTTTTTTTTCCTATCTCTGGAGGGATTTTCAATGCAGCAGTACTCAGAGGAACTGCATCTATGATTCTGCTGAGTTTACCTCAAAGACATTTTCTGTTTTATCTTTCTTTATTTGCCAGGTAGCCTTCAAGCTACAAATTTACATGAGAAAACCACAGTGTACTGACTTTTAATTAAAACCTTCACCCCCAAAAATGCATTGGGATTGAATTTAAATATTTAATTAAAACACAGCTTTAAAAAGAAAATAAGAAGGAGGGATTTGAGACTAAGTTATCATTTGAGTAAGAGACATCCTAATTTAACCATGACAAGTACCCTGATGGGTCCCTGTCTAAGGGACTCACCTGACCTATGGACCATTAAATTTGTCTTGCTAATGAGTAGCCCCTTCTGTGTATTTTGTGGGCACTAAAACTCAGGTCTCCCAACATTGAAATCATCATCTTATCATTCTCCTGTACTTTTTATTGTGATGAATGGTACTCATATCCCTCTAGTTACCAAAGCTTGAAGCCCTAATTTCTCCCACTCCCTCCCTCTGCTTAATAATCAGTGTCTTTTATGAAGATAACTTGGCACACAGCTCTGCTTACATAGGAACAATGTTAATTGGCTTCAACAGAGTTTCTTTTTCTACATTTTGTGCAAGTGGGGTCAAATTGATTCTAGAATACAGTTTTAGAAATCAATGAACTTTTTCTCTAGAGGTGGCAAGATCATGTGAAAGTCACAGTTGTATTGAATTCAAAATGGTGTAGCTTCCAATGAGGTGTGGCTGTAGTACTTCTTGTCTCTTCCCTGAAAATCGGGTAGGTAGCTTTTTCTAGGTCCCAATGAGATTTAGCTGCAAAATACTATTCCCATTTTTAATAGTCCCAGATTACTTGAGGAAATGTGAACAAGTCTTTTCTGCTAACAACTGATGCATAGATGATCCTAAATCATACATGTTAAAGGGATATTGTTCAGCTGTTTGTGGTTGTTCAGTCTCTAAGTTGTTTTCGACCGTTTGCAACGCCATGGACTGCAGCATGCCAGGTTCCTCTGTCCTCCACTGTCTCCTAGAGTTTGCTCAAATTTGTGTCAAGTCAGTGATAATATCCAGCCATCTCATCCTCTGCTGCCCTCTTCTCTTTGGCCTTCAATCTTCCCCAGTATCAGGTTCTTTTCTAATGAGTAAGCTTTTCACATCAGGTAGCTGGAGTATCGGAGCTTCAGCTTCAGCATCAGTCCTTCCAATGAATATTCAGGGTTGATTTCCTTTAGGATTGACTGGTTTGATCTCCTTGGTGTCCAAGGTACTCTCAAGAGTCTTCTCCAGCACCACAATTCAAAAGCATCATTTGTTCAGATGCTGTGTCAAATGGGCATTAATGGCAAAAAGCATGGACTTTGGATTGAGTCCTGGCTCCACCACTGACCAATTGTGTGACCTTAGGCAGATCATTTAACCTCTCTGTATTTCAGTTTCTATGTGTAAAATAACGATAATAAGAATTTGCCTTATGAAAACTTTCTGATTATATGGTTGGAATTTTTTCTCTCCAATGGGTATCTTGTGTTTTCCTTTTGATTTATAGGAATTTTAAAAATGTATTATAAATAGTAATCTTATATGCATTGAGTACATTTTGAGAGATACAGTTGAATACTAACTTCCTTTTACTTCTGGCATTTTCTATAGATAAGAATTATTCTGATCACTCGACATACTATTATGATGTTAATCCAAGAAATTATGTACTACTGCAATCACCTTAAAGACTGTTTCCATTCACTTCCTAAATTCCATGATTTATTTTTCTAAATGTAGATCTCAAAGTATATAGGTACCTTCAGAAAGACCACGCCCAAAACAATCTGCCATATGAAAAAGGAGATACTTTGCACCATTTTCCTTAAGATTATTTGTATTTTTTCTTCTATGTTTAAAGCAGTAATAAAGTAACATCTCTTTGGTACGGTGAGGGCTAAAGCTCATTTTCTACTTTCACTTTAAGTGGAACTGTCATTCTTTTTTGATTAGGTCATTGATGAGCTTAAAACTCATTGCTAAAAATAAATTTCAGTGTTTAATTCACTTATATTCTGAGGTCAGCATGCAATGGCTGTCACAAGCATTGGTGTTTTAGGAATTTATAAACCATTTGACATGACGTTGGTGACTTGAAATTGCAAATGTTAGGAGTATTTACATCAAGAATATCAGCAAATGCTACAAATTAGGGTTGGGTTTTGTGTTTCTGCTTTCTTTTTTTCAGAGAGTTGGCTTTTAAGCATCTGCTAGCACACCACTGATAACATTCTTTCAGCACCCCATGTTTTTCCTATTTTGAAACAGAATGACTCTTTCAAATCTACTCAGACATTCAGCAGCAAATGTAAATAGATTTATGATAGAAGCCTAGCATCTTCTGTCCTTGGTAGAAAATAGGAACATAAATCCATTCTGCTCAGAATATGTGCAGAGTAAAGACTGTTGCCCTGTCTTCCTTATCCCATCTGTCATCATAGGTAAAATTTCAACTAAATCTTTTGAGGAGTCAGGATAGAATATTTATAAAGTCTTATATTACAGGTGGTACTCAGAAATTTCAGTTACAGAAAAACTAGATTTTCATCCAAGAATGTTCTCTAAAGGAAAATGCATAGAAATCACAGGAAAGTTTTGAAATTATCTTGGCAAATATGCAATTCATAAAAACATTAACTTCTAATCTCATTTAAACTGCCTTTGAGGGAATTATTTGGTCATCTTATTCTGGAGGTAATATTTGGGTTTCACTGAAAAACCTAGACTTGTTTCTCTTTATGTTTGATAATGAGAATTCTCATTAATAAAAAAATAAACATATTGTGTAGAAATCAATGAAAATCATACAACTTTCCAGGGTTCCCTACTTAACTGTGAAATTACCCTTCCCAGATGCAGACCAAGAGGTAGATTTGTTATTCCCTTTAGAATTCCTTTTGAAGTGTATGAGCTGGTAGTATTTAGAACATTATCAACAAAAAGCAAAAATTCTGGTTAACAAATAGCTTGATAAACAGTTTTATCAATATAACATAAGGTAGGATATCTATCTGTACTAGTTGAAAGGAAACAAATTTATCTTAGTCTAATTTGTGAGTATTTATTTAATAATCACTATGTTTAATGTGACTTTACTAAATGTTGTTGGAAGTACTAAGACATAACCACAGACATCTACAAGCGAATCTTTTAATTATTTTCATGCTGGAATGATGCAAAGCTAGCAAGTACATCTTAGCAATTAATCCAAAGACATAACTTAATTGTGCTCCCATTTTTCTTTTCCTATTTTTTCCTTTACTGAGAAAGAAGTCACATGCAATAAGATCTAGCTAAGTAGACAGATTGGTGAGTTTTGAACAAATATGTATTGTCATGTAATCACTATCACAATCAAGATATAGGACATATCCATTGCCATAGAAAGTTACTTTTTATCTTTAGAAGTTAATTCATTGTTTTCTAGTGCAAATGCTCCCTTGTTTTCTGAGGCAATTTGCCTTTTCTAAACTTTCAAATAAGTGAAATGATACAGCATGTATGCTTTTGTACACAGCTTCTTTCGCTTAGCATGATGATATTACATTTTGTTCTATACATATATCAGGAGTTCATTGTATTCACCTACTGATGGGCATTTAGTTGTCTGCAGTTTGGGGTTATTATGAATGCAAGTGTGCAGCCTTCGGTTGTGCATGTGCTTTCATTTCTCCTGGATAAGTAGTTAGGAATTAAATTGCTCAATTACATACTAAGGGTATGTTTAACTTTACAAGAAACTGCAGAACCATCTTCTAGAGTGGCTGTGCAATTTTATATTTCCACAAGCAATATATGAAATTTCCATTTACTTCATATTCTTACCAATACGTAGTATTTTCCAATTTAAAAATTTTTGATATTCTAGTGGGTGTATAGTAACATTTCTTTTTGGTTTTAATTTGCATTTCCCTAATTCGACCCCATGGACTGTAGCCTACAATGCGCTTCTGTCCATGGGATTATCCAGGCAAGAGTACTGGAGTGGGTTGCCATTTCCTTCTCCAGAGGATCTTCCCAACCCAGGGATTGAACCTGGGTCTCCCGCATTGTAGGCAGATGCTTTACCACCTGAGCCACCACGGAACCCAATGACTAATGATACTGAGCAGCTCTTCTTATACTTATTGGTTGTCTTTTCTTTTGCCCCTAATTTTTCTTCTGTGTGTATGTCACATGCTAGTAGTTAGGCCTCTTTCAAATGTAAGTAAATGAAACTCACTGGGTGGTTTTTACTAAAAATGTACTCATAAAGTACCAGAGAAATTAAGAAAAGTTGTACAATCAAGCCTTGGGTGAAAAAGAATAGGAGGAGGTATCCTTTAGTATAAATATATAACTAGATCCTTTTCTTATAGAGATGACATTTAAATGACTCTGTTCCAATGCCTGCATACATCACAATTCCAAATTTTAGATTTCTGTAAGAATTGTATTCTTCTATTTGAATTAGGATCTTCTTTAGAAAATTGTATTTCTTAAATTATGGGGGGGGGATGTCACATGTGACATAATTTCCTCTCTTATAGATTCTTCTAATTACTCTGATCTTTCCTTACAGAACAGCTTATCCTCGAATTTACCTTTATATGGTGATGATAAAGATTCTAAATGCACAGGGCAGAAAAGAGGAAAGAAATCTGATTCACACACACCTCTTTGATGATGAAGAGAAGCAGACCATCATGGGGATTGTGCCCAGGTATTACAAGTGGACACAGAAGGCAGAGTGAATGGTGAACCACAGAGCCTGGAGAACTGGGCAGGAAACTTGCTCGTGCCAGAGAAAATGGACCGTGGAGCCCTGGGCCAGAGACCAGTGCTGCACCCACGGAGGCAAGGATGGCTGTGGATGATTGAGAATCTGCAGGTAAGTGATTGGAAGTTGCGAAGCTTCTTGCTTCTTATTTTCTTGGTCAGGAATTCTGATGGTGAGAGGAGAGATGTGGAACTTAAGAAATAAGGGAAGAAAATAACCTCAGTGAGAAACAGCTTTAAAAAAGATGGAAAAATCTAAACTCACCAGGTAGTGTTGCATAGAGGCTCCAGGAGAGGCTGTAGCCTGCACCATTTGTAGTGATCCCTACCTGAATACTTCTTTTTTTTCCTTTATAAATTTTATTTATTTATTTATTTGATTTTTGGCTCTGCTGGGTCTTTGTTCCTACTTGGGCTTTTCTGTAGTTGCAAAAGAGGGGCTGCTCTCTGGTTGCCATGAGTGGGCTTTTCATTGCAGTGCCTTCTCATGTTGCAGAGGACAGGCTCTAGGGCGACTTCAGCAGTCGTGGCACATGGGCTCAGTAGTTGCGGTTCCCAGGCTCTAGTGCACAGGATCAATAGTTGTGGTGCTCAGGCTGAGCTGCTCTGGAGCAGGTGGGATCTTCCCAGATGGAGGGATCAAACCCGTGCCTTCTACACTGACAGGCAGATTCTTTACCACTCAGCCACCAGGGAAGTCCTACCTGCACACTTTTCTGATATTCTCTGTTAAAGCCCAGCAATCTGGAATAGGGGGAGAACAGCAGGGAAACTAAATTATTACCAAGACTGAAAAAATTTTAGGAAGTTGTTAGAGAAGAGAAAGACTAAGGTGGTCAGTCTACCTTCGTGTTTATTTTGAAAAGAGAAAAAAGTGGAGCCTAGCATTTGAAACTTAATTAACTTCATTGTTTTGGTATTTGCTTTTGCTTGTGTCCTTCATATTAAGAAGTCCTTCATATTAAGAAAGGAAAAGGATACATATCCATGTCACTTGCTAATATTTTATTACATTTCACAGTGGTGTTGGTATTTTGCTGACTATAAATCCCATTTTATTAAATATTTTGTGATGAAATATATTATTGGTAGTCTTAATAATAAGTTCAACAATATAATTAATTTTGGGTACAATTTCTGAAATCTCATATCTTCTTTTGTAAAATATCAAGATATTCATGAGAATAGCATAAAAAGTAAGCAAGTCAATCATATAAATATAACTCATTATGCAGAATTATAAATAATTCTAGAAAATGACTAGTTTTTCTGAAATGAAAGTCATAAAATTTGTTGTTTTTTTAAAATGACCTAACCATTACTTTCTTTCCTATATTCTTAAGTGTAAAAATGAATATCTTCAAAAATATAGTTTTTAAAATATCCCACCAAGCTTATGTTGAGAAAGTATGACTATACGAGCATCATATTGCTATAGGCAAGAGCATGGAGTCAGGTGACCCAGCTCAGGACCCAGCTCTACTGTTTACTACAATATTTGTGTGTTGTCAGAACAGCAATTGAACATAATTATGTTTGTTGTTCTTATTTGTAAAAATGGAATGACAACAACAGTACTAACCTCATAGAGTTGTGGGATTGGAAGCAAAATACTTAAGAGACTGGTGCATAAGAAACGCCATATGGAGTTTTGTGTGCAAATTAATTTGATCCACAAGAGTACCATGATGACTCTCAAGATGACAGCATCTCAACTGCCCACTGAGTCAAAGCTACTTTCCGTTTCCTACTAGTGTCAACATGCCCTTGAAAACAATATACACATGCTGCTTCTTCCTTCACTCTGGATTCCTTTCTTTTCTCCATTGAAAACTTCTGCTTTCCCTGTAAGACTCACTCAGCTTAAAATATCACCTCTGTATTAAGTTTTCTTTAACTATTGCAGGCTCTTGTATATTCCTTAATATTTTGTAAAAGTTCTCTATTAACATAAGTCACATTGTTTGGAAAGTTTGGGCACACTTATGTTTCTACTTCCTCTACTAACAATTGAGCACTTCCAGCATAGAACTGCGGAGAAGGCAATGGCAACCCGCTCCAGTGCTCTTGCCTGGAAAATCCCATGGACGGAGGAGCCTGGTGGGCTGCAGTCCATGAGGTCGCTAAGAGTCAGACACAACTGAGCAACTTCACTTTGACTTTTCACTTTCATGCATTGGAGAAGGAAATGGCAACCCACTCCAGAATTCTTGCCTGGAGAATCCCAGGGGAGGCGGAGCCTGGTGGGCTGCCGTCTATGGGGTCGCACAGAGTCGGACACGACTGAAGCGACTTAACAGCAGCAACAGCAGCAGCATAGAACTGACATCTTTCTCTCATTCTTGCTTTAAAAACCAATACTTAATCTACTTCACTGAATCACTTAACCTACTTCAGCTAATACTTATCTACTTCAGTAGATAAAAAATTTGGAGAATCAAGAAATGAAGCAGTCCATCAGCCAATCCTGATACACTTTTTTGAGAAATGCTTTACTAATATTTATTGAATGCTTACAATGTGACATTCCCAGCTGCAAGTGCTTATTATATCTTCCCAGTAACAACCTTATGATATGGGGAAACTAAGGGGTAGCTGAAGTAACAAGCTCAAGTCCACAAGCCACAAATAGTAAAGCTGACCTGTAAGGCCAGGAAGTATGGCTGTAGCCTAAGTGATTAACCTGATGTCATTTTTTATTATATTGGTGATCAATATGAAAATCATTCATCGATATATAACACACATCCATATAAAATCACAAGTCTATATTTATATCCAGGACATTATGAAAGATTTCCTCTTTTGTATTTCCTCTTTGTATTTTCTATTTATCACTATCATTGCATTCAAAATAAACTTGCTTTGATACACTAATGAAAACCTGCCTCACCTAACAGTTAACTACATTTTATTAATTTGCAGTGATGGATTGCTTAGTATATTAAATTAACTTTTGTGTTTGAATGTTCACTTTTTCCAGTACTTTTGTAATGTCCCTGACATCAGTATCCCTGATTTTAAAAATAATAAGGCCTCCTCCACTGCACTTTCTTACCCTATATACTATGCATTCTCTCAATCATTTTTTAACTTACTGAATAAGATTGACTGAAATGTTAATTAGGTTTTTAACTAGTAATCTAAATGTAAAGAAAACAGTAATCATTGGTTAAAGTCCATTTGTTTTCACAAAAATATGCGGTTAACTACATATGTGGCTGAAAATAAATGTTTAGTCCTGGAAACTTGATGTAAATATATTGTATGGAAACCATATTGTGGGGATGAACTCTTCTTAATAGATTTTAACCACTTGGCTCCCAGTAACCAGTGAGTGAGCTGACACTGACTCACACATTATTGTTTAGTTTTGTTTTTAGGTGAAAGTAAAAGTGTTAGTCACTCAGTCGTATCTGACTCTTTGTGACCCCATGGACTGTAGCCCACCAGGCTCCTCTGTCCATGGGATTCTCCAGAAAAGAATACTGGAGTGGGTTGCCATTTCCTTCTCCACGGAATCTTCCCAACCCAGGGATTGAATCCAGGTCTCTCGCATTGCAAGCAGATTCTTTACCACCAGGGAAGAGCCACCAGGGAAGCCCCCAAAAGTACTCTACATGTTCAGAGAAACTTCTCTAGGAATGAACTGTAGAAATAATCCTTGAAAGTATCGTCTTTAGGTAAATTTGTTTTTAACTAAATTTGATATATTTGGCAACATTTAAATTTCAGGAGAATTCAAACAAACTCTTTTTTCTGCTTTCCCTTTTAAAAATCAGATCTGGCCACACTGAGCCCACCATTTTTCAAGGCAGCAGTTCACTCCTCCTGAGCAGTGACAACCCCTTTAGACCGTGACTATGATCCTATTTCCCTCAGTCCTCCCAGTTACTAAGTTCCACCTGGTTCAGGTTCACTTGGCTACACAACCTGCCAAATTAACTTTGACATTTAATTTTGTGCCCTATATTCCAAGCTGACATTCATGGCAACACTACTAAACACCAAGGATAATTTATTATTGTTTACAGTTGTTAACTATAATTGTGCTATTATTCAATAACTCCCTGGTTTCTACTTCTTTCTTTCTTCAGTTTAAGTCTGAATTTGGCAATAAGGAGTTCATGATCTGAGCTGCAGTCAGCTCCCGGTCTTGTTTTTGCTGACTGTATAGAGTTTCTCCATTTTTGGCTGCAAAGAATATAATCAGTCTGATTTCGGTATTGACCATCTGGTGATGTCCATGTGTAGATTCTTCTCTTGTGTTGTTGGAAGAGGGTGTTTGCTATGACCAGTGCATTTTCTTGGCAAAACTCTATTAGCCTTTGCCCTGCTTCATTTTGTACTCCAAGGCCAAATTCGCCCATTATTGCAGGTATTTCTTGACTTCCTACTTTTGCGTTCCAGTCCCCTATAATGAAAAGGACATCTCTTTTGGGTATTAGTTCTAGAAGGTCTTGTAGGTCCTCATAGAACCATTCAACTTCAAGTTCTTCAGCATTACTGATCGGGGCATAGACCTAGATTACTGTGACATTGAATGGTTTGTCTTGGAAACAAACAGAGATCATTCTGTCACTTTTGAGATTGTATCCAAGTACTGCATTTCAGACTTTTGTTGACTGTGATGGCTACTCCATTTCTTCTAAGGATTTTTGACCACAGTAGTAGATATAATGGTCATCTGAATTAAATTCACCCACTAGCGCATTCTGGTATGACCTAAATCAAATCCCTTATGAATATACAGTGGAAGAGAGAAATAGATTCAAGGGATTAAATATGATAGACAGAGTGCCTGAAGAACTATAGATGGAGGTTCATGACATTGTACAGGAGGCAGTGATCAAGATCATCCCCAAGAAAAAGAAATGCAAAAAGGCAAAATGGTTGTCTGAGGAGGCCTTATAGATAGCTGTGAAAAGAAGGGAAGCTAAAGGCAAGGAGAAAAGGAAACATATACCCATTTGAATGCAGAGTTCCAAAGAATAGCAAGGAAAGATAAGAAAGCCTTCCTTAGTTATCAATGCAAAGAAAGAGGAAAAGAGTAGAATGGGAAAGATTAGAGATCTCGTCAAGAAAATATCAATGGAACATTTCATGCAAATGATTAGAGATCTCTTCAAGAGATATCAACGGAACATTTCATGCAAAGATGAGCACAATAAAGGACAAGAATGGTATGGACCTAACAGAAGCAGAAGATATTAAGAAGAGGTGGCAACAATACACAGAACTATACAAAAAGATCTCCATGACCCAGATAACCACGGTGGTGTGATCACTCACCTAGAGTCAGACATCCTGGAAAGGGATGTCAAGTGGGCCCTAGGAAGCATCACTACAAACAAAGGTAGTGGAGGTGATGGAATTCCAGCTGAGCTACTTCAAATCCTCAAAGATGATGCTGTGAAAGTGCTGCGCTCAATATACCAGCAAATTTGGAAAACTCAGCAGTGGCCACAGGACTGGAAAAGGTCAGTGTTCATTCCAATCCCAAAGAAAGGCGATGCCAAAAAATGTTCAAACTACTGCACAACTGTACTCATCTCACACGCTACCAAAGTAATGCTCAAAATTCTCCAAGCCAGGCTTCAACAGTACGTGAACCATGAACTTCCAGATGTTCAAGATGGATTTAGAAAAGGCAGAGGAAACAGAGATCAAATTGCTAACATCTGTTGGATCATCGAAAAAGCAAGAGAGTTCCAGAAAAACATTTACTTCGCTTTATTGCTTTGGCTATGCCAAAGGCTTTGACAGTGTGGATCACAACAAACTGTGGAAAATTCTTGCAGAGATGGGAATACCAGACCACCTGACCCACGTCCTGAGAAATCTGAATGCAGGTCAAGAAGCAATAGTTAGAACTGGACATGGAACAACAGACTGTTTCCAAATTGGGAAAGGAGTACGTCAAGGCTGTATATTGTCTCCCTGCTTATTTAACTTCTGTGCAGAGTACATCATGTGAAATACTGGGCTGGATGAAGCACAAGCTGGAATCAAGATTGCCGGGAGAAATACCAATAACCTCAGATATACAGATGACACCACCCTTATGGCAGAAAGCAAAGAAGAACTAAGGAGACTCTTGAAATTTAAAGAGGAGAGTGAAAAAGTTGGCTTAAAGCTCAACATTCAGAACACTAATATCATGGCATCTGGTCCCATCATTTCATGGCAAATAGATGGGGAAACAATGGAAACAGCAACAGACTTTATTTGGGGAGGCTCTAAAATCACTGCAGATGGTGACTGCCACCATGAAACTAAAAGACACTTGCTCCTTGGAAGAAAAGTTATGACCAACCTAGAAAGCATATTAAAAAGCAGAGACATTACTTTGCCAACAAAGGTCTGTCTAGTCAAAGCTATAGTTTTTCCAGTAGTCATGTATGGATGTGAGAGTTGGACAATAAAGAAAGCTGAGCACCAAAGAATTGATGCTTTTAAACTGTCGTGTTGGAGGAGACACTTGAGAGTCCCTTGGACTGCCAGGAGATCCAGCCAGTCCATCTTAAAGGAAATCAGTCCTGAATATTCATTGGAAGGACTGATGCTGAAGCTGAAACTCCAATACTTTGGCCACCTGATGTGAAGAGCTGACTCCTTGGAAAAGACCCTGATGCTGGGAAAGATTGAAAGTGGGAAATGGGGATGACAGAGAATGAGATGGTGGATGGCATCACCTGCTCGATGGACATGAGTTTGAGTAAGCTCCAGGAGTTGGTGATAGACAGGGAGGCCTGGCATGCTGCTGTCCATGGGGTGGCAAAGAGTCGTACATGACTGAGCGACTGAACTGAACTTCTACTTCTTAAACTTTAAAATAAATGGCACAGAAGATTCTAAATGAGCTAAGCTATTTTGACAAGCCCTGCAATATCTGGATTTTCATACCCGAGTCATAGTGCTTAATGAAAGTGACTAGTCATCCTTGACATGCTAAGAACCATGGAAGAATGCAAAGAATAAATTACATGGCCTTCAGTTTGACAGCATCAATGTATCTTAAGGTTATAGCTTTATAACTTTCAATTTTCAAGTGCAACAAAGAAAATGAAATCATGAATGAAACTTTTATAACAACAGTGAAAGGAGTTTTCTTGATCAAAGGAAATTTGGAAGTGAGATACAACTGTTAGAGAAAAAAGTTGAAGTCTTGGAAAATAATTTCTATTACAAGAAGATTTTTTTAGCATACTGAGTCAAAGTTACATTTTTAATTAATAATTTAAACTTCACATAGACTTCATCTATCATCTCCCCATTCTACCCCACTTTAAGTTCACTTAATAGAAGACTGTCCATTTTCTGAGAAAAAATGTAACCGATCTTAATATAAAGATTTTAAGAAATATAATGGCCTTTAGGAAAGCTGATATGGGAAGTGGGGGGCAAAAAGTGACAAGATAGGTAGAATAGTTTGGACTAGCACCAAGGAAAAGTATGAGTAGGGCTGAATCTGCCCTATAATTTTCACCAGCATCTTGCAACATTACAACAATCTATACAACTGGCCTTTTAAAAATATTTTGAAAGCAGTGTTGACTACATGTATGAAATGTAGTTAGATTTGCAATATGCAATTTTGGGACTCTGTCTGTAGTCACAGTACCAACCTGATGGTTTAAACTACCTAAGCCATTTATTGGTTCAAATATACTGTACACTTCAATGAAGGTTATTTCTACCCTTCCCATTATGGTGTTGACCATGTATACACTTGAATCTTGCCTTAAATGCTCCTGGAAGAAAACATGGAATAAATATCAATTAGCAAATGTAAAGAATAAAAGACCACATTTTCTCAATGGAGTCCTACAAAATTGAACAAAAATGAAAAAAATATAGAGAGAATGTAAAACTAGTAATTCCTCAACAAAATACATTTGGGAGCTCATAAATATTTTAAGAAATAGTTGTTGAGAGGAGAAAAATTGACCAAAAAACTAAAATACCAAGTGAGCTGTTAAATGATCATTTTCTTGGAGTTTGGCATCTTGTTCTCTCTTTATCTAACTTGTATTTAACACACTCTGATACCAACCACATACTCTCCTTGGAAACAATTTTCTTGAGACTAGCTTAACCTTTAAAAACATGTGTGTGTCTTTTTTTCAAACTACAGAAGAATATTTAAAGGATCCCAAATTCTTACCATTTTATTTTCTATTACTGGGTAATAATTGGGTATAAATGACAAATAAAATTGTATACGTTTAAAGTATACAATGTGATAAGTTAATACACACATATATTATGCAATGATTACCAACGTTAATATAATAAACACATTCTACACCTCACAAAGTTAACTTTTTTTTTTTTGACGGTGAAAATGCTTAAGATCTACTCTCAGCAACTTTCAAGTACCATATTCTTACCCTCTTGACTCCTATGACAAGTAATGTAAAGTATTATATAAAGTTAGAAAATTGTTTTCCAGGAAACAGCAAAACGCTTACCACAGGCTCCTCCCCTCAAAACACCCACTATTAACAGTTTCTTATGATTCCTTTGGGCTTCCCTGGTGGCTCAGCAGTAAAGAATCACCTCCAGTGCAGGAGATGAGAGTTCAATCCCTGGGTAGGGAAGATCCCCTGGAGAAGGAAATGGCAACCCACTCCAGTATCCTTGCCTGAGAAATCCTGTGGATGGAGGAGCCTGGTGGCCTACTGTCCATGGGGTCACAAAAAGAGTCATTCACGACTTAGTGACTAAACAAAAACATGATTCCTTTCCCTCACCAAAATATATATTTATTCACATACACATAATTAATTTTGAATTTACTTTCACAAAAAGTATCTTAATATATAATTCTGTATCTTTCTTTTTTCAACTAACATGCATCTTAGAGATCTGTTCACACTAGAACATATATCAATATTTTATTATTTATCATATGGTAGAGTGTACTTTCACTTTTCATTTCATGCATTGGAGAAGGAATGGCAACCCACTCCAGTGTTCTTGCCTGGAGAATCCCAGGGATGGGGGAGCCTGGTGGGCTGCCATCTAGAGTTGGACATGACTAAAGCGACTTAGCAGCAGCAGAGTGTACCATCATATACATACATTATAATATATTAATCTGTCCTCTTCTGATAAATAGCATTTTGTTTTTAGCATTTTGCTCTTATGAAAATTTCTGTACTGAATATCCTTTTACATAAATTTTGACAGGCTTTTGTAAGGATATTAATAGATTAAATTTCAACCAATGAGCTAAAGGTATTTGTCTTTAAAATTTTGATAGATGTTGTGAAATTGTCCTTCAGAAAGAATGGAGCAATTTACATCCCTACAATAAAGTATGTGACAGACCATTTATTCACACCCTGGCCACCACTGGAAAAATCAAAGTATTTTAAATTTTGACAGTGTAATAGCAGAATAATATACCTTTTCACAAGGGCTTCCCTTGTGGCTCAGCTGGTAAAGAATCCGCCGCAATGTGGGAGACCTGGCTTCAATCCCTGGGTTGGGAAAGGCTGGAGAAGGGAAAGGCTACCCACTCCAGTATTCTGACCTGGAGAATTCCATGGACTGTATAGTCCACGGGGTCAAAAAGAATTGGGCATGACTGAGTGACTTCATCAGTGAATGAATACTTTTTCATAATTTGCATTTTCCACTGATACTGAAATTGAGCATTTTTTACACGTAATTTATTGTTGTTTGTATTTTTTGAAAAAATCCCTTACTCTTTTAAGAACTTGGTTTGTTCATCTTTTCTTATTGATTTGCATAAGTTCTTTATAAATTAAAAAAATTCTATTTGGTTATATACATAAAATGATTTTTACATTGTTATTAAATATTAATTTTTCAATTTTGGTTGTGAAATCTATTATTTTCCGGAAGTTTTGTTGTTAATTTTATAAGATCAAATTTTTCAATCCTTTAGTTAAAGCTATTCAGAAAACTGTGTGCCAGTATTGTGACTAGATTCACTCACACTTTCTTCATTTGTTTTAATAGCCTCATTTCCCTCTGTAATTTCCAATTTTATTTCTATTTTTACCGTGAGTAATAAGCAGAAATACATATTCATAATAATTTTGAGTAAAGCAGCTTTTAAAGCACAACCTTATGTATCTAGTAATCTAGCTTTCATTTGTCCATTTTTAAAAATCTTTTAAACGTTTCATTTTGTATTGGGATATAGTTGATTAAGAATGTTGTGATAGTTTCAGGTGAACAGTGAGGGGACTCAACCATGTATGTATGTTCACTCCCAAACTCCCCTCCCATCCAGGTTGCCATGTAACATTAAGCTGAGTTCCACAGTAAGTCCTTTTTGGCTATCCATTTTCAGCATAGCTACATGTACATGTCCATTCCAAACTCCTTAACTATCCCTTATCCTTCTTCTTCATCCCTATAACTTCATTTTTTTTTAAATGTTTACTTCTTTGTGCTATTGGAAACATCTTTTTTGAATGTTTGTTCCAATTTGTAATTTTTTTCATACCACTTATTGAATGATAGATTTTTTAAACATTTATTTATTTATGTCTTGCTGGGTCTTTGTTGCTATGTGGGCTTTTCTCTAGTTGCCATTAGTGGGGTCTGTAGTTGCAGTATGTGGACTTCTCATTGAGGGGGCTTCTCTTGTGTGGAACACAGGCTCCAGGGCATGTGGGCTTCAGTAGCTGTGGTGCATGGGCTTAGTTACTCTGCAGCCTTTGCAATCTTCCCTGACCAGGGATTAAACCTGTGTCTCCTGCATTGGTAGGTGGATTCTTACCACTGAGTCACCAGGGAAGCCCTGTACTTAAAATTCTGATATGCCACAATTACCATTAATCTAATTATCTAATCCCCCTAGCTGTTTAGATCTGTATATTAAAAAAAAAAAATCTCTTTTCTGTTTCATTGCCCTGGCCTTTTATTTTCTCTGCCTTACTACCTTAAGTATGTTCAATAAGAATAGGTACATTTTATTGAGTGACTCTCCTATAAACATAAGTAAATGTTTATTAAGAAACATTTTATTTATTTATTTAATTTTTAAATTATGACACCCTAGAAGTGGGAGGAGGTGGGGTACACCAGACTTTCCCTAAACACCTGTATTCACTGTCTCATTGTTCAATTTGCCACATTGAATAATTTAATTTATTCCTAACCACCATACTTCTATGCAGGCATTAATTATTCAGTGTCACAGATGGAAAAAAATAAACTTCAAAAAGGAAAAGTATTTTGCACAAAGTCATAAAACTTATAAGTGGCAAAGTTGAGATTCAAACCTATATATGTCCAACCCCAAATTCGATTCTTTTTCCATGACTCTCCAGTGTCAGATGCATAAAACTACTTGACAGAGTTAATGACAGACAATGACAGGATCATCCTCCAGTATTAAGCATCACTTAGACAGCAAGATTTTACAGTGGAATAATGCTAAATATTAAGGGAGGTAGGAAAAACAGGTATGGAATTAATACATTTCCTAGGGATCAGAAAATGGTTTATTGAGGTTGCTGATGAGGTATGCTTCCCAGGTGGTACTAGTGGTAAAGAATCCCCCTGCCAATGCAGCAGACATAAGAAAAGAGGATTCCATCCCCGGGCTGGGAAGATCACCTGGAGAAGGAAATGGCAACCCACTACAGTGTTCTTGTCTGGAAAACCCCATGGACAGAGGAGCCTGGTGGGCTACATACAGCCTGTGGGGTCACAAACAGTCGGACATAACTGAAGCGACTTAGCACGTGAGGTATGCAAAGAGACATAGGAGAAAGAAAAAACTGATAGTAGAGTTTGGGTCAGACAGTAGAGAGCTTTGACTACCTGCCTAGACAGCTTGTGTTATATGTATGATTTTATCAGAGGCACGTTTTTCAGTATTTCTCACAGAGCAATTTCTACCAACCAGTGTATTTTTTGGTTCTTGTTTTAAGAAAAAGAAATGAAAAAGGCAAAATGGTGGTCTGAGGAGGCCTTACAAATAGCTGTGAAAAGAAGGGAAGCTAAAAGCAAGGAGAAAAGGAAAGATATACCCATTTGAATGCAGAGTTCCGAAGAATAGCTGGTAGAGATAAGAAAGCCTTCCTCAGCAATCAGTGCAAAGAAAGAGGAAAACAATAGAATGGGAAAGATTAGAGATCTCTTCAAGAAAATTAGAGATATCAGTGGAACATTTCATGCAAAGATGAACACAATAAAGGACAGAAATGGTATGGACCTAACAGAAGCAGAAGATATTAAGAAGAGGTGGCAACAATACACAGAACTATACAAAAAGATCTCTATGACCCAGATAACCACGATGGTGTGATCACTCACCTAGAGCCAGACATCCTGGAAAGGGAAGTCAAGTGGGCCCTAGGAAGCATCACTACAAACAAAGGTAGTGGAGGTGATGGAATTCCAGCTGAGCTATTTCAACCCTCAGAGATGATGCTGTGAAAGTTCTGTGCTCAATATGCCAGCAAATTTGGAAAACTCAGCAGTGACCACAGGACTGGAAAAGGTCAGTGTTCATTCCAATCCAAAAGAAAGGTGATGCCAAAAAATGTTCAAACTACTGCACAACTGTACTCATCTCACACACTACCAAAGTAATGCTCAAAATTCTCCAAGCCAGGCTTCAACAGTATGTGAACCATGAACTTCCAGATGTTCAAGATGGATTTAGAAAAGGCAGAGGAAACAGAGATCAAATTGCTAACATCTGTTGGATCATCGAAAAAGCAAGAGTTCCAGAAAAACATCTACTTCTGCTTTACCGACTATGCCAAAGCCTTTGACAGTGTGGATCAGAACAAACTGTGGAAAATTCTTGCAGAGGTGGGAATACCAGACCACCTGACCTGCCTCCTAAGAAATCTGTATGCAGGTCAAGAAGCAACAGTTAGAACTGGACATGGAACAAGAGACTGGTTCCAAATTGGGAAAGGAGTACGTCAAGGCTGTATATTGTTACCCTGCTTATTTAACTTATATGCAGAGTATATCATGAGAAACACTGGGCTGGAAGAAGCACGAGCTGGAATCAAGATTGCCAGGAGAAATATAAATAACCTCAGATATACAGATGACACCACCCTTATGGCAGAAAGTGAAGAACTAAGGAACCTTTTGATGAAATTTAAAGAGGAGAGGGGAAAAGTTGGCTTAAAACTCAACATTCAGAAAACTAAGGTCATGGCATCCAGTCCCATCATTTCATGACAAATAGGCAGTGAAGCAATGGAAACAGTGACAGACTTTATTTTGGAGGGCTCTAAAATCACTGCAGATGGTGATTGCAGCCATGAAACTAAAAGACACTTGCTCCTTGGAAGAAAAGTTATGACCAACGGAGACACCATATTAAAAAGCAGAGAGTGACATTACTTTGCCAACAAAGGTCCGTCTAGTTAAAGCTATGGTTTTTCCAGTAGTATCATGTATGGATGTGAGCGTTGGACTATAAAGAAAGCTGACTGCAGAAGAATTAATGCTTTTGAGCTGTGGTGTTGGAGAAGACTCTTGAGAGTCCATTGGACTGCAAGGAGATCCAACCAGTCCATCCTAAAGGAAATCAGTCCTGAATATTCATGGGAAGGACTGATGCTGAAGCTGAAACTCCAATACTTTGACCAACTGATGCGAAGAGCTGACTCCTTGGAAAAAACCCTGATGCTGGGAAAGATTGAAGGCAGGAAGAGAAGGGGACATAGAGGATGAGATGATTGGAGGGCATCACCAACTCGATGGACATGAGTTTGAGTAAACTCTGGGAGTTGATCATGGACAAGGAAGCCTGGTATTCTGCAGTCCATGGGGTTGCAAAGAGTTGGACAGGACTGAGCAACTGAACTGAACTGATGGGAGCACAGCCAGCCTCATTTGTTTGCGTTATGTGACTACTTCTGTGCTACAATGGCTGAGTTAAGTAGCTGCATAAAACCCCAAAAGTCTGAAAAAATTCTGTCCTCTATAGAAAAAACTTGACAACCCTTGTACTAGTGTATTTTCTTAAAACCTCACTATAGCTGCCCTGAATAAACAGATCAATTTTGTTTGTATGAACAACATGCCAGGTAAGGATTTTGGACATTGATTCAACATTGACTACTTGATTCTTCAACTCCTGTCACCATGTAAAAACACTTGAAGTACTATTAAAACTTGTACTTAATTTTGTCATTATCTAATGATACCCCTTGACTCATTTGATGAGTAAGTAAAAATAAATAAGAGAAAGATCAGAATATAAATTGCAAAATTGGTGAAGATATTTATAAGGCCTAGATGTGTAATAAAATACCTTAGAAAACACTCTTTTAAACTTTGCAGTAATGTGAAAAATTTTAGAAATATCCAAGGGGTATATCATGAATAAGAAAATGAGTCTAATGTAATAAGGAAATAATATTGTCAATACTATGCAAATTTAAGTTGCTGCTGCTGCTGCTGCTAAGTCGCTTCAGTTGTGTCTGACTCTGTGCGACCCCAGAGACGGCAGCCCACCAGGCTCCCCTGTCCCTGGAATTCTCCAGGCAAGAACACTGGAGCGGGTAAGTTACTCTTGTTCAAAATAGGACAAATGGACATTGGTGGAAATTATTATTTATTTGAATTTTTGTTATTAAAACACTTGAGCCATTAACCAATTAACATAAAGTGCAATTTGTGAGATCAAAAGAGGGAAAATGTCACTAGACTATATCCAAAGTGATTACATTCCAAGAGCCAACTGACCTTTCAGCAGCTCTGCCTCTTCTGCTCCTTGACTGGCCACCCCATTCTGTGGTACTCTAAGCCTTTCCTCCAAATGTCACATTCCTGCTGAATGATGTCTTCCTTTTGAACTTGTACTGAGCTTGAATTGCTTCTAAATTAATCGCAGATAATTTATAGAAAAATGTGAACATAAAAATTTAGGGGTTGTTTACATTGATATGAAGGACAAATTAATAAGCTTCTAATCAAGGCAGAAAATGACTTTTTATAATTATTTACGTGAAGAATAAAGTTTTTCGTATCCCAGGGTGACCTATATTTGTATCTGTACCCTAGACCAAGGTTGCTCAGGCTTGGCACTCTTGACCTTTTGGGCCAAATGGTGTTTTGGTTGTGCGGCTGTTCTGTGTATTGCAGAATGTTTTCCAGATTGCCCAGCCTCTACCCACTGGATGGCAGTAGCAACAGCCTGCCCCTTGCCAGTAGTGGCAAAATTAGCCCTGGCTGAGATCCACTGCCCTAGATAAAAATGTGTGAAAAACTGTATCAGAACCTGTACTTTATCATCTAAGTCAGTGTTAGTCACTTAGTTGTGTCCAACTCTTTGTGACCCCATGGACTGTAACACACCATTTTCCTCTATCCATGGAATTCTCCAGGCAAGAATACTGGAGTAGGTGGCCATTTCCTTCTCTAGGGGATCTTCCCAACCCAGGGATCAAACCCGGGTCACCTGCATCACAGGCAGATTATTTACCATTGAGTCACCAGGGAAGTCTTAATTTATCATCTAGTTAGCCATAAAAACCATGATTTAAATAGGCAGACTGTTGCTCTTAGTTCTGCTCTTTTTCTTGAGAATTATATTTATTTATTAATTTTTATGGGGAAGCATTACATGCATTCTCAGACGTGTCCCACTCTTGCGACTCCATGGACTGTAACCTGCCAGGCTCCTCTGTCTATGGGATTCTCCAGGCAAGAATACTGGAGTGGTTTGCCATTTCCTCTTCCAGGGGATCTTCATGACCCAGGGATCCAACCCATGTCTCCTGTGGCTCCTGCATTGACAAGTGGATTCTTTGCCATTGAGCCACCTGGGAAGCAATACAAATGTTTAGTCTTCAGATTAAACTATCTTTGCCACTAGGCTCTGCCATTTATAGCTGTGTGACCTGACAAATTACTTGACCTCTTTTTGTTGTTGCTGTTGTTTAGTTGCTAAGTCGTGTTTGACTTCTAGGGGGCCTCAAGTTTCTTCTGAGGAATAGTAGTACAATAATAAAGTACAATATTTAGCACTATGCTTGATATATGTTAAGTGATTAACAATTTGGGGTTATTATGGGTAATTGTATTAAATTGTATTATGATTAAAAATGTTTTTTCCTTTCCTATAAAACGATTTTATATTTTCATCCTATGGATTTCCTGTATGATTTGCTTTGGCTAATGAACTGTGAGTGAAAGAACCACTTTCTAGAAAAAGCTTTAAGAACCATTGTGAGGGTCTAATGCCTCTACACTGGCTCTCTCCTGAAATCAGCAATGTCTCAGATAAGCTGTTCCTTAAGCCTAGGACCTGTTCCCTCAGAACGAAGATGACACAGAACAGAACGTGACCTGTGATAAACATATAACTTGACCTAGGAATAAAGCTTTGGTTGTCTAGAAGGAATGAGTCCTCTAAGGTTTTTTTTTTTTTTTTTTTTTTTCAGTTTTTAACTGGAGGCTATTCTGGTGTAAAGTAAGTGATAAAGTAATTTATCGAACATTTCTTGAACATACATCACATGCCAAACATTATGTTATAGAAGAGATTAGCAAAACTTTCCATGCTGTCTTAGAACAAAGATTTCGGTGGTAGAGAAGGGGAAAATGGTATTAAACATAAGACATTGAGATAGAAGCGGTAATAGATAGGGGACAATGAGGAGCCTCTTAGAGTTAAAACCCTGAACAGAAGGGCAGAAAAAGAGTCAAGCTAAAGGAAGCGTAAGTCAGGGAAACATGGGAGTATGGGACATTTTCTTTTAATGGTGAAGAGACAGGAAAAGGAGATACTATGGACAATTTAAGGACATATTGATGCACATGTTTTGAAATTCAGAATTTATCTTTTTAGTCAAAGGGAAACCATCAAACATTTCTAATCAGGAAAATGACAGTGTCCTAAATTATCCACTTGGTCATTGACTGTCCAAACCTATTGCCTCTTTAGAAGCCTAATGCCCTTGAAACATTATTTAAAGATGTTCAGCTGTGTCTGAATGTCTTATTTCTCAGAACAAACTCAAAGAATATTATGCTCTTATAATAAGCCAACATTCAACTTTTCTAATTGAATGTATTACTTTGAGAGATTAGTTATGATCCTAAAAGTAGAGTAATCTAGAGAATTCATTTATTGAATATCATTAGCTAGTTATTTCCTTCCTGTTACAATGTAGCCAGTGATGGTGCACTAAGGTAGTATTTCAGGGAGAAAGATAATAGCAGCAAGAGAAATAATAACAACAACAATAAACCTAACATCAGCAGGTCCAAAATAGAAACGGAAAGTTGTCATTGAAAAGGATTCTGGAAATGGAAGATTCATCGCTTCATTATTTGAATTCTTCCTAGTTGAGATTCAGAAGGAATCATTGTCATTTTTTCAATGGCAGATCTATTCCATTGATAATAATGCCTTCCTTTATAGATTTCCTGAAAGCTGTTTCTTGCTGTAGAATAAATTCCTAACTGATAAATTAGGATACTCAGCCCTTCCAACAATTGTGTATCACCATTATCATCATCATCATTATTATCGTATCATTATCATCACTGTTATTATATATCAAGTGGTTCTGCTCTCATGACTACACTCTGAGATACAGTCTCATTAATCATAATTATGGCACATGGCCACACTCAACTGTAATGGGATACAGAGAAAATGAATTCTTAGTTTTTTAACTTCTATAGCCAGCCTGTCCAATTTTACAGCCCTAAGCCACATGTGATTATTTAAATGTAAATTTAATTATTTTTATTGGACTATAGTTGATTTATAATGTTGTGTTTCAGATATAAAGTAAAATTATTCTGTTATATATAATTGAATCATATATATATATTCTTTTTCAAATCCTTTTCCCATTTGTGTTATTATAGAATATTAAGTAGAGTTTCCTGTGCTTTACAGTAAGTCCTTTTTGGTTATCTATTTTATATATAGTAGTGTGTATATGTTAATCCCAAACTCTTCAGATCCATTTCTCCCCCCACCTTTCTTCTTAGGTAACCACAAGTATGTTTGCTAAGTCTGTGAGTCCATTTCTCTTTTGTAAGTTTATTTGAACCATTTTCTTAAGATTCTGCATATAAGTGGGTGTGATATGTTATTTGTCTTTATCTTTCTAACTTACTTCACTTAGTATGATAATCTCTAGGACCAGTCTTATTGCTGCAAATAGTTAAAAAATACAATTCAAAATTTAGTTCCAAAGTCTCAGTAGGCAGATTTCAAGTGCTCAAAGCTATATGTGCATAGTGGCTCCCATAATCCTCTGTGCAGCAGATACAGGACATTTCATTATCACAGAACTTTCTGTTGGAAAGTGCTGCTCTATAGTATAGACATGCAGTGGGGAAGAAGTTTTGCTAAACTTCCACAGTGACAACAGTGTTTAACATAGGATCCGTGTGCAAGGGTTCTTTTAAAAGATTAATAATTACTTATCTATTTTTGTTGAAGCTCAAATATTGTTATCTCCTCACTAATTAACATATTTTATATTTAGAAGGACAAAGGTAACAATGAATAAATTAAAAAGTGACTGTTGTCTGAATTTGTCTAAAATTCAGTTGAATCACCTACAAACTTTGATCCTGTACTGTGGCTTCAAAATTCAAGTAAAGGCATAGACTAAGCAAGACGGCAGCATCTCAGAGATTTAATGCCACTTTCTGTGCCAGCCATTCTATAAAATATTAATGAGGACATTTGTGGTAATAAATGTTAATACATTCTTTTGAACGAGTGAACGATGGCAGATAATTCTTTATAGTGGCATTCAGCAGTAGGAAGAGTTTATTAAAACAATATATTAATTTTTAGGAAGCTAAAAATAATGCTTAAATTCATATCCAAAGTTTTTAATAGTTTTCTCTTTTTTTTTAATTGGAGGAAGGTAATATTTTGCAGCAGAAATTATTTAAAACCAAGAACCAAAATACTGGGTTCTTAAAGTACCTGACTTTTGCTGTCACTTCTTCATCACAGCATTGCTAGGCTCAGGAAAGAGTATCAGACATCTTATAAGCCTCCCGTATATGACTGAGAGACACGCTAAGCCATCCCTAGTTACTTAATGGACAAGATTTAAAATATAGCGTCACTCAATCATGGTGTTTAGAAACAATTCAAGAAACCTCTGATACACTAAAAGCCAACTCTAGTTTTATATATACCCAAAAAAATTCTCATTTGAGAAATAATGGTATGGATACTTTTCATCTCTCTTGATGTAACAATTGTGGTCTATGTGATGTTTATGTGATATTTCTTGGACCACTCAAGAATGAGAGCATGATTTTGAAATTTGTTTTTCACTGATCTGTGAATCATATAACTGTCGACATGTGTGTAACTGTCATGATTTCTCCAAACACTAAATTTGCCTTTTACAAGGCTGACAATTTTGTTTGATGTTTCTATTTATGGTCATAGTAATGTAAAATTATCTTTTTGGAAATTAGGTAGTGAAAGTAGAGAAGCCCAGAGTAAGAGTCCAAATTCTATGCTAGTGATTTTAATTAAGTAGTAAAGCCATACCAAGAATATTATAAATCCTCTGCTTTTATATGGCACAATTCATTTATTTAGCAAATATGTGTGAAGTACCTTCCTCAGGTGAATCTTTGTGCTGCATGTTTTGAGGGGCCAAAGAAGAGTTAAAAACACTAACACGAAGAGTCAGACACGACTGAGCGACTTCACTTTCACTTTTCACTTTCATGCATTGGAGAAGGAAATGGCAACCCACTCCAGTGTTCTTGCCTGGAGAATCCCAGGGACAGGGGAGCCTGGTGGACTGCAGTCTATGGGGTCGCACAGAGTCAGACACGACTGAAGCAACTTAGCAGCAGCAGCAACAATTCAATAGTAGGCTTGACATCCCTACAAGAGTCATTTTATTCTAGCAGCATACTGGAATCACCTGGGAAGCTGTGACAACCTGAATGCGTGTTTTCCTTCCAAATTCATATGTTGAAGCTCTATCTCCCAAATGTGATGGTATTCAGAGCTGAGTCTTTGCAAGGTAATTAGGGTTAGATGAAGTCCCACGGCAGGTCCCTCATAATTGGCTAGCTGTGCTCATGAAAGGGCTTCCCTGGAGGCTCAAGGGTAAAGAGTCTACCTGCCACTGCAGGAGACTCCACTGTTCTCCAGTATTCTTGCTGGAAAAATTCCATGGACAGAGGAGCCTGGTGGGCTACAGCCCATCGGATCGCACAAGAGTCAGACATGACTCAGCAACTGAGCACACGCGCAGGCACACCCTCATGAAAAGAGATACCTGAGCGCTTTCTCCCTACCTGCCATGTGCAGAGAGGGCACGTGTGCACAAAGCAAGATGGCAACGACTCACAAGCTGAGAAGTGAGGCCTCTGAAGGAAACTTGCCTTGCTAGCAGGTTTATCTGGTACTTCTCAACCTCCTGAATGGTAAGAAAGCTTTGTTGTTGAAGCTACTTTGTGGTGTTTTGTTATAGCATCCTGAGATAATGAATGCAGATGCTAAGAGAAATTTTAAAAGCCAAACAGCAAAATCTCAGGCCCACTCCCAATTCAGATACTCTAATTTAATTGATCTTGTTCTCAGGGCATTAGTATTTTTTAAAAGCTCTTCAGGTAGATTTACTCTATAGACATGTGTGAGAAACACTGTCCTGCAAGCAGTCTAGTGTTGTTGGTTTTTTTCCACTTGTGCACTCCTGAGGACTGTGACACTGCCCACAGAAGCTTCTCTGTTACTCAGAGTAAGGAGATGGGTGGGTACAGCTTGCAGTTCCCTAGAGTAATGAGTCTTAATTCTTCTCTGTTCCCATTGGGAACCACTCTAAGATAAAGTATTAGGGCATATATCAAAATAAATACGTTGTAGGTACAGGTATTTCCCCTCCCTTTTGAACTTCCTTTCCACCTCCCACCCTATCTATGGCAGAAACCAACATAATAATATAAAGCAATTATCCTCCAATTAAAAATAAATAAATTTAAACAAAAAAGAAGTATTAGAGCAGAATATATGGTCATTGTTTTCATGAGGCTTTCTGAGAACAGCGTTGTTACTTTGGTGTTCAGGTGATAACAGTTGGCTTAGTGTTTAATGAGAGGCGAACCTACCTTCTTCTACATGAACTCCCTTTACTTCCCTTATGTTCCGAGAATAGAACTGAATATTTGAGAGATGTATGGGACAGCAATGTTGGAAAAAAGTGAGAGTTCTCAAAAGGTGCTCTTTCTCGGCATGTACATTATTTTCACTTTGGGGAAGTCTCGTGAATCATTGCAAAACTGTGCAGTTCATAGAATGGGAGGTCCTACTGTGCAGCTTGGTGTCAAAAGAGGAATTTGGGGCTATTTATGTGGCTAGATTTTTTTCTGTTTATAGTGCTGTAAAGTCTGGGCATACAGGTGTAGTCATTTGTATCTTTGCATGAATTTAAGCTGATGTGCCATTAGTAATACCCATTATTTGGGAATTCAAGTTGAAGTTCCCGTTAAAGAAGTTTTAGTGTCGTACCAAAAAGCTGCATAAGAGAATGAGAATTTACCATTATTTCACCTCCTTCATCCTTTTTCATTCTCTTAATTTGCCTGCTTCTGTCTCAGAACAGGAGAAAAGAAAATAGAAATTGTTTAAGTAATGAGAGCAGGTTTTCCTGGTAGCTCAGATGGTTAAGAATCTGCCTGTAATGCAGGAGACCTGGGTTCGATCCGTGAGCCAGGAAGATCCCCTGGAGAAGGAAATGGCAACCCACTCCAGTATTCTTGCCTGGAGAATTCCATGGACAGAGGGGTCTGGCTGAGGGCTACTGTCCTTGGGGTCCCAAAGAGTTTGGACGTGACTGAGAGACTAACACACACAAGTAATGAGAGTGGACACTTCAATTTTGTCGTGGTGAAGAGAGTCTGATAGTCAGTGAGAAAATGGTAAACAAATTCTTTGGTTAAAATGCAAAGTTTTCTCTTTTAGTCTTT
Organism: Bos mutus; assembly: GCF_027580195.1. Taxonomy (NCBI): domain Eukaryota; kingdom Metazoa; phylum Chordata; class Mammalia; order Artiodactyla; family Bovidae; genus Bos; species Bos mutus. The sequence continues at coordinate 81,178,232 of NC_091620.1, read as the reverse complement.
GCTCAGGTCCATACATACATTTGTGTGACTGTTTCTGTTTGGTTTTGGTCAATCTAAGGAAAACAGACTGAGTCTTACATTTGGATTAAAGCCAAAACAAAACTGAAGGATATAAAGTGGAATTGAGGGATTCAGAAAGCACAGACATGAAATAAAATACAGATGTTAAGTTCTGATAAATTTATTGAAATTTGGAATGAGAATTTCCTAGGGTATGGAATGTGTTTTTAAGACATCCTTATCTAGATTATATAAGTCATGTGAGTTATACTGTTTGCAGAGGAATATCCTAGTGGGAAAAAAAAAACAAAAACGTCTTTTTTTAAAGAACTGGAGTCCTGTTGTGCAAACAAAAATTCCCCTAAAACCCTTAATTGCTATTGAATAATATTGCTTCTTTTATTGCATGAACTCTGACCTCATGTTTGGTATTTTATACACACGTATTTGCTGCAGCTCCCTGTGAAATTTTTGGAATTCAGTTATTTAGGAGACTTTAGGAACCTGCTTAAATCCTTCAAGTCATAGAAGTACTAAAATGTGTTCCACTTAGTTATGAGATGAACTATCTCCCCGAATCCCTCCTCTTCCTTGAAACAATCAACATGAAAGTCTGCAAGGCAACTTTGCAGCAGTGGTTCTCAGAGAATATAGGTGGTGGTGGGTGGATCAGCTGCCGCTGCAACACATAACATTGATTAAAACTGCTAATTACTTGGAATCAGAAGCTCTCCGGGTAGGTCCTGCAGTCAGAGCTTCAACAAGCCTTGCAGGTGATTTGGATGCTAAGCTTCAACTAAGAAGCATTGCTTTAAAGTAACATCAGCTGTGGGAAGGTGCAACAGTGGCTGCAGAAATCAAGTATTCACTGGACACCTACAAAATAGAGCAATGATAATAAGCCTGTGAAATCCTTACTTTGTGAAAAGCACTGGGCTTTATAAATGTTGTCCAGGGACAATGTAGCACAGTGATTAATAGCATAGACTCTGGAACCAGACTTTAAGGCTTGAATCCCCACCCTTACCATTTAAGAGCTCTCGGGCTGTGAATAAGTTCTTTAAATTTTGTGCGTTAATTTCTTCATCTGCAAAATACCTAACTCAAAGAATTGTCAAGTGGATTAATGTGTTAATATGTGTAAAGCATTTCAGACACATCTGGAAAATAGAGCTCTAAAAGTATTGACTATTATGTTTATGAATATATGGTATATAACTTTATATTGTATTATTAAGATTTCTTACTCCAACTGTAAATTTTGTATTCCTCCCCCTTTTATACATGTGGACGCTATATCTTTAAGAGTTTAAAAAACTTGATGAATTAGGATCCTTTCAATTATAAATGTCAGATCTAGTGCTTTTTTTAAAAATGGATTTTACTGACTTGCATAGCTGAAAGTTCTAGAGATAGATCCAGGCGAGGTCTGTATTCATGGAGTTCAAATAATGGTGTCAAGACCTGTGTTATTTCCATATCATTACTTTGGGAGGACAGCTGTGTACCCTGTCTCTGCCTCACCCTTTCTGCTAACTCCTAGCTGAAAAGAATGATCAAGTTGGATCTTATGACCCACAAGATGGAGGGTGCCCTAGTGGCCTGGTCCATATCACAACTCTAAACAAGCATCAGCCTGTACTAACGGGAAACAATGGTCAAGGAATCCTAACATACACCAAACACAATCTTCCAGTTTAGCTTAGCTTCCCTTGCTATAGAAAACAGGACCTGGTAACCTTAGAAGAAGATCCCCAAACTCCTGGCCAAGCCACGCCGTTTCGATGTTGCCTCTTTTAACTCTCTGTAACATTCACTCTTGCCCCAAATCCCTTGGGAACAGAATTCTCCGACTTGTGAGGCATTGTACTCCCAATCTATGGACCATTTTCCCTGGAATAAAGGACAGCAATCTTGTTACTGAATTGTTTTAGTTTTGTCTTTGACAAGAGGCTCTCTCTTCCACCATAGCTTTAAGAAGCCCCAGGCTTAACTGGAAAAGCCTGGATGGTGCATCTGTTTTGGAGACAAGTATAGGTTAGTTAGCCTGGGTCATGTGACCATCTTTCCCACTAGAGGTGGTGTCAGACCATCTGATGAATATCCTCTTTCTCCCATAGGAGGGAAAAACTTAGGGTTCCACAACAGAAAGAAGGGGAATCATGGTAGAAAAGAAAACAAAGATGTTGCCTACATTTGCCTAGGATCACACAGCTATCCAGTGGTGGTGGTTCCTCAAATCTAGGTCTGCTTAACTTGGAAGAAAGTGTTGTTGAACAGATTTAAATATTGGTTCTTAAAATTAAATATGTTTGCTCTTCACTATGTACCGATAAATACCCTAGGCCCTACCTAGGAATGTAAAGTTGTATAAGACATATTCCTGCCCTGAAGAGCTTTATTTAGTGGTGGAGACAAGTATACAGTTGACAGTGCCGTGATTAAGGTACTCTGAAAGAAGCATGGAGGCCTCATTAGCAGTGATTAGAAGTACTTCCTGGATGATCATTAATCACTAACCCACACTTCTGAACTCCAGAATCTCCACCAGGGGAGAGACTGTGTGAACACAACATTTATCTCCTGAAAGGAGAAATTGTGCTCAGTTATTCTAATTTGACTAAAAAAAAAAGCCACCTTGATGTTTTATGGTCAATTTCAGGAAGTTACTGTACTAGACAAACAAAAATAGGAAAAAAACTAAAATGTAAGAAATTATTCTCTACAATGACACATTAGAATATTCGCTGAAAGTGTGTATCTTGGTCCTAAACCCCGTCAATTTTTCTAAACACTTTTTTAATGCATCATGGAGAGCATAAATTCATTCACAAAGGAATAAAAGCAAGTTCATTTTCCTTTAGCACTTAATGGTGAAATGGTTCATTTGGTATAAAAATGACACATTGGGTGAAACTAGCTTTGTCTGGATAAACTAGAAGCTGATGTTGAAGCTACACTGAGCTCCAATCAGAGTTCCGCATTTGGCATTAAATGCTGTGCTTGGCTTGCAAGACAGAGTGACTAGATTATAGTAGACAACACATTTTTCATTCAAGTAAGTTCTGTGAATTTATAGTGAGAAATACAAGAAGAATAACCCACAGCACTCCATGGTTAAATCTATGAGATGAGGATAATGTAGTAGTGATGCTATGTGTCTGATTTGAAATTCAGTGATTCTGGTACAAAGAGAGAAATGAAAACTATTCTTGCATTTTATAAAACTCTAGTTATTTATAAGACTATATGCTATAAGTTTTAGGGCTGTTAGCATTGCTCAGCACTTTAGATGTTTAAACTGTTCATAATGGACTCATTCAGCGGCCGCCTGGTCTGGCAAATTCTTTAGGAAGAGCAGCACTCCTCTGCTCAATAGCATCCACTTATCAGTGGTCTCATTTTACACAATCTGTTGTGGACATCTGCTAAGGAAATTTTTTGACTAAAATAACAAAAGCATTTAGAATTCAACTGTGCAAAAAAGAATGTAAGAAATTTGAAAATCAACTCTATATGCTTTGATCATAAACAATAAAAAGTAAACTTTCTATTTAGTAAACCTGACAGTCAAGTTTAGTATTTGACAGAATTGGCTGATGTATCCGATTAAGTGGCTCATTATTTTTGTAGAATAATTGTCTTCACTGTTTCAATAGGTTAGATATAGAAAGACATATGGACTGGTTGTGTATCCCCCAAATTCAAATATTGAAGCCCCCACCTGCAGTCTGGCTGTATTTAGAGTGAGAAAATGAAGATAAATGAGGTCATAAAGGTAGGGCCTGATCTGATAGGATCAGTGTCCTTTGAAAAACACATCAGAGCTCACATTCTCTGTGTATACTCAAAGGAAAGACTATAGACTGAGTCTACTGGATGAGACCACAGAGCTCTTCAGCTTTAAACATGCTTTATCCTTCAAGAAAAAGAATGATACAAAGGGGAATGAGAGATCTTAGGGCTACTGCACCCACCACTTCCTCCATGTCTTGGGGACAAGGCTGGGTCCTTCATTTCAAGTAGTGGGGCTATACTGAGTGCCTCAGGGGAAGGACTTGGCCCAGTGTTACCAGGGCAGAGCTGCTCCACAGCCAAAGGGGAGATGTGGCCCCTGCAGTGGGAGAGCAGAACATCAAGCCAGAAGAATATTCTGGTGCCTTAAGATCCAATGGAATTCACCTTAGCTAGGTTTTCAACTTGATTGGGATCTATCACCCCATTTTTTCCCTAAGTTTTCCCTTTTGGAATGAGAATGTCCACCATATGCCTGTCTGTTCTGTCATTGTATCTTGGAAGCATACAACTTGCCTGGTCTTTACAGGTTCACAGCTGAAAGGCAATTCACCTCAAGTTAAATCATATTGGGACTCTCACCCTAATGGATATAGATGATATTTAGATGACACTTTGGACCTTAGATTTTAGAGTTGATGCAGGAATAAGATGTTTAAGGTTGTTGGGATAGAATGAATGTTTTTTTGCTTGAGAGCAAAAAATATGGATTTGAATTTGGGGGTTGGAGTGAAATGTCCTGGACTGAATGTTTGTGTTCCTCCTAAATCCAAACGTTGAAGCCCTAACCTCCAATGTGACTTCATGTAAATAATTAAGGTTGAATAGGATAATAAAGCTGGGACCCTGATCCCAGTGGATTAGTGTCCTTATAAGAAGAGACACTAGAGAGTTGGCTCTTGCTGTCTTTGTTCATGCTCAGAGGAAAAGCCACCTAAAGTTTATCTATTTACGAGCCAGGAAGAGGACTCTCACAAGGAGCCAAATCCTACCAAAACCTTTTTCTTGGACTTTCAAGTCTCCAGAACTTTGAGAAAATAAATTTCAGTTTTTAAACCACCCAGCCTGTGAGCTGAAAAATTACAGTACGTAAGATCATGTTCCTATATGCTACTATTATATACACCTCTCTGTATATTATTGGAAATTACAGATCTTATTAAAAATCTATTATTGAATTCATTCAATTGATAATATAAATTACTTTTCCTGATATACTATTCTAGTAGCCCTTATAAAGTAATATTTACCTAATATAAAATTTCCTCACTGTTTCTACCTTAAGATTCTGTCATCTCTCACTTTATCATCCTATCTAGCAATGAACTATTTCCAATTCCTACTATAAATAGTATTTATACCTTTATATGATTGATCATAATATTCTCTTCATGGAAGACCCTTTTGCTTTTTATGAAACTAACAGACTTGTAACTTTCAGTGTTTGAGTTATATATTACATGGAGATTCTTTGTGAAACCTAACCTTAATAAGCAAAAAAAAAAAAATCTCTTTCCTCGGAGATACCAATGTATCATGTACATAGTTTAATTAATGTATTTAGACAAATACGTAAGACATATACAAGGAAAGGACTGGAAGAGCTTGTCAGTTAGCTCTGTACAATATTTCTTAGATGTAATTAAGAGGATATAATTAAGAGTTTTTCTAAACTACAAAAGTACAGAGTGACACCATGATCCAGGTATCATCCAGAGATGTAATAGCTGATATTAAATTTAGCTGTTGATGAGTCTAATCCATGCAGATTTAAGTGCAGGCTAGAACTCAGAGTTCAGTGACCCATAGAAGTGACTGGGAGGTCATTAGCATTACTAGATTATAGAACAAGAAGAGTTATAGTTGGATTACTAGTATGCACTTTAAAAGAAGATGAGCCTAGAGAAGATGGGAGAGTAACAGTCTAGAATTAGGAGTGAAAATAGTCCAAATCAGCAAGGGTAATGAGGTGTGTGGAAATACATCACTAACACCATCACTTACATCTCCTCAGGTACCCAAACTAGAAGTTGTAGAGTCATATTTGACTATTATTTGTCTTCGTTTGGTACCATTAGGTCACATCCTGGTTACCATGCTTTTTATATATTTTTCAAATGCTACCATCTTCTTTATTCCCAGGACTTTTGCTTATGTTCTTAAAGTAATATCACTACAATATTGGATATTGTTCATTTATCCTCCAAAGATCCACTTCCTTGCCTTCTCTACTGGCCTTGTGCCCAGGGAGGCTATGCCCCATAGTTTCAGGGTTTGGCTATAGAAAGCCTTAGTAGGAGATTAGAGTTGGGGAAGAATGAGATTGGGGGTATCGAATCTCCTGGTTCCTTCCATGTCTTTAAGGATGCCCATGTTGTGACAACAGGTCACTGCTCCTTTTCAAACCAGCCACTTTGCATAACTCTTTGCCCAGGTTCCTATAACCTTTCATTCTCCTCATCCTTCTGCTCAAAGTGCTTGTTTCATGCATCATCCTTCCTGATGCCCCTATGTTCTGCCCATGCCTTTGAAATTATCCCATGTGCACACCCTTTCTGGTTTATCCTAGGTTGAGTGTGCCATTTGTTGGAATCCTGACCAGTATTAACTCTTAGTTCATTTCCTGAGTCAGTCCCACTCTCATACTCCTTCTCCAATCTTCTGAACACATTTCAAAAAGGGGTCTGTTCATTCATTCTCCAAACTTGTAGATTCCTCTGCAAGATGAATTTAATTTCTTTGATATGATGTGTAAGACAGTATAAGTCTTTTTGTCCTTTCGTAAAAGAACCTCACCTCTCATCATACCCACAGAGGGACTCTACGCTCAGGCCACTGTGAACATTCAGACCACATGTGGCTTTTCTTGTCTCTTTGCTTTTGCATAAATTGTGTCCTCTGTGAAATACCTATCTCCTCCTTAGGTCACATGGAAGCATCTCTATTTATTATCCAGAAACAAATATCATAGATATGGGGGGATGGTAAGTTCCTAACTTATCTGAAGCAATGAAAGACTGTTCACTATAATCCTCTGGGAAACTGTACCTAGTTCTATCACATTGCCAATGATACTGTATTTTCATGATTATTTGGCAGATTTTCTTAGGCCCACTAACTAGACTCTCTTGGCTTCATTGGGAAAGAAATGCGGTCTTTCAAAATCTTGATATCTTACTCAGTATCTACCATAGAGCAGATGCTCAATAAAATACATGGAATAAATATGCTAGCCTGTACATTATTACTCTAGAGATCTCATAGCTAGTTAAAAGGTGAGATGATCCAGTTGTGAAATTTTATTCTATTTGTTTATGGCCAGAATGAGCTTATCTGATGCATCTGGCCAGGCAGATGCCCTTCTCCCCCAGTTTCTCATTCCATACACATCATTGCTAAAATGTCAAACACAAGAATGTTGATATAGGCAGAATATTGTGAGGTTTACACTAAAAGTTAAAATTCATAATCATTAGGCATAAACATCATACCATTTTATATCAAAAGCAAATATTTACTATATAGTTTACTTACACATTTAATAATTTTCAAAAGAGCAGTGAAAAAATGTTTGTACAAGCCTTTTGACTATAATTCAATGGCTGATATATATACATATATATATATAGTGGAGGTACAGTTAGTTAAGAAAAATTGAATTTATCCTACTAGAATATAGGTAATAAAATATTATTACATTGGTAATTCAGACCTAATAAGTTAAATGGAGACCATCTTTCCTAAATCTGTGAGTCCATGCTCCTTTTGGAGAAGGAAATGCAACCACTCCAGTATTGTTGCCTGGGGAACCCCATGAAGGAGGAACCTGGTGGGCTGCAGTCCATGGGGTTGCAGAGGAGTCCGACATGACTTAGCAACTGAACAACATGTCCATTTAATGAACAACCTATAAATAATTGGTGAATAGAATACAATGCAAACTTCTAGGAGGATTTTTAACTCAACCCTTTGCCACTCTGCTTAGTTTAATAAATAAACTTAATAAACTAAGGGTTGTGTCTTTCTTTGTTTTCCTGCACAGATGAAGCTTTAAAATAAAGTTTCCCACCTTCTGTTAAGCTTTCAGGGTGGCATCTGTGCCTCTGTAACTAAGCAGCTAAGAGGCTGAGGCACATATTTTTCAACTGAAAAGTCGGATCTGTATTCCTCTGCTGCCTCACTTATGGGAGACTCTGTGGCAGCCCTGGCAGCCCTGCTCTGGTGAGGATGAAGGTGAAAGAGTAGCTGTTAGGTGTGTTGAGGTTGATCTAACGCCAGACCATGGTGGGTCACAGATTTCCTCTCATACGGGGTTTTATGAGACACTGGCCCATGAGGAACAGGAAGAATTTTTCTTCTGAGGACCAAATTATACTTGAGAGGCCAGAGAATAAAGACTAAAATGTAAATCACAGATTCAGCCCTGAGGATACCTGTTGAAGGAGTAGCACAGAATTCTTGTCATTATTTGTTCCCTAAGAGCAAACACACTATTAAGAAGAAATTATTAATAAACTTGTTGAGCTTGAACAGAAAAATGATCAGTCGCGTGATTTGGAGTAATTCAAACTACTTCCTGGCACAGGTATATTGTAACATATGAAGTAAAAGTTCAGTTTAAAATTTGTTTAAACCAAATTTTCCCAATGAATTAATGATAAACGCATTAGCTGTTTGCCTTTTAAGGAAAACCTGAGGATTCCTTGTGAAAAATCATTTATTTGGTAAAACATATATTTGGATCCAAATGATCTGAATACAGATTTCAGTCTTCGTGTTCAGTAACAATATTACTTCAGGTGACGTGTATATACTGTTTTGCTACTTGGCACACTTAAACTGGTATGAAGGTGAAGATGGAATTACGTCATCAGCGGTCTGTGAAGCTTACAGTCTACTTCTTACAGCTGTGAAAAGTAAGTGAAGTGTATTTCATCCCTAAGGTAGACCTTCAACAGTAGTACCTCTCCAAAGCACTAAATCACAGCAATAAAATGGAGACAAAATAAGTTGACTGTATCTTTCTGTCTAATCTGTATCCAATTTTTAAGACATTTTTCTTCATAATAAGTATTGCTTAATACACCAACTCTTATATATTGAGGTGCCATATATATTGAAGATATGCTCTAAGAGTAAAGCGTCTGCCTACAATGCAGGAGACCCGGGTTCAATTCCTGGGTCGAGAAGATCTCCCGAAGAAGAAAATGGCACCCCACTCCAGTATTCTTGCCTGGAAAATCCCACAGATGGAGGAACCTGGTAGGGCTACAGTCCATGGGGTCGCAAAGAGTCAGACACGACTGAGCAACTTCACTTTCCTTTCTTTCTGAGAGTAAAGCTAAGTACATGTTTTGATCCTGGAGATGCCTCAATTTTTTAATGAGCTGTGATCAATACCATTATGTATGCTTTTGTTTTTTTAATATTTCAAAATAAATGTTTCCATGTTAAGAGGCTTATACAGTGTTACATTATATTGAGATTCTATGATTATGGACTCATCTCCTTAGATTATTTTCAGCTTTTAAAAAAAATAGTGTAAGTAATGCTACCACAAGTATCTTTATTCATAAACTTGTTTTTATTTTTACTCAGTACATAAATGCTCAGTAATGTTACTGTCATACATCAAATAATTTTACTTTGCACAGCTACCTTCTTCACATTGCTAGGGCTGAAGTCATCACAGTGCCATAGTAGTGGGTGGTATGTACAGCTCACTGCTGTGGCTATGGCAGCACTGGGTCATTCCAGATTTGTTCTTGCTAAATTGTTGTGTACAAAAGAGTGCCTTAAGATAGCAAGTCTTTTACTTATATGTTTGATGATCTTTCTGCACTGGTATTTTCATGGAACATCTAAACTTGTAGGCAATTGATTCCAGAGAGATACTCTGTTGCTTCCATCAGATGATTCTCAAACTATATAAAGAAAAGCCTGGTACTTTCCTCACAAGCATTCACTCTACAGGCAGCTGAACAAAGCACTGAACAAAACAAAACAGGTTTTGTTTTGTTAACTTCAGAGAACCAAGAAGTGAAACAGTGCCTGATACAGGAGGGACAAAAAATTAAGTGTTAAAGATGAATTCAAAACATTCGTGAATCCCCCAAATCTGAGTAGACAATGCTATGTGTAGCGTAAGGACATAGAAAAGTTCTCAGCCAAGGCCTTATAATGGAGTCAGGGGAAAATGGTCAGGTAGTTCTGTCCTTTCACATACTGTTTGTTTAGGGAGTAAAACTAAAGAAATTCCTCTTCTTGATTTTTAAAAATCAAATTGCCCAGGTGTAGCTTCTTAGATTTCTTCTGTATCACTGGCAATAGCTTGTACACACACACACACATTTCATGTAGTTTTATCCCACTATTAAGTTACTAGGTAAGCTAACTAAATTAAGAATCAATGAATCAAAATAAAAGTTGTAAATACTGTGCAGATAGCTAGGCTCAGTATAAATAAGTTAACTGATTCAAACTAAAATTTCAGATTATAAATCACATGTGTAGTAGGCTTTCCAAATAACTCATTTTTAAACCTATAATTACACAGTTGTCAAAAAACAAAATTCTATTGTACTTAGAAAATAAATTACTTTATAAGAATGACTCTCAGCCATTGTGCTGGTTAATGTTGAATAATTTTGTTAATCTGAAATTTCCTAATTTACAAAGAGTTTTTAAAGATATTTTTAAAAATTTAAGGCATATGGTGATATATATACCGATATATGTATAAATTTAAGGAATATGGTGCCTATTTATGTACTTTATTTCCCATTATTTACTAGTAGTTTTATTGATGTTTGAACTTTTTAATATATTATAAAACTCTATCATTCTTTTTGTGAAATACATGCTTTTTAAAAAACACATAGAGGCATGTTTTATGTTTATAATATTCATTTTATACATACATTAAGAATTTTAGGTGATCAAATTAATTCTTTAATAGTCTAACATTCAGAGTCATGTTTAGAAAGACCTTCATGCTCATGATTATTTTTTAATCTTTAAAAAAATTTTAGAAGATATTTTACCCAGTTAAATCTTTGACTCTTCTGGAATTCTCACAGGCAAAAGGAACATGGAAAAAAGCCAAAAAAAAAGGCTTGTTTTATAGCCATTCCCCTTAACCTTTAAGAGTTTATATACTTCCTTGAGACCATTTATTGATCAATATTTACTCCACTGATTGGAAATGCCTTATTTGCCACATACTAATTATTTATGTCTATTTTTAAAAATCTCCATTTCTGACTGTATGTTTATGCCTCAATATGAAATTATTTTTTAGTTCATAAGGCTTTATGCAATAATAGAACTAGTCTTAGTTTTTTCCATGTGTTCCATATCTTTTATGAAATTTAGTGATCTTCTCTTATCAACTAAAAATTATTTTGGTATTTCATTGGAATTCATTTAGAGAAAATTGCACTCATCTCACATGCTAGTAAAGTAATGCTCAAGATTCTCCAAGCCAGGCTTCAGCAATACGTGAACCATGAACTTCCTTATGTTCAAGCTGGTTTTAGGAAAGGCAGAGGAACCAGAGATCAAATTGCCAACATCCACTGAATCATGGAAAAAGCAAGAGAGTTCCAGAAAAGCATCTATTTCTGCTTTATTGACTATGCCAAAGCCTTTGACTGTGTGGATCACAATAAACTGTGGAAAATTCTGAAAGAGATGGGAATACCAGACAACCTGACCTGCCTCTTGAGAAATCTGTATGCAGGTCAGGAAGCAACAGTTAGAACTGGACATGGAACAACAGACTGGTTCCAAATAGGTAAAGGAGTACGTCAAGGCTGTATATTATCACCCTGCTTATTTAACGTCTATGCAGAGGACATCATGAGAAATGCTGGACTGGAAGAAGCACAAGCTGGAATCAAGATTTCCGGGAGAAATATCAATAACCTCAGATGTGCAGATGACACCACCCTTATGGCAGAAAGTGAAGAGGAGCTAAAGAGCCTCTTGATGAAAGTGAAAGAGGAGAGTGAAAAAATTGGCTTAAAGCTCAACATTCAGAAAACGAAGATCATGGCATCCGGTCCCATCACTTCATGGGAAATAGATGGGGAAACAGTGGAAACAGTGTCAGAATTTATTTTGGGGGGCTCCAAAATCACTGCAGATGGTGACTGCAGCCATGAAATTAAAAGACGCTTACTCCTTGGAAGGAAAGCTATGACCAACCTAGATAGCATATTCAAAAGCAGAGACATTACTTTGTCCACAAAGGTCCGTCTAGTCAAGGCTATGGTTTTTCCTGTGGTCATGTATGGATGTGAGAGTTGGACTGTGAAGAAGGCTGAGCGCTGAAGAATTGATGCTTTTGAACTGTGGTGTTGGAGAAGGCTCTTAAGAGTCCCTTGGACTGCCAGGAGATCCAACCAGTCCATTCTGAAGGAGATCAGCCCTGGGATTTCTTCGGAGGAAATGATGCTGAAGCTGAAGCTCCAGTACTTTGGCCACCTCATGCGAAGAGTTGACTCATTGAAAGACTCTGATGTTGGGAGGGATTGGAGGCAGGAGGAGAAGGGGACGACAGAGGATGAGATGGCTGGATGGCATCAGTGACTCGATGGACATGAGTCTGAGTGAACTGCGGGGTCTGAGTGAACTCCGGGAGCTGGTGATGGACAGGGAGGCCTGGCGTGCTGCGATTCATGGGGTCGCAAAGAGTCAGACACTACTGAGCCACTGAACTGAACTGAACTGATTCAAGAATATTCTGTAGAATAATAAGGTATATATTTAAAATAAGTCAATATTTATTTACTCACTTTCAGAAGTTAGGTTTTGCAAAATCTTACAAGTATTATTTCTAGATACTTTAGTTATTTTTTTTACTACTGTAAAAATTTTTTTATTTCAAATATATGGCTATTAATTTTTAATTGTTTAACATGTTACTGGGTTATGTTGTTAAAATACATTTTAATCAAATGTTTAAGTATAAAATCATATTATTTACAAATGATAGTTTATATCTTCCTTTACAAAATTTTTTGGGACTCAAACTTTTTGGATCTGTGGATTTATAATTTTCTTCAAAATTTAGAAAATCTGGGCTATTATTTTTAGTTTAGTATTTTTAGTTTTTTTTTTTTCCTGCATACCACCCTCTACTCCTTTTTCTATATTTCCAATTATATGATGTTAAACTGTATGATATTTTTTCATAGGTCATAGATATTTTTCATTATTTTTCAGTCTTTTTTATTTCTGTGCTGTTAGGAACTCTGCTAAGCTGGAAGACAGCTGATCTTAGCTACAAGTGTTGAGTAGCTCATGAAAGCAACTAACCCAAATAAGAGTTCAGTCTTCAACACTTACTGTGATGGTGTAAGCAAGAGGATAAACCAGAGAAAGTTTCCACTTCTGTTCATTGTCTCCCATAGAATACACCTCTTGGAGGTTAAAGTGGATTGGATCAGTGCAGAGTTGTTTTCTCACTGTTGGCTACCCCCCCGCCCCCCGCCGCCTCCCTGCGCAACACAGACAAGTAAAGGCCTAGGCAATTTTGTGTTTACTGGGGTAGAAAAGAAGGCAAGGGGGAAGGTCTAGAGGTGGAGAAGGACTGGGTACTGGAGTAGAGGGTGAAATGTCTTCAATGTTTTCTTCTGTCCTTAAGGCCCAATCTCTCCCCTGACCTGAAAGGAGGGCTGAGCAGAAGTACTTGAAGGTCTCTGCTCAAGACCCCAGATAAAGATATCTAAGAATGAAAGTACCTGGACTAGGAATGGAAATATGCAAACAGCATGGCCAGCCAATTGAGTCCTTGACCTCAACTCTGTTCAGAAACGAATATGCCCAAGTCTGGTGTGGGAAGGACGGTTTTCCCAATGTGGCTTGTCTCCATAATGGCCTGTGGTCAGACCTGAAAAGTTACATGGATTTTTTACCAGGAAACAAGTTCCTCATGTGCTTAGTGTTAAACAGTTGCTATTTCTTCGATTTCACTGATATGTTTTCCTGCACTGCCTAATTCAGTATATTTTTCATTTCAGTGATCATATTTTTTATTTAGATTGCATTGTGTCTTAAAATATTTTTCATTTCACTCATTGTGCTCATGTTTTCCTCTGCTTCCTTGAATGAACACAGCATATGTACAACAGCTGTTTCAGTGCCTGCCTGCCTGTGTGCCAGAACTACCATCTCTGTTATTTCATAGTTGGTTTCTACTACTGATTTTTTTCCTCCTAATTATGGAGTATATTTTCTGTTTTCTTCTTTCACCTACCTGGTAATTTTCTTTTACTGGATACCAGATACTGTGTTGTTGATGTTGTGGGTTTTGTTGTTATTGTTTTTGTTGATTGCTGACTTTTGTTGTGTTCCTTAAAATCATTTTGTATTTTGTTTTGGGATATAGTTACATTAATAAAAACCAGTACAAACCTTTTTGAGGCTTGCTTTAAGGCTTTATCAGAAGTAAACAAAGAGCCTCAGACTTTTCCTTGGCTGAGTCCTTACCAGTAAAGAAGAGCAGTCTTCCTCCTGTTGGGCTCTGCTATTGTCGCAGGGCATGAGAGCTCCCCTTTCTGGTCTTCCAACTCTATTCAATGGAAGTTTCTGTTTATTCTTTCTCACATGTGTATTAAATGGCCACAAACTAAGTGGCTTAAAACAACACACACACACTTATCTTACAGTTTCCATAGGTCAGAAGTCTAGGCATAGCATAATTGGGTCCTCTCATCAGGGTCTCATAAGCCTTAAATCAGGGTGTTGATGGAACTAAATTCTTTCCTGGACCTTGGAGTCCTCTTCTAAGCTCTGTGTCTGTTAACAGAACTCAAGCTCCTTGTGGCTCTAGGTCTTAGGTCTCCGTTTTCTTGTCAACTCTTACCCAGGGGCCTGTCACAGTTATCAGAAGCCACCTGCATTTCCTTGTGCCCCTTAGAACATGGCAACTATGTCTAGGGCAGATTTTTAGAGTCAGACCCAGTCAGGACAGGATCCTTTTTGATTAGCTTTGAATCAGCTGATTTGGGACTTTTGTTCTGTCTACAGAATCTCTTCACCTTTGTCATATTCTCCTGACTAGAAGCAGATTACATCTCAAGCCTGCACTTGAGTGAAGGAAAGTATACAAGGATATGACTCATTGGGGATAATCCTAGAGTGTGTCTTCCACAAGACAGCAAGGGTCAATTTTTCATTATATTTCTTGGTTGGAAGTGGAAATGTAGTTTTATGTCATCTTTTCTAGTAAAGTCTGCCAGTATAGCCCTCACAATTTTAAATGAGGTTATGATAGACATTCTTCTCCAGTAGCTCATTTTAAAGAAACTTTTTTCAATATTGATCGTTGAATATTTTGGTATATTAAGAAATCACCTGTTTATTTGTTATTAAAGATGCACCTTATATGTTCAGATGCCTTTGCATATCAATGGAGAAGATTCTATGATTTTTCTCTTGAGGTGAAGCAAATTCACTTTTGTAACATTAGCTTCAGTTGGTTGTCTTATTTTTCCTAGTATTTTATTTAGGTTTTCATTTTTTCATTAATAGATAAAATTAAAATTATTCTCCAGCTTTATTCTTTTTTTGTAATGTTTTATATATTAAAGATATATCTGTTCCTTTATAAGAACTGGGAAGTTTTCCTTTGTTTATGTTTTGAAATGGTTTAAACAGTCTATCAAGTTTTTTCCTTAAGTATTTTATAGAATTCAATGTTTGACATTTTGAGAGAATTGGAATTATTTGATTATGTTCTCAGTTTCTTTTATAAAAATTGGTCTGAATTTCTATCTCTTCTGTAGTCGGTTTTATTAGGATTTTTCTAGAAAATTATGCTTTCATTTATATTTTCTAATATGTTTTTAGAGAGCTTGGAAAAGTAATAACTCATAGTTAATTCCCATTGTATGTTTATATCCATTTTCTTCCTTATTTTGTATATTTGCTTCCTTTTATTTTTAATTAGGTTTGTAAATAATTTTACTGTTCATGAAAAAAGATATTTCCCAGATTATTTCCAATAGATTATCTAATTTTTTATCTTTACTGATTATCAGTTCAGTTCAGTCGCTCAGTCATGTCCGACTCTTTGCGACCCCATGAATCACAGCACGCCAGGCCTCCCTGTCCATCACCAACTCCCGGAGTTCACCCAAACTCACGTCCATCGAGTCCCCTTCTCCTCCTGCCCCCAATCCCTCCCAGCATCAGAGTCTTTTCCAATGAGTCAACTCTTCGCATGAGGTGGCCAAAGTACTGGAGTTTCAGCTTTAGCATCATTCCTTCCAAAGAAATCCCAGGGCTGATCTCCTTCAGAATGGACTGGTTGGATCTCCTTGCAGTCCAAGGGACTCTCAAGAGTCTTCTCCAACACCACAGTTCAAAAGCATCAATTCTTCGGCGCTCAGCCTTCTTCACAGTCCAACTCTCACATCCATACATGACCACTGGAAAAACCATAGCCTTGACTAGACAGACCTTTGTTGGTAAGGTAATGTCTCTGCTTTTGAATATTCTATCTAAGTTGGTCATTACTTTTCTTCCAGGGAGTAAGCGTCTTTTAATTTCATGGCTGCAATCACCATCTGCAGTGATTTTGGAGCCCAAAAAAATAAAGTCTGACACTGTTTCCACTGTTTCCCCATCTATTTCCCGTGAAGTGATGGGACCAGATAACATGATCTTCGTTTTCTGAATGTTGAGTTTTAAGCCAACTTTTTCACTCTCTTCTTTCACCTTCATCAAGAGGCTTTTTAGTTCCTCTTCACTTTCTGCCATAAGGGTGGTGTCATCTGCATATCTGGGTTATTGGTATTTCTCCCGGCAATCTTGATTCCAGCTTGTGCTTCTTCCAGCCCAGCATTTCTCATGATGTACTCTGCATATAAGTTAAATAAGCAGGGTGACAATGTACAGCCTTGATGTAGTCCTTTTCCTATTTGGAATCAGTCCGTTGTTCCATGTCCAGTTCTAACTGTTGCTTCCTGACCTGCATACAAATTTCTCAAGAGGCAGGTCAGGTGGTCTGGTATTCCCATCTCTTTCAGAATTTTCCATTTATGTTTATTATATTCATACAAAATATTTCAAATTATGAGGTATGTTTAAATGTCCTGTAGAACAAGTTAACACAATGGAATTTCAGATAAAATGAAAGGGACTTCATGATAATTAAGTTCTTAGGACTTTTCAGACAAACTCCTAAAGATGGAATCCTAATTAAGTTTATTGGTGAGCCTACTCCATTTTCTTTTCCTATCTTCCTCAGAATCTGTATGCTTAGGTCTTCCCTGGTGGCTCAGTCAGTAAAGAATCTGCCTGCAATTTGGGAGACCTGGGTTTGATACCTGGGCTGGGAAGATCCCCTGGAGGAGGGCATGGCAACCCAATCCAGTGGGTTTCCTGGAGAATCCCCATGGACAGAGGAGCCTGGCGGGCTACAGTCCATGGGTTGCAAAGAGTCAGACACAACTGAGTGACTAAGCACACAGCACTACAGACAGGTTCACAGGAACTGTCCCTACCCTAACCTGCAGTGCTCCAAACTTGTATAATCAATTCCGTTATTCATACTTGCTGCTGACAGTCACTTAAGCACCCAGCACACATCAGGAGTGGTCCTAGGTGCTGAATTCTTGGTGAGGCGGGGTTGAAGGGGGAGTGGGGATGGAGGAAGGGAGAGGAAGAAATAAAAAATATTTAACAGTATTACCATTTGTGATGGTGTAAGGGAAGTTACAAAATGCTGTGGGAACAAAGAGAAATGAGTTTGCCCAGAGCATGAAGGAAGGTAGAGATGAGGAAAAATATGGGGAAATATTAGGGACATTAGATATTGGTAGAAAGTTTCTAATTAGTCAGTTGTAGTAAAGATGTTAATTGAAGAGGAAAGAGTAATCATGAGGCCCAAAGATATTTAGAGAGAAAAGACTGAAGATAGGTGGAAAGAAAGTTTATGATAACTGTTGTTTGAGTGTTATATATCTTGCTAGAGGCTTCCAGCTCTTTCCATAACAGTATTGCTGGAAGAGGACTGTGACGCATCATCTCTTCTCCCAAGTCTTGCTGCAGATTCCAAGATGTTATTATTCTGAGTGTGTTTTGTAAATTACAGACAATGACACAAATGTTAAGTATTAGCTCCAGTGGGTTCCAAAACTGATCCATGGGCTTAAATATGTTACATAATTATCCTAACTTTTCAAATGACAATGTCCTAAAAGTGATCATTGAATAAAATGAATAGAATGCTGATGGTTGTCATTTTAAACAGATGTGATAATAGTCAAGAATTTTGGAAAGAAAGAATATTGTGCAGAAAAAATAATTTACTTTAATCAAATGTCACAAAAGAAGACTTGGAAATTTTATAAAGGAGAAGAGGTTATCTGCATTTTTAAATCATATGTAGGCAATGTTGTTTTACTAAGTGGCTCATTTGACATTATCAAATTCCTGTGCTTTGTATTTCAGCAGCTTTGTGCTCATTTTATAATTGCAGTGTGCTTTATCTACTTTTTTATCTATACTTCAAGAAGAAAGTTCTTGGATTATATTTTGTCAGATACTGGAAACTACTTAATAACAAATTACAAAAAGAAGAAGATGAACACCAGCAATTAATTTTTGCCCCCCTTTGGCTTTTATGTATGCAATAGACTACAAACAAAGGAAAGTAAGGACTTTCCTTTCAACTTTAAATTCTTAGTGCTAACTAGTGTTTGATAGAAAATAAGCATTCAGTAAATATTATTGAATAAGTTAATGAAAGACATTGTATTATAAAAGAAAATATTGATCATTGATTAGTCAACAGAAATGTTCAAACTCAAAAGAATAAAAGACAGGTCAATTAACTGAATAAGCTGACATTTTTTCATCACATTAACATAATAAAGATGATAATAGCTAGTGAACAGAGAAATTGGTGTATTCAAGTACTACTTATAAAAATTAAATTGAGCTAGATTTTGCAAAAATTTATCTCCTTAAAAATTATTTATATCCTTCTACTCTAAATTATTTTCTTAGCCATCTATCCTAAAGAAATAATCCAAGCTTTTTAAAGAGATATATTTGTAAACAGATAGTCATTTTAAAAATTACAAAATAATTGAAGCAGCCTAAATGGCATCTTATGGAGAAATGTTGAGGTAAATTCTTGTACCCTTTTAGTGTACCATTAGGCAAACATAAAAAAATTATGTTTAGGGATATAGTCATAGAAACAACTTCTCACAATGTCAGAATTATTGTGATAAAAATCTGTAATTTATTGACTCATGTGCATGCGATATGCACAGGAGAAAAAAGTGAAAGAAAATGGTCAATTCAAATTTTGCTTATGATATTACTATGGATTCTTTTATAATATCTTGTAATTTTTATGGCAGTTACTGACTCTTGCCAATGCAATTTCTATGACTTATTATGTATTCACTCATTAATAGTAAACATTCACTATTATTTCACTATATGCTTGTCGGTCTGTTAGGCACTGAGAACATAAAATTGAATATAATGTATTTATGATGCTCACGGGGGATGTTTTCCCTGAATTTCAGCCTATTATCAGCAATCCTGCTAGCCTGTCCAGGTAGCGCATTTGGTCACTAACAAAGCTTCTGTGAGGGAGATATTGCAGTAAGAGAGCTTAAAAAGTTTCTGTGGAGGTGAAGGAAAAGTCAAAAGAGGATTTCAACAGATAGTTTTTCCAAAAAACTGGTGATGGGGAAGGGATGAGAAAAAATTTTTAAATAATAATCTAGGTGTTTCTGTAAAATTATGAAAATGTATAAATTCCAAGTACTTCAGCTTTCTAATAGTATCCTGGCTCAAAACCTAGACTTGTAATATTAATACAATAGTATTCTGAAATTTTTCTTTGCACCTGACTTTTCTCTGCTTAATAGTCACAAATGTCACGGGTTCTCTCACACTACTCCTTGAATTAAAAAGTGGTAGAATGTTACTGAAATGAAGGTTTGGCAGAAATGAGAGCAGTGCCTGAATGTCATTTAATAAACTGAAAGGCAGATAAGCTGAATTTGGGAATTGACTGTATTAGCAGCTTAGCGTGATAGGGAAAGACACTGTATGTGGAATCAGAAGCCTAGTGGTTGAGTTTCTGCTCTCCTGCTGCTCAACATAAGATCTTGGACAAGTCTCTTAAATTGATTTTCCTTATTGTTAATTGATGATGAGAAATAGCTTTATTTACCTATCTACCTATTAAGATCAGTTTAAAGATCAAATGAGAAATGTAAATGAAAACTTTTTTATCCACTAATGTGGTGTAGATATATTAATTATTACAAGTGGTAGGTAATAATCCTGATAAAATCAAGATACTATATCTGGTTTATGACCCTTATGCCTTTATCTGAAAGAAAAGGACCCAAGGATATTTTAGCATTCTTTGTATTCAATTCTTTTTTTACCACCTCTAACTTGTTTCAGTCATGTCCAACTCTTTGGGACCCTATGGACTATATAGCCCACCAGGCTCCTCTGTCCATGGGATTTTCCAGGCAAGAATACTGGAGTGGGTTGCCATTTCCTTCTCCAGGGTATCTTCCTGACCCTGGGATTGAACTCACATCTACCTGTTTCTCCTGCGTTGCAGGCAGATTCTTTACCCGCTGAGCCACCTGGGAAGCTCCTAAAATTTTTAGCAAACACTATATAGTTAAGCAACTGTAAGAAGAATTTCAGTAGTTAAGATTGATAATAAATGGGCTGTGCTACAAGCATGTTCTACTTGCACAGGGCTGACATCTCTTTAGTCCATTTGTACTGTTGTAGTCATTATGTAATAGGTGTTATACTTTCAAACTAATGGACTATTTTTCAAAGGTAGAGTAATTGTTACTGATGAGGAAATCACGCAAAAGTTGTTCTTAAATGTTCAACTGTGTCCAGATTTCACTGACCTTTTGAGTCTGAGAGCATTGTCTTTATAATTTATTCATTTTTTAATTTAAAAGTTTATAAACAATTTCATCATATGGAACTTCAATTAGTCAATTTTCATTTCTATTTTTAAATTCTTTTTACCATTTTTTAAAAATTATTTTTTAATTATTTTTAATTCAATTTTAATTTATTTTGTATGAAAAACAAGCTAAGAGGAACAAATTGAACTTTCTTCTCTTTATGACATCTAATAAAAGGGCATAGATCCATAGACAAATGGATGAATGGCTAATGATATTTATCACTGCATAAACTCTACATTTAAAATGTCTACCGGTTTGAATTTGTCAGTAAATCTCTATGGGAAAAAAGCAATTTCAGTATGGCACATCTAATATTTGTATCATATGAGTTGGCACAAAAGTTCTATTGAGATCATTTTTAAAAATCTATTGATTTGTGCATTCCTGGTACAAATTATTTGCCCCAGAAAACACATTCTTCTTCTCTTTTATAAGTTTGACTAAATGGACAAAAAGTACAGTCTGAGGTATACGTGTTTGTGGTATTCATCCAACTCAAATTTTAAAACATGAATTTATTTCTATTTTATGACATGAAAGAGTAACTCAGGAGAAATGGAAATATATTCAGACCCCATCATTCTGTCCTGTGTTCCAACTGTCCTTTCCCCAAGACATGTACACGCCTTAACTGAATTGAATTAGACTCGTTACTGAATGATCCATGGTCCTTACCTAGTCATCTATATATATAATTTGTACTAGATATTCATTAGTTGCTTTTTACTTTTTTTAGTGCTTAAGAGTCTTGAAAAAATAAACCCATACAAGAACTTGGAAAAGATTTAGAACTGTCAGAGTTTATAAAATTGCCTCTAGCTAACTTAAACAAAGTCATGTGTTTGTTTAAAACACTTATTCAAAATGCTGTTTGTAGCTCATTACATGCAGGTTTTATTTTTGCCATTTTATTAATGTAACCCTTTTAGTAAGATTATATTATATAAATATTAACAACAGTGAAAGATCATCTGAATAAGTATAAAATACTTATTGGTACCCACTAATATTCACAAATGCTTCTTGTTACCTTTAGAAAGAAGACAAGTTAATTGCAAAATGATAAACACTTTCAATATTCAACACACTTAGAATGCCGACCAAGTTTGGGATATTTGATTTACAAGTTTCATATACAGTTACCCATATTTATAAAACATTGCCTCCTGAGCAATACAAGAAGTGATTTTATCTGTATACCTACAATAAGAGGTAG
Organism: Bos mutus; assembly: GCF_027580195.1. Classification (NCBI taxonomy): domain Eukaryota; kingdom Metazoa; phylum Chordata; class Mammalia; order Artiodactyla; family Bovidae; genus Bos; species Bos mutus. The sequence goes on along the minus strand of NC_091620.1, from coordinate 81,156,233 downwards.
TACTGCCAAACAGCTAGTTGTGTCATTTTAGATTCCAGATTAATAGGCAATCTACTGGGAACAGATGTTAAATCCTCATTTATACTGCTGTACATGTACATCTATTTCCGGTGGAATGGGTTTCACTCTGATCAATAACTGTATCAGCCTAGTTTTTCATCTTATTAGAGAGGTCAAAGCAGTGACAGAGGTACATCTGTTTTCATGTCAAATAATGTTGGAGGTAATGAATCCTCTCCAAGTAGATAAACAACACTTCTGCAATTGTCCTTCGGTCTTCTACTACAGAGCTGATTGTGATTAAGCACAGGCACTTGGGGAATTGAAAGTGTTGGCACATCCTAATGCATTTTTTACTCTGAAATTCATTTTCATCTCTGTGGTATTTTCAGTTCTTGAGTAGTGACCTGGTTGCATAATATACATCTAAGATGATGCCTGTTATATAATGTCTTTGCATAAGTGGGAAAATGTAGCAGAGAGATGGTTCCAAAATAGAGCCTGTTAAAACTGTTTGCAGTTGCCTACATAACACTGAAACACCTCTGTAAGCTTAGATAGTACACTTATCATGATAATAGTTAATAAACCATGCCTAATGAGCACAATGCAAATGTGCGTGTAAATGCATGTTAACCTCCATACCTTGTTAACACTTGGTGGATGAAAATCTAATATGGTACTCTCTTAAATGCCTAAATGAGATCAACACAAGTCTACAGGGAGGCAAAGCACAAAGAGCTGTTCAGACAAATCTAGAAAGTTTCTATATGGAAGTTGAGTTGTTTCCAAAGGAAAAATATGAAGGTGATGTCTTGCTTGATGGATACAGCACATTGTTTTTGGTGGATTAAGTTACTGCCTTTCATCAAGCCTATTTCCTATAACAGAATTGGATGTGATGAATAGATTCAGCCACTCTGATTTGTAGTCACTTGCTGAACTGCTAGTATTCATTTTAACCACCATTCTGACTTTGATCGAGCAGGTAGCCCTGTCACTTGAGCCCTGTAGTCATCAGTATCTAGATTGATAAAATACAGAAAATAACACCTCACCAAACAGCCATCCTTGGGGACAGAGAATTCTTCAGGCTATAGAACAAGGTGAAATCTTGCCAATTAGCAGAATAATTGGCAACCCGGGGTAGTGGACAGGCTGTGAGCATCTGGGCAGCCTAGAGACAAGTAATTGCTATTTGTTGTTCAGACTGTCCTCTGTTCCGACGTTTGGGATTTTTATGAGGTTGTAAAATTTCAAAACTGTAAGCAAACGTATTATCCGCTTGCTTTTTCAACTGGAGACTTAAATATTAAACACTTAATGCCAGTATTAATCCACAAATTAAAAGGTATTTTAACATCAAGATTGGGAAGGATGAAACTAAAATATATTAACAGTAATTTTTCAATATAATTTTCTTTATTTCAGTACAGAAACTCATTTACTGGCCCCAGATGATGAGCAGACATTTGGGAAACATGATTACTAAGCACTAGCAAGGCCCTGAAATAAAGATTCTATTGTTGGCCAGACTCTGGAGACCCAAGACCAGAATGCAGCATCCAAAGGTCCAAGATAGACAGCAGTGACTTGGTGTCAAAGCTGTGCTTCACAGGCCAACTCCAATCCTGACTGAAGCACTAGAGGAAACAGGAGCTGGCTAGGTTACTTGAGGTCACACTCAAATTCGAAGGGCAACATATTGAGACCAAACCTCTGGGGCAAGGGTAAAAGTCCAGTATAACCATGTAGCTGAGTTCATACTTCTGGCATGAAAGCAGAAACAAAAGAGAAGCTTAACACTGAATCTCCTCAGTTTCTGAATTAGGAATAGTCCTTAAATTTCTGAGGATGAAAGACACAGTTTCCATTGCTAAGGCTGGAGTTGAATCTTATGTAGTGGTCATTTCCCCATGTATCCAGGTGAGAAGGTTATGGATTCAGGACTTTTCATGGAGTCAGGGTGGGACCACTCCATGGCTTCATGGGAAGCCTCTCTGTAGTCACTTATGTCTCTGGAAAACTTTGTAAAGTGTTCATATATAATTTTTCCACCCATGGGACAGTAAAACAAAATACCTATCCTTGTAAGACCTGAAAAGAAATCAGTAGCATGATTCCCATTCTAGGGTGAAAACTATATAATAATATTAACAGTATGGAAATTCATCTACATACAAGTCTTCTTGCATTTGCCAACAATGACTCGTTGACATGTAGTTGGGACAATTAAGCATCAAGTTTATGAAAGGTTGCAATAGATCATAATTTTCCATACACATCTATAGATAATAATATTGGGTTTCATTTTTGTTATTCATTAAATCATATAGCTACAGTGAAAACTGTTGTAACATTTTCTTAACTATTTTTAAAATGTTCAAATTTTTCTGAAGCATCCTTTAACTCAGAGGCTGGTTGGCAAACTAGAGCCCCCAGGCTAAAAAAATTAATAGCTGATTAAACTAAATAAAAACTGAGATTGAAAAACCTTAATATAAAAAATATTTTATCAAAATTCTGAAAATAATACTAAATATATCTATAGGTATTTAATATCAAATTATTTTTTAAAAGGACATTAATGGAAAATAAAGAGAATGATATCATATGTTTTATGTCAATATAATGGAAGTAAATTATATATTTTTTTAATGAAAGTAAAGCATATGATTTTAAAAATCATATTTTTTAAAAGCTTAAATACTGAAACTTCCCTGGCAATCCAGAGGTTAAGACTTTGCCTTCCATTGCAGGGATTGTGGGTTCTATCCCTGGCTGGGGAGCTTAAGATCCTATATGCCTTGCAGCAAAAAACCAAAGCATAAAATAGAAGCAGTGTTGTAACAAATTCAATAAAGACTTTTAAAATGTCCCACATCAAAAAAAAGCCCCCCAAAACAAAAAATAAGCCTTAAGGGAACTTCCCTAGTGGTCTAGTGGTTGGAATTCTGCACTTTCAATGCAGAAGGAACAGATTGGATCTCTGGCCAGGGAACTAGGATCCCACATGCTGTGGAGTGGGGCCAAAAAAAATTAGAGAAAAACCTTAAATGTTTGCAAAAGTAAAAGAAAAAAACAACAGCAGTAAGTTGTATAGAAAGACAAAATTTTTGTAGATGCATAATTCTTAAGTTTATAATTACCCACTAATAGGCACATTTACAGAAGTATTAAATCAATGATGCATCCAGGTTGCTTCCATGTCCTGGCTATTATAAACAGTGCTGCGATGAACATTGGGGTACAGGTGTCTCTTTCAATTCTGGTTTCCTCGGTGTGTATGCCCAGTAGTGGGATTGCTGGGTCATAATGCAGTTCTATTTCCAGTTTTTTAAGGAATCTCCACACTGTTCTCCACAGTGGCTGTACTAGTTTGCATTCCCACCAACAGTGTATGAGGGTTCCCTTTTCTCCACACCCTCTCCAGCATTTATTGCTTGTAGACTTTTGGATCACAGCCATTCTGACTGGCGTGAAATGGTACCTCATTGTGGTTTTGATTTGCATTTCTCTGATAATGAGTGATGTTGAGCATCTTTTCACGTGTTTGTTAGCCATCTGTATGTCTTCTTTGGAGAAATGTCTGTTTAGTTCTTTGGCCCATTTTTTGATTGGGTCATTTATTTTTCTGGAATTGAGCTACAGAAGTTGCTTGTATATTTTTGAGATTAGTTCTTTGTCAGTTGCTTCATTTGCTATTATTTTCTCCCATTCTGAAGACTGTCTATGGATAAGAAAGCTGTGGTACATATACACAATGGCGTATTAGTCAGCCATTAAAAAGAATACATTTGAATCAGTTCTAATGAGGTGGATGAAACTGGAGCCTATTATACAGAGTGAAGTAAGCCAGAAAGAAAAACACCAATACAGTATACTAACGCATATATATGGAATTTAGAAAGATGATAACGATAACCTGGTATGTGAGACAGCAAAAGAGACCCAAATGTATAGAACAGTCTTTTGGACTCTGTGGGAGAGGGAGAGGGTGGGATGATTTGGGAGAATGGCATTGAAACATGTATAATATCATATATGAAATGACTCGCCAGTCCAGGTTCGATGCATGATACAGGATGCTTGGGGCTGGTGCACTGGGATGACCCAGAGGGATGGTAAGGGAATGGAGGTGGGAGGGGGGTTCAGGATGGGGAACACGTGTACACCCGTGGCAGATTCATGTCAGTGTATGGCAAAACCAATACAATATTGTAAAGTAATTAGCCTCCAATTAAAATAAATAAATTTATATTTAAAAATAAATAAATAAAACACACACACACACAAAATCAATGATACAATAAATTCATAGAATGATACAGCACGGCCGATAGGCCAAAATGATAAAGGAGGTATCTTGCCAGTAATTAAAGATGAAAACATTATTGCTTCTTGCCTTCTGTTCTTGAATAATGTGCATGCATATTGAATATTGTATATTTCATTTCTAAAAAGTGATATGAATAAAGATATATTTTGTGCCATGATGGTAATTACATTCTTGGGAACCGATCAACTAAAGTAACTTTAGTAATAGAATATATGCAAACATTACCTATTTTTCTCCAAAAATCAAGACTGAATCATGACAACAAACCTGTCTTTAAGCTTGAATTTTAAAATCAGAGATCAAATGATAGGACTGTTCCCTCTTATTTCTCTTTTTTTAAAAAAAGAATGTGTCCCCATTTCACATAAGTAAATTTTTAAAATGGAAATGGATAGATAAGATTTGATGTCCTTATTAACATTTTAAAGAAACATGTCTAGATACCTAAGTGTCACCCATCTTTTATTATTTTGTTTAGCTATTAGTGTTTTGATGATACCTCAAGTCTCTTTATCTGGTCCCCAGAACCATCGATATCATAAAATGGTTAATTGTAGTAATATGGTTAAAGCTAGTGATGCAGGGTCATTCCAACAAGTGGCACAGCCTGGATGCTAATCCAACCCTGCCTGAGTGCATAGAACAGGAAGGAACTATTCATCACTGTCATATTCTCCTAATATCCTCATTTTCAAGTTGAAGAACCTAAGACATAAAAAGCAATAAATTGTCTCAGATTGCCTGTATTATACTTCAGCTGTGTTCTCATCAATAGAATCCTGAGATTTAGAAAGTTTTGTACAACTTATACCCAGGAATTTTTATGTAAAACTTCTATTCTATTGTATATCCTGACATAATATTGCTATGCATTTATGACTAATAAGTGAATACCATTAATTCCATTTCAATAAAGAATAACATTTTAAAGTCATGAAATATTTCAGTATTGTTCCTTGACCTGATGACAATTGTGAGGAAACAGAATTCTTCCTATAAGCTTTAACATTCAACAGCCTTCATATATTTTATATATATATATATATATATATATGTAATAGTCATGTCTGACTCTCTGCTGCCTCATATATGTCTGACTCTTCTCCTGCCAGCCTCCTCCGTCCATAGAATTTTCCAGGCAAGAATATTGGAGCGGGTTGCCGTTTCCTATTCCAGGGGATCTTCCTGACCTGAGTCTCTTGTGTCTCCTGCATTAGCAGGCAGATTCTTTCCCACTAGCGCCACCTGGAAAGCCCATAGTTACATTTATTCTTACTTATATATGCTTTTTTTAATTGCAGGAAAATTGCTTTGCTGTGTTGTGCTGGTTTCAGCCACACAACAACGTGAATTAGCCATAATTATGCTTATGTCCCCTCCCTCTCGAGCCTCCCTCCCCTGCCTGCATCCACCCCTCTAGGTCATCAAAAAGCACCAGGCTTAGCAGCCTTTTTAACCTCTTTAACCATCACTCAAAAATTTGAATATCAACTTTATAAAATAATTTTAATATTTATCCCTCTCTCATGCCTGTTAATTCTCTACAGGGGCTAGACTTACTACACTTACGTTAACTTAGTAAAAACTTCCTTTTAAATGATCTAAAGGTAAAACTCAACATATCTTAAATGTAAGTTTGTTCACCAGTAATAGCCATTCCTCAAACCCACCTTGGATCTTGACTTTCCCCTCACATTTCATTAGTATTTTATTACTGTAATCCTAAAATATTCACCCAAATCACCTCCAAGCCTTCTTCCCCATGAAAATCACTTTATTTCATAGCTTCAATGTTTCAAAAATCCGTTACAATCATCTATTCTCTTCATACTGGAATTAATTCTCCACACTACTTTCAGATTTCACATTAATTCTCCACACTACACACACACAGAAACACACAATCTGATTTGAACACATGTGTGTTTGAAACTCTTTGGGATAGTCCACTGTCTGCAGAATAAGATTTCAGTTTCTTAGCATTACAGGCTCTTCATGATCTGCGTCCTTTTCTTCACTAATCATCAGTTTTCCCTTGTTGTGCTCCCTAATCTTGGCCCCAGCCAGCTTCTCAGACCCAGATTCAGTTATGCCACTTATGCTACTCTGCTTTTATCACTTTAGAGTTCTTTTTATTTCACCTTTTCCCCTTATTTATCCTTCACGTTTTAGGCTTTTCTCTTCTGTAGCATTCATTTCTGGACCTATCTTTGCTCTATTCAGTTACTACTTACATAGTTGATGTACAGTGTTGTGTTAATTACTGCTGTACAGCAAAGTGACTCAGTTCTACATATGTATGCATTCTTTTCCATGTTATTCCCATTATGGCTTATCACAGGATATTGAATCTATGATTTTATAACATGCTATAGCATGTGTATTTTATTGCAATTTTTTTCTTATCCCTACTAGGCTGTGCACGGCTAGATAACAGACTGAGTGATTCTTATCTTTTTATTCTCAATATCTAACACAGAGCTAATTACTTAGCAGTAGTTCAAATATATCAGAGAACTAATAGATTTCAATGAATAAAAGCATGAATAAAAATGATTCTTTTTTATTGACAGCAAATCATGTCATAACTCCTAATCATAGTATTAAGCACTTTAATAGCACAACCCTACCTGCTCTAGAGAGTTATTCTACTCTGTGTTCGCTATTCTTATACAATATGCTAACCATGTAGACAATAAATCTCTATCGAATACAGTATTTCTCTAACTAGCTTATACTTCTACTTGAAAATATTAATAATAAATATATAATTACATATAATTTAATGTGTAATTAGAATGTATACAATATGAATTTAACATATCAAATTATATATAATAAATATGTTAATTTATTGACAAAATATTATAAATTATAAATTGATCATGATAATATTATAATGCTTGTTACTAAAATGTTCTCAAAATAGTAAACTATGTATTATCCAAGAAATAACATTTTACATTTGTAAAGTACCTTTTATAGTAGTAATACCCTTCCATATAAATTTGATATATTTTTAAAAATTTGGTATTTGCTAAGATGTCTTATCCTCATTTTGTAGAAATTGAAATTGAGCTTCAAATTGCTGAAATAATTTGTTTCTGGGTCACAAAGTAAGGAATGAACCTACTGACAACTTCTGTTTCCCAGGGCAGTTGTTTTCTGCCACATCACATTCACAGAAAAACAAAATGGGGTAAATACACAACAGACAATTGTATTTTGCCACTTCCCACTTCTATTAAACGCATAAGAGGAAATTAGATTCATTCCAGTTACATGCTCAGCTGCTAGAAAGTTCCAGTTCCGGAAAGTTGAAGGAGATGACAAAGGTAATTATGTTGCTTATACAACAATTGTTTCTTTCAAAATTCTTCCTAAAGTTAGCTCTACTAGAATTTTTCCACTCAACAACCTCTTGTGACTGTTTACCCGCTGAGCTGTCAAAATTATATCATAATGTAAGGGAGAACTTTTTTTATCTTAAAATAAATTTCCTCTAAAAATAAATGCAGCCACTCAAGTTCACCCTGTCCCTAGCCATCTTAGATGAATATGCATTTCCCTGACATCCTAGAAGAGCAAGGGTTGAGGTCTTTCCTGGCAGACTGACAGTTGTTCCACTAAGTGAAGAAAGGGGGAAAGGCAGAGCCAAATCTCTCATGGCTGTCTTCTAAGCAGACAGTGTGCTTCCACTAAGTTTAACCTCCTTACAGAAAGACGTCTCTCACAATATCTATGTGTTAGAAGAAAGCACCTACACTGACAGGCAGCTTCCAACTTCACATAAAAGCCATATTTGAATTTGCAGCTGATAGAACATTTGGAGTTCTCATTAAAATAGTTTAAAATTTTTCTGGGCAATATAGAACTTAGGTGGAAAAGACACGCAGTTTTCTTCCTGTGCCTCAGTAACTTAGAAATGACTGCTCCCCAGTGATCAAAGAAAAAGACCAGTTCTCTTAGAATATATCAATTCCAATTTATTTGATCCATTTATTTATTCATTCTTTCTTTGAAATTTTTAAGGGTAGTTGATTTGCAGTGTTGTGTTAACTACTGCTGTACAGCAAAATGACTCAGTTATACATATGTATACTTTCCTTTTCATATTATTTTCCATTATACTCTATCATGGGCTTTCAGGTGGTGCTAGTGGTACAGAACCCAGCAGCCAATGCAGGTTAGATGTAAGAGATGTGGATTTGATCCCTGCGTTGGGAAGATCCCCTGGAAGAGGGCTCGGCAACCCGCTCTAATATTCTTGCCTAGACAGAAGAGCCTGGCGGGATGCAGTCCACGGAGCTGCACAGTCGGACACAACTGAAGTGACTTAGCATGCTTTATTACAGGATATTGAACATAGTTCCCTGTGCTATACAGTAGTACCTTGTTGTCTATCTGTTCTATATATACCAGTTTGCATCTATTAATCCCAAACTCCCACTCCATGCCTCTCCAACACCTCTCCCCCTTGGCAACCACCAGTCCACTTTCTCTGTCTGTGATTCTGTTTCTGTTTCATAGATAGGATTATTAGTGTTATAGTTTAGATTCCACATACTGTATAAGTGATGCAATTTGGTATTTGTCTTTCTCTGTATGACTTCATTTAGTGTGATAATCTCTAGTTGCATCCATGTTGCTGCAAAGGACATTATTTCATTTCTTATATGGTCAAGTAGCATTCCATTATATATATGTACCACATCAAGTAGCACTCCATTGTATATATGTACCACATCATAATGCAGGCATTGTCGATGGACACACAGGTCGTTTCCATTTTTTTGGCTGTTGTGAATAGTGCTGTTGTGAATGTAAGGATTCATGTGTCTTTTTGAATTACAGTTTTGTCTGGATATATGCCCAGGGTAGGACTGCTGGATCATATGGTATATTTATTCATTCTTGAAACAAAGTTAAGTATCTCCTTTGTGTCAGTAGTTAGGATGGGCACAAATAAAATACCTAGGTAAAAACAAGTAATCGGGATGAATATATCAGGAAGAGCTTTCTGGAAGAGCCAGTGCTTTTGCTGATCCCTAAAAGAGACGGACAGAAAATTCGCCCAAGCAGAAAGATCAGTATGTGATTAGAACTAAAGACAAGAGAGTACTTGACACATTCGTATCTAACTGTGAGTTTAATAATACCAGGGCTAAGTAAGATTCAACAGAGATGGAGAAAAGAAAACAGATTTCAAATACTATAAAGAAGTAAGATTGATAAAATTCAGTGGTTATATGTTGGGAGTAAATCAGAGAATCATGATGTTTGGTTTCCTGAGTTGAGTGATTGGCTGAATAACTGTGCTACTTCTGCTTGGAAATAATGTAAGAAGAGGGGAGGGTCGGAGGAGTGGGGGTTGAACAAGCAGCAGCAGGCTGAGGAATAAGAAGGCAGTTATGAACCAGGCAATGTGGATGTCAAAAAGCAGTAAGACAGGTCCAGAGAGATACTTGAACTAGAATTTAGTTTGGCAATTATTGGCATAGAGTTCTTAAATGGAAATTGTTTTGAATCTTATTTAATTATGTAAAAATTTGTGATAGATCTATAGTATAACAGGGACTTCCCCAGGTGGCTCAGTGGTAAAGAATCTACCTGCAATGCAGGAGACTTGGGTTCAACACCTGGGTCGGGAAGATCCCCTGGAGAATGAAGTGGCAAGCCACTCTAGTATTCTTGCCTAGAAAATCCTATGAATAGAGAAGCCTGACAGACTATAGTCCGTGGGGTCGCAAAAGAGTTGGACAGTACTTAGCAACTAAAACAACAACCTCAATAGTTTAATAAATCAAAATTTCTATTAATGCAAAGGTACAGTCCTGCCTCACCTTTCACTTGAAGTGAAGTGAAAGTGAAAGTCCCTTAGTCGTGTTCTGCTCACTGTGACCCCATGGACTATATCTTCCTGACCCAGGAATCAAACCAGGGTCTCTGCATTGCAGGCAGATTCTTTACCAACTGAGCTAGGAGGGAAGCTCACCTCTACTTATCTCTAGTTATCCCCTTTATTTCACTCCCAGAAGTAAACTTTTTAAACTCTGTAGTTCTTTTATATATCTAATAACATGCTATACAAGCATTTGTTGAACTGTTTTTTCAGTTTTCAGTTCAGTTCAGTCACTCAGTTGTGTCCAACTCTTTGTGACCCCATGAATCCCAGCACGAGAGGCCTGCCTGTCCATCACCAACTTCCAGAGTTCACTCAGACTCACGTCCATCGAGTCAGTGGTGCCATCCAGCCATCTCATCCTTTGTCGTCCCCTTCTCCTCCTGCCCCCAATCCCTCCCAGCATCAGAGTCTTTTCCAATGAGTCAACTTTTTTTTTTTTTTTTCAGTTTTAGGTATTATATATTGACTTTCTGTTACAAAAGCTGAGAATTTTCTTTTTACATTTTCCCTGTTCATCTTTTTGATAGTTATGTCAGTTTTCATTAAAAAATAACCTGTGTTTTTATCACTATAACTATGGAAATCTTATTCGTAATTAGGCATGTAATACGCTATGCTAGCGTTTCCTTTCTTGTGCAACTCTTTTCTTCTCCAGGGATTTTATAACTGCCACATTCTTTCTTTGCTTAGTTTTCTGGGTACATATTACCACTTCACCTTGAGGTATCAGCAGAAGAGTAACATCCTCTCAATGTTGTTAAGCACTTCAGCCAAATCTGAGTTTACTGTTTCTACTGTGAAAATCACTGTGGGAATCTTGTATCTTCCTGTTTCAAGATGAACTGGATACTCTCTGGCCTGCTGAAGCTGTCATACTGGGAAGTTCATTAAAGTATCATCCCTGAGAAGAATTTTTTTTTTTTTACTATTCTTGTTTCATAGACCCCTGCTGTGGTTTAAATTGTGTTCCTCCAAAACTCCTATCTTGAAGCCCTGACGTCTGGTTTCTCAAAATATAGCTGTATTTAGAGATAGGGCCTTGAGAGAAGTAGTCAAGTGAAAATAAATTTGTTACAGTTAACCCTCATTAATCTGACTGGCGTCCTCATCAGTAGAGGAGATAAACATACAGAGACAAACCAGGGACACGTGTGCACGTAGGGGTAGCTATGTGAAGGGCAGCAACAGGAGAGAGACCTTAGAGGGTCAACTCTCTCTCTCTATCTTGGACTCCCAGCTTCCAAGAACTGTGAGAAAACGCATTTTTCTGTTGTTTAAGCTAACCCATCTTTTTAGGGCAGACCCAGTAAACTTTTTGTTTGCTGTTGTTTCTGTTACTAAGTGATTTTGGACTCTTTATGACCCCATGGACTGTAGCTGCCAGGATGCTGTGTCCATGGTATTTCCCAGGCGAGCGTACTGGCGTGGGTTGCCACTTCCTTCTCCAGGGGTCTGCCAGACCCAGGATCAAACCTGTGTCTCCTGCATTGGCAAGAGGATTTTTTACCATTGAGCTACCAGGGCAGCCCCAGTAAACTAATACAACTCCATATAGTGTTCTTGCTTTCTTGCCTCCCCATCCCACTATTTTTTAGGCAGAGTACATTTTCTAGATTTTTTTTTTTAATTAAAAAAAAAAAAGGGATGAATAGGAGCAGGGATGATATTTTGACTTATCTGAAAATACCTGTATATGAAATTTATGTAAGTATGATACATTTTCTGGTTATAGAATTCTAAGTTGATTATTTTCTGTCGTCTTTTTCATCTCCCCTCCTATTATGAAGATTGTACTCTGTGTATCTATTATTTCAGTATTTACCTACATATGAAACTTAGCATTTGAAAATATACTTATTCCCTCTTCCCTAGAGTACTTCTAAACTTATAATTTATTGTCATAATATCATTTCATTCTTTTAATACATTAGAGCATTATTTTTTATTGTATACAGTCAAGGTTTGCTTAAATCACCTGTGTATTTTCTGTATCTTTTTTTTTTAATTTCTTCTTGTTTCCAGAAGCTTCCAAATAGGACCATTTGCTTCCCCCTACAAATTTTGCTTGAAGCTTGAGTTTTGTGGGCTCTATAAATTTATATCTTTCACAAGAGGTGGGGTTATTATTTTTTCTGCACTTTTTTTTCTCTCTTGTAGATTCTGTTTTAAACCATACTTTACAAAGTGAGTGAAGTTGCTGTCGTGTCCGACTCTTTGCGACCCCGTGGACTGTAGCCCACCAGGCTCCTCCGCCCATGGGACTCTCCAGGCAAGAATACTGGAGTGGGTTGCCATTTCCTTCTCCAGGGGATCTTCCCAACCCAGGGATCGAACCCAGGTCTCCCGCATTGCAGGCAGATGCTTTAACCTCTGAGCCAGCTGGGAAGCCCAAAAGCTATCAGTAATTCATAGTAATTTTACCGAAAGAGTCAGTTTAAAAAGTAAGTGCATCTAAAAAGAGAAGTATGTCTGTTAGGATAGGCTACATGATGCTGCAGTCTGGAACAACCTCCAGATCTTTATGGTCTAAAGTTACAAAGGTTTAAATTCTCATTCGTGCTCCATTTCCAAACAGGTCATCTGAGGTCTCTACCCTGCATCATTTTCCTCCTGGGACACTAGGCAGCCTCCATCTGGAATACTTTCTCCATGGTTGTGAGGGGAGAAAGAAAAAGAGGGAGGGGAATTAAGTAATTTGTTCCTGAATTTTACCTCCCAAAGTAAAATGTGTAATTCTACCCACACATCGGTGGCCAAGGCAAGATATATGGCCACTGCCTAAATTCACTGGATCAGAGAACTGCAATTCTGTGTGTTCAGAGCACTGGAAATACTTCATAAAGAGCATTAATAAGAACTATAAGGAACAATGTAAATCAATTGAAAAAATCAGAGCAATAATAACTTATTGTTGATTTGAGGTAAATTAAAAACTGATAAAATTTTCCTTGGCTAAATTTCCAAAAAGCTGTTGGAACTGAAAAATATTTAAACAGAGTTGCCAAGATTTTATATTTTCTTCTTAATCCAGTTTACTTGTTACTGATCATAGAGGATCACAATCTGATTTTTTAATTAGAAAAGCGCAGTAGAACATTTTCAACCTAAATTAGGACCACATATGTCAAATAAGGAGAAAAGAACCTTAAAATTATGGCTTTGTATAGCATGAACAGTCTAGACCACATCCACACAGTGAGGAAATCTATTTTATCCTGGTTTACTCACATGGTACAGCAATAACGCTAATATATGGCATCAAGGTTGTTCCAGACTGTAGCATTTATCAGGTTCTAAATTTATCAGGTTCATTGAAAAGAAGTCTGTCAATACAGAAACAGTAAAGATTGTTAAATACATCACAAAGTGAGTGGTTATGCAGATATTCTTAACATGTATATATTGTGATTTATACATTAGCATTTTTTTCTCAAAGATCTCAAAGATTTATTACACTTATAGTTAGGGACGAGGGAGAGTATCAGTGTAACTGTAATAATCTGTTTGTACACTAAGGGGCGCCAGGGCCATGTGTTTAACATGACATTTCTAGATTAGAATTAAGAATTTAATGATCAAATCTGAGGTATTATTTCCCAATAGAAGCTCATTTCATTGTGATACTAATGGGGGCCATCATTGTTTAATAAAGATTTCCCCCAAACAAAGGTTCATGGTGGTCCTTGAAATTTGAACTTAACTACACTGAAGAAATCGATGTCATTTAATTTCCCTTAATAATAACATCATTAAAGAGCTTTTCCATAAATTCAAGTAGCAACATCTTAGTAAATCTCAGTAAACAAGAAACTCTTTGTCTAAGCTTTGGAAAGCCCTAAATGCGAGTAATGAACTATCTTTTCAAGTTTGAAGATGGAATAGTCCCATGTGGGTCTCCACTGTGCTCAGTAGGAAAAGACAAGTTCAAAATAATATTGGGGAATTTTTTTTTTTAAGAGAGAACTAGCTATAGCTAACCATATAGTGAGATACAGGAGGAGCTCTCAAAATCCTCCTTCTCCTCCACTGCCACCTGCAGACTCTGTTTTTTTTTTTGTTTGTTTGTTTTGTTTTGTTTTTTATCATAGGATAGTTGGTTTACAACACTATTTTCTGCTATTTCCAGGAGCATTCAGTTCAGTTCAGTCGCTCAGTCATGTCTGACTCTTTGCGACCCCATGAATCGCAGCACGCCAGGCCTCCCTGTCCATCACCAACTCCCGGAGTTCACCCAAACTCATGTCCATCGAGTTGGTGATGCCATCCAGCCGTCTCATCCTCTGTCGTCCCCTTCTCCTCCTGCCCCCAATCCCTCTCAGCATCAGAGTCTTTTCCAATGAGTCAACTCTTCGCATGAGGTGGCCGAAGTATTTGCTTCCAAAAATGCCAGGTCTTGAGGAACATCACAGTTCACTAGACATCAAGAAAAGATCTACATGTAATAACACTGTTACTCCAAGGAAGAAGGGCCTTTTAGAATCATACAATAAATCTATAAAGAAAACTCATTTAGTAATAACTTCTTTAGTTAGTATGTTCACTGTTGCTTTAAATGTTACCTCATGTAATTCTCACAGTAAATCCAAGAGGCAAACATTATTCCTGTTTCAAATGTAGGAAAACAAAGCTTGTAGCGGTTAGGTAAACTTGCCCTGAGTTTTACTGGATGTGGATGCTAGAGCCAGGATTTTAATTAAAATCTGATTTCAAGACTCTTATTTCTGATATGTAATTAGCACTTTAATTGCTGCCAAACTGTTATACTGAAAAAATTTTTTTCTATATTTATTATAGTAATAATCTTACCAAATTTTCCTTCAGAGATGTTGCAAAAGTGCATTTCCCTAAAGGAAATGTAACAAGATACTATAGTTTTCATACCTAATCTTGTAAGAAGGTTTACTCTGAATTCATGCAATTTATTTAAAATGAAAAGGATTGGGGCTTCCCTGGTGGCTCAGTGGTAAAGAATCCACATGCCAATGCAGGAGAACGGTTCACTCCCTGATCCGGGAAGATCCTACATGCTGCAGAGCAACTAAGCCTGTGCCCCACAACAACTGAGTCTTAGTAGTATTAGTCGCTCAGTTGTGTTCAACTTTTGCAACCCCATGGACTAGAGCCCGCCAGGCTCCTCTGTCCATGGGATTCTCTAGGCAAAAATACTGCAGTGGGTTGCTATTTCCTCCTCCAGGGAACCTACCCAACCGTACATAAAGGAGACTTAATTAATGTGCATTAGAGGATTCCCCAGGTTAACCTGTCATAGAAAACTGTCTCTTGAGCCTTTAAGTTCTGTACAACCACTGAGCCTGCGCTCAGTAGCCTGTGAGCCGCAACTACTGAGCCCACGTGATAGAGCCCGTGCTCTGCAAAAAGAGAAGCCGCTGAAATGAGAAAGTCCACACACCGCAACCAGAGAGTAACCCCTGCTCACCACAACCAGAGAAAAGCCTGCATGGCAGTGAAAACCCAGCACAGCCAAAAATAAATTAATTGATTAAATTTCAAAAAGAAAATGGTTAGATACAGGTTTGAGGGGCAGTATTCTTCATAGGAACTGACTTACAGGTTCACTTTACAACTTACATTCAAAATCTGTGAATTATATGCTAGTTTGTCTCCAGGGCCTTAAAATGTTGAGAATTTTACTAAGAGTTAGAGTTTCAGACAAACTGGGACCTTTTGTTCCAAGGGTTTGTCACATCTCTGGATTGTTTCATGTATCAGTGAGACTGAATGCATTAGTGTAGGTTACACTTTAGTATATAATAGTTTGTTATCTATTCATCAACAATACCTTAGTTCTTTAATAAGGCAAAAATAGGTATATAAATTTAGAACTTGGAAGATATTGAGCTTGTGATAAAAGGAAAGCAAGAGAAGCAAAAAATGTTAATATTAAATAAGATCAAAAGGTTTTTACATTAATTAAAAAGGAGATTTTCTGCACTTTGTTTCTTTAATTTAAAACTGAAACTATGTCAAAGAAAAATTTTTTATCACTGGTAGACTGATGGCCAAAAATGCAACTTATGCCTTTAGGGCAATAAATATTCTAAGGGCATGGATTTTAAAAATACAATGAAAAATTTTACCTTGTTAACAGAGAAGAAGAAAATTTTGGTATCTACTAGAAGATACTTACATACTAGAAATACGGGATGGTAGTGTAACATATTGGGAAAAAATGGAATGAGCAGTATAAACTCATAACCGTAGACAGAAGTTTTGGCCTTATGGAAATTATATTCCAGTTGTGCAATAACTAGCAGGCCAAGAGCTGTATCTTTCTTTCTGTACATCTTTCTTCTGACTCTAATTCCTCCAGTGCACTTCTAGTGTCCACTTTTTGGTTCTATCCTGTTTCATCCCTCTAAGGGTTCAGTGCTTTTTGGAGGATGACTGGTTACCTGTGCCAGCGCAGAAACTATCAGGATAGTGCTGATCATTCTCTGAAACACCCTTCAAAGCTTTCAAGGGCAGTGCTAAAAAGAATCAATGCCTAACTTAAACCAGCTTTTAATGGTCAATTTTGATAATTTGAACAATAAAATAAAAGTAAAAATGAAAATGTTGATTACAGTGGTGATGAAAATGACAGGCAGAACATAGTGAATCTCTAAAAGGGCTTGAACATACAATAGTCAAGACAAAAGTTATTTCCAAGTGTGTGGGAAGATAATGATCCAGGAAAGTTAGGGTGACTAGAATAGGAAATCAGGAATTCTTTCATTCACTTTAATATGTATTAGAGTATTTGTTTTTATAGATAATATTATTTTTACATTCTATGTCTGTTTTAGAAGTATACAAATGTATGTGTTTAATGGAAGGATAAACACAAAGAACAATGAATAAATCAAATAATGCAGGGAAAGTCGATACTACAAGAAAAATAGGAAGGCATAATAAATATTATTTGTCACAAAAAATAATCAAATATAAAGAGAATGAAAAAGTGATTGACAGATAGGCATTGTGTATTAGCAAGTAATATTTCATAGTAACAATAACCCTTAAAATATTTCAGTGCTTAAAGTATACTAACTCATTCGATCCCTCTAATACCCCTGTGCATGCAGCCCTGTGAGCTCAGTCACTCAGTTGTGTCCAACTCTTTGGAACCCCATGGACTGTAGCCAACCAGGCTCCTCTGTCCATAGGATTTTCTGGAGTGAGGTTGCTGTTTCCTGCCCCAGGGGATCTTTCCAATCCAGGGATCGAACTCAAGTCTCCTGCATTGGCAGGAGGGTTCTTTACTACTAGCACCACCTGGGAATCCCAGTAGTCCTATGAGTTAGGTGTTATTAACATTCCTGTCTTACAAGTGGAAACTGAAACACAGGTTCTGTATTGTGCTCAAGATGACACAATTCATAGCATGTATGGGGCTCTTCAAGTATTACTGAACTCTTCAGAAAGAATCAAAATGACATCACTGAATCTCTAAAACGTTGTCAAAATACAAATGACAATGATATAGTTCAGTTCAGTTCAGTTGCTTAGTCCAACTCCCTGCGACCCCAGGGACTGCAGCACACCAGGCCTCCCTGCTGCTGCTGCTGCTGCTAAGTCGCTTCAGTCATGTCCGACTCTGTGCGACGCCATGGACTGCAGCCTACCAGGCTTCTCCGTCCATGGGATTCTCCAGGCAAGAACACTGGAGTGGGTTGCCATTTCCTTCTCCAATGCATGAAAGTGGAAAGTGAAAGTGAAATCGTTCAGTTGTGTCTGACTCTTAGTGACCCCATGGACTGCAGCCTACTAGGCTCCTCCATCCATGGGATTCTCCAGGCAAGAGAACTGGAGTAGGGTGCCATTGCCTTCTCCCTGTGCATCACCAACTCCCAGAGTTTACTCAAACTCATGTCCATCGAGTCAGTGATGCCATCCAACCATCTCATTCTCTGTCTTCCCCTTTTCCTTCCACCCTCAATCTTTCCCAGCATCAGGGTTTTTTCAAATGAGTCAGCTCTTCGCATCAGGTGGCCAAAGTATTGGAGTTTCAGCTTCAGCAATAGTCCTTCCAATGAACACCCAGTCCCTTGCAGTCCAAGGGACTCTCAAGAGTCTTCTCCAACACCACAGTTCAAAAGCATCAATTCTTCAGCATTCAGCTTTCTTTATAGTCCAACTCTCAAATCCATACATGACTACTGGAAAAACCACAGCCTTGACTAGATGGACCTTTGCTGGCAAAATAACATCTCTGCTTTTGAATATGCTATCTAGGTTGGTCATAACTTTTCTCCCAAGGAGTAAGCGTCTTTTAATTTCATGGCTGCAGTCACCATCTGCACTGATTTTGGAGCCCAAAAAATAAAATCTGCCACTGTTTCCACTGTTTCCCCATCTATTTCCCATGAAGTGATGGGACCAGATGCCATGATCTTCGTTTTCTGAATGTTGAGCTTTAAGCCAACTTTTTCACTCTCCTCTTTCACTTTCATCAAGAGGCTTTTGAGTTCCTCTTCACTTTCTGCCATAAGGGGGGTGTCATCTGCATATCTGAGGTTATTGATATTTCTCCCAGAAATCTTGATTCCAGCTTGTGCTTCTTCCAGCCCAGCGTTTCTCATGATGTACTCTGCATAGAAGTTAAATAAGCAGGGTGACAATACACAGCCTTCACGTACTCCTTTCCTGATTTGGAACCGATCTGTTGTTTCATATCCAGTTCTAACTGGACAATGATATAAGGAATATGCAAAAACAGGAAAATAGAACAAAGATATTTAGTCTGTGGTGCTGACTGTTGATAAAGGTGCATTTACATAAACTTAATGAGTTTTGAGGTTTTCTTTGCATGTCTTCCACTTAAGGGGTGTCAAGAGTTAACCATGGCCATACATAATTGTTTAAAAACTAACATCAAATTGACAAATAGTTTAATACTAAAGAAAAAAATATTTTTTTCAGTTTTAACTTCAGAGTGCAC
Source organism: Bos mutus (assembly GCF_027580195.1). Classification (NCBI taxonomy): domain Eukaryota; kingdom Metazoa; phylum Chordata; class Mammalia; order Artiodactyla; family Bovidae; genus Bos; species Bos mutus. The sequence goes on along the minus strand of NC_091620.1, from coordinate 81,137,048 downwards.
CTCTCCATGAATCCCTTCCTATAAAGTTCCTATGAACATGTACAATGTTATAATTACACATGGTATTCATTGTTGTTATTATGAAAAGCATCACTTTGTAAAGTCTGGGCTTTGGACTGTCTGGGCTTCCCAGGTAGCTCAGTGGTAAATAATCCACCTGCCAGTGCAGGAGTAAAAGAGACATGGGTTTGATCCCTGGGCTGGGAAGATCCCCTAGAGGAGGAAATATAAAACCACTCCATTATTCTTGCCTGGAAAATCTCATGGAAAGAGGAGCCTGGCGGGCCTCAGTCCATGGGGGTCCCAAAAAGTTGGACATGTTTTAGTGACTAAGCATGCATGTGTCTGACTGTTTATTTTTAGAGTTTTCCTAATTCAGACCCCTATCTATGCAGTTAGGTACAAGAATTTCCTTTTAATGTTGGTTATTTAAGAGAATTTACTGAAAGTAACTAAAGGGCTCTATGAGATGAAAATCATTTAATCATGTGTGTGTGTGTGTGTGTGTGTATGCTGATGTGTGTATATATTCATATGGTGGTGATGGTTTAGTTGCCAAGTTGTGTCCATATACATACATACATATATCCCAAACCAGAAGTACTTATACATGTGGTTTTAACTTCTGTAAGCTTCTCACAAGGATCTAATGGAAACACAAAGCTGTCCAAGCTATTCCCACTCAGATTTCTATCTGCTTTCATCTGTCAACTCTGCACCACCTCCTGGCATTTTCAAAGTCCCACGAGGCTCATATCCCGCTCTGTCTGCATTGCTGTAGTTGCTGCTTGATGCCATGGTGTTTACTAACAATTGCACAGAGAACTGTTTACAGTTTAGACTTTGTGTACAGAATTTTTGTCTATTTTTATCTCTAACTATGGGAAAATCTGTGCACTCCTAGAATTTAAGAGAGTGTTAACATGGACCCTGGGACTTTCTTTCTCTAGTTTATTATCAAAGAAATTGTATATATTCTTCATATATTTTTTTAGCTTTGTCTTCTGTTTTTAGCTCTGTTCTGTTTAATTCTGTCTTCTCCACTATAGAAATAGAAAGTGTTTTATATAATACTGAGTTTTTAATAGAAAAGTAGCTTCTGGGCATATGTTGATATTTTTTTATTATTCAATATGTAATATGTTCTAGGTTCTTCTAAGTGCTTTTACAAACATTAAACATTCATTTAATCTTTAAAACAATCCAATAAGACAGTCATTATCTCCAATTCACAAGAGAGGAAACTAGGAAACAGAAAAATATAAAAATAGAAGTCTGCACTAAATCTAGATCTTCCCAGAACCTATTAGAATATGATTGGTGAAATCATTTCCTAAATGGAAATGGCATGGTTGGAACAATCTTAAGGAGCTGCAGTTACAAGGCTATTATTCACTAAGAGGGTATCTCTAGTGCCGTACCACAGTGAATATTTTGTGATAGCTAGAAAATGACAGAGACGGCATTTGAACCCAGGCAGTCTATTTCAGTCCATGTTCTTAAAGTAACGTGGAAAGAGTACCTCTATTCACAGAAATCACTAGATTCCATGATACATTTGCCCCAGAATTATTACTTCCCAAGTCTCACTGCCCAGTTTCCCAAATGTCACATTAATTGTAGTCTATTTCATGTCAAAGTCTATGGGTGCCCTATTACCCCCATAACAAGTTTAAACAATAAATTCTTGATGTACATAGGGATTAATATTACATTAGAGTGGTGTGTGCTCAGTCATGTGACTCTTTGCAGTTCCATGGACTGTAGCCCACCAGGCTCCACTGTCCATAGCAAAGACATGATTAAAATTTGTAGAAAAGATGTGGCGAGTCTACCCTTAACACCAGCATTCTGCCAGGGACCAGTAATCATAGTCCTAGGGGTTGTAGAAGACTAATCAATCAGTATAAAGCAAGTAATTCCTTTGTACCAAGTTATACTCAGTGGGGGTTTTATGAAATCTTTTGAATCATATGGGGAAAAAAAATGTTGGTATAAGCATTTCTTTTTAGAATACTTAACACTTGATGCTTTATTTTAAACTACTACTTTCTGACTGAACTTTGGTGATTTAAAAAAAAAATCTGCACTGGGTGCTAAATTCTCACACAGGGTATTAGCATTTAATTGGTGAAGTAGTCCCTTGGGCCCAAATGCCAAAATCAGAACAAGCCTAAGAAGCCTCAGTCAGTAAAGAATCGGCCTGCAACGCAGAAGACTAGGTTTCAATGCCTGGGTCGGGAAGATCCCCTGAAGAAGGAATGGCAACCCACTCCAGTATTCTTGCCTGGAGAATCCCATGGACAGAGGAGCCTGGAGGGCTACAGTCCATGGGGTTGCCAAGAGTCAGACACAACTGAGTGACTAACACACACACACACACACACACACACACATACACACAGCCATACTTATGCACTGTTTAGTAAGAGAGCTTTCCTTCTTTATCTTTGCAAAGATTAAGCTGATGTTTTAATTTCCCTCATTAGATAAGGATCCATTAGATAAGGATCCTCATTAGATAAGGATCCATCTGTAAAGCCTATCTTGATTATCACTCAAGATGACAAGAGGGTGGAGTATGGCAGAAAACTGTGTTGCCTTTTACAGGATAATATTTTCAAGACTTGGTTTTATGCTGAGGTATTTTGCTAAATTAGACATACCAAGGGAACATTTCATGCAAAGATGGGCTCAATAAAGGACAGAAATGGTATGGACCTAACAGAAGCAGAAGATATTAAGAAGAGGTGAAAAGAATACACAGAACTGTACAAAAAAGATCTTCACGACCCAGATAATCACGATGATGTGATCACTCACCTAGAGCCAGACATCCTGGAATGTGAAGTCAAGTGGGCCTTAGAAAGCATCACTACGAACAAAGCTAGTGGAGGCGATGGAATTCCAGTGGAGCTATTTCAAATCCTGAAAGATGATGCTGTGGAAGTGCTGCACTCAATATGCCAGCAAATTTGGAAAACTCAGCAGTGGCCACAGGACTGGAAAAGATCAGTTTTCATTCCAATCCCAAAGAAAGTCAATGCCAAAGAATGCTCAAACTACCGCACAATTGCACTCATCTCACACTCTGGTAAAGTAATGCTCAAAATTCTCCAAACCAGGCTTCAGTAATACGTGAACTATGAACTTCCAGATGTTCAAGCTGGTTTCAGAAAAGGCAGAGGAACCAGAGATCAAATTGCCAACATCTGCTGGATCATCAAAAAAGCAAGACAGTTCCAGAAAAACATCTATTTTTGCTTTATTGACTATGACAAAGCCTTTGACTGTGTGGATCACAATAAACTGTGGAAAATTCTTCAAGAGATAGGAATACCAGACCACCTGACCTGCCTCTTGAGAAACCTGTATGCAAGTCAGGAAACAATAGTTAGAACTGGACATGGAACAACAGACTGGTTCCAAATAGGAAAAGGAGTACGTCAAGGCTGTATATTGTCACCCTGCTTATTTAACTTATATGCAGAGTACAGCATGAGAAACGCTGGGCTGGAAGAAGCACAAGCTGGAATCAAGATTGCCAGGAGAAATATCAATAACCTCAGATATGCAGATGACACCACCCTTATGGCAGAAAGTGAAGAGCAACTAAAGAGCCTCTTGATGAAAGTGAAAGAGAAGAGTTAAAAAGTTAGCTTAAGGCTCAACATTCAGAAAACTAAGATCATGGTATCTGGTCCCATCACTTCATGGGAAATAGATGGAGAAACAGTGGAAACAGTGTCAGACTTTATTTTTTGGGGCTCCAAAATCAGTGCAGATGGTGACTGCAGCCATGAAATTAAAAGACGCTTACTCCTTGGGAGAAAAGTTATGACCAACCTAGATAGCATATTCAAAAGGAGAGACTTTACTTTGCCAACAAAGGTCCATCTAGTCAAGGCTATGGTTTTTCCAGTGGTCATGTATGGATGTGAGAGTTGAACTGTGAAGAAAGCTGAGTGCCAAAGAATTGATGCTTTTGAACTGTGGTGTTGGAGAAAACTCTTGAGAGTCCCGTGGACTGCAAGGAGATCCAACCAGTCCATTCTAAAGGAGCTCAGTCCTTGGTGTTCATTGGAAGGACTAATGCTGAAGCTGAAACTCCAATACTTTGGCCACCTTGTGCAAAGAGTTGACTCATTGGAAAAGACCCTGATGCTGGAAGAGATTGGGGGCAGGAGGAGAAGGGGACAACAGAGGTTGAGATGGCTGGATGGCATCACTGACTCAATGGACATGAGTTTGAGTAAACTCCAGGAGTTGGTGATGGACAGGGAGGCCTGGCGTGCTGCGATGCATGGGGTCACAAAGAGCCGGACATGACTGAGCGACTGAACTGAACTGACTGATTTTGCTAAATAGGAAGACCTGGTTTCTTCTACAGACTGCGCCCAACTCTTTGGACATAATGCCTGTGCTAGAGATGAAAGTGAAAGTCGGCTCAGTTGTGTCTGACTCTTTGTGACCCCATGGATTATACAGTCCATGGAATTCTCTACACCACAATGCTGGAGTGGTAAGCCTTTCCCTTCTCCAGCAGACCTTCCCAACACAGGGATCAAACCCAGGTCTCCCGCATTGCATGCAGATTCTTTACCAGTTGAGCCACAAAGGAAGCCCAAGAATACTGAAGTGGGTAGCCTATCCCTTCTCCAGAGAATCTTCACAACCCAGGAATCGAACTGGGGTCTCCTGCATTGCAAGTGGATTCTTGAACAACTGAGCTATCAGGGAAGCCCATAGAGAAGTGATAGAGATCACTTGCAGGGAAGTGATAGAGATACTTTCAAGGAAAAGGAAAGTTTGTCTTTTCTGGTCCTGAAAAACTGTGGAAGGAGGAAAGGATAAAAGATTTCCAGAGTAGGTGATATCATATATTTGTCTTTCTCTTACTTCACATAGTACGATCATCTCTAGATCTATCCACGTCTTTGCAAATGGCCCTATTTTGTTTCTTTTTATGCCTGATTAATATTCCACTGTATATATGTGCCACATCTTTATCTATTTCTCTGTTGATGGGCATTTAGGTTGCTTCCATGCCTTGGCTACTGTAATTAGTGCTGAAATGGCATGCATCTTTTTGAATTAGTTTTCTTTAAAAATATGCTCAGGAGTGGGTTTGCAGGATTATATGGTAACTCTTGTTTTTTAAGAAACTTCCATATAGCAATCTACATGTAGAATCTAAAAAAAATTTAAAAGATACAAGTGAACTAACATTTTTATAAAACAGAAATAGACCCACAGACATAGAAAACAAACATACAGTTACCACAGGAGACAGGTGGTGGAGTGATATTGGGATTAACAAATACATACTACTATATATAAAATAGATAACCAATGAGGACCTGGTGTACAATACAGGGAACTAGGCTCAATATATTGTAATAACCTATAAGGAAAAAGAACCTTAAAAAGTATGTATATTTATATATGCTATATATAGAGGTGAATCACTGGTGTATACCTGAAATGAACACAACATTGTAAATCAAATATACTTCAACAAAATAAACATATATTCTTTGTAAAAATAAAATAGAATACAATAAAATAAAATTTCACCTGCTCTTTAAAAAAAAAAAAAAAAAACAGAGTAGAAGAGGAAATGGTAGATAGGTTTTACTCTTCCGACTGGGACTGGGTCATTAGATAAGGTAAGAGAATCACAGTGGACAAGCGGGTTTTCCTACCTTCTTGAGTATCTAGAAGTTAGTTTTAGATACTAATTTTACTTGAAGTGGTGTGGAGCAGAGAACTAAAGGTTATGAGAAGCAGCCGTTTTAAATGACTTCAATGAGGTTGGCACTTCCTTACTGAGGAGTTCCTGCATCTGACCTCTGTCCACAAGGCCTGAACACACTGCAGAGTAACAGCTGCAGGTAGGAGGTGACCATCCTCTCAGAGTCTAAGATTTGGCTGAAAAAGGATGAGTCCTTCAAGGAAGCCCCAGGTATTTTTTAAGGGTTTCACAGATTATTGTTGCTGTTTAAGAATCTAAGAAGCTGCATTTTATAGCAGTGTCAGTGCAAGGGCCTCTGACAACTATTTAAAATTGTCAGCAACTCCCACCTGCTGCCCATTTCACTTCCAACCACGGTACTCTACGTGGGGTCTGCAAGCGGCAGCTGGAATGCTTAGAAGCCGAGCAGAAATCCTGACTGATTCACAGGGCAGAGGAGTTAAAATAGGACTCCAAGACTTGCTGAGGCTTTGTTCGCAACCTAAAAGGCCATCTTGTCCTTTAATAAGAGTAGCATGAAAACAGATCAGCCCTCACAGAGATTATAATTAGAGCCTCAAATTATTCTATGATTTTTCATATGTAATCTGACATTCAGTTCAAAATGATCTTGTGTTTGAGAAGGTGGCACTTGATAGGCAACCAATAGAACAAAATAGAATCAAAACCCACATCCGAATAAGTTCAGTCTCTGTCATCTTCCCTTGCTTGACTTTTTACCTTTCAATATGCTGTGGGGGGTTTTTTTTGTTGTTTATGGTCTGTTTCACTAGAATATAAGCCTCCTTAAGACACAGATTTGTTTCTGTTTTATTCAGTGTTGCCTGACAAATAATAGGTGCTCGAGAAATTTTGTTGAATGAGAGCACAGTCAAATTAATTTGCACGACAAATGATTGCTGTGAAATGTTAGCGATTTGAGCTTTTACTTCAGAATGGTCACCAAAAGAAAAACTTTATGGAAGTTAGGGAAAAAAGCAAGAGTTTTTTTGGTAAAAAATGAAAAGAAGAATAAGAGGAGGAGGGAGAAAGTAGTGGTGAGGGAGAGGAAAACTGAGGTCACAGGGAGAAGAACTCTATCTCTATGTACGTTAATGTAAGAGAAATGAAAGAGTGCAAGACTGCAAATTCCAAGTAAATATAACAATGTTTTAACAATATCAGGATTGTTGTCAATATTAATAAATTTGAGAAATAATCAAGAAAAAAGAACCATATGCTAATAAAAAAGATGAGAGTCTGCATATTTTAATGAGCTTAACTGAATCCAAGTCAGTACAACTGTATATTCAACTGTATGGGAAAGTCAGTGAGACTGTGATGAAATGAATCAGAGCATCTCCTCCTCAGAACGAACTGAAACTATACTAGACTCAGTTTCGATTTCTCATCTAAGGAAGGAATCAAAGCTTTAAATGGTTTACAAAGGTCAAAATCAAGGAGAAATTTTTTTTAAGTGAACCCAAAAGGATACTTAAAAAAAAACCTTTATTTGAGGAAGGAGAATTTGTTTTTAATATATGGAATATACTAGTTGTGAATGAAACTATTCTTCATGTACAAATGATAAGTATTTAAGATGACTGAGGAAAGTTGCAGAATCATCCACCATATATTAGAGCAAGGATTAACCATAAATGGATTTTGTGTTTTTTTCTCTCAATTTTGTCAAAATTGATAAATCAGTTTGATCAAAAATCAATAAATCTTTGATTTTATTACTTGCACAGTTATTTATGTGCTGTTTTTAAGTACAGAAATTATTAGAATGTTTCCATAAAATAAAGGTTAAAAATTTCCTAAGAACAGACCACAGCTACATATTTTTTATAACCTAGTATATCATGGGGGCCAAGTGGCTGCTGAATCATAGTCAAGTTAATAAAACAGTTTCTTGGAGTATTGGTTGAAATGAGAAAAATGACAATGTAATAAGGAAAGTGTATGAGGGATTAATTGTGATACCTAATTGAGTTTTTAATGACAAATCTCATATGGATTTGGACAGCTTTAAAATTGCAAGAAAAGCAGAATATGTACCAAATCACTTTTTACAGATCGAAAGCTTTATTGTAGGAAGATTTCTACAGAATTCAATAGTCATGGAAAATTGACATAGACTATAATTAATTATTCATTGGGGAAAAAAAAAATCCCTGGGAGAAATAAGCAAAAATCAAATTATAGACACACAGAAGAAAATGGGAAGAGGCCAAATAAAATCTGTGCTGTGCCTGTCAGAATGGTCTGTCTTCCTCCTAGTAGACAGAATTAAACGTGATAGATGTGAGCTTTCAAATCCACCATGAGAGCTTAATTTTTTTTTTTTTTTTTTTTGGTCATTGTTTTCTGAATTTCTCTGCATACAAAACAACTCCAAAAGGTCTTTTTTAAAGCAAAGTATTTTAAATCATGTTTTAAAATTTAGGAGGTGGATGTATTTAATTCTGCTTAATGGGCTTTTAGTGACTGAATCTGAAACTCCTGGAGTCTGACCCTTTACTCTTTTTTTGCTCCCCACCTGGTACCATGGCTCTCAAGACTTAAAAGTAACCTGTTTGGTTTAGTACAAAGAATGATCCTGAAGTAGCTGTGAGAAATGGAGTCCCCCGAGGCCGGCTAGATATTAAAAGCTTTGTGCAAGTGGGATCCAGTGGAGCTGATGTAACAAAAACCAAGGCAGTTTTCTCTCAGCTCAGTTTTACTGAAAACAGCAGCACAGCAGAGTCTGTTGCCCGTGGTCCGTCTCTTCCTTCCATGCGAGGAGGAACTTTTCTTTTTCTTTTCACTTTGATTAGAGAGCTGTTGCTTCCCAAAGCGGGGGAAAGTACTACATCAGCTTTTAAATATGGGCTTTCTGTCTTAGCCAAGTAAGAGTGTTAGAGACATGGAAGGATTTAAATTAGTTCTCATCCTCACTATTCCTTACCAGCCTTTGTACTAGGTTGAACCTTTTATGTTTAACCAAGCTCATGGGTAGCTATCCAGCTCAAAACTGGAGATATTGGGTCAGATAACATCTTCCCATATCAGAAATCTTTTTCTCTCTTTTTGTCCAGCCTCCTCTTTTATTAAGCATTACTTTGAAAAAAAAATCATCTCTGTGTTTTATAAATCAATACAAAAAAAAGACTGGTTCAAATGTTCACAAAGGCACAGGGGATTCACTAGCTTTCCATTGTGTACATTAAACTCACACAGGTATAGACACGCATGTGCACACAGACTGGAATTTTCATGATCATTCTATTTTTTGAAAAAAGCAAGAGAGTTCCAGAGAAATATCTACTTCTGCTTTACTCACTGCGCCAGAGCCTTTGACTGTGGGATCACAACAACCTGGAAAATTCTTCAAGAGATGGGAATACCAGACCACCTTACCTGCCTGTTAAGAAATCCGTATGCAGGTCAAGAAGCAACAGTTAGAACTGGACATGGAACAACAGACTGGTTCCCAGTTGGGAAAGGAGTAGTCAAGGCTGTATATTTTCACCATGCTTATTTAACTTATATGCAGAGTACATCATGCGAAATGGCAAGCTGGATGAAGCACAAGCTGGAAACGATTGCTGGGAGAAATATCAATAACCTCTGACACACAGATGACCCCACCCTTATTGCAGAAAGCAAAGAAGAGTTAAGAACCTCTTGATGAAAGTGAAAGAGGAGAGTGAAAAAGTTGGCTTAAAACTCAACATTCAGAAAACTTAAATCATGGCATATGGTCCTACCACTTCACGGCAAATAGATGGAGAAACAATGGAGACAGTGACAAACTTAATTTTTCTGGGCTCCAAAATCATTGCAGATGGTGACTGCAGCCATGAAATTAAAAGACGCTTGCTCCTTGGAAGAAAACCTATGACCAACCTAGACAGCATATTAAAAAGCAGAGACATTACTTTACCAACAAAGGTCCATCTAGTCAAAGCTATGGTTTTTCCAGTAGTCATTTATGGATGTGAGTTGGACTGTGAAAAAAGCTGAGCACTGAAGAATTGATGCTTTTGAACTGTGATGTTGGAGAAGACTCTTGAGAGTCCCTTGGACTGCAAGGAGATCCAACCAGTCCATCCTAAAGGAGGTCAGTCCTGAATATTTTTTGGAAGGACTGATACTGAGGCTGAAACTCCAATACTTTGGCCACCTGATGAGAACTGACTGATTTGAAAAGACCCTGATACTGGGAAAGATTGAGGGCAGGAGGAGAAGGGGATGACAGAGGATGAAATGGTTGGATAGCATCACTGACTCGATGGACACAAGTTTGAATAAGCTCTGGGAGTTGGAGATGGACAGGGAATCCTGGCGTGCTGCCGTCCATGAGGTTGCAAAGAGTCAGACACGACTGAGCGACTGAACTGAACTGAACTGAATATTTAAATAAATCACTTGATGTCGGATTTACTGTTCAGTCATTAGGTTGTGTTAAACTCTTTGCGACCTCATGGACTGAAGCATACCAGGCTCTCCTGTTCTTTACTATCTCCTGGAGTTTGCTCAAACTCATGTCCATGAAGTTGGTGAGGCTGTCTAACCATCTCTGATTTACTTAGCAATAATTTTATCTTTTGGAACTCATAACAAATTAGTGGGGGGAAAATGCCACAATAATGGGAGTTTTTGTCATGTACTTATGTAGACATAGGCGTTTAGCTGAATTTCACTCCAACGTACAAATACTCATTAGTCACTGCAGCCCCTGAAGGTTCCATATGCTCCTGACAGTCCCCCAAGACAGATGTGCTCTGTTCTTTAAGATTGATGGTTATGCCCATGAATCATCACTATATATATATAATTCAAAAACTGGCACTTGCCCTTGTGCTAGAGCATTCATTTTTCCATTCTATCAATGTTTACATCTTATTTTCTTAGAAGTTTTACTTATTTTATTTTAATAAAATAGGTAATGATATATGTTTATGAGCCAAGTGTCTTTTAAATTACAATTAATTAAATATGAGAGGAAATACGATTTCAAAGAAATACAGGTATGTTTGAGTTGTTAGGGTTAGATGTTTGGGTAAGCAGAAAAGTTTTGGTTTTTAGAGAAGGCCAACATTTTTTGAACTTGGAAGTCAAACTAGAGAAGAAAGCATGGCCTCTAGGTCAGCATCAATGCTGTTCCATGTGCTTAGTCTGCTAATAGGAATGAGGATGAAATGCAAGGTGCAAAATTGATGGTATCTGAACTGGAGCATGTACCTGTGGTGGTCTGTACACATAATATAAAGTAGGTTGTTGTTCAGTAGGTCAGTCATGTCTGACTCTTTGTGACTCGATGGACTGCAACTCGCCAGGTTTCCCTGTCCTTCACCACCATCTCCTGGCTTTTGCTCAGACTCATGTCCATCAAGTCAGTGATGCCATCCAGCCATCTCATCCTCTGTTGTCCCCTTCTCCTCCTGCCTTCAGTCTGTCCCAACATCAGAGTCTCTTCCAACGAGTGAGCTCTTCACATCAGTTGGCCAAAGTATTAGAGTTTCACCTTCAGCATCAGTCCTTCCAATGAATATTCAGAGTTGATTTTCTTTAAGACTGATTGCTTTGATCTCCTTGCAATCCAAGAGCCTCTCAAGAGTCTTCTCCCATACCACAGTTAGAAAGCATCAGTTCTTCGATACTCAGCCTTCTTTGTGAGGGGTGGGGGTTAAGCTGGGAGCTGCCCACAAAGTAGGTTTGGCAGCTACATAAAGTAATTGGACATTCAGAAAGATGAATTCTAATCCTGTAAGCAGATATCACAGTGCTAAGATTAACCTTCAAAGTCACTCCCAGTTTAAACCCTGCCTTTGGCTCCCTAGTGCCTTAGGGATGGAATCTCTGTTTTATCTTGTCATAAAATATCTCTCAGAATCCATCTTGAGCTTTTTTCCCAAATTCCCTCTGTCTTTTCCCATATATCAAATTTCTCATCATCTCCCAGGAAACTTCTGTGATTTTACAAAATTCTCTTATCTCAGAATACTGTTCCCATTTTTTAATTTAAAAAACAAAACAAGGCAACCTCTCAGATACCTTAGATGGAATAAATTCTCTCTCTTCTCTGTATGCTTTCCATGTCTCTCCAGGTGGATTAATTGACTCCCTCTGCTGTTTCCTTTTGCACTTTACGTCTCCACTTGAGCTCTTACCATGTTGTATGGTAAGTGGATGTTTATAGGTATTTATTGCCCATTAGACCTTAGAAGAATTTAGAGTCTAATGCATCTTAGAAGAACTTAAATTCTATTCTGAGTTCTGAAACACAGATGCATACAAGAGGGCAGGCAGATAATGGAGGTGGAGTTTTAGAACACTGCAGCAGTTATGACGATAAATGGCAACTCACTAAAAGTGTTGAAGACTGAATAACTGCAAAACACGTGCTGAAAAATGCAGCTAAGTGATCTCAAAATGCAAGTCAGGTAATGTCTTTATTGCCTAATGCCTCAGTGTTTTTCTAGTGTTTTATCCATAGTTTAATCAAGTTCTGCCTGACTTGAAATCTCCTAGCCTTTCTATGCTCACGTTCCTTCTTGCTCTTTCTTCTTGAAGCCTCTCTCTGTTCTTATACCTAGAGTGCTTCTACTGTATGGCTTTTTACATGTTTCTCTCCTTTATTAATGCCCACTCATCTGAGTTCTACCGAAAGTTCTTCATCCAAACTACCAAATACCTCTGTTTGTATCACTCACCACAATGTAGCACTAGTTATTAATACAATGTATAAGTGGTAATCACAATTATCTGTCTCTGCAGACAGATCCTAGATTTTGAGGAGGCAGTGATCTTTTAACCAGTTATTCTTACTGTATCCCCAGAAATAAGTATAGTGCCAGGGAAGAGATAAGTAATGTATTTTTTAAATAGATGGTTGAATAAATAAATGAAAAATACTAAAAATACATTATTAATTTTTAAATGGATGGACAAATGGAAATGAAGATGTCCTGAAAATTCCATTATTCTAATTATACAATGAGAGAATAGGTCTGTGAAAGAAGAGACAAAATTGTTTAAGATCTTATTGCACACCTTTAATTTATGCATGGAGTCACTATTTCAATAGCAAAATTATTAAATAATAATATTTACATATACATTAAATGTCCATGTTTATTAACATCCATAAATAATTTGATATCAGAAAGATGGGAAGTAGTTTTAAAAGGTTCTTTTTCAATTTCATTAGTGGTGGAGAATAGATAGCTTGGTGAGAAAAGATAACCTTTAGCCCTCAGAGAGGTGCTTCTGCTTCTGCTGCCAGATATTTTCCAGCCAGGGTTTCTCTACATCATTCTATTAGAGATTGATCATTCCCCTTTTGACTTAACTCTGGAGAGAAGTAATATTTCACTGAGTGCAGTTTTAACCTGAAAACACAAAAATCCATGTGTAACAACAGTCATTCCTTGATGAAAAATAGGAAATAAAAATCAGTAATGATCAAGAAAATATTTAACTTCTAAAAGACAAGAGAAGAAATAGAAGTTGTAATAGGAAATGACATAAAAAATAGTCTCATTTCTTTCAGCATTTAAATTTGAAATGCTTTTGTTTCTCTCAGCAAAATACTTAAATAATGCTAATTACACTGCTCTTAACACAAACACATTAAAAAAGACATATGAAATATATTTTAAAATATGTTATATGCATATATATATTTCAAATATATATGTATAAACGTGTTGTTGAAATACATCTAGAATCAGAGGAGTTCAGTTCAGTTGCTCAGTCGTGTCCGACTCTGAGACCCCATGGGCTGCAGAACGCCAGGCCTCCCTGTCCATCACCAACTCCTGGAGTTTACTCAAACTCATGTCCATTGAGTTGGTGATGCCATCCAACCATCTCATCCTCTGTCATCCCCTTCTCCTGCCCTCAGTCTTTCCCAGCATCAGGGTCTTTTCAAATTAGTCAGCTCTTCGCATCAGGTGGCCAAAGTATTGGAGTTTCAGCTTCAACATCAGTCCTTTCAATGAACATCCAGGACTGATCTCCTTTAGAATGGACTGGTTGGATCTTCTTGTAGTCCAAGGGACTCTCAAGAGTCTTCTCCAACACCACAGTTCAAAAGTATCAATTATTTGGCCCTCAGCTTTCTTTACAATTTGGCCCTCAGCTTTCTTTACAGTCCAATTCTCACATCCATACATGACCACTGGAAAAACCATAGCCTTGACTAGACAGGGCTTCCCTGGTGACTCAGATGGTAAAGCATCTGTCTTTGCAGGAGACCCAGGTTCGATCCCTGGGTTGGGAAGGTCTGCTGGAGAAGGAAATGGCAGCCCATTCCAGTATTCTTGCCTGGAAAATCCCATGGACGGCATCCATGGGGTCACAAAGAGTCGGGCACGACTGAGCGACTTCACTTTCACTTTCACTTGACTAGACAGACCTTTACTGGCAAAGTAATGTCTCTGCTTTTTAATATGCTGTCTAGGTTGGTCATAACTTTCCTTCCAAGGAGCAAGCATCTTTTAACTTCATGGCTGCAGTCACCATCTGCACTGATTTTGGAGCCCCCCAAAATAAAGTCAGTCAGTGTTTCCACTGTTTCCCCATCTATTTCCCATGAAGTGATGGGACCAGATGCCATGGTCTTCGTTTTCTGAATGTTGAGCTTTAAGCCAACTTTTTCACTCTCCTCTTTCACTTTCATCAAGAGGCTCTTTAATCTTCTTCACTTTCTGCCATAAGGGTGGTGTCATCTGCATATCTGAGGTTATTGATATTTCTCCCACCAATCTTGATTCCAGCTTGTGCTTCTTCCAGCCCAGTGTTTCTCATGCTGTACTCTGCATATAAGTTAAATAAGCAGGGTGACAATATACAGCCTTGACGTACTCCTTTTCCTATTTGGAACCAGTCTGTTGTTCCATGTCCAGTTCTAACTGTTTCTTCCTGATCTGCCTACACATTTCTCAAGAGGCAGGTCAGGTGTTCTGGTATTCTCATCTCTTTCAGAATTTTCCACAGTTTGTTGTGATCCACACAGTCAAGGCTTTGGCATAGTCAATAAAGCAGTAGATGTTTTTCTGGAACTGTCTTGCATTTTTGATAATTCAGTGGATGTTGGCAATATGATCTCTGGTTCTTCTGCCTTTTCTGAAGCCAGCTTGAGCATCTGGAAATTCACAGTTCACGTACTATTGAAGCCTGGCTTGGAAAATTTTGAGCATTACTTTGCTAGCATGTGAGATGAGTGCAATTGTGTGGTAGTTTGAGCATTCTTTGGCATTGCCTTTCTTTGGGATTGGAATGAAAACTGACCTTTTCCAGTCCTGTGGCCACTGCTAAGTTTTTTAAATTTGCTGGCATATTCCGTGCAGCACTTTAATAGCATCATCTTTTAGGATTTGAAAGAGCTCAACTGGAATTCCATCACCTCCACTAGCTTTGTTTATAGGGATGCTTCCTAAGACCCACTTGATTTCCCATTCCAGGATGTATGGCTATAGGTGAGTGATCACACCATTGTGATTATCTGGGTCATGATGATCTTTTTTGTATAGTTCTTCTGTGTATTCTTGCCACCTCTTTTTAATATCTTCTGCTCCTATTAGGTCCATACCATTTCTGTCCTTTATTTTGCCCATCTTTACATGAAGTGTTCCCTTGATATCTCTAATTTTCTTGAAGAGATCTCTGCTGCTACTGCTGCCAAGTCGCTTCAGTCGTGTCTGACTCTGTGTGACCCCATAGATGGCAGCCCACCAGGCTCCCCAGTCCCTGGGATTCTCCAGGCAAGAACACTGGAGTGGGTTGCCATTTCCTTCGCCAAGGCATGAAAGTGAAAAGTGAAAGTGAAGTCGCTCAGTCGTGTCTGACTCTTCGAGACCCCATGGACTGTAGCCTGCCAGGCTCCTCCATCCATGGGAGTCTCCAGGCAAGAGTACTGGAGTGGGTTGCCATTGCCTTCTCCAAATTCTCGTTCTGTTGTTTTCCTCTATTTCTTTGCATTGATCACTGAGGAAGGCTTTCTTATCTCTCCTTGCTATTCTTTGGAACTCTGCATTCAAATGGGTATATCTTTCCTTTTCTCTTTTGCCTTTCACTTCTCTTCTTTTCACAGCTATTTGTAAGGCCTTCTCAGATGGCCAATTTGCTTTTTTGTGTTTATTTTTCTTGGGGATGGTCTTGCTCCCTGTCTGCTGTACAATATCACGAACCTCATTCCATAGTTCATCAGGCACTCTGTCTATCAGATCTAATCCCTTGAATCTATTTCTCACTTCCACTGTATAATTGTAAGGGATTTGATTTATGTCATACCTGAATAGTCTAGTGGTTTTCCCTACTTTCTTCAATATAAGTCTGAATTTAGCAATAAGGAGTTCATGGTCTGAGCCACAGTCATCTCCAGGTCTTGTTTTTGCTTACTGTATAGAGCTTTTCCATCTTTGGCTGCAAAGAATATAATAAATTTGATTTCAGTATTGACCTTCTGATTATGTCCATGTGTAGGAACTTCTCCTGTGTTGTTGGAATAGGGTATTTGCTATAGCTGGTGCGTTCTCTTGGCAAAACTCTATTAGCCTTTGCCCTGCTTCATCCTGTACTCCAAGGCCAAATTTGCCTGTTACTCCAGGTGTTTCTTGACTTCCTACTTTTGCATTCCAGTCCCCTATAATGAAAAGGACATCTTTTTTGGGTGTTAGTTCTAGAAAGTCTTGTAAGTCTTCATAGAACCATTCAACTTCAGCTTCTTCAGCATTACTGGTCAGGGCATAGACTTGAATGACCATGATATTGAATGGTGTGCCTTGGAAATGAATAGAGATCATTCTGTCATTTTTGAGATTACATCCAAGTACTGAATTTCAGACTCTTTTGTTGACTATGATGGCTACTCCACTTCTTCTAAGGGTGCTCCATGCTGGAGTGGTGGCTGCAAGGTGCTGGAATGGCTGTGAGGAGATACCCCACATCCAAGGACAGAGAAACCCCAGCAAAAGGTAGGCACTGGAGCGGTGGCTGCACAGTGCTGGAGTAGCTGTGAGGAGATATCCCATGCCCAAGGGCAAAGGAGAAGCCCCAGCAAGATGGTAGGAGGGGTGAATTTGTGTTTATTATCAAACCTCATTCCTGCCAGAGACACTCAGAGGGCCTAAACAAACCTTGTGTGCAGCAGGACCCAGGGACCCCACAGAGACTGAGACAGAACTGTGTTTGAGCATCTCCTGTGGAGGTACGGGTCAGCAGTGGACTGCCACAGGGACAAGGGCTCTTGGTGCAGCAGACCTGGGTATGGCATAAGCCCTCTTGGAGGAGGTCACCATTAACCCCATCATAAAGCTGCCAGAACTTACACAGGACTGGGAAATAGACTCTTGAAAGGCATAAAGAGAACCTTGTGAGCACCAGGACCCAGGAGAAAGGAGCAGTGACCCCACAAGAGACTGACCCAGACTTGCCCGGCAGTGTCCAGGAATCTCCAGTGGAGGCGTGGGTTGGTGGTGGCCTGCTGCAGGGTTGGGGGCACTGAGTGCAGCAGTGCATGCATGAGACCTTTTGAAGGAGGTCACCATTATCTTCATTACCTCCACCATAGTTTGGGCCCAGATAAAGAGCAGGGAGGGAACAAAGCTCCACCCATCAATAGAAAATTGGATTAAAGATTCACTGAGCATGGCCATCAGAACAAGATCCAGTTTCCCCCTCAGTCAGTCTTTCCCATGAGGAAGCTTAAGCCTCTTATCCTTCTCCATCAGAGGGCAGACTAACTGAAAACCACAATCACAGAAAACTAACCAATCTGATCACATGGACCACAGTGTTGTATAACTCAATGAACATATGAGCCATGCCGTGTAGGGCCACCCAAGATGGATGGGTCATGGTGGAGGGTTCTGACAAAAGGTGGTCCACTGGAGAAGGGACTGGCAAACCACTTCAGTATTCTTGCCTTGAGAACCCCATGAACAGTATGAAAAGGCAAAAAGATAGGACACTGAAAGATGAACTCTCCAGGTCAGTAGGTGCCCAATATGCTGCTGGAGATCAGTGGAGAAATAACTCCAGAAAGAATGAAGAGATGGAGCCAAAGCAAAAACAACACCCAGTTGTGGATGTGACTGGTAATAGAGGCAAAGTCTGATGCTGTAAAGAGCAATATTGCATAGGAACCTGGAATGTTAAGTCTATGAATCAAGGCAAATTGGAAGTGGTCAAACAGGAGATGGCAAGAGTGAATGTCGACATTTTAGGAATCAGCAAACTAAAATGGACTGGAATGGGTGAATTTAACTCAGATGACTGTTTTCACCATATTTCTCCACAAAAATATTTTGTTTTTCTATTTGCTTTACATGACTGTTCAGTGTGTACTTTGTGACTTAATTTTTCATTGAAATACATTTTAGGTAATCAGCCATGTTAACATGTGAGATGTATTTCAGTCATTTACACAGGCACATAGTATGTCATTGTAGGCATACGGTGTATTGTATTTATTCATTCTCTTATGGATATTTGTTCTGTTTTCCATGTTAATTTCTTAAGAACAAGGCTCTTATGAGTAGTGTGATTCTTCTAGTGGATATGTGCAAAAGTTTCACTGCAGTATATATCTAGGCAAAGTATGGCTAAATGCAAAACTGCTTTTTTAAGTGACTGCACTAATGTATACTCCCACCATCAGTGAATGGGAGCACTCACTAGGCTTTGGATATCCCCTGATCTTGGTAGCATTAGCAGACTTTTAAAATTTGCCAGCCTAGTTAAAATGGCATTTCATTGTTTATAAGTTTGAGAATGAAATTCAGTTAATTTTAACATATTCACAATTATGTCACCATCAACACAACTGAATTTTGGAACATTTTTATTACTCCAGAAAGAACGCATTAGGAGTTACTCTCCATAATCTTCTGCTCAGTCGTAGGCAGTACTTTTTGTCTATATAGATTTGTGTAATCTGAGTATTTCATATAAACGAGAGCATACAATTTGTGATCTTTTATGACTGGATTCTCTTAGCATAATGTTTTCAAGGATTGTCAGTGTTCACATGTATCAGTATTTCATTTCTTTATATTACTGAATAATAGTTCATTGTATGGATATATTACACTTGGTTTATCCATTCCTCAGTTAATGGACATTTGAATTTTTCCACGTTTTGATTCTTATGAATGATATCGCTATGAACATTTGTATACCAGCCTTTATATGGATGTGCATTCATGCTCAGTCGCTTCAGTTGTGTCCAACTAGCAACCCTATGTGCTGTAGCCTGCCAGGCTTCTCTATCCGTGGGATTCTCCAGACAAGAATACTCGAGTGGGTTGCCATGTCCTCCACCAGCAGATTTTCCCCACCCAGGGATGGACACACATTTTCATTTCTCTTAGCTGTATATTTAGGAGTGAAATTGCTGGATTATATGGTAACTCTATTTGTTTAACATTTTGAGGAACTACCAAATTGTTTTCCAAAGTAGCTTCAGTATTTTATCCTCCCACCTGCAGTGGTTGAAGACTGATTTCTCTACAAGTTCATCAACACTGATTTCCTGTATTTTTGTTTATAGTCATTCTATAGATGTGAAGTGGTCTCTCATTGTGGTTTGTCTTTGCATTTCCTATTGGTTCATGTAGATATGCCTTTCATTTGCTTATTCACCATTTATATATCATCTTTGAACAGATGTCTATGCAAATTCTTTACCCAAATTTAATTAGACTGTCTTTTTACTATTGAGTTGTAGGTTATTTTTATATGTTCTAGATACAAGTCCCATACCAGATATATCCTTCAAGTGAATTCCATTTCAGGTCAAATAATGACAACACTCCATAGACAGGTATCTTCCAGGGAGCGGTAAGGTTATCTAATGGCAGTTCTTGGGCATAGGCCTTCTTGCCAAGCCTCAAATCCAGTCTTCCCCCATCCAATGACTGCAAGGCTTCTGGTTCTCATAGCTCTGTGGTTTTGAGGCTGATAATTTTCAAGGCTACTGTGGAGCTGTAAAGAAGAGGGCTTAAATCCAGAATCCATAAATAACCCTCACAATTCAATAATAAGAAACCAAAAACTCAATTTAAAAATTGGCAAGAGACTTAAAGAGATACTTTACAAGAGCAGAAAATATGAATGACATATTAGAATTTGAAAAGATCCTCAATGGCATTAGCTGTTAGGGAAATGTAAATTAAAATCCTTATGAGATAACATAACATACCCACTAGAATGGAAAAGACTCAATACCAACTGCTGGTAAAAATGTAGAACAACTGGAGTTCTTTCACTGTACTGGTGGGAATGAAAAAACAATGGTACAAATATTCTTGAAAATGGTTTTTTAATTTCTTACAAAACTAAAGAATTTCTTACATGTCCCAGCAGTTCCACCCTAGAAATTAACCCAACAGAAAGCAAAACAAAATCCATTAGGTGAATGTTCATAGCAGCTTTATTCATAATAACCAGAATCTAGAAACAATTCACATGTCTATCAAAAGGCAAGTGGATTAAATCCATAGAATGTGAGCAGCATTAAAAAGGAAAGAACTGCTAAAAGGTACAATATGGATGAATTTCAAATGCATTACACTGAAGAAGCCAGACACAAAAGACTGTATACTGTATGATTCTGTTTATATGGCATTCTAGAAAAGGTGAAATAGTAGTGACGGAAAATGGATCAGAGTTTGCCAGAGGCTAGGTGTAAGGGAATGGAATTGCCTGCAGTGAGGCTGAAAGGAACTTTTTGGAGTGATTGAAAGTTTTCAGTATCTCGATTGTGGGGGTGATAACTATGTACATTTATCAAAGCTCATTGAATTATGTACTTACGGTGAATTTTGCAGTATGAAAACTATACCTCAATAAACCTGGCAGAAAATATTTACACAGATATTATATTGACCTTTATGTTATTATACATATTAAATATATTTACATTTAATAGAGACTAGACAAAAATATGTATCAATAACATTACATACATAGCAACAGTATCAACAATAGTAAATGTATAAGGTTAAGAGGAATAAATCTAATAAATTGTGTGAAAACATCATGTAGGAAACTTATGAAGCCTTATTAAAATAATTTAAAGAAAATCTTTATAGATGAGGAGAGCCATCATAGTCATGCATCAAAAAACTGAATGTTATAAAGATATCAGCTTTCTTCAGATAAGTCATAAATTCAAGTTAAATTCATTCAATCAGCAAATGTTTACTGAGTACATATCTTTACTCAGGCAAGATTTATTTTAGGTACTTGAGATGTACCAATGAACAAATCCAAGAATAACCCTGCCAATTTTAAGTTTATAGTCTAGCTGGTGGGAGATGGCTAGGTGAGAGGGAGAAAAAATAGCAATAAGCATATGAATAAATAAACCATGTAGTATCTTAGAAGATAATCCTTTACTGTGAACAGAAAGTAGAGGCAAGAAAATGATTAAAAATGGTGGAAAGGGGGTTACAGCACTTTTAAGTGAGGTTTTCTTTAAAATCAGTTTTATTCTAAAATATGTATGTGGAAGGACAAGTGAGCCAAAAAAACTAACTCTTTACTGAAGAATACATACATACTAGAGAGAGATTCTCTAAGAGATACTAAGACTATATTAAAGCTATACTAATATGGTAGTATCATACCCCACTCCAGTACTCTTGCCTGGAAAATCCCATGGACAGAGGAGCCTGGTAGGCTGCAGTCCATGGGGTCGCTAGGAGTCGGACACGACTGAGCGACTTCACTTTCACTTTTCACTTTCATGCATTGGAGAAGGAAATGGCAACCCTCTCCAGTGTTCTTGCCTGGAGAATCCCAGGGACGGGGGACCCTGGTGGGCTGCCGTCTCTGGGGTCACACAGAGTCGGACACAACTGAAGCGACTTAGCAGCAGCAGCAGCAGCAGCAGTATCATACTGGTGACTGTTAGACAAAGGGAGAGAATGGAGAATTCATAAATAGACCCAAAGAGATATGGAAACCATATAAGCAAGGAAAGGATGGATTATTTAATAAACAATCCTGAAATAGATACCTACTTCACATGTCTCAGAAATAATTTCAAATGAAAAGACTTACAGGACAAAATATTTAAGATGGCAGTATAAGAGAATACCCTCATGAAATTGTGTTAAGAAAGATGTTCTTAAGCAGAGTTTAAAATGGCAAAAATTGCAAACTTTTTAATCAAGATTTAAAAAGGAAACTATACCATATTTAAGAACTTTTAAATTTCAATAAGAATACCTACTGTATTAGTAACCAAAATCTGAGTTAAATTCACAGCATCATTTCATATTCATCAGGCTGACAAAAAGTAGAGACTAACAGTTTCAAATAACAGCAAGGATGTGAAACAAGAATACCATACCTTACTTCCAGGAGTACAGAGTGGTATGACTTCTTTATAAAGAAACTCATGATGCCTCATAAGATGCTTGCTCCTTGGAAGAAAAGTTATGACCAGTCTAGACAGCATATTAAAAAGCAGAGACATTACTTTGCCAACAAAGGTCTGTCTAGTCAAAGCTATGGTTTTTCCAGTAGTCATGCATGGATGTGAGAGCTGGACTATAAAGAAAACTGAATGCCGAAGAATTGATACTTTTGAACTGTGGTGTTGGAGACGATTCTTGAGAGTCCCTTGGAATACAAGGAGATCCAACCTGTCCATCCTAAAGGAGATCAGTCCAAAATGTTCATTGGAAGGACTGATGCTGAAGCTGAAACTCCAACACTTTGGCAACCTGATGCGAAGAACTGACTCATTTGAAAAGACCCTGATGCTGGGAAAGATTGAAAGTGGGAGGAGAAGGAGAAGGAAAAGATGAGATGGTTGGATGGCATCACCAACTCAACGGAGATGAGTTTGAGTAAACTCCAGGAGTTGGTGATGGACAGGAAGGCCTGGCCTGCTGCAGTTCATGGGGTCTCAAAGAGTCAGACACGACTGAGTGACTAGACTGAACTGAACTGAACTATGTGATACCATACAGTATTTGTCTTTTTTGACATGTTTCACTTTAGCATAATGCCCTCCAAGTCTATCTGTGTTGTTGAAAATGAAAAATTTTCATTCTTTTTTTAGTTGAATAATATTCCACTGTGCACATGTATATCTTTATATCTTTATTCATTTATCGGTTCTTAGACACAGATTGCTTCTGTAGCTCAGCTATTGTAAATAATGCTGCTATGAATATTGGGATGCATGTTTCACTTTGAATTAGTGTTTTTGTTTTGGATAGGAGTTAAATTGCTAGGTCATATGCTCATTCTGGTTTTAGTTTTTTGAGTTTGGAGTTTTTGAGAAAACTCCACACTGTTTTCCATAGTGGCTGCACTAATTTACATTCCCACTAACAGTATACAGAGGTTCCCTTTTTCCACATCCTCACCAACATTTGTTATTAGTATTCTTTTTGATAATAGCCATTCTGACTGGTATGAAGTAATAACTCTTGGTGGTTTTAATTTGCATCTTTCTGATTAACAGTGTTGAGCATCTTTTCATGTGCCTATTGGTCATCTGTATGTCTTCTTTGGAACAATGTCTATTCATGCCTTCTGCCCATTTTTCAATTGAGTTTGCTTTTTTTTTATGTTGAGTTGTATCAACCATTGATATATTTTGGATATTAATCTCTTATGGGTCATATCATTTACAGATGATTTCTCCCATTCAGTAGGTTGCCTTTTCCATTTGTCATTGGTTTCCTTTGTGGTGCAAAAGTTCATAAGTTCAATTAGATCCCATTTGTTTTTGTTTTATTTTGTTTTGTTTTGTTTTGCTTTAGAAAGAAGATCCAGAAATGTTGTTATGGTTTATGTCAAAGAGAATCTGCCTATGTATTCTTCTAGGAGTTTTATGGTTTCTGGCCTTAAATTTAAGTCTTTAATCCATTTGGGTTTTTTTGGTATATGTTATGAGAAAATGATCTAATTGCATTTTTTACATGTAATTGTCCAGTTTTCTCAGGACCACTTGTTGCACAAACCTTTGTCATCATTATATATTCTTGCCTAGTTTGTTGTGGATTAATTTCACAGAAGTAGAACAACTAATTTAAAATTTTGTATGGAAAAACAAAAGACCTTAAAAAACTTTAAACATTTTTTTTTTTTGAGAAAGAAGTACTGAAAGTCACATTCTTCATGACTTCAGACTGTACTACAAAGCTATAGTAATCAAAACAGTATGGCACTGGCCCAAACACACACACACACACACACACACACACACACACACACACACAGATTTATAGACCAGTAGAAAAGAATAGAGAGCCCAGAAACAAACCTATACACTTATGGTCAATTAATCTATGACAAGCCATGCCAGACTGTATATTAGAGAAAAGACAGTATCTTTTAAGTGGTACTGGGAAAACTGGAAAGCTACATGTTAAAAAATGAAATTAGAACATTTCCTAACACCATACACCAAAATAAAATGCATTAAAGATTTTGCTTAGTTTTTATAGCTAAAAGTTTAATGTTTGCATAGGTATTTTACTGTATTAAAACACTGAACACTCTTTAGTGAAGTGAAGTCGCTCAGTCATATCCAACTCTTTGCGACCCCATGGACCCTACCAGGCTTCTCTATCCATGGGATTTTCTGGGCAAGCGTACTGGAATGAATTGCCATTTCCTTCTCCAAGGGATCTTCCCAACCCAGGAATCAAACCCAGGTTTCCCCCATTGCAGGCAGACACTTTACCCTCTGAGCCACCAAGGAAACCCAAACACTCTTTGCTGCTGCTACTGCTAAGTCACTTCAGTCGTGTCCGACTCTGTGTGACCCCATAGACAGCAGCCCACCAGATTCCCCCGTCTCTGGGATTCTCCAGGCAAGAACACTGGAGTGGGTTGCCGTTTCCTTCTCCAATGCATGAAAGTGAAAGTGAAGTCGCTCAGTCATGCCCGACCCTCAGCAACCCCATGGACTGCAGCCTTCCAGGGTCCTCCACCCATAGGATTTTCCAGACAAGAGTACTGGAGTGGGGTGCCATTGCCTTCTCTGCAAACACTCTTTAATTCTATATAAAAAATAATTGCTATTTTAATTCTTAAAAATATTTTTCCTTATTCTTTTATTTCTTAGCAAAAAGTTATAAAGTGTTTCTTTCCTGTAATAACTAAACAGAAGTTGATAATAAAAGATATGTTAGTATGTGCAGAGTGCTTCCACAAAAATGACTGAAAAGTAGATTGGTTTACATAGCAAAGATGTTTCTTTCCCCCATGAAAAAATTTGAATTGCATTTTTTTAGGCTGCCAGGAAGTTCTGCAGGGAGTTATTTTTCCCTTGCGGCCATTCAGGGGCTCGAGTTCTTTCCAGGTTCTTGCATCTCCCATTTTCCAGGGCAGTTAGGGTTCTCAAACTTTTTTGTGCCGTGGACCTCTTTGGTAATCTACTAAAGTATATGGACTTTCTTATCATAAATGCATAAAATACAATTCATCAGATTAAAAAGGAAACATGCATAAAATAAAATGCATCAGATTAAAAGGGAACAAATTACATTAAAACACCATAATCAAAATATATAAATGTATACTTCCTTAAAAGTTTAAATTATGATGTAAAAAGTCTGTATTATGGGTATAAATACCATAATTTTGAAGCAATTGTGGACATAAGCAATATTTTAAAATATCTGCAATGACTGTAATGATTTGAAGATACCTGTAATTTCTATTTTTGCCAAAGTTGCATGTATTACAGTGTATTGTCTCTGTTTTCAACAGAAGAAAGTCTTAAATTAATAAAAATGAGGATAAAAATGTTCACTATCCAAATATCATAAGCACATTGAATTCTATCTAGTGGTAGGCCTTAGGTTACAGGTTGAAAGCTCTTTTTCTATGATGTTGATATTGTGGTCATGGTCCAGTCTGAGTGGAATTGGCAGGAGAATGTGCGGGTCTGAAAAATTAGGTCTAGAAGTTGGCATATAATTCTTCCAGCCCATTCCATTTGAGATAAATCAGTCTCTAGAGACCTGGAGAAATATAGACCAGTCATACATCAAGATGAAAGTACAGAATTAGAGGGCCACCAGCAGATTGCCACAAAGGCTACACTCTTCATCTCCCATTTCCTTCTCCTTCCCTTTTGGTGTTTGTTTTATTTTGGTTAAAGTCAATTAATTTTCTTATATATGTTCCTTTTGGGTAGTCCCTCAGTCTTTTAGAAAATCTCCTAATATTAGGATTTTCAAAGGATGTTTTACTTCAAGGTGCATTAAGTACATGAAGACATTTTTAGCAACATAATCCAAATGCTGGGCAGATTATTCAGAGATAAGAAAATGCAAGTAAATTATACATGATCAAGTGTATGATCCAAGTTGATCTATTTTTCTAAAATTTCATTAAATAAAATAGTTCTTAAAATAAGTGTATTATCAGACAGATATGATATTAACTATATAAATGTATTAAATTGTTAAATTTTTCTTATATATTTTTGTATATGTACATGTACATATTGCCTTTAATTTTCAAAAGTCTAAATCATACAAATTTAGTTTTTAGACTCATACAAATTAGTCAGTAACAAAATAACCTTGTAAACCAACAATATGATTATAAGCTGACCTTCTAACACTGCCTAAGGAAGAAGGACCAGTTTTGAGCAATGAAGGTAACTATGCATCAGATTATTCCATTCCAATATCTCAGCTATAACCAGTGAGACTCCAATAATTATGCCCTCTGGTAGTCAGATGAGAGAAAGGAGAATTCACCTTTATTAACTATTTATTTATAAGAACATTTTAAACTTGAAAAGTTATTAGATCTGAGAACTTTATATCACTTGTAATCACCTCAAAAAAAGTTTTTAAAGGATATAAGTTTGAAAGTAAAAGAGGCTACTGATAGAAGGAAAAATTGCTGCTGGGAAATCAGTTCCATGTGATCCATCTGCATGAGGCCCATCTTATCTTCATCCAGTGCAGAGGTGTATATACAGTGCTTATTTTAGTGGTTTATATAGTCCGTCTTTAAAACCATAATTTTCTTATTTAATAGACAGTGATGAGTGATTTCTTTTAGTAATTATAAATAGAATATATTATCTTGAATCTGTTTAATAGTGACAATTACATGATTATATCACTGTGTTGCATCAGTGTTGCTTAACCTTTTGGGGGGACCACTTGGAAACTTGGTAAAAAGCTATGGACTCTTTCCCCCAGGACAAAAAAAACACATGCACACAAATAAACACAAATTTCACATAAAGTTTAGGGGTGTTTACTGACACCTTAGTACTCTTCCAGAGGCATCTCTAAGATTCAATTCAGGACCTGTTTAAAACCCTGCTTCTACATTTTCATGTAATGGCGAAGGAATCAATAAAAGAGTGGTAAGAACATTTTTCTGTAAGTCACTTCTACAACAGATTTCCTTTTTTCATTATGCTGGTCTTTTGGCTAGCAAAATCACCTTGGTGATATTTTCTTGTTCATTCTTGGTACAAATGTATCAACTCTATCTTTCTACTATAGTTTGATTCTCACTAGTACAAACTAATGAAAGTAAGTGATGTTGTGAGTCATCTAAAAAATACATTATTCACAAGGTTCAGTTGTTTCCATACACTTATTTAAAACAATATAAGACCCTAATTGTAATTTATTTACATTTAATATAAAATTGTATGCATTTCTCAGTATATATTACCCTAGAAGAGACAGAAATTCAGAAGTTTATTAAATGACAGAGGAAATTTCTCGTATATAATAGGATGACCGACTGGGCATTTTCCAGATGTTCCAGAATTGGTGACTAGAACCCAAAGCTTGCATTTGAAGAGGTACTCGCTTTCTGAAGAGATACTGCAAAAATGGAGTTCAGAATCCTCTCTGTAGGATTTACCAGGCAGGATAAGAACCAGTCCTGGAAAGCTACAGAGTGGTTAGTATTAATAGCACAGGTGCTGTATTGAGTTGGCTTGCTTCAAATCCAGACCTGGCCACACTGTGTATCTATGAGCAAGTTACTTAATCTCCCTTCCCTGCAGCCTCCCCAATAAAATGGGAATAATAATAGCTAGAAAATAGTGCTCACAACACTTACACTTAGCATAGTAAATGCTCAATGTGCTTATACCTAGCAGTTAGTGATACTACTGGATAATTTCTGTGCTGCAGTGTCCTCCTTTGCAAATTCCTACTTCATAGGATTATTGTGAAGATTAAATGCCAGCACAGGCATAGACAACAGGAAAATTAACTGGGCCTAGATAAGTAATAAATGTGTATTATATACATTTACTAGTTAATACAGCCATTCTCCCAGGTGCGTGTACATGTGGACGGCTGTGTGTGTGTGGAAAACCTGGAGAAGAGACAACGTAGAAGGCATGGGGGTAGCAAGCCCTGTGGAATGGAAAGTGTTTTCTTTGATGGCATTCTTTCTGTATGAGGAAAGGTGTTTCCCCCACATCCAAAGGAAATTAAGGAGGCTTCATAAGAATCACGCAGAGATGAGGGCTCCCTGTTGAAGGAGCAGGGACTCCATTTGCTTCTTAAGTGCCTCTTTAGCAAGACTTACTGACATGCCGTGTTGCCAGTATTCCTTCCTATTCCACTTAATGTCTAACCATCCGTTAGGTATTACCTCCAGTGTCACTTCCATAGGTAGTTTCTCCTATCCCTCAAATCAGATAATATCTCCTATATAGGCACATAGCACTTCTTTTTATAGAACTTATCAGAATTGACACTTTAATATTCATTTAGGTCTACTTAATACCTCTCTACCTTATTAAAGTAAAAAATTTAATATGGCAGTGACTATGTATTCGTACCTCACTCTAGTGTCTAGCTTGATGACTGGCTTATGGATAAACACTTGATAATTTGGGGGTAAATAAGTGAATGATGTAAATTGGGGGAGAGATTTCTCAATGTTCAGTTGAAATTGAATGGTATTGAATATTGGGTTAACAAGATCCTAAAGAAACACAAATGCTGATGAGTTCAGCTAGGGAAGAAATGAGATCAATTCTCATTAGGTGATCACAGGAGGTTTATCATATAATGGTGGATTAGAATGAGAATTTGAAGGAAGGTAGGTTTATCTGTCTTCCTTTATATGATAAACCTTATATGGTCATCTAACCAGGATTGTGAATAAATGAATCTGGGAATAAAAAGAAGGGACTTTATTTTTTAAAAAGATACATATATAATTGTGAGAAATTTATCATTATACAGCCCCTTTCGTGTAATGTTAAGTATTTAGATTCCTATAAAGAGTGTTAGATATTAAAGCATTTAAGCAGAGAAGAACATGAGAGTATATTCGACAAGGTTGATATAGAAAACCAAAATTATTTTAGGTATTTTGCACAGAAAGTGACTTAACAGAGGATTTGGTAATTGAAAAATTGTTGAAACAGTTTAAGAAGTGAACACCAGCCTAGATCTTCAGAGTTGGCTGCACAATGCTTCGCAAAACCCAAGAAGCTAGTAAGTAGACACTAAGACTCTGCAAGAAAAGTTTTAAAGCTGCTGCCAAACTTTGTATCCATATGACTTTGATTAGTGGAAGAAACAAACAAACCAAATCAAACATACAAAATGTCTCCATATTAGTCCTGCCTTTCAAATATTACAACATTGCATGTAATAGGCAAAATGTAATTTGCATCAAGAGAACCAGCAGTGGAGCCTCTAGGCTGGTGAACACAGGGATGTGCTGGTGTACCCACAGGGGTCTGAAAGCCCCCCGCACACCCGTATTTTGTTTTATGCTTGTGTTCCATTTGGCTTTTCCAGAAATGCATTTTTTTTTTAATAGAAGCAGAATCTTGAAATTTATAAGGAAAGCATTGGGGTTTCACAGTTCCTACCAGGTCTCCTTACAGATGCAATCAATTGCAATTCTATCATACCTTGATGATGTTTCCCTTGGCCAGAAATGCACTAAGCACAATTAACATTGAACAACACAGGTTTGAACTGTGCATGTCTACCTATATGTGGATTTCTTTCTCAGTAGTAAATACTATGGTACTCAAGATCTGTGATTGGTTGAATCTTTGGATGGGGACACCATATACAGGAGGGGCCAACTATAAGTTACTCCTAGATTTCTGACTGCACAGAGGACGGCACCCCAAATCCCCTCATTGTTCAAGGGTCAACTGTAGTCTCAAAAATCTAAGCATTCAGAAAGTCATGATAAGAAAGAACCACTTAAAATACAAACTGGATTTCCATAACACATTAGGTAACGTTGTGGTAGCTAGCAGAACCATTTTCTGTGTTGTCATATGAGTGCTTGCTATCACAGGATGGAATAGAATGGAACCTCGTAGAGACATCCTAAAGGGGTAGAGAAATAAGCAACCATTACAACTGCTCTAATACAGAATTATTTCTAAATCAGTTTGTCATCTAAGCACTCAGCTGCTCATTATAATATAATTGAAGAAAGGAAATACAATTGAAACCTAAAAAAGAAAGCAAACAAAAAACCAAGCAGCGAAGAAACC
The DNA here is from genome assembly GCF_027580195.1 of Bos mutus. NCBI lineage: Eukaryota > Metazoa > Chordata > Mammalia > Artiodactyla > Bovidae > Bos > Bos mutus. The sequence goes on along the minus strand of NC_091620.1, from coordinate 81,106,818 downwards.
AAAGAAATGTAGTCTTGGCCTCTGTCTCTTCAATCTTGACCTTCTCTTCTTTCTCTCCACACCATACTTTCTGCTGCCACCGAGTTTGGGTCAATGCACAGCATCCATTACAAAAAGTTTCTTTTTTAATTAATTCACTGCCAGTGTACTAGTTGGCTTGGAGTTAAAATATTGAAACAGGTGGTGAATGGAATTGTTTCCTTAATTTCTCTTTCTGTATTCTCATTATTAGTGTATAGGAATGCAAGGGATTTCTGTGTGTTGATTTTATATCCTGCAACTTTACTATAATCATTGATTAGTTCTAGTAATTTTCTGGTGGAGTCTTTAGGGTTTTCTATGTAGAGGATCATGTCATCTGCAAAGAGTGAGAGTTTTACTTCTTCTTTTCCAATTTGGATTCCTTTTATTTCTTTTTCTGCTCTGATTGCTGTGGCCAAAACTTCCAAAACTATGTTGAATAGTAGTGGTGAAAGTGGGCACCCTTGTCTTGTTCCTGACTTTAGAGGGAATGCTTTCAATTTTTCACCATTGAGGATAATGTGTGCTGTGGGTTTGTCATATATAGCTTTTATTATGTTGAGGTATGTTCCTTCTATTCCTGCTTTCTGGAGAGTTTTTATCATAAATGGATGTTGGCCAGGACATGGAAGCAACCTAGATGTCCATCAGCAGATGAATGGATAAGAAAGCTGTGGTACATATGCACAATGGAGTATTACTCAGCCATTAAAAAGGATACATTTGAATCAGTTCTAATGAGGTGGATAAAACTGGAGCCTATTATACAGAGTGAAGTAAGCCAGAAAGAAAAACACCAATACAGTATACTAACGCATATATATGGAATTTAGAAAGATGGTAACAATAACCCTGTGTACGAGACAGCAAAAGAGACACTGATGTATAGAACAGTCTTATGGACTCTGTTGCAGAGGGAGAGAGTGGGAAGATTTGGGAGAATGGTATTGAAACATGTATAATATCATGTATGAAATGAGTTGCCAGTCCAGGTTCGAAGCACGATACTGGATGCTTGGGGCTGGTGCACTGGGACGACCCAGAGGGATGGTATGGGGAGGGAGCAGGGAGGAGGGTTCAGGATGGGGAACACATGTATACCTGTGGTGGATTCATTTTGATATTTGGCAAAACTAATACAATTTATAAAGTTTAAAAATAAAATAAAATTAAAAACAAACAAACAACAAAAAAGAAATAGGTGGTGAGGGAGAGAAGTCACCAATTACTTACTCCCTGGTACTTTCAAATATGTGGTGCTTTCAAATATGACAAAAAATTCAGCCAATGTAATAGATAACTTTTTCTTTCAGGGTTAGTTTATAATCATTTATTCCCTTTAAAGTATATAATCAATATGTTTAAAAAATCCTTTAGAAACTGAATTTGAACTGTAGCAACATTTCAGTTTATATTGAGGAAACAGAAGTTCAGTAAACCTTTTGAATTGTTTTCCACGAAAAGACAGAAAAGTGGACAAAAAAAATGTAATATTGTGCAATGATATGGTATTAGCTTTTAATAAAAGTATTTGATGTAATGACCAAATTTCATTAATTTTTAAATATTAAGGAAATATTGCCTATCAGTATTAGTTTTCCGAGAATAGCATCCATACTTGGTTAACCACTAATAATCCATTCATCTAGTTTATGTATAGCCATGACCAGTCTACAGCCCACATCCCAGCCTACATTTTGCTTTTTACAGTTCTTCCATTTGAAAATGAAAGTTAGGATTCTTGCCAATAACAACCACCTCCAATGTTTTCGATATTGCTACCATCACCCTGGCAACACAGAAGACAGGACATAAATAGTTGCTCTGCCAAACATATCTATTGCCTTGTTATACTCGTGGGAGTTAGAGTTGTCAAGGAAAGTTTATACCAAAGTTAAAAGTAAATTTGGACTTATCAATGGCAAGATTTTTCTAAAAAGTACATTCTACTATATGTAGATAATAAGTAAAAGTGTAAATAAAATATAAATGACATGATACCAAAAAAAATCTATTTTGTTCCCCAGCACTGAGCATTAGTAGATGTGCTATAAATATTTGCTAAATGGACAGATTTCTTCACTGCATATTGGATTTCTAAGGTCAAAGCATACAGTTTAACATTATTTATGATTACTTATGTTATTGTAGTCATGTATGGATGTGAGAGTTGGACTGTGAAGAAAGCTGAGCGCCGAAGAATTGATGCTTTTGAACTGTGGTGTTGGAGAAGACTCTTGAGAGTCCCTTGGACTGCAAGGAGATCCAGCCAGTCCATTCTGAAGGAGATCAGTCCTGGGTGTTCATTGGAAGGACTGATGCTGAAGCTGAAACTCCAGTACTTTGGCCACCTCATGCGAAGAGTTGACTCATTGGAAAAGACCCTGATGCTGGGAGGGACTGGGGGCAGGAGGAGAAGGTGACAACAGAGGATGAGATGGCTGGATGGCATCACCGACTCGATGGACGTGAGTTTGGGTGAACTCTGGGAGTTGGTGATGTACAGGGAGGCCTGGTGTGCTGCGATTCATGGGGTTGCAAACAGTCGGACACGACCGAGCAATTGAACTGATTGATGTTACTGTATTGGTGACATTAAAACTTTTTAAAAAAATGATAGTCCAGAATGTTTTTAGGTCACAGAATTGTAAATGCATATGGAGATTTAGTTAACTAATTTCAGTTGAACTATCTGGTATCTATAAATAGACTTAATATTGTCAGATATTATCAATGCTCTTGACACTGAATTAGGTGCTTTTTTATACATTTGTGGCATTTTAACCTCCCCAGTGCCACATGTTGTAGATATTTTGCAGATAAGATCTAGACTTTAATCAGTCAGCAGAGTTAAGCAAGATTAACATACCTTGTTAGGGGAAGGCAAGACATGAACCCAGTTTCATCTGGTATCAAAGCCTGCAGTCCTGCTGGAATAGTCCTCTGACTACCTCTCCTGGTATCTCTCCTCCATCTCTCAAGTTGTTTGGACCTTTCTGGAGGTGGTGGTGTTCAGTTGCTAAGTCATGTCCGACTCTTTGTGACCCCATGGACTGCAGTACACCGTGCTCCTCTATCCTCCAATGTCTTCTGGATTTTGCTCAGACTCATGTCCACAGAGTCATGATCCTATTGAACTCTCATTCTCTGCTGCTCCCTTCTTTTGCCTTCAGTCTTTCCCAGCATCAGGATCTCTTCCAATGAGTTGGCTTTTCACATCAAGTGGACAAAGTATTGGAGCTTCAGCTTCAGCATCAGTCCTTCCAATGATTCAGTGTTGATTTTCTTGAGGATTAACTGGTTTGATCTCTTTGCAGTCCAAGGGACTCTCAAGAGTCTTCTCTATCACCTCCTTTCTGGAGGTAGGAGGCTAATTTAGCAATTAGGCTGTTGTGCAAACCTGGTTTTACTTGCTTAGAATCCCTGCTATCATCTCTCTTGAATAGGACCCTTGGCACCTTTTCCATAGCTCAGATACTTGCCACTTTCAAAGGACAAGGACTGTGGGAGCAGAGCAATATGGAATATCCCACATGTGTACTGAGGATCTTTTTGAGAGTAGAAAATTAGATACATCACTGACCTCCCAGATGAGGAAATAGTTGGCCTGGTAATGAAAACATGAAATTTGGAATCAGAAATTTCAGGTTTGAATCTTAGCCCCCTCATCTACCAATTATTCTCTTGTAGAAAAATTCCTTAAAGCCTGATCCCTCTTATTTGTAAAATGACTTATTACAAACTTTGGCTTTTGAGGCTATTGGGAGTTTAACTGATAACATATGGGAGCATTTTCTAAAGCATAAAGTGTTGTCCAAATATGTTATTTGTGATAACAGTATAGTTATTATGGTATTGACCCTAGGACAGAACACAGAGTATCTAATCTGACATTGTAATTTTACACATAAGAAAACTGAGACCTAGAGGAGTGAAGTGAGGCAAAGCTTCCCAATAAAGGTGGAATAAAAAGAAACTTGAAAACAGACACAAACCAATATTGCCCAGAATCTATGTATTCCAGTACATTGTCTAACCACATATACAAGATTTTAAATGGCAATCATTGCTTTCTGTATTTAGCTAGTCTGAAGTTTTCTTAAAAATTGAATGGAAAAAAAAATAATCATTACCACAACTGCTATTTTGTCCAGACAGAGAAGTCCAATTTGTAAGATATTTCTCACTCTGTTAGGAAACAAATGATTGTGTCCCTCCAGAATTCCTAATCTGGAGCTTCAGCCCCCAGTGAGATGGTATTTGGAGATGGGGCCTTTGGGAGGTAGGTAGGTTTAGATGTGGTCATGAGGTTGACCTGGGGCCCTCATGATGGGGTTTGTGCCTCCCCCTGCCCTGGAGAGTGTGAAGGCAGCTGTGTACATGTAAGAAGAGAACTTCTCCACTGTGCTGGGACCCTGATCTTGGACTTCCTATCCTCCAGAACTGTGAGAGGTAAATGTCTACTGTTTAAATCTCTCATTCTGTGTGTGCTTAGTCACTCAGTCATGTCCAACTTTTTATGACCCCATGGACTGTAGCCCACCAGGCTCTTCTGTCCATGGGGATTCTCCAGGCAAGAATATTGGAGTGGGTTGCCATGCCCTCCTCCAGAGGATCTTCCCAACCTAGAGTTCAAACCCAAGTCTCCCACATTGCAGGCAGATTCTTGACCATCTGAGCCACCAGGGAAGCCCAAGAATACTGGAGTGGGTAGCATATCTCTTCTCCAGGGGATCTTCCTGACTCCGGAATCGAATCAGGGTTATTTGTGTTATTTTGTTATAGTAGCCCAAACTGACTAATACACTTTGCTTTCTCAGATTTCTAAAGTGTTGGCCTAGGCCATAGGTCTGTATGCTTTGCTTCTTTGATTCTTATTTAAATATTTTTTTTCAATATTTAAAAAGGCTTCTCTGACTTTCACCAGTTCTCTAATGGAAAATGATGCTTGCAATGATCCTCTATTGACCACTTAAAACAGAGAGCTTTATTTCCACCAGGTGGCACCAAACCATAGCAGGGATGGGAATAGATGGCTTTAGCTTCTGCAGCGAAAGGCTGGAAACCGGGGCTAGGGGTCAGGCCTGGGCACTTGCAGAAAAAAAAAAGCAACCTATGTTTTATTCAGTTGTATTTTTAAGGCAGACTTCTTGGTTATGGCAGATTTTGCCGTAGTTAGAATGAATGCTTCTTCCTCACTGTTTCTAAAGATGTTATTTCCTTATTAGGGCTGATAAAACTTCCTAACTTTTCAGCTAATGCCAAATTCTTCTAAATGCTAAATTCTTCTTCAACCTGCATGTTCAGATAACTTTTACTGGCCATTAGACTAGTTAAAGCTTATTTTGCATTCTATTTACTTTTCTAAATTTTTTAATAATGATAGCAGTTTTAAAAATTTAAGGAAAGTTTAGTTTGATTCCCCCAGTACATCAGCTCACAATGTATTACTATAGAAGTGCCAATCTCTGTCTACATTCAACTTGATGTTGGTTAGCCAAGCGGTGCCATGTTCAGAGTGTTCGTTATGGTCAAAGTTCTCCATTAGACAGTATGCGCTAACATTACAAAAAGCTTGGAACAGTCAACATTCCCTTCATAACACTTAAGAATCTACTTCTTGAGATTTTAACTACATAAAACAAATATTTCTAAAGACAAACCACTCTGTTCTTCTAACCTCATTTTAAGAGAAAGAGTAGTAATCATCAGAGTCCTGGTGGCCTGCTTTTGTTTAAGCATTATCTGTTGAAAATATGTAAGGTCATCCCTTGGAACTTCAATTTACGAGATAGCCTTTACCACCACTCTTATGGACATTACAGGAATCTGAAATTTATTTATCAAATCTCATATTTTTAATAATTTACTATAAAATTAGTTGAGACTCCAACTAGAATACAGAATTGTCGTGTGTGTGTTTACACAGTCGAGGCAAACATTTATAAAATATTTTTTAAATGCTGAATTGAAAGTGTTATTAGAGAACAATGAATCAAAACCCACTAATTTTACAATGGAAAAGCTGTGATATAGAAAGGACTTCTTGAAAAATTATACACAATTAGGTAAAATAAAAAGGGCCAGAAGTTAATGTTTGTTCATATTGCCTTATATTCTGTGTCTTTAACCAATCATTTTATAGCTCATTTTAATAGGACAACTTAGAAGATTTAAGAGTCTTCTGGTGCCTAGTGAAAAAAATCCCTCTGATAGCTTTCCCTGCTGCCTGATTCTGGATTTAATTAATCTCCTCATCCTCTTTTGGAAACTATTATCACAGAGATGACCTTTTTGTTGTAGAAGTGTTGCTATTGGTACAGAACCTGCCTGCCAATTCAGGTTAGACATAACACACATGGGTTCAACCCCTGGGTCGGAAAGATCCCCTGGAGGAGGGCATGGCAACCCACTCTAGTATTCTTCTCTGGTGAATCCCATGGACAGAGGAGCCCAGCAGGTTGCAGTCCTTAGGGTTTCACAGAGTCAGACACAACTGAAGCAAAACCTAATGCAAAGCACGGTAGTGTTCAGACCAAAGTCATTGAAGTCAGTCCTCATTTTGAATTCAAAATGGTTTACTTGTTAAATGCGAAAGTCTCTCAGTCATGTCTGACTCTTTATGACCCCATGAGCTATACAGTCCATGGAATTCTTCCAGGCTAGAATACTGGAATGGGTAGCTGTTCCCTTCTCCAGGGAATCTTCCCAACCCAGGGATTGAACCCAGGTCTCCCACATTGCAGGTGGGTTCTTTACCATCTGAGCCACCAGGGAAGTCCTACTTGTTATGTAATCTTTGGCAAATTAATTAATCTCTTATCTAATCTCTCTGTATCTCAATTTCCCTATCTTTTAAAGGGGATTGCCAACTACCTCTTTTATGGAGCTAGTCTGAGGTTGAATCAGTTCAGTTCAGTCGCTCAGTCGTGTCCAACTCTTTGCGACCCCATGAATTGCAGCACGTCAGGCCTCCCTGTCCATCACCAACTCCCGGAGTTCACTCAAACTCACGTCCATCGAGTCAGTGATGCCATCCAGCCATCTCATCCTCTGTCGTCCCCTTCTCCTCCTGCCCCCAATCCTTCCCAGCATCAGAGTCTTTTCCAATAAGTTAACTGTTCGCATGAGGTGGCCAGTACTGGAGTTTTAGCTTTAGCATCATTCCTTCCAAAGAACACCCAGGACTGATCTCGTTTAGAATGGACTGGTTGGATCTCCTTGCAGTCCAAGGGAGTCTCAAGAGTCTTCTCCAACATCACAGTTCAAAAGCATCAATTCTTAGGCGCTCAGCTTTCTTCACAGTCCAACTCTCACATCCATACATGACCACTGGAAAAACCATAGCCTTGACTAGATGGACCTTTGCTGGCAAAGTAATGTCTCTGCTTTTCAATATGCTATCTAGGTTGATCATAACTTTCCTTCCAAGGAGTAAGCGTCTTTTAATTTCATGGCTGCAGTCACCATCTGCACTGATTTTGGAGCCCAAAAAAATAAAGTCTGACACTGTTTCCACTGTTTCCCCATCTATTTCCCATGAAGTCATGGGACCAGATGCCATGATCTTCGTTTTCTGAATATTGAGCTTTAAGCCAACTTTTTCACTCTCCACTTTCACTTTCATCAAGAGGCTTTTGAGTTCCTCTTTACTTTCTGCCATAAGGGTGGTGTCATCTGCATATCTGAGGTTATTGATATTTCTCCCACCAATATTGATTTCAGCTTGTGCTTCTTCCAGCCCAGCGTTTCTCATGATGTACTCTGCATAGAAGTTAAATAAGCAGGGTGACAATATACAGCTTTGACGTACTCCTTTTCCTATTTGGAACCAGTTTGTTGTTTCATGTCCAGTTCTAACTGTTGCTTCCTGACATGCATATAGGTTTCTCAAGAAGCAGGTCAGATGGTCTGGTATTCCCATCTCTTGAAGAATTTTCCACAGTTTATTTTGATCCACACAGTCAAAGGCCTTGGCATAGTCAATAAAGCAGAAATAGATGTTGTTCTGGAGCTCTCTTGCTATTTTGATGATCCAGCAGATGTTGGCAATTTGATCTCTGGTTCCTCTGCCTTTTCTGAAACCAGCTTGAACATCTGGAAGTTCATGGTTCATGTATTGCTGAAGCCTGGCTTGGAGAATTTTGAGCATTACTTTACTAGTGTGTGAGATGAGTGCAATTGTGCGGTAGTTTGAGCATTCTTTGGCATTGCCTTTCTTTGGGATTGAAATGAAAACGGACTTTTTCCAGTCCTGTGGCCACAGCTGAGTTTTCCAAATTTGCTGGCATGTTGACTACAGCACTTTCACAGCATCATCTTTTGGGATTTGAAATAGCTCCACTGGAATTCCATCACCTGCACTAGCCTTGTTCGAGGTGATGGTTGAATGGATACTGCTCATGATGGAGTCTGAGGAAGCCTCCAGTAGTGTCAGCTGTGGTTGCTGTCGTTATTGCTGTCCCAGTCATCCCTGCAGTAGTCATTGCAGTGTAAGTGATTCCAGATGTGTTTATACTAGTTCATAAAATCAGTAGAAGGTGAATACAGGATTTAAAAGGCAGTTATAGACCTCAAGTGTTACATCTCTAAATCCTCACTGATGTATGTACAAAGTTGCATCGAGTAATGGATAAGAGAATTTTAGCGGGATGGGAATAAAGCAGATAATATTTATCACAAATAGTTACATCAGTGGGGGTGGAAGTGAACAGCAACTTTATAATTCATGAGACTGTTTAACTCCATTTGGAAAAAAAATAACATTTTTTGAAATGTGTTCGTTTCATTATTACCATTGGAGTAAACTAAGAAAATATTTAGGTATTCAAATATAAATTTAAAAATCCCCTTAAACTCCACCATGTGAAGAGAACTAGTTTGATATGTGTGTATTCTATAAAATGTAAAGATAACATTTTGATATATAATCTTGCATACTTTTTCTATACATCTATGAAGACTTTAGGAGAGTGAGGGAGTAGGCCATATGGCCAACCAAGAGAACAGTGAAGCAGTTTTAAAGGCAGAGAAAATAGTAAGTACAAAAGCTCTAAATTGGGAACATGCCTAGTATATTCTAGTAGCATCGAGGTGGGTAATGTAACTAAAATAGATGGATGAAGAGAAAGAGTAAACTAAAAAAAGTAGCTAATTAAAAAGTTAAAGTTGACAGTAGCTTAGATCAGAGTGGTGGCACTTGGTCTGGGGAAAATGTGATGTATTTGGATATCTGGATATATTTTGAAATTATAGACAAAAAATTTTTTTGGTGAATTGTAAATGAGTTGAGCTGAAAGAGACCAGTCAAGTGCAACTCCAAGTTTTGTGTATGAATAATCAAAAGACTCAGATGACTGGAGCTGCCAGCTACTAAGATTGGAAAGAACACAGGAGAAGTTTAGTAGCAAGTGGAGATATGTCAGGGATTCCATCTTGAACATGTTAAGCTTGAGAGGTAGAGCAAAATTCCAAGTGAAGACATGAAGCAGGCAATTGCTTATATTAACCTGGAGTTCAGTGGAGAACTCTGGGCTGGAGATATGAATTGGAGAGCCATCTGGACCCAGATAGTTTTTAAATCAGAAGAATGGATAAGATCATCTAGGGAGTGTTAAATAGAAGAGTTTAAGGATCTGAGCTGTGGGGCACATCATAGAGTTTGTAGGGCCAGCAAAGGAGGCTGAGATGAGTGGTCAGGAAGTTGGGAGAAAATCAGGAAAGTATGTGAAGGCAATATCTTAAGAGGAAAGGAGTGATACACTATGTAAATTGCTGTCTGTCATTCAAATTGTGCGACAGTGGATTTAGCAAGGTGGAAGTCATTCACTGGTGTCCCATTCTGCTAGAAAATCCTTTATCATATTTTAGAATTGTCTTCTAATTTCAAGTACCTCCTCACCCTCAACTAATGACCTGCTGCTTATTCCAATGCAAAAACAGAAGCAAACAGAGAAGGATTTATGCAGTCTCACCTATGTCTCTGCCCAGAGTGTGCCTATCTCTTGTTACACAAAAGACTCTGTGCTCTTAACAGTGGCCAACCCATCTATCTGTGCAAGACCCAATCTGTTTTTGACTATCCATGAACATTGTCTCAGCAATACTCCCTTCCAGTATGATTGTTTTCTCCATATTTTATTATTCTCATCAGCATTCATCTTTCTGGAAGTAAGTTTATTGGTCAGGTGACTATGTACTTCTTAAAGGATGCACAGAATCTTTTTTACTGAAATGGTTTAATAATTACCACTATCCATGCACATTCATATACGCCCTGATCTATAGTTATTTTCTTAGCGTCAGAATCCATCTGTGTTGAGATTTAACTTCCTTTTAAATGTGTTACGTATAAGGACCTGACTTGGTATGCATATCATCAGAAGTATCTGGTGATTGACAGATTCTGATTCCATAGACCTAGAGAAGAAGAGCATCATCATTTTCTAGTTTGAGGAACAGCTACCACACAGCACCAGAGCTAACTTTACCATAATGCATACCTGGAGTGGCCTGAAGTTCCCTGTTATGCAATTCCTTCAGGCAAAGTGTCTTGGATATATTATATCATGGATGAAGAGGTTATTTGCAGTTGTACTGGTGGGGCTGGGCAGTAGACTTCAAACAGAGATTAATATCTAGTTTCTTTTCTCAAGTTTAAGTTCAATATGGGTACTAATATGTAAACAACTTACTTCAGTGTAGTGTAATTAGTTCTCGAATTATGGGAACACATAGAAGGGATAGTTAACCCAGCTTAGAAGGATACATAAATTTGATTAATAGAACAGTTGCATGTTAGATCAGGAACACGGAAAAGGAGCCAGCAGAAAGGAGTTAGGTGAAACCCAAGGACTCTGATGTCACAGAAGCAAAGATACCTTCCTATATTTCTAGACAGCAAAGTGAAGAAACAGAAGCAGAAGGTAGAAAAATAGGAGGGTACAATCAACAGTCCAGATTCACAGGAAAAGAAAATGGAAACCAAATTTAAAGACAGAGATTTAGACATGTTCACCTCAGAGGTCACAAAAATGCTGATTTTTAAAAAAAAAAAATCACTTTATTAGTCTGCCTGGAGGACTGGGCAGATGCATAGTTATTACTTAGTAGACACTTGTCAACCAAGAGTAAATACAGATGGAGGTCAAAAGCGGGGCAGGCAAGCACAGTGCTCCAAAGAGGGTGTGTGGAAAGGGAAATCTGGCAGAGTGTTCCAATGGCCAGGTTTTCCAGATGAGATAAAAGTCTTTAAATCTTAAAGTTACAGTACCATTTCTGGCAGTTGCTTGAACTAAAAATAAAACTCGCTTGTCTGCATGATGTCCCAGCATCTTTAAATGTGAAAGAAATTAGTCAATAACCACACTATTTAATCTACCTAAGTCAAACAATCAAGTCCTGCACTGAATTGAGGGAATATTTTGGCGGCCGCAATCCATCCCATCTATAACCACCCAAAGAATTGATTTTGAATCAAAGGTACTTTAGGCAGATTGTGAAATTTTGAACTGCATTTAGCACTCCAAGATGTCAGAATGTAATGAGCTCAGAATCTAGTTTTTTAGAGTTCTGACAAGGGACATGGCCAGCTTTGGCAGCCACGGGAAGTAGGCTGTTTGCCCACAGTGTCCAAGGCTTCACCTTTCTGGGCCTGTTTATTGTTCCTTGGCTTCTCTCTCCTCCTTTGCCATTAAAACCATTAAAAAAAAAAAAAAAAAAGAACACTTCAGAGAGTGTCTCGTATCAGTCAGTTATATTTTAATTTGAGTTTAGATACGTGTGTTCTCTATCCCAGGTTATTTTGCATATTAAGTCTTAGCATAATTTCTTCATTCTCTCTAAAGAATTTCAAAAATTAGAAAGCAGGAAGACTTGACAGTGGGAGATGATCCTTCCCAGGTCTCTAAATATGTCAATCCATAGATTTCAAATCTAGCTAAACATAGAAATTTAATAAAGAAGTCTCTGGGGACATAGAAATATTATACCTTAATTATGGTCCGTCTAGTCAAAGCTATGGTTTTTCCAGTAGTCATGTATGGATGTGAGAGTTGGACTATAAAGAAGGCCAAGTGCCGAAGAATTGATGCTTTCGAACTGTGGTGTTGGAGAAGACTCTTGAGAGTCTGTTGGACAGCAAGGAGATCCAATCAGTCCATCCTAAAGGAAATCAGTCCTGAATATTCATTGGAAGGACTGATGCTGAGGCTGAAACTCCAATACTTTGGCCACCTGATGGGAAGAACTGACTCATTTGGAAAGACTCTGATGCTCGGAAAGATTGAAGGCAGGAGGAGAAGGGGAAGAAGACAGAGGATGAGATTGTTGGATGGCATCTGCAACTCAATGGACAGGAGTTTGAGTAAGCTCCAGGTTTTGGTGATGGGCACGGAGGCCTGGTGTGCTGCAGTCTATGGGGTTGCAAAGAGTCCCACATGACTGAGCAACTAAACTGAACTGAATCATGGTGACACCTGGCTTCCCAAGTGGCGCTAGCGATAAAGAAACCCGCCTGCCAATGCAGGAGATGCAAGAGATGCAGGTTCAATCCCTGGGTCAGAGAGATCTCCTGGAGGAGGAAATGGCAATCCACTCCAGTACTCTTGCCTGGAGAATCCCATAGACAGAGGAGCCTGGCAGGCTACAGTCCATAGGGTTGCTCAGAGTTGAGTACAGCTGAAGCAACTTAGCATGCACGCCTGGTGACACCTATTCTTGTTAATCTGTCCCAAATCCATTTAACCTTTCTTGGGAATAGCATCCTATTTTTCTGTAAGGGATTGTCAATCCCTTACTCTTCTGATTTGTGTAGTGTTAATTTCAATTCTGGCTACCAAAATGAGCCTATGATTTAAACTTAATTAATCAGAGCATCAAATTCCCCCAAGCTCAGTGATTATTTACCATTAGCCTCAAACCAAGAGGCTCTGATGTAAGGAAAACAAAGACACATTAACAACATTCTGAGTGGGACAAACTAGAGCCAGTGAAACTCAATCTTGGGACTTTGCCTGGACTAAAAGGGGAAGAAATATCTCTGTTTTCTGAGCCACCAAGTGGAATGCATGTAAGGTGGAACTCCTGCCATTAAGAGAAGCACCGTGCCTCAGAATGAAGCCTGGAAAGGAAAGTGAGGTCAAGAAAGAGGAGAAAGTGTTTCCAAATCTTGATCATTTCATTTGAGCCCACTAGTCTTTTCAGTTATGTGTGTCAATACTCTTTAGTCAGTTTTAGTCATTTACAACTAAATGAAGCATCAAAATATTCCCATTTCTGTTTCATTGGATTTCTTGAACAAGCCCAAGCTAAACCTTTAATGATGTTCCAACTGCTGTGAAAGCTCTGAGGACTTCAGGCTGCTACTCTGACTCATTTGCTGTCCTGGAATTTCTTCCCGTTAACCCCCAAAGCGTGATTTATTTTTGACATTTATTTAATAGAAATTTAACTTCTTAATTTCTATTTAATTAATAGAAGTTTAATTTCTTATTAATTAGAAATTTACATAGTCATGGCTACTGTCCTAATTACTTTACAAATCTCAACTTATTTAATTTGTTCAGCAGTCCCATAACGTAGTCACTCGTTCTCCATCCTTATTTTATAAATGAGGACACTAGGCAAAGATCACACACCTAGGGTGTGGGGGCAAGCGGGGAGCCAAGAACCCATTACTAAAAGAGCCTAATCCTTAATAAAGTATTTACATCACTGTTTCTCAACCTGTGCTCAATATGAGCATCTCAGGAATTTTTAAAAATCTAAAGAATACTGTTTCACAGGTTCCAGCCTAGAGACTTTGATTTAATTGGTCTGTCCAGTAAACAATACTGGACATGAGTATTTTTGAAAGCTTTATAGGTGATTTCTGTGGTTTATGTAAACAAACAAGCACCTGTTTACCTAAAAGCCTTGAGTATCCAAGAAGGAACTCATTTCAAATCCCCTGTTTATGTGATTCTGTATTATCACTAGGAAATAATGGTTTTAAAGGCTTATAAAGACAACCCATTGTGATATATTATACATTTAAGTTGAAGTTGATATTTACGAAGACTAGGGGTGGGGCTATGTCTCATGAGACTGTGACTATACCTAATGTGGGAAATGGAAGGCAGCAAAAGTGAAGGTAGTTAAGTTTAAATAACAAATGACTCAGTTTTAACCGTTTCTGCATGTTTAAACTGTGAGTAAAATGGAAAAGTTTTCCATATGTGACTTGTACCTAGCCCAGAAGAATTTAATAGCAATAAAATACTGTTTATTTGCATGTTATCTATCTCTAGGAATATAGACTCTTTCAAACTCACTACTCTCCTTTTTGTCTGGGCTTTAAAAAGAAGGAAGAAACAATGTCTAACTTTCCTTTCCATTTTCTATTCCCTTCTTACCACGCTCAATCCCTCAACTAGTGTCTAGTGCTTAGAATCACAGATATGCTATGCTTTCTGAGAAATATATGAATAAAAGGAGGAAGGTTTTAAAGACATCTTAAATAATGAAGAAAATATTTTGCTTTAAAAAATCTTCAGTTGCATTGCTTCTGATGAATGAACGTTCTTCATGTCTTGGAAAATTTATGTAGCATAATTAACAGTCTCTGGTCATCCCTCCATTCCAACTTCCAGTTCAGTTCAGTTCAGTTGCTCAGTTGTGTCTATTTGCGATCCCATGGACTGCAGCACACCAAGCTTCCCTGTCCATCACCATCTCCCTGACCTTACTCAAACTCATGTCCATCAAGTTGATGATGCCATCCAACCATCTCATCCTCTATCATCCCCTTCTCCTCCCACCTTCAATCTTTGCCAGCATCAGGGTCTTTTCTAATGAGTCAGTTCTTCGCATCAGGTGGCCAAAGTGTTGGAGTTTCAGCTTCAGCATCAGTCCTTCCAGTGAATATTCAGGACTGATTTCCCTTAGGATGGACTGGTTGGACCTCCTTGCAGTCCAAGAGACTCTCAAGAGTCTTCTCCAACACCACAGTTGAAAGGCATCAATTCTTTGGCCCTCAGCTTTCTTTCTAGTCCAATTCTCACATCCATAAATGACCACTGGAGAAACCATAGCTTTGACTAGACGGACCTTTGTTGACAAAGTAATGTCTCTGCTTTTTAATATGCTGTCTAGGTCGGTCATAGCTTTTCTTCCAAGGAGCAAGCATCTTTTAGTTTCATGGCTGCAGTTACCATCTTCAGTGATTTTGGGGCCCAAGAAAATGAAGTCTCTCACTGTTACCATTGTTTCCCCATATATTTGTCATGATGTGATGGGACCAGATGCCATGATCTTAGTTTCCTGAATGTTGAGTTTTAAGCCAACTTTTTCACTCTCCTGTTTCAGTTTCATCAAGAGGCTCTTTAGTTCTTCTTCACTTTTTGCCATTAGGGTGTGTTATCTGCATATGAGGTAACTGATGTTTCTCCTGGCATTCTTGTTTCCAGCTTGTGCTTCATCCAGCCTGACATTTCTCGTGATGTACTCTGCATATAAATTAAATAAGCAGGGTGACAATATACAGCCTTGATGTACTCCTTTTCCTATTTGGAACCAGTCTGTTGTTCCAAGTCCAGTTCTAACTGTTTCTTCCTGACCTGCATACAGATTTCTTAGGAGGCAGGTCAGGTGGTCTGGTATTCCCATCTCTTTAAGAGTGTCTTTAAATATTACCTTTCTTATTCAATTTCAGTTAGAGATCCACTTATTCAAGGTAGAGAATAAATATTTAAGCTCGTTTTCTGATTTCTTTTTCCTTGGGGAAATGAGAAGCCATTTTTCTGAAATGTAAAAATATTGTTGAAGATTGTTTTTTTTTTTGGTTAGAGTCTGTGATCAGCAATCTATGTTCATAGTGCAGATAAATATAATCCTAGTGTCTAAACAGGCTTCCTAGGTGTCCATAGTGGTGAAGAATCTGCCTGCCAATGCAGGAGACTCAAGAGACATGGGTTTAATCCATCTGTTAGGAGGATCCCCTGAAAGAGGAAATGACAATCCACTCCAGCATTCTTGCCTGAAGAATCCCATAGACAGAGGAGCCTGGGGGGCTACAGTCCACAAAAGAGTTGGAGGGTCACAAAGAGTTGGAGATGACTAAGTTTCTGAACAAGTAGTGTATAAATACTTATATGTCTTTTATCGTGTTTTTAAGTAAGAGACTTTTCCTAAATAAAATTTTTAAATTCTTGTAAAGGTTTTACTAAGCTCCTATGGTCTAATGGCACCCTGCCATCCTCACCCAGACTTTCCATAAATCATTTTGTATTTTAAATAAATAAATATTCACACTCAGAAGAATATAACATTATTGGTTCAAGTGGTGAACATAGAAAACAAAATCTTTGCCCATTCTCATTATTTAATGTTATCACAAATATGTAAGCTTTATTAATTATTCCTTAATCTGAGACTGTTAGTCCGGGAGGGTAAAGTGACACCCACTCCTTTAAATTAGTAATAATTATACATAGAGTTCATGCCTGAGAATGCTGACCTTTCCGGGGGAATGAACTGTGTTGTCTTCATGCAGTCTAAAACAGCCCAAAGATTTGCTGGTATTATTTGTGAAAGACAGAAATATAGTTAATAAATATATTTTTTATTTATTTAATTTTTAATTTAAAAATAAATTTAATTACATTTAATTAAATAAGGAAATATATGAGAATATGTTTTTTACTGAGAAGAAACATAGGAAAACATATTCTTAATTACTGAAAGATAGTAACAGTTTAATAAGTAGCATTTGGCCACCTTTTTGACACAGCACTGGATTCTGAATGAATTGCTTGATTGAATGTTGAGGCTTTTGTTTATGTGTCATGAGAGAGAATTTGGGAACAAGTAGTGTTCAACGATTTTCTCATTTGCACCACCAGCAGGCGCATTCAACAATTAGATTGCCGTCTACAAAGTAGTTTCTGTATTCAATAATGACTCGTGGCTTATGCTTCCTCTTAAAAAAAATAACCAAAAAAACACCTTTAAACACACACACACACACACACAGACAGAGAGAAATTTCTAGCGTTTCTACTGAATGTCCTACTGCTCATTCCTTTCTTTCTGAGGCTCCTGCTAGGTTGACAGGGTCATCTGGGTCTGGGATTTTTATCAATATGTGGTAATAAATACCAAGGGTGTTAATAATTCTAAAAATACGATAGAGTGAGAAAGACATTTTCCTAAACTTCATTTACTAACTCAGTAAATAAAAGTCAGCCAGTCCCACATTAAACTGTGAAACAGATAAAATATGCCATTTTCCCCCCATAGGAAGCTGACTTCTTTGCCAAGCCTCTGTGTGATTCAATAAACATGTATTGACTTTTAAGTATACACAAGGCGATATGCTAAGTGGTTGGAATACAAAAATGGGTAAGATGGATGAGTTGTTGTTATTATAGTGTGTTTCTCAGTAAACCCAGAAATTTTTTCTGTAAATAGGGTAACCATACACTCCAGCTTGCTCTGAACACTCCCTGTTTACTCCTGTTGTACCAATACTTATAACGCCCCATTTTACTTTCAGAAAATCTGGTTTAATCCACATGTATTTGTATGTATTTCCTTTTATCCTTAGTGACAGCAGTCATCATTACCAAGAAAGTGATATTGATGCTAAAAAGAGCTTAATATAGGACTCTTTCTTAATAGATATTGACTTTTATCCAACAATGACTTGATGTTAGAAACTAGTTTTTTTATTTTTTCTTTGAAATTAATCATATATACAATTAGGCAAAAATAGCCTAAAAAATTTGTTTACCCTTCCACTAGATTTCTTAAATGTTGACATTTTATAAAACCACAGTAAGATGAAAGAAATCAGGAAATTAATACTGATACAACACTATTTATATTTTCTAATCATAGACCTTATTCAACTCCCCCACTGATGTCTTTTTTTTTAGTCCAGGATCTAATCAAGGATCACACATTGAATTTAATTATAATTTCCCCGTAATCTTCTTTAAGTCTGGAATAACTCTTCGGTCTTTCATTTCAAGACCTTTTTTGAAGGATACTGGTAGATTATGTTGGAAATACCCCTCAATTTCACTTTATCTTTCTTTTTTATGGTTAAACTGAACTGTCTTTTTAGCAGTAATACCAGAGTATGCTCATTACCTTGCATTAGGATATACTCACAGAACTCCTTAAATTATAATACAAAGGCAGATTTTCACTTTTCTCTTTCGTAGTGATAGTCTTATTCACATTAGACATTTTAAACCTTATATAATAAAGTCCTTTATTATATTATATTTTTTCTGTTGGTTTTATAAGTCAAAGATTCATACTGATCTCCTTGAAGAAGTTTAACCGTGAGGACAGTTAATCCCCTTACAAATTATTAATAAATTTACCTGCATAACCTAGAGGACCTGGTTCTGATGCTGAAAAAAACTCTACATGGTCCACTTAATCTAAAAATGTCTGAACAAGCAATTGGAGAGGGCATTTCTTATCCTGGAGAGGGCATTTCTTATCCCTTGTGCTCAATTCACATGTGACACTGATGAGTGAATAAGTTGAGTTGTTTATTAGTTGTAAAATACAAATCTTATAAATTTTAAAATAAATAATGAAGCAATTTTTAATTCTCCCAAAATGCAAATAGACAGGCCTCTAATGATTCCATTCTATTTAATTTGTACCAAAAGAGACATTAAAATTGGGGCCATGTGTTCATGGCATGGAATAATCAGATAAGAATAAAATAGTAGGAGGTTCTGGTTTGTCACAACCTAATTACACATCCTTATGAGTACAGAAATGAAGAATTTCCAGACCTTTTTACACTATTTTTTATTTAGCTATAACAAATCAAAGTACTGAAACTTTTGGTTATATTAAATTCAAGCATGAGCCTATAGACACAGGATGAGAAATGTCATTATAAACAGACATGGCCACCAGTTGCTAGTAGTAACAGTTACTACATTATTTTCTCTTGTAATATATTAAGCATTCTGTCTTTGCTTCCTATTTTCAACACAATTTAAGTTAGCACACTAGAATAATAGTGAAAACTTTACATTTATAAGTGAATTAAATTCTCTGACGTTTCATGTCTCATCTGCAGAAATATAGTCATACTTCCTTAGAAGATTTTTTAAATTTAATTTTTATTGAAATATAGTCGCTTTACAATGTTGTGTTAGTACATCAGTTATAGATATACATATATCCTCTTTTAGATTTCCTTCCCATTTAGGTCACCACAGAACACTGAGCTCGCTGTGCTATACAGTAGGTTATTAGTTACCTCTTTTCCCGGGTGGCTCAGTGGTAAAGAATCTATCTGCAATGCAGGAGACCTGGGATTGATCCCTGGGTTGGGAAGATCCCTGAAGGAGGAAATACTGGAAACCAATGCCAGTATTCTTTTTTTTTAATTAATTAATTTTATTGATTGGAGGATAATTACCTTACAATATTGTGATGGTTTTTGCCATACATCAACATGAATCAGCCACACGTATATGTGTGCCCCCCAACTTATGTAGACCCCCCCCAACCTCCTTTCCCACCCTGTCCCTCAGGGTTGTCCCAGAGCACCAGCATTGGGTGCCCTGCCTTGTAATGGTCATCTGTTTTACATATGCTAATATACATGTTTTAATACTAGTCTCAAATCATCCCATCCTTGCCTTCTCCCACTGAGTCCAGAAGTCTGTTCTGTGTCTGTATCTCCTTTGCTGCCCTGCATGTAGAATCATTGGTACTGTCTTTCTAATTCCATATATATGTGTTAATATATAGTATTTGTCTTTCTCTCCCTGACTTACTTCACTCTGTATAATAGGCTCCAGGTTCATCCACCTCATTAGAACGGACTCAAATGTGTTCTTTTTATAGCTGAGTAATATTCCGTTGTGTATATGTACCACAACTTCCTTACCCATTCATCTACTGATGAATATCTAGGTTGCTTCCATGTCCTAGCTATTATAAATACTGCTTCAATGAACACTGGGGTACATGTGTCTCTTTCAATTCTGGTTTCCTTGGTGTGTATGCCCAGCAGTGGGATTACTGGGTCGTATGGCAATTCTATTTGCAGTTTTTTAAGGAATCTCCACATTGTTCTCCATAGCGGCTGTACCAGTTTTGTTCCCATGAACAGTGTAAGAGGGTTGACTTTTCTCTGCACCCTCTCCAGCATTTATTGTTTGTAGACTTTTTGATGGTGGCCATACTGACCAGAATGAGATGATACCTCATTGTGGTTTTGATTTGCATTTTTCTAATAATAAGTGATGTTGAGCATCTTTTCTTGTGTTTATTAGCCATCTGTATGTCTTCTTTGGAGAAATGTCTGTTTAGGTCTTTGGCCTACTTTTTGATTGGGTTGTGTTTTTCTGGCATTGAGTTGCATGAGTTGCTTGTACATTTTGGATATTAATTCTTTGTCAGCTGCTTTGTTTGCTATTATTTTCTCCCATTCTGAAGGCCACTCCTGTATTCTTGCCTGGAGAACTCCATGGACAGAGGAGACTAGAGAGCTATACAGTTCATGGAGTTGCAAAGTGTTGGACATGACTAAGGGACTAACACACACATATATAGTAGTGTATATATGTCAATCCCTACCTCGCAATTCATCCCACCCCACCCCTCTTTTCCCTCTTTGTAAGCATAAATTCTCTACATCTGTGTCTCTATTTTTGCTTTTGCAAATAAGTTCATCTGTATAATTTTTATAGATTCTGCATATAAGCAATATTACATGATATTTTTTTCTTCACTCTGTATGACAGCCTCTAGGTCTATTCACATCTCTTTAAATGGCACGATTTCATTCACTTTTATGGCTAATATTCCATTGTATATATGTACCATATCTTCTTTATCCATTTATCTGCTGATAGACATTTAGATTGCTTCAGTGAATATTGGGGTGCATGTATCTTTTTGAATTGTGGTTTCCTTGGGGTATACACCCAGGAGTGAGATTACGGGGTCATATGGGGTTGTTCTATTTTTAGTTCCGGGGACCCTCCATACTGTTCTACATAGTGACTGCATAGTACCAATTTACATTCCCACAACAGTGTAAGGAGGGTTCCCTTTTCTCCAGCATTTATTATTTGAAGATTTTTGGATGACAGTCATTCTGTAGGTCTGTCTTAAGGATAAATGAGAGTGGAGGTTTTTTTCTGGAATTCAAAAACGTGTCTAATCAGTAAACATTGCCCTCTTTAAAAAGATAAAAACAGTACTATTCTCTTTGGAATTTAATTTTAAGGGCATCCAACTTTTCATATGCATATTCTCTCATTCATTATGTTTGTTTGTATCTTGGAAAAGAACAGGAAATAAACACTATCTAGATTACCCAAAACTTATTTGTTGACCCAATAAGGGTTGATTTAGTATACTTATTCTATATTAAATTAATCTTATTGCTGTAGCACAAACTTATATATTTAATTGTTGGGGAGGGATTTTGTTGTTTTTATTTTCTTCTATAAGAACTGTACCTATTCAAAAATGTGATAAAGCATAAAAGGTTGTTTTGATAACTTACATTTTTAAAGCTTTGAAAGGGAAAATAAGTCAATATCTTTCATCCAAATGTTCATAGATAAATATTAGGATGATCAAAGACTATTTGTGAAGATGTGTTTTTATATTTAAACATATCTTTGAAGGAAAATATACTTAATTTACTAAAGAAAACCATTCAAAATGAAAATTTTGACTTGATGTATTTTTATAGCAGAGTTCCCTCATTACTCAAGTTCATTACTTGGAAGGTAAGGAAAAAGAGGAGCACATTGTACATATGGGTGCCGTTGTTAAAGAAGACAGGTTTTTCTGTGTGATTATGTAATTTATATCTGTACTTTGGTCCTCATATCCCATATGTGCATAGGATGCTGGACTGGAAAAATATTCATAAACTGCCTGAAAAAAATTAAGCCTCTTGTAAAATACAGATCTTATAAATTTTAAAATAGATGTTGAAGCAATTTTAAAATTCTATCAAAATGCAAATAGACAACCCTCTAATGATTCCCTTCTACTGAATTTGTACCAAGAGAAACATTAAAATTGGAGCCATGTGTTCATGACACGGAATAATCAGATAAGAATAAAATAGTAGGAGGTTCTGGTTTGTCACAACCTAATTATACAACCTTATGAGTACAGAAATTAAGAATTTCCAGAACCTTCTTTTTATACTATTTTTAATTTGGCCATAGAAAATCAAATTACTGAAACTTTTGGTTATATTAAATTCAAGCATGAGCCTATAGACACAGCTTGAGAAATGTCATTATAAACAGACATGGCCACCAGTTGCTAGTAGTAACAGTTACTATATTTCGTGTATTTTCTCTTGTGATATGTTAAACATTCCAACTTTGGTTCCTACTTTCAGCACAACTTTAAATTAGCACACTAAAATAATAGTGAAACCTTTACATTTTTAAGTGATTTAAATTCTCTGAAATTTTATGTCTCATCTGCTGAAATGCAGCCATACTCCCCTTTTTTGAGAATTCAATAAAATAACGTATATGAAAAACTCACTTTATCTCATACAGAATAGAAGCTTATTTTTTAGCTATGATAATATTTTATCTTTATTGCTTTCTGATAATTTCACCAGATCCAAATTCATGTTCATTATAACAGACCAGAATATCTTTGACCTTTATCATTCGGGTATTTTTTTTCCTATTTATTAGAGAGCTCCACATACTATTCTTCACAAATCATTATTTCTGAAGCCATTCTCTGAGGTGTGAGCATCTGCTCGCTGTTAACAGAGGGTGCAGCTGTTGTTCGGAGGCTGCCTGTGTTGTGTTGCCAAGCAACTGCTGCAAACCAAATCCCGGGGCAGGTTGCTTGCCCAGGCGCACCTGCCTGTCGACCCAGCTATTTATTTAATTAAAAATCTGTTCCTGCACAACAGCTTGGCCAGAAAGGCAACAGCAGCAATCGATTACAACTGTATTAAATGACCTACCCATATTGTTTCATTGACTATTCATTGTGAACCTGAGGTGTCTCGGACCACCCTCACTTACTGTTAATGATTTTGCAAAAAGTGTGTAAGAGCAAAGTAGAAATGGATTCTATTTGCACGTCAGAGAAACTGAAACCTATTTGTCAGGCACATCACCTCAAGTAATCAAAGGTGCCAAAAATAAAATGTTTCATCAACAAGAAAGCTTCTAAAGAGGCATTACTGCATTTTTATGTAAAATAGGGAGAAAAGATGTAAAATATGTATTTACTATTAATTTGAAATTTGGAAAGTCAGTGTTTTCAGAGACCAAGTTATTTTTTTCCTTTCAATTAAAAAAAAAAAAAGACACCTTTAAGTGCATTAGATTTCACTCCTAGATTATACTGCTTTTCTCATTTTACTTTCCACATTTTCTAAATTGACAGTGGCTCTTTTATGTCAACCAGATGACATTAGAAATAAAACGGTCAAGAATTAATACCAGCTATTAAAATTTCTTTTAAAACCACAGGGAGTCTTGGTAGTACTTATATATATGTCAGGCGTGCTCCATCCTTTGAAGTTCATTCCAGCTCCCTTTCCCTCTTAGGAACAACTAGATCTAATAAGGATTTCAAGAGAAAAACATAATAGTTTTGACTGTGATTGCTTTACAGATTTATTTTTAATACCTGTGAAGGAATGACTTAAAAGTGGGACACAAGTAACTAAAGTATTCCTAATTTTTATGGCAACTATTAAAGTCAAGAAAGGTCTTTATTAAGAATTCAGTGTTTGTTATATCACCAAGAGCAGCATAAATTATTATTAAAAAGCCTAGAATTCTCTTTGAGTGATGTATAAATTACATGTGCAAAGGAAGCTTGTTCTCAGAAAAGGTACTAAATATAAGTAATGATAATTTGATGTTAACTGGAGCTCAATTTAAAGAATATAAGAAAGTATTTTTTAATATTGTATGTTTATGTCTTATTTGCATGTGTGTGTCTTATTTTAAAATGATAGTGTTTTACAGTTAAAACTGGGATAAAAGTAAAGAACAATTCTGCCAACAAACATATCAGTAGTCTCCCTTATTTAATGCATTTTCTATTTTTACTCAGATATGTAGCTCATAGGCTTCTGTTTCAATTATCTGTTTCTTATCTGTGCCATATTTATATTTTTATTGTTGACAAAGAAGTTATATCTATTGACTGTATAGAAAATGTTTAATCTTACTAATTATGTTATACTCATAAGGTACTGAAATTTCATGATACCTATTTCCAAGCAAATTTCAAAGGAGGATCTCCTATGAACCTACCTGATTCAATTTTTCTTTTTATCTCTGCAGAGTTTCACCAATTAAATGTCTACTTTTATAAACACTAGAATTTGCCAGCAACACACATTTCTTCTGTGTATGTATATTTACAGTATTTTTTTCTTTTTTTCTCTCATTCCTTTTCCTTCTAATGAAATAATCTAAATCTTCTACTGGATGTAATTTAGGGGCCTGAAAGTCATTTTGAATCTAAAACAGTTACAGTGTTTTTAGTCCAGATTAATTACTTTTAACCACACAAAGAAGCAGTATTTAATCGGGTGTTTCTTTTTTTTTTTTTTTAATCTAAAAACTATTAATTGGACCATCACTGAGTTTAAGATAATACATACATGTAAATATGACTCTCATATCATGTTCCCAAACTTACTGTTTTCTTCTGCTTCAGTATACTTATTCAGAATCTACCCATTCTTCAAAGCCTAGCTAAATATCATCTTCTTTGTGAGGACATGTCTTCTCTAGTGTATCATGATTTCCTCTTACACCAGGTAAGTATAATTGTAAGGGATTTGATTTAGGTCATACCTGAATGGTCTAGTGGTTTTCCCTACTTTCTTCAATTTAAGTCTGTATTTAGCAATAAGGAATTCACGATCTGAGCCACAGTCAGGTCCCAGTCTTGTTCTTGCTGACTGCGTAGAGCTTCTCCATCTTTGGCTGCAAAGAATATAATCAGTCTGATTTTGGTATTGACCATCTGGGTGAGTCCATGTGTAGAGTCTTCTCTTGTGTTGTTGGAAAAGGGTATTTGCTGTGACCAGTGTGTTCTCTTGAACACAAAACTCTATTAGCCTTTTTGTACTCCAAGGCCAAATTGCCCGTTACTCCAGGTATCTCTTGACTTCCTACTTTTTCATTCCAGTCCCCTATAATGAAAAGGACATCTTTTGGGGGTGTTAGTTCTAAAACGTCTTGTAGGTCTTACAGAACCGTTCAACTTCAGCTTCTTCAATATTACTGGTCAGGGCATAGACTTGGACTACTGTGATATTGAATGGTTTGCCTTGGAAATGAACAGAGATCATTCTGTCATATTTGAGATTGTGCCCTAGTATGGCATTTGTTGTACTCTTTTGTTGACTATGAGGGCTACTCCATTTCTTCTAAGGGATTCTTGCCCACAGTAGTAGATATAATGGTTATCTGAATTAAATTTGTCCATTCCAGTCCATTTTAGTTCACTGATTCCTAAAATGTTGATGTTCACTCCTGCCATATCCTGTTTGACCACTTCCAATTTACCTTGATTCATGGACTTAACATTCCATGCTGTGTTCCAACAGTAATATGCAATACTGTTCTTTATAACGGCGGACTTTACTTCCATCACCAGTCACATCCACAACTGAGCGTTGTTTTCACTTTGTCTGAGCTTCTTCATTCTTTCTGGAGCTATTTCTCCACTCTTCTCCAGTATCATATCGGGCACCTACCAACTTGGGGAGTTCATCTTTTAGTGTCGTATCTTTTCACTTTTTTGTACTGTTCATGGGGTTCTTAGTATTCTTGGCTCCACGCCTCTATCAGAGGCTCCTAGACACTCACAGGCCTCCAGAGTGGCAGCTTCACTGTCCTCAGCATGATGGTGGTAGCCGTGACCCCGAGGAGGTGTCTGGTGTCACATCTAACCCATCTCCCTGAACTCCCTTTCCGACCTCTGAGGACCACCTAGCATCCATGCATAAGCCTCTTATCCTTATCCATCAGAGGGCAGCCAAAAAGGCAACCAAGTGTACATAAAACTAACCAAACTGGTCACTTGGATCACAGCCTTGTCTAATGCAACGAAACTATGAGCCATGCAATGCAGGGACACTCAGGATGGATGGGTCATGGTGGAGAGTTCTGATAAAATGTGGTCTACTGGAGAAAGGAATGGCAAACCACTTCAGTATTCTCACCTCAAGTTATATCCTTATTACTAACATAATTCAAGAGACACAGTGTCTTAGAATAAATGAGGGAAGAAGTATGTTTTAATATAGGGGATAGAAGTAGTAAACACTGATAAGAATAATTTGGTTGCTCTCAGGATATAAGACAGTACTTCCAAACCTATAATACTACCAGAATATTGGGAAGCTTTATTTAAAAAATAAAGTTTCCATAGCATCAATATTTATGTTCTGAATTAGAATTAAGATGGCTTCTCAGGTGATTCTAATGACCAGCCAGTTTTGGCAGTTTTTAAGGAGACCTTGGAGAAGGCAGTGGCACCCCACTCCAGTACTCTTGCCTGGAAAAGCCAATGGACGGCGGTGCCTGGTGGGCTGCAGTCCATGGGGTCGCTAGGAATCGGACATGACTGAGCGACTTCACTTTCACTTTTCACTTTCATGCATTGGAGAAGGAAATGGCAACCCACTCCAGTGTTCTTCCCTGGAGAATCCCAGGGACAGGGGAGCCTGGTGGGCTGCCGTCTATGGGGTTGCAGAGTCAGACACGACTGAAGTGACTTAGCAGCAGTAGCAGCAGCAGAGGAGACCTAGTAGAGTAAGGATTAATATTTTGTGAGCATTTTGGGATTTGATATCTTATCTCCTACTCCCACATTCTGGAGCCCAAACACTAACACAAAGGGCAACCTTGTATAAGATCTTGGCTAGATATGGGCATCCTTTTAACATAATTTACAAACCGTATGTTAACAGGAGAGTAATTGTTCCAGCGTGAGAAGTAGAATTTTGATACGACCTCTGTGCTGTGATCGCCATGGAGGTTCCTGTTCCTCCAGGCCTCATTATCAAGCCCTTAAGCCCCATGAGCACTACTCCCTTGTCACTCTTCCCAGAGTGGAAATGGATCAAGTGGTTATTTACTGCCATCCTAAGCTGAAGGCAGGGACTTAGGAGATTTATCGGGTAAGAAGTTGATGAAAAGCAAAAAAGAGAGAAGGCAGCTAGTGCATGGAGTTCTCTGCCCTTTACAGACCCACTTCCCAACAGGGACCAGTTGGATATCTTAGAAAAACTGTTCTCAAATCTCCCACCATGTAAATTCAATAAGGGTTAAATTACACTGTTTGCACCTAAAATTAAAAAGAAAAAGAAAAGGGGAAGAAAAGAGGAAGTGTACAGAACAGATTTAATATTTACAGGATTTAATTATGTGCTCAGTGAGATAACAAGAAAATATTTCACTTATGGAGTATAGCAGCCATTCTTTACACAGTAGAGTTTAGTGTCAGAGATAGATAATGATGCCATGTTCTTGTGGGTGTTTACTCTATATTGCTTTTCCAGAGCTAAGCTCTGTGATAGACTGTATTATCAAAGATATATAATACGTGATCTCTACTCTCAAGGAACTCAGAGCCCAAGGAAAATCCTATTAGGAAACAAGCAATTACAGTTTCCTATGTTAAATATCCTGGTGGAGACTGAAGTGACCGGAAAAGCTTGATCATATCCTTCAATGGAAGGATATACAGGAATTTTTCTGATGAACAAGAATAAAGGTATTTCTAGTTAGGGAAGTTGAGGATGTAAAGACATGAGTGTGTTAAATAGCATGGTGGTTTATGAGAAGTGAGTAGGAGGCTATATATCAGCTTAGAATGTAAGGTTTGGGATCACATGGAGATTGGAATTCTTGCATCTGCTACTGACAGTGACACTGCAGCCTTGCCTGACTTTGTTTAGATTTCTGTTTCTTCTGCAGTGAAATGGTTGTAATAATACCTCTGTCAGTTTTTTAAGTTGCATATTATGTATGTAAAGTGCTTACTTAGCACAGTACATAGCAGTGCTTAGCAAAGTACAACTTAAATAATAACTTAGTGGTTCAGTATGGTTGGACTAGGAAATACATAGAAATGTGTAATGGAATTTCAGTCTTAATTTATACATGACCAGATCAAAAGAGGCCATACAGCATTGCTATAGAAAAATCACTGCACTCTCAAACCATACAAAAGATCTTTTGTCGTTTTATGTCTTGCAATGAAATATAATTGATTTTGAGTATTTCCCCTGATACTTAAAAGCAAAAAATACCTCAAAGAAAACAATCCTCAAAAAAAAAAAAACCTAAAATGGATGTTTTTATAATGTTGTAAAGTATATTTATACAAATGACTCAGAGAAATATATTTGTAAAGAAAATCTGTACTGTTAGACCCCAAGGTAAGTAAACAAGAAAATGGTAATATAACCCGCCCTTCACCATATGTCATTGTGTGCCTAACATAAAAATCAATAAACAGAGAACACATGCAGTTTTTTAGCCTTCGTGTGATTTGCTCTTGACGCCAGTCTTAAAATTCAGAGCAAAACATGACCCAGAGTTTTACTTACTTAGATGTCATTTATATTACCATCGGGACAGGAAGTACACTGGCCTCTGTCGTTTGAAGATGTGACCCTCTCACTCATGTGACATGTAGTTCACTTTAAAATTTCAAACACTGGATCATTAGCTACACTTGTGCAAGGGCTGCCCTTTCCTTTCACTTCCTGCTGCTTTTGTTTTATTTTTATTGAATCTGTTACTTCCCTCCACCTCAACATGTATGAAAATTATGAACAAACATAAATTTAGCAGAAGAAAAAGAATTTGAACCAGAAATATGTATGAGAATTGTCACCTGTTCATATTATGGAAGTGTACCAAAATAGGAAAAAATGTGTTTTACTCCTGCTGCTGCTGCTGCTGCTAAGTCGCTTCAGACATGTCCAACTCTGTGCGACCCTGTAGACGGCAGCCCACCAGGCTCCCCTGTCCCTGGGGTTCTCCAGGGAAGAACACTGGAGTGGGTTGCCATTTCCTTCTCCAATGCATGAAAGTGAAAAGAGAAAGTGAAGTCGCTCAGTCTTGTCTGACTCTTAGTGATCCCATGGACTGCAGCCCACCAGGCTCCTCCATCCATGGGATTTTCCAGGCAAGAATACTGGAGTGGGATGCCACTGCCATCTCCATTTACTCCTGCTTTGCCCATTAAATGAAATTGAGCAGCTGTTTAGGCTATATGGGTTTCAGTTACTACACTTACAGAAGAGGTCACTTAAATAGTTGTACTCTGAAATCTATCCCACTGTGTGTGTGTACTCAGCTGCCTCTGACTCTTTGTAGTCCACCATGTTCCTCTCCTCATGGAAGTTTCCAGGCAAGAATACTGGAGTGGATTGTCATTTCCTATTCCAGAGGATCATCCTGACCTGGGAATCAAACTCCTGTCTCTTTCATCTCCTGCATTAGCAGGCTGATTCTTATCCACTGGGCCTCCAGGAAGGTCCTCAGTTTTACATTTTAAAGCCCTCAGATCCTTGGGCTTGTCTGAATTTATGGGTTATATATTATGTACACCTTATATAACCACTGTATCTTTCTTAAGTATACATAATAGTAAAGATATATCTATTTCAAGATATAGAATTTAATAGTTAGCTGTTAGCTGTACTATTTACTGTGTTATAATAATAATTTGCCCAGTTATGAAATAACTGATCCAAAAGATTTCAATTTTGAACCCATTTAATAAAAACTCAGAAGAAAATGCTGCCAGATAATAATCAAATATTTTGTTAATTTATGCACAAAAAAACAGAACTGGTCTTACCGTATATTATAAGTAATACTTACCTTGACTTTTAGCCAAGTTTTCTATGATAGCTAGCAGGTAATATTAAAAAATTAGACTCTTCTCTAGTATCGATATATTTCTGTGTGTGCTGTCAGGTCATACATGATATAAAGTCTAGACAGTAACGTCTATGTTGATTGTGTTGATAAAATTCTCTGTAATGCTGTGGAGCTAAAACCAAAGTGGTCATACAACAAACTTAACAAGGATGGCAAATCATTATCTAAAATCTAACTGAAATTGCATTAGTTGTTTTTTGGTATCAGTGCCACTTCTTTAGAGTATGTTTATAAAAAAAGAAATCACAAGGTATCTTTATTGAGAAATTTTGTTCAGTAATATTTTTTAATATATTAATGAATTTGACTAGAAAATGTTCTACTTACAAATGGGCAATGAGAAAAAGGATGCTAGTGTATAACAGAATTATTGGAGTTTAGCTAATTGTTATAATATAAAAATAATTTGCCCAAGAAGACCTATCTAGCCCTGGTATTCTTTATTATAATCCACTTTTAATTAATTCCTTGGGGCTCAAGGGTGTTTTTGGTTTTTGTTTAATGCTGTCATATCAACTGCAGAACCATTCCTTAAATATGGTGGTCAGGAATTTTATTTCCAGATCCTATTCACTTTTCTAATTAGCTTGCTTTATAGACAGAAAGGAGATCCAACCAATCTATTCTAAAGGAGATCAGTCCTGGGTGTTCTTTGGAAGGACCGATGCTAAAGCTGAAACTCCAGTACTTTGGCCACCTCATGCGAAAACTTGATTCATTGGAAAAGACCCTGGGAGGGATTGGGGGCAGGAGGAGAAGGGGATGACAGAGGATGAGATGGCTAGATGGCATCACCGACTCGATGGACATGAGTTTGGGTGAACTCTGGGAGTTGGTGATGGACAGGGAGGCCTGGCGTGCTGCAATTTATGGGGTCGTAAAGAGTCGGACATGACTGAGTGAACTGAACTGAACTGAACTGATAGACAGAAAATGTGAAGTATTATTTGCCCTGAACAAAATAAAAAGAATATACTTTTTTATTTTTTTTCAAATTTTAAACTTTTAATTTTGTATTGGGGTATAGCCAATTAACAACAATGTGGTGGTTTCAAGTGAACAGCAAAGGGACTCAGCCATAGATATACATGTATCCATTCTCCTCCAAATTCCCCTCCCATCCAGGCTGGCTCATAACATTGAGTAGAATTCCACATGCTATACAGTAGGTCCTTGTTGGTTATCTATTTTGAATATAGCAGTGTATACATGACCTTTCCAAATTCCCTAACTTTCTCTCTCCCTCAGCAACCATAAATTCGTTTTTTTTAAGTCTGTGAGTCAAAAAGGGTATATATACTTCTTTTAAAACTGATTCTCCTCCTAGGTAGGTGTGTGCTAAGTTGCTTCAGTCATGTCCCAGTCTTTAAAATCCTTTGAACTGTAGCCCACCAGGCTCCTCTGTTCATGAGATTCTCCAGGGAAGAACACTGGCATGGGTTGCCATTTCCTGCTCCAGGGGATCTTCCTGACCCAGGGATTGAACCCGCGTCTCTTATGTCTCCTGCATTGGCAGGCAGGTTCTTTACCACTAGCGCCATGTGGGAAGCCCTCAGTAGTTAACTATCTGATTAAAACTCTCTCTACAAAGAAAGTGGGCATTAGGACCTCTGCTCTCATTATATTCCAGAAGTAGCAATTATATCCGCTGTGGTTATTGTGTCCCACCAAGAGAAGTGGCAATTAGTAAAATCATTTATTTTAGGGTGGCTCCTGAGTAGCTGAGAGTGCTTGATTTTATTTGTTGCTTTTCTAGGAATGCCAAGGTCACCTTGTCTTTTAACAAAATAGAGAAAGTTTTCAAGAAGGGAGCCATCAAGACTGTCAAGTGCTTCTAGGCACTAAATCAACATAAGAACTGAGAAGTGTTCCTCTGATTAGTGTTGGGGAAATCATTGATTTCCTTGGCAACTGCAATTTCAATGAGATTATTGATAGCAAGAAGCCAGATTGCAATGGGTTGAGAAGTGGGTGGGAGGTAAGAAAGAATTCATTACAAGTGTAGAAAATTCTTTCAACTTGTTTTGTTATGAATCATGATGAAGAAGATAGCTGGAGAGGGTTAGGGAACTAAAAGAGAGTTCTTTCATTATTTTCTAAATGGAACCTTTTTTAAATATTAATGGAATAAAGGCAGAGAAAAAAAGAAGTTGAACTAGAATAGAGAGGTCAACGTAGCAATTTCCCTGAGAAGGGATAGAAGAGTCTCAGGTAGGAAAAATGACATCACTTCTGACTTTAACAGAAACAAGATGTCCAAGTGTTTATTTGGGAACATTTACTAAGCCACTGGCAGAATATTGAGGGGTTTTCTTTCTAACAACTTTCAATCTGACATAGCAGAGAAGATACTTGTTGAACATAATGTAGAAGATGGGAGAAGTAGCATGGTTAAGAGCTCAAAAAAATAATTTTTATTAAAGTGGAGAACTGGGGAAAAAAAAAAAAACTTTATTTTTTTTTGAGGTGGGAATCCTGGGGAGTGTTACCAGCATAGCCAATATTAACACCTCAACCAGAAAAAAAAAAAAAAAGAATATATATATATATATCAAAGCTTAATCTAATTAAATTTCTCTATCATCTCAGGGGAACTATGAGAGATATAGGGATGTGTTAAATGAAACCAGGAAAATGTAATTAGTTAAGACCCATGGTATATGTGATCCAACTGCTTCATCAAAAAACAGCAGTTTAAAGGATAAAGGAACACTTTTTAAAAAATACAACTGAAAAAAAATGAGCAGTAATGAGGTATTAGGTCATTTAGGATGACTGTTATTTTGTTAGGTATAGAATTAATAGCATATTTATTTAGAATTGACTATCTGAGAAGTGTGGAAAAGTATGAGCAATAGGGAATGATGTTTGAGATTTATTTTGAAATTTGTCAGAGAAAAAAAAGGGGGGGGAGGAGTAGAATTAGAAGAAGCAAGAAGGGGGAAAATGCCAATAATAAATGTTGATAACTGTGGAGACAGTGATCCTGGGCATCTATTTCAAGATGTTTTGTTGTGAAAACTGAAACTGTGAGGCAGCTGGCAGGGATGTGGGACAAAGCAGATTACTTATTTTAAGATTTTAAGTGGTATTCAAGCATGTTTGCCTGCTGGTGAAACTATCCAGTAGATAGGAAGAAACCAGTGATATAAGGAGAAGAGTAATGACGGGCACAAAGTTGCTGAGCTGAGAGGTGATGGCGTCCAGAACTCAAGCAGAGAAGTTAAAGTTCATCTTTGATAAAAGCAAGGAGGTTTCATCCACAGCAACAGTGAAGGTGGTGTGTCTGTGTACAGATGTAGGTAGGTTACTTGTGGGAGGAACTCAGAGTTCCTCAGTGAAGTCTTCTCATTTCACAAGTCACATAAAAGGTGGGAGAGTAAGATTAAAGAAGCAGTGAGGAACTGGAAGAAGTTTGAAAAGAAAAGAGAAATATGAAATGGTCCTAGAAACCCAGAAAGTGCTTTTCAGTTGGATTTTTCTTCTGAGTAAAAGCATCTGTCTATATATATTTTTTAATTGGAGGATAATTTCTTTACAAAGTTGTGTTGGCTTCTGCCATACAACAATGCTCATCAGCCTTGAGTGTGTGTATATCCCCACCCTCCTGAACCTCTCTTCCACCCCAGCCCCTTATCCTACCCCACCCTCCCATCCCACACCTCTAGGTCACCAGGGAATGCCAAGCTGGGCTCCTTGTGTTACATAGCGGCTTCCTGCTAGCTATCTGTTTTACCCATGGTAGTGTGCGTAACAAAGGTTTGTCTAGTCAAGGCTATGGGTTTTCCTGTGGTCATGTATGGATGTGAGAGTTGGACTGTGAAGAAGGCTGAGTGCCGAAGAATTGATGCTTTTGAACTGTGGTGTTGGAGAAGACTCTTGAGAGTCCCTTGGACTGCAAGGCGATCCAACCAGTCCATTCTAAAGGAGATCAGCCCTGGGTGTTCTTTGGAAGGAATGATGCTAAAGCTGAAACTCCAGTACTTTGGCCACCTCATGCGAAGAGTTGACTCATTGGAAAAGACTCTGATGCTGGGAGGGATTGGGGGCAGGAGGAGAAGGGGATGACGGAGGATGAGATGGCTGGATGGCATTACCGACTCAATGAACGTGAGTCTGAGTGAACTCCGGGAGCTGGTGATGGACAGGGAGGCCAGGCGTGCTTCGATTCATGGGGTCTCAAAGAGTCGGACACGACTGAGCGACTGAACTGAACTGAACAGAGTGTGTGCATGTCCATGCTAATCTCCCAGGTTGTCCCACCCTCTCCTTCCCCTAATGCGTCCACAAGTCCATTCTTTACATCTGTGTCTATTTCTGTCCTGCAGATATGTTCATTAGTACCATTTTTCTGGATTCCATATATATGCTTTAATTTATGATACTTGCTTTTCTGACTTCACTGTATAACAGGCTCTAGGTTCATGTTTATTTACTAATGAAGGCTGTGATGTGGTTCTAAAGGGAATGATACCATGTTTGTTAGATTATTTTCCTGTGAAATTGCTTTATCTTAACTTCATCTTATCTTGAGGGAATCTGGGCAGTGAACAATTCTCAGTCGTACTCTAGTGAGTCTACTTACTTGGAGATAATCACATGAAGAAAAAAAAGGTATTTTTGACACTCCTGCCACAGGGCGCTGTGCCTCTCATCTCAACCTTCAAAACTATCAGCTGTTCAGACTGTGAGATTCCACAGTGGCTTTATGTAGAAAATGCTACTGTAGATGCAATGTCTTTCTTTACCTTCTTTGAAGATGTATCCTTTTAAAGTAGCTGTAGAAGGAGAGGAGTGATTAAAGGGAATACGTGGAAGACACAATGGAACTTTGTTAGTATATCTGAAACCAGGCTGTGTTCACTCTGCACCACATAGCACATATCATATGAAATAATAATAGATTAACCTAACATCCTGGTGGAAGTGGGAGTCTGAAGGCCAGTTGCACAAAACAAGTTTTTTTCCTAATGTATCAAAACAGTGTAAGTGGCTGTGCTAAATAAATTCACGCTGGTGCACTGCTGTGAAAATTGAATGATTAATAACCTTCAGTATTATTCCTACTTCATTTAAGACACAGTAGACTAATGACCAGACATCATGCAACAATACCTTTCTATATGGGTATTGTGAATTCCATTTTAATTCTCTGCTTTCTCTGAGATATATATTCCTCCAGATTTGCTTTTGTCCCTTCTGAAGATTAATATAAAAGGTCTTAGGTCTTAGGCTCAGAAGAAAGTAAGCTTTGAAACTTTAACCTAAAATGGGCTAGCTGTTTGGAAATGGGTTTCTAATGAATTCAGCATGCCTGAAATGCTTCCCTAAATTGGAGCTGAATTAATGCAGAAATATATATATTTATTTGTTTCTACCTGTAATTCTTGTTCCGTAGTGACTTGATATGAAGGGAAATTTTAAGGAAAAACTGAACTTAAAAATACTTTATCAAAAATGTAGTGCATTATCATGGGTATTTATGATTTAAAGTTTCTATTAAAAATGAGTACTATTTGAATCTTATAATTTTACAGTGACTTACATTTACTTATTGATTCTTTCCTTTATGAGGATTCAATAAAAATATGAAGGAATAAAGGATAAATATTAAGACTTGAGGTCCCTTCCTCATCTGGACACATTTTACCTTCTTTGAGGTTTTCTTGATATGAGATGCAACTTAGTTTTTTAATTATATGGTAAAAATTTTATAAAATGCTATATGTCATATTTCTTAAATTCCATGTGCATATATAATTTAATATTCTTTTTACCATCCATTCATTGCAAGAAAATAATGTGAAACAAAACTAGATACAATCTTTGCTAATCAGGTGGTGCTAGTGGTAAAGAACCCGCCTGCCAATGCAGAAGACATGAGTGATTCAGGTGCGATCCTCAGCTGGGGCAGATCCCTTGGAGGAGTACATGGCAACCCACTCTGGTATTCCTGCCTGGAGAATTTCCTGGACAGAAGAGCCTGGCAGGCTACAGTTCTTAGGGTTGCAAAGAGTCAGACACAACTGAAGCAACCCTGTACACACACACACAGTCTCCCTATAGGAGAAATCTGCAGTGAATAAACTCGCATATAGATTAATTATCTCATTTCAAAGTTACTACCTGAAAAATTGGAGTTTTGACATGCCAAATATTTAAAAACTGAAGCTTATAATTGACATTTTATTTAGCATTTTTAATGAAGTAGTATAATCAACAATAGGTAGTCACTAAAACACTTGGAGTTAGAAGAATCATAAAGTATCAGAAGCCAAATCATTTCACTTAAAACTTTGCTAGATAGGACTTTGCATACTGATATAAGATACCTTTCTTCTCGTCATAATTTTAGTTTACAAAAGCATATATTAAGTAAACATATTGTATCAAAGTTAAATTTCTTGAATTAAGTAGTTGTGGTAATAAAAGAGAACAGCCCATTTCTTAGGAAAAACTTGCCAAAGTACTGAGAGATGATGTGTAGAGTCATGATGTCTGAAAATTATTCTCACTGTGTAAGTGTGTGTGCAGTGCACCTGTGAGTATATGATGGAGGAGACAGAGAGACACCTGGAGGACCTTCTGTTTCTGCAAAAGAAAGAACAAGTTGACTGTTTCAGTGAAACAAACTTTCTGACGTTCTGAAGACGTTTCCTTGTAGTCCCTCTTGATTAAACAATAGATTTCTGGGAACCTTAAGGGCACTGTCCCCCAGAAGCTTCACTTTGGATACAAAATAAAGAGAGGCTTGTCTGAAGAGATCTGCAGGTATGACTTTTAAATAATAGGTTGAATCCCATTATGATTCATAGAACAGTATGAGCAGAGATGCCACAAAGTGAAAAACAGCCTTTTGGCTCCTGAACCTTCCAAGGGCAAGTAGAAAATCCAGAAATCTATTCAGTTGCAAGTACAGGCTATTTCTTATCAAAATGACCAGATGACTCAGCCAGTAGAATCAAGCAAGAGCCCAGATGATAGGTCCAGGAGTTTTGTAGAATTATTCCCAGGGAATAAGACTGGATTCTAATCAATGGAGACAAATGCCTAGCTGGCATTGAGGATTGCAGAGGATGAGTAACTTAGTACTAAGATTCTGTTTCCCACTCTTCCCTCCCTTTCAATGGGAGTGTGTGCTGTGATTATTGTATCTCAGCTTCAGTATTTTATGTTGGGTTTGTGGACAGCAGGTAAATTCTCTCTTTGGTTGATAGGCCTTCAGATTGAAAGCAGTCATGCTCAATATATATCACCCACGTAGCTTCACAGGCACCTGGACTTGAATTAGACGACAGGACCTCAGGCTAATTCTGGACTCATGAGACTTTGGGTTCTTGGGATGGTAAAGGTGCTAAGTACATTTTCATATGAAAGAGATGCAAATAATTTATAGGCCTAAGATGGACTATGGCAGACTAGTGATGGCCACACACTCTTTGTTCATTCCAGTAAGAGGTGAAGTTTGTGTACCATCTCCTTGAATGCAGGAAGACTCTGTCTTTGCTCTGGCCAATAGCACATGGCAGAAGTGGTGCAGTGCTGGTTTCTGGGCCCAGGCATCAAGAGACTGGAAGACTCTACATCCGATGGACAGTCACCATGCTGTGAGAAACCTAACAGGAGTTTTTAAGTGTAGATTTGGTTCTTATTCAGCTATAGTAAGACCAGCAGTTCAGGAAACAACTACCTCTGAAAAAAAATAGCTTGTTGCTCATAATTCTCAAGAGGAAAGGATACACTGTACCATTCAGGGCCACACAGGGTTTCACCAGGGTGGATCAGGAGGCAGAAGGAGTGACGGAAAAGTATGATAAAGTGATGGAATCTTTATTATGATCTCCAGAGGAAAGGCAAGGCAAACAGGGTAAGAAGTTTTAGGATTGGCTAGTTTACATAATGTCAGCAGGCTTGTCATCTAGGGACTGTGTTTACTGATCTGGTACTGGTGCTGGGATGATTAGACCAGAGGGAAGATTGCCTCCTGGAGTGTAAGAGCCAGTATAGAAGAGGCAGTAAAGAATATGGGCTCTAGATCAGTCACTTGCATACAAAGGGCATGCTTCCTTGTGAGTCATAAGCTGTCTCCTAGAATTGGCCAGCCCTGGGAGTGGCAGTCTCTCTCTATGCAGTCAACAATGCCTCAGAGGCCAGTATACCAATAATATAGAAAATGTTCTATTTCTCCATCAGTCTGGAAAAGCCTTGTTGTTCAGGAGAATAACTACCATGGCTTCTAGTTCTTTGATGAAACCTCAGAGTCATGGCAGGAGCATTTGTTGTCTCCCAGTAGATTGCAGCTTTCTATACGATTGCTGTGGCTGAGCCAATAAAGAAGGCATATGCAGATTTCTACAGAAATTATGATTCCATAGACGATTTTGAGGAGATGAGGAAGGCTGGTATCCTTCAGAGTTCATAAGTGAGTCTGAATGTAAGAATTTCTTTGGGTTGCTTTCATGGAAGTTTGCCACTGACCTGTGTTCCTAAACCTTGAAATTAGGAACTATAAGTATGTGGGCTAAGGAATAGTTTCTCTTGATAAATAAATGATTAATGATACTGTGGGAGATGGAGGATACAGAAAATAAGAAAATATAGTTAGTACAGGCGGCTACTTTAGCCAATGAATGATAGCCATGTGAGTGGACTGTCTCGAGGGTTCAATTAACTGAAAACTTCAACTGACTTCAGCCATATAAAAGACC
The DNA here is from genome assembly GCF_027580195.1 of Bos mutus. Classification (NCBI taxonomy): domain Eukaryota; kingdom Metazoa; phylum Chordata; class Mammalia; order Artiodactyla; family Bovidae; genus Bos; species Bos mutus. The sequence goes on along the minus strand of NC_091620.1, from coordinate 81,068,129 downwards.
CTGAACAAAAACCACCGAGCTGAGCCCAGCAACCCACAGAACCGTGAAAGGTAATAATGAATTGTGTTTTAAGCCCCTAAGTTTTGGGGTATGCAAATGAATTGTGTTTTAAGCCCCTAAGTTTTGGGGTATGCAAATTCCAACTGTAGATAACCGAAACAGAATCTGTGTGTGTCTATGGATATATGTGTGTCTATACACACACACACACACACACACTAACACACACACACACACACTGACACACACACACACACACACGGGGAGAAGAGAACAAATGTGGCAAAACAGTAACGGTTTGTCAGTAATCTAGGTAAAGAGTTTAGGGGTATTCTTTGTAATTTCTTTTAACATTTCTGTGGATTTGAATTTTTTTTTAATTAAAAGTTTTGAGGAGGAAAAACACACATAGAAATACCAAAAAACTATCTTATGTGAAATGTGGACATGAATTCAAATTGTATTAAGAAAGCCAGAAGGAAGAATGAAGACTTTTCATTAGGTTGATGCTTACATAAATAGAAAAGCATCCCCATTGTGGGTGAAGCCTACATAACCAGAGCCCTAACTTTTCTGCTAAACTATAAAAGAGAAAGAAGCTCTGTAAATAAAAGAAATGTTTAAAAACACTGCCAGATTTAAAAATATTCTCACATTAGTTTACTTTCAGAGATTTGGGAATTATTGTTGTTGCATCCCAGCAAATCTTTGGGGGAAAAAGATGTTATTACATTCCGATAACTGCAAAATAGACATGCCTCTAGCATTCAAAAAATAAAATAAAGATACTTTGTTAGCTCATATAACTGAGAAGTCTAGAGATGGGTAAGGATTCATATAAAGCTGACCATAATTTCTCAAATACTTTAATAAGGGTCAAGTTTTTCCTGTCACTACCTTCTGCCTTTCTCAGTGCCAGCTTGATGCTAAGCCTGATTCCAATATGGCAGTGCATCCCAGGGCTACCTGCATTCTTATTCATTTAAGAAAGTGCAAGTGTCTAAAAATCTGAGATTCACTAAGACCAAATGCTTACTATGCTCATAAGGCACCAGGCCATTTTTATTTCCAGCAGATGTAATGTGATGATCAGCCCTGCCTTGATTATATGGTTTGCTTCATAAGACAGGAATGATAGGAGCATCTCTCATGCCACCTAAAGGAGACATAGATGGGCTAATAATTCAGCAAGAGAAAATAGATATTCCATGGGCAACCAACCAGTAACTACTGCAGCATATAGTCTTTCTCCTGTGCGCATGATTTTCTCTTTGTTCAGAGTTTCATTTTTTCTCTCTCTCTTACACTGGCTGCCAGAGTCGAGTTTAGAATACTTCCTTCAAGAAGATAGCCAGGCTTACATTAGAAAGTTCTTCTCCCAGATCAGATCAGATCAGTCACTCACTCGTGTCCGACTCTTTGCGACCCCATGAATCGCAGCACGCCAGGCTTCCCTGTCCATCACCAACTCCCAGAGTTCACTGAGATTCACGTCCATCGAGTCAGTGATGCCATCCAGCCATCTCATCCTCTGTTGTCCCCTTCTCCTCCTGCCCCCAATCCCTCCCAGCATCAGAGTCTTTTCCAATGAGTCAACTCTTCACGTGAGGTGGCCAAAGTACTGGAGTTTCAGCTTTAGCATCATTCCTTCCAAAGAAATTCCGGGGCTGATCTCCTTCAGAATGGACTGGTTGGATCTTCTCCCAAGGCAAATTTATAGGCAGCAAATACTGCCTGGCCTACTCTGAGTCGTGTGACCAAATAAATGTGGTCATGGCCTTGAGTCAGTTCCAGTAAGCAGAAGGTATCAGATTCATCTTTCTTTATTGTTGGATCATGGATGTCACTTTAAAAAGGAGGTTCATGGGAGGACTGTAGAGTCAACCAAAAGTTGTCCACTCCAGGTGTCATCCTAAGTGGGGTATTGGTTATTGATTTAAGATCCTGTGATAGCCAGGCTCCAAGATGGCTTCCAATCCTTCATTCTCAGCATTCTCATCCTGTGTAATTCTCTTCCACCATGAATGGTTTGCTCTGTGTGAATACTGTGAGTGTGATGGGATGATATCTAAGACTGGTTAATAAAAGGTGTTGTAACTTTGGCCTTGCTTTCTTGGATTGCTCACTCTCAAGGAAGCCATGTACCATGTCATGAGACTTCTCAAACAGCCCTAAAGAGAGGCTCACGTAGACAAAACTATGGTTTTCTCCAACTGCTAGTCTCATCTGAATCGCCATAATGTTTTGGCAACAAGGGAAACAGAATTTTGAATGCTGTTTAAGCTTTCAGATGACTACAACCTCAAAGAGTATCTTGTTACCATGTCACAAGAGGCTCTGAGGCAGAACTCCTCTATCTTATCTCTTCTGAATTTTGTATCCACAGAAACTGAGAGTGATATAAAAGTTTATTACTGTCTTAAGCCACTAAATTTTGAGGTAATTTACTATGTAGCAACAGGTGGCTAAAATAGTCTTATATTCTCTATTTTATTAAAGAAAAAATGTTTTATTGCTAGGAGTGTGTGTGAGAAAGAGAATTCTGTCCCAGGTTAAGCATATTAGGTATTATATTTCATTAAATGTTCTTTTAGAAGCAAAGGCAGCTACTGTTAATTTTTTTCTGATTAGATAATTACTGATGTATCTTCTACTTTTATTTTTTTAATTTAATTTAATTTTTTTACTTTACAATATTGTATAGGTTTTGCCATATATCAAAATGAATCCGCCACAGGTATACATGTGTTCTCCATCCTGAAACCTCCTCCCTCCTCCCTCCCCATACCATCCCTCTGGGTCGTCCCAGTGCACCAGCCCCAAGCATCCAGTATCGTGCATCGAACCTGGACTGGTGACTCGTTTCATATATGATATTATACATGTTTCAATGCCATTCTCCCAAATCATTCCACCCTCTCCCTCTCCCACAGAGTCCAAAAGACTGTTGTGCACATGTGTGTGTGTGTAAGCTTATTTGAATGATTTCCCACAACATTATGAACTAGGTTTTAAGGAAGAAGCTGAGGCTTAAAGAGGTTTGGGAACCTAGCCAGATTCACCCAGCTAGCAAGTGCCAGCTCAAGGATTCAAGGTCATGATATTTTACTTCATATTTTAGCCCATGCTTTTCATCATTACATTTTATATAAACCTTCTATTCTTACTCTTGACCCTAATTGCTCATGATGTACTCTGAAATTTGGAATGGTGGTATTCATTTAGGATTTTGTATTACACTCACAGAAATGTTTTCTCTCTGTCATATATACTATATTGTGACATTTGAGCATCAGAATGTTAGCTTCATAAACCAAATTGAACTACTATGCCTAGATTCTGTACCAGTTACAGTGTGAAGATCACATATTCCATTAAAATATCAAATTATTTTGAAAGTGTGGAATCAAACTTCATGGTTTCAGAATCATTTTAAGAGTATCTCTGAATCAACATATTTTTTATGTTTTTAATATTTTTATTGTGAAATAATCACAAAATTTACGAAAGAGTAAGATTTTGTTATTGTTGAAGTATAGTTGATTTACAATGTGTTAGTTTCTGGTATATAGCAAAGTGATTCAGTTATATATATATATATATTTCTTATTCTTTTCAATTTTAAGTTGTTACAAAATACTGAATATATTCCCTGTGTTATGCAGTTGGACCTTATAGTTTATCTGTTTCTACATATATGTATTAGTATGTATCTATTCATCACAAACTCCTAATTTATTCCTCTCCTCCTTCCCCTTTAGCAACCATAAGTTAGTTTTCTATGTCTGTGAATCTTTCTCTGTTTTGTAAATAAGTTCATTTGTATCAGAATTTTGATTCCACATTTAAGTGATAGCACGTGATAGTTATCTTTCTCAGACTAGAAGAGTGAGACTTTATAATGAATGATTTAAAAGTTAGTTTGTCAAACTGATAGCATACCACCCTCAAATACCATATTGTGTAATTCCTATAAACAAAAACATCCCCCCTATCCAAACTAACACATAATCATCTAATCCTTGGATACCATTCAAGTTTCACTAATTGTTCCAAAAATATCTTTTCTACAAAATGGTTCAGTCTGTAACTACTGACTACACTTAGCTTTCATGTCTCTTTAGTCTTCTTCACTCTGGAAGAATTTTTCAATGTTTACTTGATTTTGGTGACCTTGGTATTGCTGTGAAAGCGTTAGTCACTCAATCATGTCCAGCTCTTTGCAACCCCATGTACTATAGCCCACCAGGTTTATCTGTCCATGAAATTCTCTAGGCAGGAGTACTGAAGTGGATAGCCATTTCCTTCCCTAGGGAACCTTCCCATCCCCGACATCAAACCTGGGTCTCCTGTGTTGCAGGCAGATTCTTTACCATCTGAGCCATCAGGGTAGTTTACAATATTTCCTGACTTGAGTGTTCCTTTGTAAATATGAATTTTTATTTCTTTTTAATTATTTTAAAATATTTAAACCTTTTTCTTGATCTTAAAGATCGTGTAGATTGGGGCTGGGGAGGGATGAGGGGTGAGTGAGTCTAAAGTGAAGTCACTTAGTCGTGTCTGACTCTTTATGACCCTATGGATTGTAGCCTACCAGGCTTCTCAGTCCATAGGATTTTCCAGGCCAGAGTACTGGAGTGGGCTGCCATTGCCTTCTCCAGGGGATCTTCCTGACCCAGGGATCGAACCCAGGTCTCCAGCATTGTAGGCGGCGCTTTACCCTCTGAGCCACCAGGGAAGCCCAGAAGGATAATAAATAATCAGTGACTGAAACCATTTCCCCATCATCCTTTGTTCTGAGCATTCTCTATGCCCTTTCAGATACCCATCTTTTTCATTTAAAACCCCAGTCTTTCACCTGAAAGATTTTATTGTATAAAAGTTCCACAGGTAAAAATATTTGGTCCAAAAAAAAAAAGGAAAAATAATCAATATTTTAGGGCTTTTATTTTCTCTTTTGTAATTGTGTAAAAAATGGGGGAAAAAACACATAAAAAGCAGAATTTTAACGTGAAAACATTTTTTGCTATAATCATTGGTTTTAGGGGCATTGTTAGTTTAGCGTGTGTGCAGAGTCTGTTTCCCACATCTTTCCTCAAGTATCTTCTATTTTTATCATGAATTCCCTTTTAATCAACTGTAGGTTATTTAAAATAAATTCTTACAACTTAATGGGAAAAAAAAGTTTGGATTTATCTGCTGTTTTCTTATGATTGATTTCATGTATGGGTCTTTGACAGGACTGTAGCAGAAGTGGCTGCATCCTCCTCTTAGCATCCTTTCAGGTGACACATGATCTCAGTTTTTCCCATTACTGTTGGTGGTTCACTTTGATCCCTTGATAAGCTGATGTCTACCAGAAATGTCCATTGTCAGGTTACCCTTTCTTTTTAAATTAGTAGATATTTTGAGTTGGACTGTGAAGAAGGCTGAGCGCCGAAGAATTGATGCTTTTGAACCGTGGTGTTGGAGAAGACTCTTGAGAGTCCCTTGGACTGCAAGGAGATCCAACCAGTCCATCCTGAAGGAGATCAGCCCTGGGATTTCTTTGGAAGGAATGATGCTAAAGCTGAAACTCCAATACTTTGGCCACCTCATGCGAAGAGTTGACTCATTGGAAAAGACTCTGATGCTGGGAGGGATTGGGGGCAGGAGGAGAAGGGGACAACAGAGGATGAGATGGCTGGATGGCATCACTGACTCGATGGATGTGAGTCTGAGTGAACTCTGGGAGTTGGTGATGGACAGGGAAGCCTGGCGTGCTGTGATTCATGGGGTCACAAAGAGTCGGACAAGACTGAACGACTGAACTGAACTGAACTGAACTGTGTGGAGATAGTTTAAGGCCATGTAAATATGTTCTCTGTGTATTTATTAATTTATTTTGGGTATGGATTCATGGTCAGAAAGTGTCTGACCCAGGTTTGATCCGAAAGACCCAGGTTTGATCCCTGGTTTGGGAAGATCCCCTGGAGAAGGAATTGGCAACCCACTCTAGTACTCTTGCCTGGAATATCCCATGGATGGAGGAGCCTGGTGGGCTACAGTCCACGGGGTCGCAAAGAGTCTGACACGACAGAGCGACTTCAGTTTCACTTTCATGGTATAATTCAAAACTATCAGTATTGGATTGTTTATATTCTTTCTGAATATATGAGACCAATGGGAGCCATCTCAAGCCAGCTCTTATGTCCTCTTCACATGTTCCCATCATTCTTTGAGCAATGCCTAGTCTCTGGCACAAGATATTCTTGATTTATCTTGTAATTTCCTTGATCAAACATGGTATTACCATTTCTTCCAGGACCCCTGGTTGCTTTTAGTATAAATGGTTTTGAGAAGCCAAATCTGAGCTCTGTTTGCTTATGTTATTGAAATGTCATTAGTTCCAGACAGAGAACAGAGCTACAGAGTATATGCATGTATGTGTGTATGTATGAGTATATGCATGTATGTGTGTATACACATGCATACACACACAGACACGCACACAATGTGCACTCTATTGCTTTGTCTGTCTATGTCTCTATATTGGAAACTCTTAGTTCACACTAACACATGCAATTCCAGGTCAATGCCACATTTTCATTTGTTCCCCGTCCACACCCCTAACTCCCTTCTATGATATTGAAGAATGTGGTTCTCATGGTACTTACTATATTTACTTATTTGACCCCCTGTTCATGACCTATTTCAGAATTTCCCTGCCACCCTTCCCCTACATAGAAGCATCCCTCTTCCTTTTAATCTAACTCTTCAGAGCATTCTCCCTATTTGCCTGGAATGAATGTCAACTCAACCTGTCTGAGCCTAGTGTATCATTACCCTCCACACCCAGCTTGGGCTGTGACACCCTACCCTGTTAGGCGACACTCCGATACAGATGCCATCTTTATTTTGCTCAGTTCTGACACTTCATTCCAGGCCACAGTTCTGTGAAGTGATATCCTCCTTCCCCTGCGTGGGTTCTGACTTCCCACGGTGAGCAACTTCTATAGCTGCTTGGATTGACACCCCACTTTGGGCCTCTCCCCTTCCCACTCCACTACAGACACCTACTTTTCTCTGCCACACCTAATAGACTTGGGACCAAGTTGTTTGGGAAGGGAAGAGGAAAAAAAGAGTGGATAACTTTTCAATAACTGATTTCAATTTCCTGTACCAATAGTCTTTCCAATAATTTCAAGTTTAAACTTATTTACTGTATAAATTTTTTCAAAGAGATGTAGTCATTTCAAAATTCTCAGAGCACAGAATAATGAGGACAAAATTTTAAGCCACAGCAGCTACAAATTTTGAAAAACAGTTGTCTGATATCATAGTTGTACACATCTTGTGAGAAAAGGCATTCGATAGCAATTATTCATGTTTCTACATGAATTGTGAGTTGTCTTTTTCTTTAGACTATCTTTTTTTTTCTTAGACATGGCACCCCACTCCAGTACTCTTGCCTGGAAAATCCCATGGACGGAGGAGCCTGGTAGGCTGCAGTCCGTGAGGTCACTAAGAGTCGGACATGACTGAACGACTTCACTTTCACTTTCATGCATTGGAGAAGGACATGGCAACCCACTCCAGTGTTCTTGCCTGGAGAATCCCAGGGACAGTGGAGTCTGGTAGGAGGCTGTCTATGGGGTCACACAGAGTCGGACACGACTGAAGCGACTTAGCAGCAGCAGCAGCAGCAGCAGCAGCAAACAGCTTTGGATGATAGAGATTCTTTCAGAGCAGAGGACAGTTTTGTTTTCTTTTTGCCACCCAGTGTAATAAAGATGTCTTCTTCTGGGGCAAACGTTGAGCAGGTTTGCTTGCAACATGTAATAGAAGACTGAGATTTTCTCTCTTGTAACACAACCCACTGTGTGGTAAGAACCCTTATCCTAACACTTGTAGGAGATGGGAACTTGGGAAATTGGCACAAGAAAATAATGATGCTCTAGCTTCTGATGCTGCTGGGGGGTAATCAGCTATCCTTTGTCTATAACTTAGAGTCTTGTGTCTTCTGCCTGCTTCTGTGAAAATGTCAGCATTACTTTGAGCTTGCAAAATGGGTAACATATCAAATATTTTATAGTTTTTATAAGAAATGCATTTGACTGCAAATAACAGAAAGTCTAAATATTACTGGCTAAATAAAAATTTGTTTTTCTAAAATAAATAAATATGTAAATAAAAATCTTGAGATGAGTGGTACAGTAATAATGCAGTTGCTAAAGAATCATCATGATTTGGATTCTTTCTTTCTCTGCTTTGTCACCTTTTCAAGCATGGTTTATTCTCAGAATATAGGCATCATCTATTTACCAGATAGGAAAATGAGAGAAGAGAAAAAACAATGGATGGGACCATTAATTTTGCCAGAAAAAATTGTTTTTTTCCCTGGGAGCACTGGCCAAGCCAACTTCCACTTACCACTTATTGTCACAGAGACTGCCCTAGGGCCTAAGAGCAAAACTTTGAGAATGTATCTTAAGTCAACCAAGAAACAGTATTATTGAGTATTATTCTATAATGCTTAGTCTTCTTTGAACACATTACAAAATTTTCTCATTTCTAGTTCTCTGAATTCATGTTTTCTCTGACTGATCTTCAATAGGTTTGCCAAGTATATCTTTTTATTATTATTAGTTTTATTTGAAAAACTTATATTAGGGGACTTTTGCTTTTGACTACCATGAAGTAATAGGAACTGGATTTACTCTCACATCTGAAACAGTTGAAAATCAATGTAAAATATATTAAACAATGATCTTCAGACTTTTGACATCAGACAGCACAGGAGGGTGACACTGGAGAGAGGAGATGTCACGTAGTCCAGCAGTTCCTAAAGCAGGGGCATGGTGGCAGCTGCTAGGTTGATTTGCCACAGAAAGGAAGACAGTGAGCCAAAATGGATCTGGACAGTGCGATTCTTATAGCACCAGTAACAAGTTGGAACTGATTTTCCAGAATTCAGTTCCTACAAGTGTTACCTGTATACCCACTGGGGGTGCATTACACTAGGGAGAAGTATCTTGAACTTAGGAGACTCCTAATCACATCAGGAAACTCCAAGCAAGCCTGGCCAACCCATGCCCTAGAGGAAGACATTGTATTTATTATCTTGGTCAGATATCTCTCTTCTGCCCTAGAGGGAAAACTATGTTTGTTATACAAACATCTTTGAAAATATAGTCCAGGACAAAAACTGTCACAGAGCATGTAGAAATGCCATGGAGGGTTAGCAACAAGGAAAACAAACAAGATGAGCTCTGCAATAGCTCTAGTTTACTGCCTGGAGAGAACCATCAGGGTGCAGTGCAACAAGGGGTAACCAGGCAGAGCTTGCTTCTGAGAAGCACTGCCTCAATAAACGACAGGCATCCAAATTTCTGTCTCATCTTCTGCTTCTGGAGATTTCAAACTATGAAAACCATTTATAGTCAGTTTTTATAAGTGCTTCATAGACACTTTAACAAGAATGGGTATGTAAGATGTACATTTATAGACCTATATTTATGGGCTTTTCAGGTGGCTCAGTGGTAAAGAATCCTTCTGCCAAGCATGAGACATGGTTTCAATCCTCGGGTTAGGAAGATCCCCTGAAAAAAGAAAAGATAACTTGCTCCAGTATTCTTGCCTGGGAAATCCCATGGACAAAAGAGCCTGGTGGGCTACACCCATGGGGTCATAAGCATCAGACACAACTTAGGGATTAAACCACCACTGTGGTGAATGTGCAAGTTACCAGAAAAATGGAGGACTGTTTTATAGATGGAAAAGGAAGTTGAGAAGACCCCATAAACAAGGAGTCCATGGCCTTTCATTGGCTGAGTCGTTGCCAGGGAAGGAGTTTTTCTTCTTCCTACTGGGCTCTGCTATTGTAGCTGGGCATGAGAACTCACAGTTCTAGTCCCCTTACTCTTTTCATTTAAGATTTCTGTTTATTAATTTTTTATACCTTTTAGGCCTGCTGTTTAACTGTCACCTTAGGACCTGCCTTAACTTCTAGAGCCAGTTTTTTAGAGCCAGTTTCTTAACCATTCTTGTTCTCATTCAGCCGCTCAGTCATGTTGGACTCTTTTCAATCCAATGGACTGCAGCACACTAGGCTTTCCTGTCCTTCACCATCTCCTGGAGCTTGCTCAAACTCATTTCCATTGAGTAGGTGATGCCCTCCAACCATCTCATCCTCTGTTGTCCCCTTCTCCTCCTACCTTCAATCTTTCCCAGCATCAGGGTCTTTTCTAATGAGTCAGTTCTTCACATTAGGTGGCCAAAGTATTGGAACTTCAGCTTCAGCATCAATCCTAATGAATATTCAGGACTGATTTCCTTTAGGATTGACTGGTTGGATTTCCTGGCAGTCCAAGGGACTCTCAAAAGTCTCTAAAACCACAGTTCAAAAGCATCAATTTTCAGTGCTCAGCCTTCTTAATGATCCAACTCTCACATCCATTACATGACTACTGGAAAAACAATAGCTTCCACTAGATGTATCTTTGTCCACAGAGTAATGTCTCTGCTTTTTAATAGCTGTCTAGGTTGGTCATAACTTTTCTTCCGAGGAGCAAGTGTCTTTTAATTTCATGGCTGCAGTCACCATCTGCAGTGATTTTGGAGCCCAAGAAAATAAAGTCTCTCTCACTATTTCCATTGTTTCCCTGTCTATTTGCCATGAAATGATGGGACCAGATGCCGTGATCTAAGTTTTCTGAATGTTGAGTTTTAAGCCAACTTTTTCACTCTCCTCTTTCACTTTCATCAAGAGGCTCTTTAGTTTTTCTTTGCTTTCTGCCGTAAGGGTCGTGTCATCTGTGTATGGGAGGTTATTGATATTTCTCCTGGCAATCTTGATTCCAGCTTGTGCTTCTTCCAGCCCAGCATTTCATATGATGTACTCTGCATATAAGTTAATAAGCAGGGTGACAATATACAGCCTTGACATACTCCTTTCCCAATTTGGAGCCAGTATAGTGAATCCATTATTTTGCCAAAGTATATCCTTTAATTGATCTCTCTTATTCTTATGCTAATGCAGTCTCTCTTGCTCTCTCTCTCTCTCACACACACCCACAGGCATCAAAAGATCTTACCTTTATTCTTAGATCTTTTTTCATTCATCTGCATCAACCCTCTGAGGGAGTATTTGATCTAAACATTTTTTTGTCCCTGGTGTATGTTTTTTCTTTCATTATTCCCTCTATTCCCAACAGTTCTGTTTTCTCTAATTTAGACTCAATCTGAATTAAATTTCATCAGATATTGAGACATTTAGATTAATCATTTATGTCTTAGAGTTTTCATCTTCTTCTCTTTTTTTTTTTTTGCTCTACATCCTTTTGATCTACAATCAGAGAGAACTTATTTACTCTATTTTCCAAATTTATTATACAATTTATGTTCATCAATTGTGCATTTTATTTCCAGGAGGTTTTTTATTTGTTACTTTTCCATAACATTGATTATTTTTCATGGATGCAATATCTTAGTGAATGTGTTTAATGACAAGAAACGATTTTTTTAAATGTTATCTTCAGTTGTGCAAATTAGTTTCCTTGAAGTTAGTCTTTATTTTTCATTTTGATCTTTTACTTTCAAACACCTTGATTATCAGTTCATAATGATATTGTAGATAATATCTTGGTATCAATTCCTAGTTATAAGAAAGAGGAAGGGGCACATTTTATATATTCATGTATTATATTGATTGATTCTTTTAAAGGTAGTGTCAAGGACCTGGCATTTATGCTATGTGTGCCTTGAATTCCAGGATTAGAAGAAATTTGTGCTGGGATGCCAATAATCATACTTGTTTTACTTCTCAGTAGAATTCTATTAAGTTATTTAGAGCACTCTACTCTGTTAGAAGTTGTATTGGGTACTAGCTAACAGCAGGCTGTTCTTCATGAGGAAGTTTGGGAAAGGGGTGTCAAATGCCTAGTGCTCAGTAATTCATGACATATCCATGTTCAAATCTGGACTCCCTCCTCTTCACTTCCTCTGTCAGAATTGTACAGTGGATTTCTCTGTCTGTTGGCAGGCTTTAATCCACTTACTGTCTTCCAGATATTTGATTAAGCCTCTTGTCTGCTCTACTTTCATATAGTAGAATACACTTTTAAGAATTCTATTATTATCATTGTTCTGTTATATGGGGAGAGAGAGGAGTTAAGCATAAGTTTTTAGTCTACCCTGTTGACCCGGAATCATTATGATATTGTTGATCCGTTATTTTTAAAAAGTAATCAAATATTTGATTCAAGTTTTTTCCATCTCTAAAAAGAAAGGAAAATTTAACAGAAGGTCTCAGTTGTAGTGTCATTTCTGACTCTCACAGAAGATCTTGGCCAACGAACTTCTGTGGACCTCAAACTTAATACCTGTAAAATTGAGCATCTAGATCAAGAGAGTTCTAAATTTCTTTCACCTCTAAAATTTTAATACCAAGTGTACTGTAAAATATTTATTAGTTGAAAAAAATTCTTCTGGTTATCATAGAATGCTTTCTTATTGCATATTCTGGAAAGAAAAAGCAAGAATTAGAAGACAGTGTTATTAAATAAGAAAATCTCATTCTTCAAGAAAAAAATCCTTTTTCCATTATAAATTGTATTCTGAGGGGGTAAACCAGCTGGCTTTAAAACAGTAAGGTTTTATTTATAGAATAAAAGAATGACAGCTCAATTCACTTTAAAGAGATGCCACACCAACAGCTTATAAGAAAAGATTCTCTCCTTTGCAAATGTTCATATTGCTCTCTGAATCTTTTTCCAATTATGAAAATTAGAGAGCACCTCCTGTGCCGTGATGGATTTGCTTTTGTTCACAGCACGTTCACAACACTTTTACAGATTTGGGGTCAGTAGACTGAGATTTTAGATTCATATTCTTAAAAGATTTATTTTTTAATTCTAGGGAAATGTACAGAGAAAGGCAGTTGTAATATTTTTATGAGCTAAATTATACCATCGTTTGAGGCTGTTTACTTTTATTGGTTCTTACTTTGAGCTCCCTAACTTAATCTGAGTTAGTGCCTGTTCTTTAACATGTCATAAAAGTGATATTATTTGAAAACCAGTGAAACACATTTTAGTTCTCATTTTACCCTTGGAGCTAAAGTGCTGTTGATTGGTGAAGCACTATATGGAACCCACATTAGTAAATTCAGACACAGATAAGTGGAAACTTTTACTCCATGGGCATATAGAAGAATTGGAAGGAGGCATGGATACATCACAAAACATAATTGGCTCTATTTTAATTGGATCTTGGGGAAAAATTGTGCTTCTTCAGCTTGAGGGTTTTCTTCTGGGAATAAGAAAACCATGGCTCCTTTCTTAACAGTTTTATTCTTATACATTTTAGCATCAATTTAAACTGCAGAGATGATGATACTAAAATATTTATTAGAAGGAAATACTTAACTAAACTTCATGAAAATATCAGCTTCATAAATCTGATCCTATGTCATGAAGTTGTATATTTGACAGAAAATTTGTTTTCATTGTATTGAGTACTTTAACCTATGTTTATATTATGTATATATATTTTTTAATTGTAAATCTATGGGAAGAGAAACAAAATAGTTTCCAGTCATTAAAATTATATAAATTAAGATTATTTGCAGAACTAGGAAAGTTAGAACAACAGGATTGAAGGGATCGACATCTTTCGTAAAAGATTTGCTGCTTTCTTTGGGCTACATGATGTTTCTAGTTGTCTGTTATTACTAAAGTAGGATATTTAGAAAATTATTTTAAATACCAATTCTCACATTTGTTATAGGAATAATAAAGAAATCTTGTGTCTTAGTTATGTTTTGAATACTCTTTGTTGACAAACTTAGTCTCTTTTTAATTGTTCTTTTTATTCTAGCCTGAAGTCCCTTTGTTCCTCAGGCTAGCTCGGGCCTCGTTTTATTTGTCTGCTTGTGTTTTTTGTGGGTGTGACATTTTTCTCAGTCTTGTGAGATTCCAGATGTCAGAGATCATATTTTATTAGTTATATTGTTTCACTACTTAGATTAGTGCTTGCTAAGGGCTAGATAGATATTTGTTGAATTTAATATTGGGTTATCTAGATTTTAAAAACTAGGTCTTTATAATCATTTTCTCTTTCCTGTAAATTCATAGAGGACTGTAAAAATAATACAAGAATATTTCACTTTGACCAAGCTGCTGAAAATTGTTGTTATTGTTCACTCATTAAGTCATGTCCGGCTCTTTGCGACCCCATGAACTGCATGCAGCACACCAGCCTTCCCTGACCTCCATCATCTCCCAGAGTTTGAAGAAACTCATGTCCATTTAGTCAGTGATGCCATCCAACCATCTTATCCTCTGTCACCCCCTTCTCCTCTTGCCCTCAATCTTTCCCAGCATCAGGGTCTTTTCTAGTCGGTCAGCTCTTCGCATCGGGTGGCCAAAGTATTGGAGCTTTAGCTTCATCATCAGTCCTTCCAGTGAATATTCAGGGTTGATTTCCTTTAGGAGTGACTGGTTTGATCTCCTTGCTGTCCAAGGGACTCTCAAGGGCCTTTTCCAGCACCACAATTTGAAAGCATCAAAAAGTAAGGAACAAAATGAAACAAATTTTTACAAGTGACATATCAGAGTAGATTTTGAGGAATCTAAGCATATAACGTTTAATTATTACAAGTTGACCCTTACAATATGGGTTTGAACTGCAAGAGTACACTTATACATGGATATATTTCAATAGTAAATACTACAGTGCCACACCATTCAAAGTTGGTTAACTCTGTAGATGCCGAGGAAATGTGGATACCAGGACGAAGTATAAATTGTAGGCATATTAATCTATGCATTATTCAAAGGTCAACAAAGTTCAACTGTATTGAAAGAAATTTTATTTTTCAGAAGATTTCATAAAGAAAAAGTTAGCATTGCCAAGTGCTTTAAATGCAAAAATTGATAATATTCTTGGTGAAGTTATTGTTTGTAAAATGGATTATTAATAATCTCAAAATACTTGAAGTAAGAGGACCATAATGAAAACATTCATCATTTTCTTAAAAATTTTTTTTTCTAACTTTAGTATCTTTTAATTTTACTCTCACATGCTTCAGTTCTGTGAAGAAAGCAATTTCTGAGATAAGGTGATTTGAAGCAAATAATTATCAGATCAGGCTTTCCAGGTGACTCAGTGGTAAGGAATTCGCCTACCAATGCAGGAGACATGGGTTTAATCCCTGGGTTGGAAAGATCCCCTGGAGAAGGAATTGGTAACCCACTTAAGTATTCTTGCCTGGGAAAATCCTAAAGACAGAGGATCCTGACTGGCTACAGTCCAGGGAGTTGCAAAGAGTTGGACATGACTGAGTGACTGAGCATACACACACATATATATAAAATTATCAGATCATAACTATAGAAAAGAATTATTTAATCAATGCCTTATTTTAAATCAGCTGAATCCTGGTCTGCTCACACTTGCTGCTACCTTTCTCCAATTTCCTCTCTTTGTCCATAATTTTTGGTTTCTGTTAAAGAGCCTATTCTTACGCTGTTTGAACTTTGTCTTTCACCCACATACATCCTGCTGCTTTGCAGGTAACCATGACAATGTTTCACAGTTCTCAGGTTATATGCCGTATAAAATGCAGCCATGCTGTCTTAAATTTATTAGCAAATACACCTTTCCCAAAATATGCACACGCACACAAACAAATACCGTATTAAAGCTGCATGACATTTGGAAACTTTTACAGGACTGAGTATAAAATCAAATGATTTAATGGGTGGAAACAGCTCATGATTCTTTTGTTAGGAACAAATAAAAGGATATGAATCCTTGCTGATATAGACATTGTAATTTTTTTCTGAATTATTTCAAATACTTTCATGTCTTCAGTGTCTGCCTTCTGAGATGTACCTTATAAGAAACATTTGGTTACTAAGCACAGTAATGTTGGAGATAGATGTATTTTCTGGTTAAAAAGTGCTAATAAATACTAGTTGCTTAATATTTCTAATTAGACAACCGTGGTACAGCATAAATACACTGGTCAAGATTCAGGTTCTGGGAAGCCATAGAAATCACTGGATCAAACATTCACAGCTTTTCAACATGTATATTGTATGCTATTTGGGGAAACAAAGTATACTATACATTGTTTATAGTATACGTATAGTATACAGTATATGCTATATGGGAAAACAGTGGAACAAAGAGAGACTTTATTCTTGGGCTCCAAATTCACTGCAGTAGTGACTGAAGCCATGAAATTAAAAGACACTTGCTCCTTGGAAGAAAAGCTATGACCAACCTAGACAGCATATTAAAAAGCAGAGACATTACTTTGCCAACAAAAGTCCGTCTAGTCAAAGCTATGGTTTCTCACATGTATGGATGTGAGATTTGGACTATAAAGAAAGCTGAGCACTGAAAAACTGATGGTTTTGAACTGCAGTGTTGGAGAAGACTCTTGAGAGTCTCTTGGACTGCAAGGAGATCCAACCAGTCAATCCTAAAGGAAATCAGTCCTGAATATCCATTGGAAGGACTGATGCTGAAGCTGAAACTCCAATACTTTGACCACCTGATGCAAAGAACTGACTCATTGGAAAAGACCCTGATGCTGGAAAAGATTGAAGGCAGAAGGAGAAGGGGATGACAGAGGATGAGATGGTTAGATGGCACACCAACTAATGGACATGAGTTTGACTAAGCTGCAGGAGTTGGTGATGGACAGGGAAGCCTGGCGTGCTGCAGTCTGTGGGGTTGCAAAAAGTTGGACGTGACTGAGCAACTGAATTGAACTGATACTATATGCTAACATATTGTTTGCCCACACTTAAAGATCTGATTATCACCTCTTCAAAAATACATCTTCTTTTGAGCATTGGTGGAAACATTGATTTAGACCCTGAGATTTAAAGAAAGACGTTAGATGTTAACCCAGAACTTGGAAGATTTACAATTAAGTTGGAGATGTGCCATATCTTTGTAAGCTTTTTTCCTACCTTTTCCCCACTTGTTAAACTAGTATATACTCAGTGATCAGTATGGCTGCATCCTCTCTTAGATATGCCCAAGAAAGGAAGGCACAATGCTGGCCTTCAGGAACTTGTATTCTTCATCCTATTCTTCCTCAGTCTACTTGCTCCCTTAGTTCATGCTATAATTTCAGTACTAACGTTAGTATCTTTTTCTTAAACTTCCTCTGTCAATGAATTACATAGCAGATTAAACTCTTAAAAACAAATTTTCCAGTATAACAACAACTGTAAAACTTTCTAACAGGATGGAGTTTGTCATTGAAGGACCAACAAAGCCTAGCACTCAGTAAACCCTGTGTTATTCCGTTGTCAGATTTTTGCCAACATTTTTCCTTCTACCTAGAAATTCCTAATATTTATAGCTTATCAATATTTCAAGACCAATTCAGGCTACAACTGCTCTTTGAAGTTTTCTCAGACATTCAGAATGACATCATTAATGATAAATAATAAAAGCAATAATAATAATAATATACAATATTTAGGGAATAGGCCTGTACTTCAGATAAGCACTATGATCAATGCCTTTACACATCTCCTTTAATCTCTGTATGAACTTTTTATCTGCTATAATAAATTGCCACACATTTCCTGTCTTATAAACAATAGAAATTTATCATTGACAGTTCTATAGTTTAGAAGTCTAATGGGTATCATTGACTAAAGCCCAAGGTATGGACAGGGTTGAATTCCTTTGTACTAGCTCTTGGTAGAATATTCCTTGCCTTCTCCAGCTTCTGGAGGAACTATTGCATCACCCTAGTTTTCTTAAGAGTATATGGGTTCTAGGAGAGTGATGGCTAAAAATAAGAGCTCTAGATTCAAAAATCCTGCATTTGAATCCTAAGACTTCTATAAATTCTTTGTGGCCTTGAGAAGTTGCCTTTACTAATTCTGTGCTTCAGTTTCCTTTTCTTTAAAATAGGGAAAACAGTGGTCCTTATCTCATGGGACAATTATGAATATTAAATGACTTAATCCCTGCAAGGACTTGAAGCAATAGAAGGTACATGTCATTTCCTATGAAGAATCCTTGCAAAAAGTCATCTAACTGGAATCCAATCATGTAAAAAGGATCCAGACAAATCCAGAATGAGGGACCTTCTGCAGGACAATTGACCTGGAATCTTCAGTAAAGCAGTCAGTCAGTGTTATGAGAAACAAAGACAAGGCTATCGTTCTAGATAATAGAGACTAGAGAGACAAAACAATATTGTTAACATGTAAACTTTCATGGGATCCTGGATCTGCATGGGGGGAAGTTTTGATAGACATTTTGGAGACAGAGAAAATTTTCATGTGAACTATGTATTGATTACAGGGAATTATTGTTAATTTTTTACAGGTGAAAATGGTGGAATTTTTAAAATTGCTTCTGTACCAGATTGCCCAAAACTTGGTTAAAAATAATACATATTCTTTATCTTAAAGAGCTGTAGGTTAGAAGTCCCACATGGGTCTAGCTGAGCTAAAATTGAAGTGTTGCCAGAACTATGTTCCTTTCTGGAGGCTCTTTGAGGCTTTAGAGGTCACCAGCATTCAATGGCTGGGGAGCTGTCTTTCTTCCATCTTCTAAGTTAGCAAATATTGCATCGCTCTAACTGTTCTTTTTGTAATCACACCTGCCTCGGACCACAACAGGAAAGGCTTTGTACCTTTAAGGATCCATGTAATTAGATTGAGCCCACTCAGATTAACCAGAATACCTTCCCATCTCAAGGTTTTTAATTTAATCACATCTGCAAAGTCTCTTTTTCACTGTTAGGTAATTATTTATAAATTCTAAGAGTAGAACTTTGGAATGATGGAGTAGGAGGGAAGCATGATTTTCTTAACTCAATGGTATTGTGGCTATTTAGGAAATTCTTTTTATTCTTAGGAGAAACATAATTAACTAGGAATAAATCTGCAGTTTAAATATATATGCTGCTGCTAAGTCACTTCAGTCGTGTCCGACTCTGTGCGACCCCATAGATGGCAGCCCACCAGGCTCCCCCATCCCTGGGATTCTCCAGGCAAGAACACTGGAGTGGGTTGCCATTTCCTTCTCCAATGCATGAAAGTGAAAAGTGAAAGTGAAGTCGCTCAGTCGTGTCTGACTCTAGCGACTCCATGGACTGCAGCCCACCAGGCTCCTCCATCCATGGGATTTTCCAGGCAAGAGTACTGGAGTGGGTTGCCATTGCCTTATGTATATTAAAAATATATACGCATATACACAACCATAAACACACGGGTAACCAAAGATAGCAAAATGTTAACAACAGCTGAATCTAGACAGAGGGTTTATGGTTGTTTTTGTTCTGTCCTTTCAACTATCTGGTAGGTTTACAGTTTTTCAAAAGGTAAAAGAGAGGTGCTATCGAACAGCTTCAAGTCCCCTGACAATCCAGGACACATCTGATTAGAGATGATTTTAGAAAAGGAAAGTGGGGACAATTTTAAAGTGGAATATCTCAGTAAAAAATCTATAGTGAGAGCCAATTAGAATAATAAAACAGTAATTGGTTAAAAAGATGTTACTCATATTTCTTGGAAAAGGGAGGTGTTCACTAGTTTGTAGGTGACATAGAGACCTTTTTGGGACTGTTTAAATAAAATTACGAAGTGACCTTGTTTTGTTTCATTGTGGTCTTGTCTGATATTGATGTTCTATAAGAATGTCTAATATTCAACAGGACAGCATGGTCTAGCTGTAAGCACCAGGCCAGTTTCTGACAACAGCAAGTCCCAGCTGTCAATGTCAGACCAGTTTTAGGCCACCTAGGACTGCTTTTCCCTTCCTTTTTTTTTTTTTTAAATCAAGGCTCCCAGCATAGTAAGAAGTGAGTTACTTTTCATTCCAATGGTAAATTTGCAGAATATAGTCCTTAAAAGTGGTAACTAAACATAGGGTAAATATTTCAAGGCAAGTGAATATTACTCATACAAATTCATTCATTTGATAAATATATTGAGTATTGAGTAGTTGGAAAGAACTCTCAGTAGCCCAAAGGGGAATGAGTATGTAGTTGCATATGAGACAGTGATTGTCTCTTAAAAAAACGTACATTTTGGTCATATATATAATAAATATTTCTTCTAACTTAGACCATTTATTATAAATAAGGAAAAACTGTCTGTGTATTTGTTAACTAAATTCTTGTTTAGAGCTGAATTCTAAATAATTATATGTAGTAACTTTAAGAATATTTTCAGAGAATCCTTATGGAATTATTTAGCCTGCTATGTTTGTGACTATGTTTGTGAAACTCAAATATTTACCTCCCACAGAGTTTATCAAGGCTGCTATACACTGAGTTGTCAGTAGAAATAAATACATGACTGAATTTAACCAAAGAAATCAGTGTTAAATAATATATGACAAATAGCTGTTCGCCACAAGAATCACCCTGCATGTCGTCTCTAGCAGTGCTCTGCACTCACACTGATATGATAGATGTATGATATAAAACCAGAGCTGTGTCATGTAGTCTTGGGTATTCTTGTATAAAATAAAGATTTCTTCATAATTTTTTTTTCTATTAAGTCACAGCAAAATATGATGGTAGGAACCACTGTTCTTTTTGGTATTGTCATCAGCCTTTTATAGTCAATAAATGCAATCCTCTAAAAGGAAACACAGGGGAAAGCAGCCCAGTTTAAAGATGTTGTTACCAAAAGTAATTGACATGCAGAAAGAGAGGTCTTTAAGTCCTGTATCTACCCTGTGGGGGTATATTTGAATGAGTATAGTTTCTATGAGCTTAAAATCTCCACGTTATCCAAAATGAATGAAGCAGTTCCTCTTTTTGTTTTATGGACTCTCAGACTTCCAGCTGGATTGGGAGGAAGTTAAACTATTTGAAATTTAACTTAGCTCTCATGTCTTTTGTTCATTTTCTTTTTGAGTTATTTAGTTTTCTGCTATGGAGTTTTGAAAGTTCCTTGTTATTCTAGATCCTATTTTTCAGTCATTATGTCTTAGTACCTTTTCAGCCCTGCCCTCTCTTCTACTTTCCTTCCAAGATTCCTGGAATGATAGAAATGTTCGATCTTTTGTTATTATCCCACAAGTTCCCAAGGTGATGTTGATTGGGGGAGGCGGGGGGCGGTGTATTTTTAAAAAATTTTATGTTGAAGTATGGGCTTCCCTGGTGGATCAGTAGTAAAGAATCCGCCTGCTAATGCAGGAGACACAGGTTCAGTCCTTGAGTTGGGACGATCCACTGGAGAAAAAAATGGCAACCCACTCCAGAATTCTTGCCTGGGAAATCCCTTGGACAGAGGAGCCTGGTGGGCTACAGTTCATGGGATCACAAAACAGTTGAACACAACCTAGCAATTGAACAACAAATTGAAGTACAGTTGATTTACAGTGTTCTGTTTCTGCTGTCCAATAGAGTGAGTCAGTTATACATACACATACATCCACTCTTTTTAGATTCTATTCCCATGAAGGTCATTACATAGCATTGAATAGGGTTCCCTGGGCTATTCACTGGGTTCTTATATCTATTCTATATATGGCAGTATGTATATGTCAGACTCAGTCTCACAATTTATCCTTCCTGCTCCCCCCACCTTTTCCCCCTGGTAACCACAAGTTTGTTTTCTACATCTGTGACTCAGCTTCTGTTTTGTAAGTAGGCTCATGTGTACCATGTATTTATGTACCACATCTTCTTTATCCATTCCTCTGTCGATGAACATTTTGGTTGGTTCCGTGTCCTTGCTATTGTAAGTAGTGCTACAGTGAATACTGGGTGCATGTATCCTTTCGATTTATGGTTTTCTCTGGATATATGCCCAGGATTGGGATTGCTGGATCATATGGGGTCTATTTTCTTTCTGTTTTTCCAACAGGTAATATATATCATTCCATCTTAGACATCATTGATTCTTTCCTCAATCCTCTCTCTTCTGCTGTTGAGTTTACTTTATGGCAGTTACTGCTTGCCATAAAATTTCCATTTGGTTCTTTTTTCCTTTTATTTCTTTGCTGAGACTTTCTTTTCTGAAACTGTCCATTTTTATTTGTTTCCAACATTTTTATAATACTGGTTGAAGCATTTTAAAATTCCTTCTTTAACATCTTAGATATTTCTAATATGTCATTTCAGTGTTTATATTCTTTTTAAATTCAAATTGTGATTTTCCTATTTCTCAATATGAGATGTGATTTTTAAAAACTTAAAACCTGTACATCTAAGGTATTAAGTTTATGAGACTCTGGATTTCACACAAATCTCTGGCAAGAAGTTGGCTTTCTCTGGCACTGCTGGAGCAGGGGAAGAAAGAGGTGCCCTCTTGTAACTGCCAAATAGATGTCCAATTTCCTACTCAGTTTCCAGGGAGACTGAGGAGTGTCTTTTCCTGCTGGGTAGGGGTGGAATTCCAGTTCCCCTCTAGGTCTCTGCTGACATGACCCTGCCTAGGAATGCTTCCTGTCTACAGAGTGTGAGTGGGCATCCTGGCCTCCAGTGATATCAGGGCAGAAGGAGTGACCTCATTATCACTGGGTGCCGGGGTCCTGCCCCGGCTGATCCAGGGTATTCGAAGCGGGGACGGCGTCGGCGACCTATTTATTTAAATATTTTATCAAAGATATAAAGAGTAATAGGATGAGGATAGCTCAGTAGGAAAATTCAGTGGAGAAAAGAGGCTGAGTAGCTTGGTTTATGCGGGAGACCAATAAAACTTCAAGACAAGAAGTTTGCACCACTTACGTAGGCCGCAGGCGTCCTTCCGTTCTCCCGAAGGAGAGGAGACACCGAGGCCTCCCCAGTCGGATCTTAGAAGCCCAGGCATAATTAGTAAGCATGGCGGGTTCCGCGCTCCAGATGGAGACTCAACCAGAGTGAGAGAGAGAGCGACATGGGGAGACCAGTATTTCGAGAAACTGATCCCAAATCTTTATTTTCCAGAGTCTGTTTTTATACACTGAGATGTTATACAAAAGTCACATGGGGACAGCAGTCCTGACTTTTATTAAAGTCAGGTGCTTCACACAAATGTATACAGAGGTCTTAGGGGTGTTACATCATCTTCTGGCCAGGGGGGCCTGCTGACAATTTATGACCCTCTCCTTGTGACAGCGGTCAGTCAATCAGGACACTTATTTCTCCAGGGCTGATTATTCTCAAAACAGACGCCACCCAAATAAAGTTACATTCCTACAGGGTGAGGGTGTAGTGGGTTTTAGTTAAGGAAAGAATTTACTTAGCCTAAGGTCTAACGTGATTAATATCAAAGGTTAATTCTATATATTCATTAATGTGTGTAAGGGCAGGGGATATGGAGACTTAGCAACAAACATTGGCTCAACAAATGAAAAACCCTTCACCAACACAATTTCTAATTAGCCCATTATACTTATACTAATAGTTTTCTAACTTTTCTAAGGAACCTGTTTTTAGAAGGTTTAAAGCATCTTGTGCTGTGAGCGATCACATGTGGCCGGACAAGCCTGTCAGGCAGGCTAGAGAACCTTCAGAGGAGTTTGTAGGTTAAAACACTCTTGTCACACCCAAGAGTTTTTATTGACTGGAGCTCTAGGTTAACTCCTTCTCCGAAAGAGGTGGTGGGGGACAGCCCCCCGTAAAGTCAGAGGTGTAGGTAAGAGCACAAAGTAGTAAAGTAGGCAGGCTCTGGTTATGGGGGTAGATGCTCGAGGAGTTCCAGGGGGACTCCTGAGGCTCGATCCCGCCTTTGCGTATGTCGAGCCTCCTTCCTCATGACCTTTGTCACAGGCGGAGTACCTCACTCTGGCCCCCAACAACTGGGTTTTGGGGAAAGTCCTAATTCTTCACCAATCCTCACCTGCCATTCACTGTGGTAGGGAGGAGAAGGGATGCTCAGTGGAGATGAAGTCTTAGCTTCCAACGTGGTCTTCTCTGGCACCATTCCAGAAGTGGGTTGCTGAAATTTGTTACAGTCTAGAGACAACTTTCTTCAACCTTTGCTGGGGTCAGAGGCCGAGTTGGAGCCATAGTTTTTTTTCTCTGATGTCTGGCTGGAGTAGTTATTTATTGTTTAAAATATTTCTCTGTGGCTAACCTGCCCATTTCCTGATCTTTGGGCTGGAGAGCACAAGCTTTTGTTGGAGTTATTTTTGTCTGCCCCTATTTGTATTTCCAGGTTACCACTTTTCCAGCATGCAGTCTGGGATATATGGGGCTGAAAGAAAACCCATGCTTTTAATATCATGCTTTTTTTTTTTTTTCTGGTCCCAAGATATCTAGCTGATCTGCCTCTTCTCTCTACCTTTGAGAATTGCTATTTTTGTTTTATATATAATGTCCATGATTTTCAGTTGTAATTAGTGGGAGATATGTGAAAAAGAATCTACTCCATCTTCCTGTAAGTGGAAATTCAAAAAGAAATTTATTTTTTATATCTAAATGTGTAAATTTTATTTATTATAAATTTTATCAGTGAGGACAGTGAGACTATTTGATGGACATCTCAGATGACCTTCAGCATACAATTTATTTTTATAGTTTTTTTTAGCTTTGTAGTGAGAAAATTCTGCCTGACACAAATAAGGAGTTACCATAATATCCCTTTTTACTTCTCCTGTGACTCATAGGGCACATCTCACCCATTGCCTGCTTTGGTAAGCAAAGTTAGATTGGCTCACAGTCACATCAATTTTTTAACGTGTGTGGCTACATTTGCAGTACAATGTCAGAGTTGAATAGTCATGACAGAAACATTATGGCACACAACACTGAAGGTTTTTTCTCTCTGTACCTTTAGAGGAAGAAGTGTGTCAACCCCTGCTCTACAAGTTTCACTTTACCTTTTCATGATACTAGTATGTTAATCCAACCCAGAAACTGAAATGAGAAGTGAAATATTTGTATCACAAAGAAGAATTGCCAACTATCCTCAATAACTCATTATTTGGTTAATAAAGGAGTCTTTAGCCATTTAAACAATCATTTATTGGTGTAAATATTTTTAGACTAATTTTTGTTAATGTGGTACATTCGGTATTGTGAGTTAAAGAAAATAATAGATGTATTAATTGGAAAGTCAAATTTTTTTAAGCCCCTTTATTAGAACATGTTGCATCTAAAATTTTAAATGTGTTGAATTGCTGATACTTTTTAATCTCAGTTGGAGCACTGTAGTATTGTGTTCAGACACTGCAGTACCCAGTGGAGTTTTTCTGAGCAATGTGCAAATGCGTGTCATTGGAAAAGACTGATGCTGGGAGGGATTGGGGGCAGGAGGAGAAGGCGACGACAGAGGATGAGATGGCTGGATGGCATCACTGACTCGATGGACGTGAGTCTGAGTGAACTCCGGGAGTTGGTGATGGACAGGGAGGCCTGGCATGCTGCGATTCATGGGGTCGCAAAGAGTTGGACATGACTGAAGGACTGATCTGATCTGATCTGATCTGATACCACACATGAGACATATGTGAAGGTAAAATAAAGGAAGAGAGTCATGGGGATAAGTGCAAAACTTTTTTCTAGACTGTATTGAAAATTTGAGGAGTAGTTACAAAATTTTCATGGCTGGGAAAGAGTGAAGGAGGAGGAGAAGACTGATAGAAGATGAGTTTAGATACGTGACCAGGGGCCAGTCATGTCAGACTCCTTTACCATGTAAAACGTTAACTTCTACAATGAGTGAACTAAGGAGCCATTGGATGGTTTGGGGCAAAGAAATCACATGATTCCACTGAAGTTTTGAAAGGATACTTTAATGTTTGGAGAATGGGCTGAAAGAAAGTAGAAGAATAAGTGGAATATCATTTGGGAAGCCATTGCATAGTCCAGGCAAGAGATATTGGTGATTTGAGCTGAGGGGGTGTATGATACAATTTTGACTGGTCTTCATCCCTGGTTCCTGGGAGGCAGACTTTCAATTCTTGGAATTTCCTGAGTGATAGGAATGTCTTTGTTTTCGTGTTGGGCCCTGATAATTATGCCAATCAGGTGACTTATAGTAGGCGCCAGCATAGTTTAAGCTGGCAAGATGACTCAGAATGGTGGTAATTCAGGCCATAGAGACCAAATTGTGTGATTGGAGGATTGAGGCTTTGAGCCACACATCATTAGCCTGACCCCTAGCGAGGAGAAGGCTCTGGAGAATCAATTCAGTCATGTGGTGAGTGATTCAATCAATCATACCTATAATGACCCCATCCCACCCCCACACAGTCACACACAAGAGCTGGACACCAAAGCATGGATACAGTGATGTGTACAGAGAGATTTTATGGAAAGAAAACAAATGCTACTTGAGCACTCTTTGGGCAGGTCAGTAAGATGCTGTGATGTTTGGAGAGTCATATTGGCTCAGACAGTGAAGAATCTGCCGGCAGTACAGGAAACCTGGGTTTGATCTCTGGGTCAGGAAGATCCCCTGGAGAAGGGAATGGCAATCCACTCCAGTATTCTTGCCTGGAGAATTCCATGGGCAGAGGAGTCTGGCAGCCTATGGTCCAGGGGGTCGCAAAGAGTTAGACATGACTGAGTGACTAACACTTTGACTTCTTTCACCTTCTTCCTTAAAAGCAAGATGTTATATTTGACAAGCTGTTAGTCATGAAAATAAATATAGAGTTTACAATATTTTTGTGAATAGAGAAACGTTCCATAATATTGTGTATCAATATTTGCACTTAGTAAATACTGGAGTGGTTACGGTGTGATCTTGGCTACATTTCTGTATGTTACAGTACCTTGGACTTTTAAAGCATATGTATTTGCTTTGATAGAAGATTAAATGAGTACTATACTTTCCAATCCCTACCCTGTCAATTACATTTATAGAACTGGGGACACTCTTGACCTGACAATGCCACAGCTCTAAACAGTTCCATGTGTATATGTCAAATCACAAAGAACTATACTTATATGAAGTGACTGGTTAGACGGATGTTCAAATAAGTGCATATAGCTTCAAAGGATCTGTAGATCTTAATTTAGACAGAAACTTAGACTTCATTTAGACTTTAAAACTTTAACTGAAAAATTCTTGAAGCCATGGGAATAGCATTTGATAAAGAAACACTAGAAATCTGTGATAAAAATTATAGATTTTCAACGTCATGTTAAAGTCACTACTATAAAAGTTAGAATCACCAATTCAGAGCAGAGGACAAAGTTATGACATATATATAAAGCTGGCCTTAAAACATATATATGTATATATTTTATATACATATAAAAATATATATGTATATATATTATATATTAAATTTAATTAAGCTAAATTAAATCTTTGAGCTATGTTTGTGTATGTAGAATAAAAGAGGTTTTGAGGCACCAGAAAACTCCATTATAGGTGGCAGAAAGGAGTCTTCACCAAATATAGTACTGTATTTTAGCAAAAAAAATCTAGAACACAAAGATACCATGACTATAGTTACAGGAATAAATTGGGGCAGTAATAGATGTTTTTAATAAGAGAATTGCATGTTGCTTTTGAATTTTCCCCAAGCTCTTTCAAAGATTTATATAAAACCAGCCAAAAGCTTGATGTTTGTCAACAGCTCTATATTGTAAGAAATTTAGTGGTGGTATACAGAGCTCATCTATTATAAGCTACCTGGAGGAATGTGTTCTTTTGTATTATGTTTAATATAAATAGTGAAATTAACTGAATGATTCAAATGCCTGGATTCACAGGACTAGTCATTTTTTAAATTACCATCACTCTCTTATTAGGTCATAAAAAGTATATTGAATTACATCAACTAGAGTCGTGCAAGAGATGTGTACCCAGTCTGAATCTGTAAGCAGATATGAGCTAATTGGCCTAACTGGCTTAGATCCAGTGTTATTTAAAAGGTATGGAGACTTTCTAAAATAAACTTACTAAAGAAGGTAGGATAATGTTATATTTTGAACGTATATGTTTAAATCTCAGGGAGTAAAGCAATTATTTAGGTTTATCTGGACATTGATTATTGCTACTTGAAATCTAGACTAGTATTTAATCTGCAAAAGTCAAGGTCCACTGGTGTGGATTAATAGATCAGATCAGATCAGATCAGATCAGTTCAGTCGCTCAGTCGTGTCCGACTCTTTGCGACCCCATGAATCGCAGCACGCCAGGCTCAGACTCATGTCCATTGAGTCGGTAACGCCTTCCAGCCATCTCATCCTCTGTCGTCCCCTTCTCCTCTTGCCCCCAATCCCTCCCAGCATCAGAGTCTTTTCCAATGAGTCAACTCTTTGCATGAGGTGGCCAAAGTACTGGAGTTTCAGCTTTAGCATCATTCCTTCCAAAGAAATCCCAGGGCTGATCTTTAGAATGGACTGGTTGGATCTCCTTGCAGTCCAAGGGACTCTCAAGAGTCTTCTCCAACACCACAGTTCAAAAGCATCAATTCTTCAGCGCTGAGCCTTCTTCACAGTCCAACTCTCACATCCATACATGACCATAGGAAAAACCATAGCCTTGACTAAACGAACCTTTGTTGGCAAAGTAATGTCTCTGCTTTTGAATATGCTATCTAGGTTGGTCATAACTTTCCTTCCAAGGAGTAAGCGTCTTTTAATTTCATGGCTGCAGTCACCATCTGCAGTGATTTTGGAGCCCAGAAAAATAAAGTCTGACACTGTTTCCACTGTTTCCCCATCTATTTCCCATGAAGTGGATTAATATATATATGTGATAAATAATTTCTGCAT
The DNA here is from genome assembly GCF_027580195.1 of Bos mutus. Lineage (NCBI taxonomy): Eukaryota > Metazoa > Chordata > Mammalia > Artiodactyla > Bovidae > Bos > Bos mutus. The sequence continues at coordinate 81,039,487 of NC_091620.1, read as the reverse complement.
TTAAGAAATTTATGATACTATGGGAAGTATAAGATGTTCACATGATATATAATTTATGCAAGACAGTGCAATTACCAGGCAGTTAGGGCATGAGATAAATATTTCTAACCTAAGATGGGCAAATAAAGTTGTTCATAGTAAATGCATGTTGACATACAAGGATATGTCACAGCTGAATATGATAAGGAGAAGGGTGGTATCAGCAAAGGATCAAGCAAGGGCTGTGTGTGTTTGGAATTGGCAAGTTGATATATTTCCCAGGATATTTAAATATATGTGAAAAAGCAGTAAAAGTAAGATTGGGTTTTCTTGTGGAGGATATTAAATGCCAGATTGAGAAGTATGGATCTCAAACAGTGTATTAATATTTTCATTTGGATTCTGAGTCACTACATCCATAAATCAAAACATAAACTTAAGATCTGGATCAGTTAAAAAGTGATGAACTTGTTTAGCTGAAAACAGCAGTTGTTCATTACATGCCTCTTTTCTTTGACCTGAGAAGAGATTTTTTGCAAAAGCAAATACGTAAAAAATTTAAACAGTTGGTTAAAATGATATGAACATCTTTATCAATCTTAATGACTTCATGTCTCTGAAAGAGGATTTCTCACTGTTAAAGCATCCCCTGTGATGATTCTCCAGGGCTACCCAACAGTATATATTAACAGGCTTTTGTGGTTTTCCTGCCCAGCACCTTTCCTTTGACTTCACTCCTGTTTTTCATTCTCCATTGTAGGGGATTTGCCAGTGAAAGCGCCCTGACCTTCTCTAACGTTGAGAGAGACACGTGACCCAAATGAATCAGATTCCCTGTCCTTGGAACTGAAATCTTGGCAGAGTGCCACCAACTCTGGAACTCTGAGGCAAAATACCCCAATTTGTAGCACTGTAAAAAGATAGTTCATTAGTTTCTATTACCTAGCCTCCAGGAGCTGTTCTACTTCCTGGGCTCTAGGACACTGGCTTTTCAGTTTTCTCATAATATGCTTCCAAATTCATTTTTTGCCTAAGTTTTCCCAAAGAGTTTTTGTGGCTTGCAACTCATGACATTGACTGGTAGCAGGCAATTTCTCATAATATAGTTAGGGAATTTCAGCGTGACATGCTATTGTTGATGGGTTATGCTTTGGACCCATTAATGTCTTGTAGGTAAGGTAACGATATAATTCATGATCTTAATCTGGGACACTTCTGAAAGTCAGAGAGGGCATCATTTAAAATTAGCTATAACCACAGTAAAGACCAAGACATAGGTCCTACTCTTACTTTTAGTATATCTTGTGTAAAAAAAAAAAAAAACTTTAGATAATAAGCTCTGGTTTGTATTTACACACCTTTGTTTTAAGAAGTAATAAAGAATGGGCTCATCATTGAACAATCATGTCTTTCTACAAAATTTTGAGTGTGCCACTCCTAAGATTCCAGAGTGGTGGTTTGCTATCTTGAGAATTTATCTGACCTTATAGTTCAAGTCTTCTGCATTAAAACATTATTGCTAAGGTTGTTACTGTATGAAGTAATAGAGGCGCAACAAACAAAACCACCAACAAAGACAAAAAGGTCTGGCTGATGCTCTCCAAAACATATTGGCTGTATGAGACAGCCCACACTCAGCCCATATTCTTTTGAATATGTTCCATTCTATATAGGTCAGTAGTACTCTTTGTTTTTTAAGGAACAGAAAAGTTGAAAAAGTCCTTTTAATAGTAAAATTCTTTTAACCATGCCTACCATATATATACATGCAAATATATATAATATATACACACACATATGTGTATACATATACATAAATACTGATCATAATTTTCACCTACTGAATTACCCAGTTTACACAGATATTGTGAATAAATTATGTGATAATGTAGGGATGTTCATACATGGAAAAAATTCCACAAAAAACCATGAAGAGAATAAAAGTACAGTTTTGTAGTGTAAGGATTAATTGTAAATATGACATCGTAATTCACTTTTTAGCTATTTTCCACCTTTAGGGTTTTTTTTTTTAACCTCGGAAAGACTTTTTTTTAATGAAGGAAATACAGTTGATTTACAATGTTGCATTGATTTCTGCTGTACAGCAAAGTGGTTCAGTTTTATATAATTTATGTGTGTGTGTATATATATATATATACACACACACTCAGTTGCATATTTTTTCCATTATGGTTTACCATAGGATACTGAATATAGTTCTCTGTGCTATACAGTACGATCTTGTCGTTTAGCCATTCCATATATAATAGCTTGTATCTGCTAACACCAACCTCCTAGTCCATCCCTGTCCCAGTCCCCTCCTCCTTGACAAGTCTGTCCCTGTGTCTGTGAGTCTGTTTCTGTTTCATGGATAGGTCCATTTGTGTCATATTTTGGATTCCACATATAAGTTATACCACATGGTATTTGTCTTTCTCTTTCTGACTTATTTCAACTAGTATGATCAATAGTTGCATTCTTGTTGCTGCAAAAGGCATCATCTTTTTTTTTTTTTATGACTGAGTGATATTCCATTGTATGTGCCACATCCTCTTTATCCATTCCTCTGTTGATGGACATTTAGAATGTTTCCATGTCTTGGCTGTTGTGAATATTGCTTCTCTGAACACAGGAGTGCATATGTCTTTTCGAATTATAGTTTTGTTTGGATATATGCCTAGGAGTTAGATTGCAGGATCATATGGTAATTCTATTTTTAGTTTTCTGAGAAACCTTCATTCTGTTTTCCATAGTGGCCACACCAACTTATATTCCACCAGCACTCTCCTATACTCCTACCAACCTAAGTGTTCCCTACCTTAGGACTTTTAAGTTCTGCTGCCTGAAAAGCTTGTTTCTCACTTTTCTTCTGATTCTAACCTTTCAGGTTTCCGTTTAAATATTATTTCCTCAGCAAAGTCTTACCTACCTGTCCAAATCTAAATCACATACTTCTGATCTTCAACATATCCTTAATTTTCCTTCATTGTAGAATTTGTAGTCATATCCTTATTTATATTATTATTCTATACATTAGAAGAATAGAATATACCTGAAAGCAAAGGTCTTGCCTGCTTTGACTCTTATTAGATGTTCATCAAATTTAATGAAACTCCAGCTAATTTCTAAAACTGCTTATTTTTTTCTTGTCATGTCTTGAGTCTGTTCCAAGAGCACATAAGCAAAGATTCAATAATGTACAGTCTTCTGTATGATTAAATTTGCTCCAAAAATTATGTATGTAGTTATCAAGTATTATCAACCACAGATTTTGTAGGCAATATTTAATTTCCTTTCAGTCAGAATAGCAAACAAATGATAAGAAAAATCATTAAAATTCAAACTTTATTATGTCATAATTAAAGTGGGCAAACTTTAGTGTTATTGGGATAATTAAAAACATGAGGAATAGGAACTCCCTGGCAGTTCAGTGGTTAAGACGTTGTCTTCCAATGCAGGGGATGTGGGTTTGATCCCTAGTCAGGAAGGTAAGGTCTCATATGCCTGGTGACCAAAACATAAAACAGAAACAATATTGTAAAAAAAAAAAAATAATGGTCCACAAAAAAAAATTTTTTTTAATCCAAAAACCATGAAAAATATATTGTGACCTGATAATGTTATCAGTGTTGCTATCAAATAATAAAATACTTGAATTCTGAATTCTCCCATAAAATTACTGGGAGAAAAAAGAGTGCTACTTCACAAATTTAAAAAATCTCCCATAGACCATAATTTTCTCCTTACTGGGTCTTAATGAAAAGTTACTTGCATGGTTTGTTTACAAACATTTTTTACATACATTCAGTGTCACTGAGGGAATCCATAATTCAAAGAAGACTATTTCACGTTTGCTTAGTTGACATTTTGATAAAAACACATCATATCAATGTAAATGGTTAATCATAAAGACAGAAACCAAAATAGCACATTTTTTTCATTGGCTAGCCATTATATTTGGAGAAGGCAATACCAGTACCCTTGCCTGGAAAATCTGATGGATGGAGAAGCCTGGTAGGCTACAGTCCATGGGGTCGCAGAGAGTTGGACACAACTGAGCGACTTCACTTCAGCCATTATGTAGAAATTGATATATATTTCAAACTTACAAATTAGATTGGTAAAAGGTGTACATTTATCCTTCTTTTGTCAAGGTAATGATCTTTTTTACCACCTCATGATTTTTAAATTGAGTCAAAGATGAGGAATATTCAGGAGAAAGCCAATTACTTTTTCCTTCCATGAGGATCTTCAGGGCAGATTTTGGAGGTATGGCATACTCAACAAAAATACTTAATTAGAAAAGTGTGAGTAGATGAACATCACTAAGACAATAAAATAAATTCATTTCCTTTCTATGGCTATAAGAGTAGTATTTTAGCATATGCTAAAAAGCTGTTATCCATGAATTTAGAGATGTTATTCAACATTGAACAATTGTTTGCCAAAGACAGTAGAGATTACTGTGAATTGACAAAAAGAGATAACGCAGTGTTAGCATAAGGCCACTAGAGGGTGAAATGAAAAACAGTCACAATTCCATATGAAAACATTTCTGCAAAACAACATTTTATTTAATCAATATATGACCATTTATTACACCTTAAAGCATTATTTACCTTCATAGAATTTTACCATAGGAAAATAGTCATACTTTGAGATAATTTATAAACACAGATGATTTTATGTTTTGATTTGAGCCACATAATTGGAAATATAGCTCTCCTTTGTTGTTAGTGTGACATTTTGTTCCTTATTTTGAAAGGGATTTATTTGAAAACAAACCAAAAGCTATGTTTTAGTTATTTTGATCATTTATTACTCAGATAAATCCAATAGAGTCAATTTAATAAGATAAACCAGTAATTACGTTAAATGTTTGAAGGATAACTCTGCACTCTGTGGTTGAAGGGAAATCTGGCAATACACTTGTGAAAAATGGTAGATTGGTTGGAATTCATAATAAATCCTAACTTTACTTTATAAGTATCAGAAAGGCCTACAGACTTCTTCAGAGTGTCTCCACTTTAGTCATAAATTAGATGTTTTAAATTTGACTTGATTAAGACTCGCGGCCAGATATCATTTGGTTCTTTTATTTTTAACCTGAAACTGCTGTTGGAAAATCTGTAATCTTCTATGTATATGCTTCCTTTTCAAATTGTACAAGTATTAATTTCATAGACTTATTACTGTTTTTGGTGATGAACCTGATGATAGTGCCAATGACTGGCATTATTGAATTAGGCAGTGTTTAGAGTCAATAATGATCTCTTTAAATGTACCAAAAACTATCCTGAGTGTGTTAGATGAATTAACTCATCCAGTCCTCAAAACAAACCTATGAGGTAGGTAGTATTGTTGTCTTTGTTCTACAGATAAACTAAGAAAGAGATTCATTAATTTGCTCAAAATCTCATGCCAGTATGTGGTGAGGTCAAGATTTTACTTTTTTTTTTTTTTTTTTGAGGTCAAGATTTTAACCCAGAAAGTTTAGCTGCTCATACGCTGATAAATTTTTGGCTTTAATTTTGTTTTTGTTTAGTCTCTAGGTCATGTCCAGCTCTTTGCAGCCCCATGGACTGTAGCCCACCAGGCTCCTCTGTCCATGGAATTTCCCAAGCAGGAATACTGGAGTATTGCCGTTTACTTCTCCAAGGATCTTCCTGACCCAGGGATGGAAACCGTGTCCCCTGCACTGGCAGCTGATTCTTCATTGCTGAGCCACCGGGGAAGCCCCTTGGCTTCAGTTACTTAGAAGCAGTTAAGTTCTGCTACGTGGAAACAACACACTGTTAAAAGTCATCAAATTCTCATATCTTACCATACAGTCTTAAAGTTTATGCCCATTTTTGGTTATTTATTATTCATTTCTATTTCTTAAATTCATAAGATCGTAAAACTTCCCAATGATATGACATATCTAAAAATCCTGTTTTCTGAATTATCAACCATATAGATTTTTAATTTCATGCCACATCTACACAGTATATATTACTCCATGGTCAGAAGAACTGACTGACTTATTCTTTTTTTTTTTTTTTTATCACCAAAACTATGATTTAATAGAAAAACCTGTAATCACTTTTTAAAATCCAGATGCACATAAAAATTATCTTGAAACTTTTCGAAAAGTACAAATGCCCAGGTATTGCTTTTTCTCTCCAGAGTTCCAGATATATTTCTAATGAGTAGTCATGTTTAAAAACAACTGGATTATATGATGATCTTTTACTTTAATCTAATTTGTTTCACTTTTTCTATTTCATATTCAGTGCTCCCATTGCATTTAGTTTCAGTTCAGTTCAGTTCAGTCACTCAGTTGTGTCCAGCTCTTTGCGACCCCATGAACCGCAGCATGCCAGGCCTCCCTGTCTATCACCAACTCCCAGAGTTTACCCAAACAGATGTCCACTGAGTCAGTCATGCCATCCAACCATCTCATCCTCTGTCATCCCCTTCTCCTCCTGTCTTCAATCTTTCCCAGCATCAGGGTCTTTTCAAATGAGTTAGTTCTTTGCATCAGGTGGCCAAAGTATTGGAGCTTCAGCTTCAGCATCAGTCCTTCCAATGAATATTCAGGACTGATTTCCTTCAGGATGGACTGGTTGGATCTCCTTGCAGTCCAAGGGACTCTCAAGAGTCTTCTCCAACACCACAGTTCAAAAGCATCAATTCTTCGGTGCTCAGCTTTCTTTATAGTCCAACTCTCACATCCACACATGACCACTGTATTCATTGACTGACTTATTCTTAATCTGTTTTCATATTTGCTTTAGCTATTCTGTTAAAGCTATATTAGAAATATTTAATTATATAAGTTACTTAGTGATATTGATTTACATTTATATTTTGATTCGTTACCTGTCTTGTCTTTTTTATTTAATAGTAAGGTTGATGATGCTAAAAGGTGTTTATATGATAACATGATACTGAGGCAGTTTCCTAATGTGAAAAAAACAAACACTGGATTAAGTATGAAAGATATGGATTCTGTTTCTGACTCTGCCACTTAAGTGGTACCAAGCAGATGCAACTTTTTGAGCTTCAGTTTCTTGATGTAAAAACAGAAGATAATTCCAACTATGGTAGTCCTATCACAGAGCTTTTAAGAAATAAAGCATAATTATATATTAGACAACATTTTTGCAAACTGAAAATGCAATGGTGTGTTTATTATCACTGCTTCAGTTAGTGTTAACTCACATAAACATATATCAAAAGATTAAAAAGGAGCATGTGACAGCTTATAATAACTGTTTGTAGCAAATAACTTGCGGTTTAGTTCTGTAAGCTATTAAAATCCGTGAAAGAGTACAGAAGGGAATAAGTTTTGAAGAAGTTTGGATTCAGATTATGAAGAGTTTTGAATGTCTAAGACTTCTGTCCTCCATCTAAGAGAAAATCTGACTCACTGAATGCTTTCCCACAGAATAATGTATAATACCTGTAGTTTAAGATTGATTTTACAGAAGTGTTTAGGACAGACTAACATTACTAAGAGTCCAAAAAGGAGAAGGCCAATTATAAAAGAGTAGGTAGGGCTTCCCTGGTACCTCAGCTGGTAAAGGATCTGCCTGAAACACAGGAGACCTCGGTTTGACTCCTGGGTTGGGAAGATGCACTGGAGGAGGGCAGGGCAACCCACTCCTGTATTCTTGCCTACAAAAATCCAATGGAAAGAGGAGCCTGGCGGGCTATACTTCACGGGCCTGCAAAGAGTCAGACATGACTCAGTGACTAAGAACAGCTCAGCACAGGTACGAGATAAAGAATGCCTGCATGCTATCGCAAAGACAGTTTAACTTTGAATAATTTGCTTCAGAATATTTGCTTCAGAATAACTTGAATATTAAGATTAGTGCTGTGCTATGCTTAGTCACCGGAGGAGGCAACGGCACCTGACTCCAGTACTCTTGCCTGGGGAATACCAAGGACGGAGGAGCCTGGTGGGCTGCAGTCCATGGGGTCGCTAAGAGTCAGACATGACTGAGCGACTTCCCTTTCACTTTTCACTTTCATTCATTGGAGAAGGAAATGGCAACCCACTCCAGTGTTCTTGCCTGGAGAATCCCAGGGACGGGGGAGCCTGGTGGGCTGCCATCTATGGGGTCGCACAGAGTTGGACATGACTGAAGCGACTTAGCAGCAGCAGCAGCATGCTTAGTCGCTCCAAATCTTTGTGACCATGCCCTCCTCTAAGGTTAATCAGTTCAGTTCAGTCACTCAGTCGTGTCTGACTCTTTGTGACCCCATGAATCACAGCATGCCAGGCTTCCCTGTCTATCACCAACTATAGGAGTTCACTCAAACTCATGTCCATCAAGTTGGTGATGCCATCCAGCCATCTCCTCCTCTGTTGTCACCTTCTCCTCCTGCCCCCAGTCCCTCCCAGCATCAGGGTCTTTTCCAATGAGTCAACTCTTCACATGAGGTGGCCAAAGTATTGGAGTTTCAGCTTCAGCATCAGTCCTTCCAATGAACACGCAGGACTGATCTCCTTTAGCATGGACTTGTTGGATTTCCTTGCAGTTCAAGGGACTCTCAGAGTCTTCTCCACCACAGTTCAAAAGCATCAATTCTTCGGTGCTCAGCTTTCTTCACAGTCCAACTCTCACATCCATACACGACCACTGGAAAAATCATAGCCTTGACTAGATGGACCTTTGTTGGCAAAGTAATATCTCTGCTTTTCAATATGCTATCTAGGTTGGTCATAACTTTCCTTCCAAAGAGTAAGCATCTTTTAATTTCATGGCTGCAATCACCATCTGCAGTGATTTTGGAGCCCCCAAAAATAAAGTCTGACATTGTTTCCACTGTTTCCCCATCTATTTCCCATGAAGTGATGGGACCAGATGCCATGATCTTCATTTTCTGAATGTTGAGCTTTAAGCCAACTTTTTCATTCTCCTCTTTCACTTTCATCAAGAGGCTTTTTAGTTCCTCTTCACTTTCTGCCATGAGGGTGGTGTCATCTGCATATCTGAGGTTATTGATATTTCTCCCAGCAATCTTGATTCCAGCTTGTGCTTCTTCCAGCCCAGGGTTTCTCATGATGTACTCTGCATAGAAGTTAAATAAGCCAGGTGACAATATACAGCCTTGACGTACTCCTTTTCCTATGTGGAACCAGTCTGTTGTTTCATGTCCAGTTCTAACTGTTGCTTCCTGACCTGCATATAGGTTTCTCAAGAGGCAAGTCAGGTGGTCTGGTATTCCCATCTCTCTCAGAATTTTCCACAGTTTATTGTGATCCACACAGTCAAAGGCTTTGGCATAGTCAATAAAGCAGAAATAGTTGTTTTTCTGGAACTCTCTTGCTTTTTCAATGATCCAGCGGATGTTGGCAATTTGATCTCTGGTTCTTCTGCCTTTTCTAAAACCAGCTTGAACATCTGGAAGTTCACAGTTCACGTATTACTGAAGCCTGGCTTGGAGAATTTTGAGCATTACTTTACTAGCGTGTGAGATGAGTGCAATTGTGCGATAGTTTGAGCATTCTTTGGTATTGCCTTTCTTTGGGATTGAAATGAAAACTGACCTTTTCCAGTCCTGTGGCCACTGCTGAGTTTTCCAAATTTGCTGGCATATTGAGTGCAGCACTTTCACAGCATCATCTTTCAGGATTTGAAATACCTCCACTGGAATTCCATCACCTCCACTAGCTTTGTTCATAGTGATGCTTCCTAAGGCCCACTTGACTTCACATTCCAGGATGTCTGGCTCTAGGTGAGTGATCACACCATTGTGATTATCTGGGTCGTGAAGATCTTTTTTCTACAGTTCTTCTGTGTATTCTTGCCACCTTTTCTTAATATCTTCTGCTTCTGTTTGGTCCATACCATTTCTGTCCTTTATTGAGCCCATCTCTGCATGAAATGTTCCCTTGGTATCTCTAATTTTCTTGAAGAGATCTCTAGTCTTTTGCATTCTTTGTTTTCCTCTATTTCTTTGCATTGATGGCTGAGGAAGGTTTTCTTATCTGTTCTTGCTATTCTTTGGAACTCTGCATTCAGATGCTTATATCTTTCCTTTTCTCCTTTGCTTTTCGCTTCTCTTCTTTTCACAGCTATTTGTAAGGCCCCCTCAGAATAGGTAAGTTTAAATAAAATAGGTAAATTTGAGTTTATTGTAGATAAATAAACTCTGAGTTTTTTTAGTTTATCCTTATTTTATCCTTTGAGTTTACTGCAGATAATTTAAGCTTTGAGTTTATTGCAGATAATTTAGGCTTAATTTAAAAGCAAGTTGTCTAGAGCAGATAATTGTCTATTAAAATCCTGGTAAACTGTATATAGTTTTGCTAATATAATTTGCTAATTCTCATTTTAGGGAGTTCCCTTGATCATTTAATTTTGAAAAAGCCCTTGTATTTCCACACGTGAGTAACAGTGTTTGATTAAGTGCTATATATTTATCATCTATCAATATTTTAGAAATTTGACTAAGCATAATTTAATAACAGTTTAACCCTTATGTACTTCAATACAAAAATGGTCCATAATATACAAAATATTAAAACATGAATATGAATACACATGCATATGCAGTCACTTATTGTTAATGCTGAGGATAATGGCATCAAACCAACATGAGTGATCACAGCAACTAAGAAGTGAGTGAGAGTATAAAAACAGCAGTTCTGGGTAAAGATTTTCCTGAAGAAAGCCAGAAAAACATTAGTAAGGTATTTTCACTTATATTTGATCATAAAGAAATGACAGGCTGGCAAGATTATCTTGGGAGTGAGCCATCAAAATACAATCAAGAAAGCAAGGGACTTTACAGACAGAATGAGCAAACCTTTGAATTAAGTATACAGTGGCCACAAGACAGAACACTGCATTTTCTGTCACAGCTTTTAAGATGGAAGGATAATGTATGATGACCTCAAAGAGACTCACTTTAACTGACTAACGCTTTCTGAGAAATCCATTTTGGTTTGTCTCTTCATGAATAATGAAACTGTTGAAGGAAAGGGGACCCCTTCCTGGGCCTGAAAGTGGGCTCTTGTCTAACACTCAGAAATGAATTGTTCGAAGAGACACATGTGCTGACAAAGCAAGAGATTTTCCTGGAAAGGGCGCCCAGGTGGAGAGGAGTAGGATAAGGGAACCCAGGAGAACTGCTCTGTGGCGTGCAGTCTCAGGTTTTATGGTGATGGGATTTGTTTCTGGGTTGTCCTTAGCCAATCATTCTGGTGGTGCATGCCTTGTTCAGCCAAGATGGATGTCAGCGAGGATTCTGGGAGGTGGTCAGACATGTGGTGTCTCCTTTTGATCTTTCCCAAACTCTTCCAGTTGGTGGTGGCTTATTAGTTCCGTGTTCCTTACCAGGACCTTCTGTCCTAAAACAACTCATGCAAATGGTTACTATGGTGCCTGGCCAGGGTCGGCGGTTTCAGTCAGTTTGCTTCCCCTAACAAAACCACATCTAAGTTTAGCTGTGCTGTGAAACTGAATCTCACTTATTAAATAATAAGTGACATCTATTGGCAAGTTAAGGAATAAACATGTTGGTACCCTCAATCTCAGAATAAACATGATTGATATACTCAAACTCTGTTAGATGTAGTGTGACTACTTATTCTGCATATTCTTTGAAAGATCAATTGATTAAATAAATCAGGATGAGTTCAAATATATGTTGGTTTAGATAAGGAAATCTTTGATTACTCATGGTTTCCTAACTATACGAATTCAAGTACCTTTAAAAGTCTTATGAAACTAGGAAACACCAGAAGTGGTCTTAACTAGCAATAGGATATATTGGTGGTGCTAATTTAAAGAAAAACTGTCTCTGTCATAACAGCTGGTCACTGCTGTGCTCAGACTCTCCACGCTATTGCTTCTCATTTAAACAGAAATGACTGATGTCTGTAAAAAATCGTTTTCACTGTTTAGCTGGCAGTGGATAAACCTGCTAGTTACCAGCCAAATATCGAGAACTTACGAAATAATATTTTTTCTGTTGTTGATTAGATGGTGTAGCTTTACCGCTCTGAGGTACGAGTAAAATTAGAAACTCTTTGGAGTTGATTTAAAATAAAATTCTTAAGGTTGGTTAGAGATAGAAATCAATCATTCTTAAAGTCATACTGTTCCACAAGCAGAGTTGTAAACAAGAGTACACATAAAAGGAAAAAATGATGTGGAAGTTTCTTGATACACTTTTCAGTGGATTCAAGAGGAATTGTAATCAACTTTGGAACATGAAATAAAAGATTGTTATTGTGCTTAAGAGAAAAATATAAATTTTAAATTAATATCTTCTCTGCAAAAAAATTAAATGTAGACAAACTAGACCCAATCTAAATTGATTCAGTCTATTAAAACGTCTTGTAGTGTCTCCAGTTGGAAAATCATTCTTACTCTATGTCTATGTAAGCCTAAAAACATGTTGTAAAGGAAAAAATTGTTTGTATATCAAGCACCTAAGTTTTTATCCTAAATAATCACAAATTTGGCTTATTCTCTCAACTGACCAGTCCAGGGAACTAATCAAAGGAATAAATGATTGTTGCAATGCCAGTAACATGTCCAACATCCCTTATGTGTTGATGATTTGCTCATGATTTTTCTGAATTCCTAGCCAGTAGGATTTTTTTTTTTTTTAAGTAAGCAAAATTGTGATTCCAGATGAGTGGGTTTTTTTTTGGTTTGTTTTTTGTTTTAAATAGGATTTGCTGGAAATAGCAGGCCAGTGGAGACTGAGGAGTCTTAACCTTTTTCTCTCACTTTCCTGCTGCATTATTTCTCTCTTCAAAATACATTGTTTTTCAAAATGGTCCTTTTTCTTGGCACTATGGGATTAAAAGGGAAAAGAGGGAACAACTTGTGGAAGGGGAAATTACCTGACAATCAGAAGTCTCAATTCATTCCTGTATTATAACCAACAAAAGCAAGTCCCTTAGCATGTCTGAGTTTTTGTTTCTTCATATGCAAAAGTAGGAGTTAGAAATTATGCTCTCTGAGGTTCTTTTAGCTCTGTAATTTATTATTCTGAGTATGTGAGAACAGATAAATCATCATATATTATTGAAGGAATATTTGTTACAACAGAATGGCAGTACTTTTTTCCTTCACAGAAATGTGTTAACTTCAAAGCGTAATAATTTGATTTGTATTTCTAATGTTTAAAAAAGTAGAATATAAACCCCAAACACTGGTATAATCTCTAGAGAGTTTTAGAAATCCTATTATAATATACCCTGTCTTTTCAAGATACCTCATTTTACCAAATGTTTGCGACTAACAGCTCTTTTTCCGGAGGAAATAACAGTTAAAATCAGTTAAGGCTTGATAGTGCTGAGTTTTTATAAGTTTTCATACAGCAAAAACTTAAATGGAGAATTATTGGGGACTAAATATTAAAAGCTAGAAAGAAATCATTGTTTTCATGACCTTTAGCTTTGATCACTGCGGTACATATATGTATCAAATAGACTGGAAATTTTATCGTACTTTCAAGCGTACAAGTTGGCCTGCCACAGTTTCATGGTTGCTGACAAAAGACATGAGACTTCTGTGTCAAAGACAGAGGACTTTATTCCTTGTTATATGAGCCAATATTAGAGTATTGACATTTATGTCTGTGTCCCAGTTTCAGCAGGGAGACTTGAAGCAGGGTAGATGTTATTCATGGGCTTCGCAGATGGTTCAGTGGTAAAGAATCCACCTGCCAGTGCACGAACCCTGGGTTGGGAAGATCCCCTGGAGTAGGAAATGGACACCCACTCCAGGATTCTTGCCTGGGAAATCCCATGGACAGAGGAACCTGGAGGGCTACAGTCCATAGGGTTGCAAAGAGTCAGACACAGCTGAGCAACTGAGCGCAAATGTTATTCATATACATTGTGGGTTACGTTACTGAGAGGAATCCTGAGCTTAGGGAACAAGTCCTTTAAAATGAACATTAAGTCTGACTGACCTTTGCCCCAGTAGGAGACATTATATATATTTGCATGCAACAGTAAATAAACCAGATTTTTGCTCCAGAGAGAGATTTCAGTTTCAAATATTATTCCCTGTATGTTCAGACATCCTTGGGAAGGTAGTTCAGAACAAAGGCTGTCAGGATGTACAGAAACCAAAGAGACGTGTGGAGAATTATTCCCAACTATATGTTAAATCAAACTGTCTATGAGTGACTTCCCTGGTGGCTTAGATGGTAAAGCGTTTGCCTACAATGACAGAGTCCTAGGTTCAATCCCTGGATTGGGAATATCTCCTGGAGAAGGAAATTGCAACCCATCCCAGTGTTCTTGCCTGGAAAATCCCATGGACAGAGGAACCTGGTAGGCTACGGGTCCATGGGGTCACAAAGAGTTGAACACAACTGAGCGACTTCACTTCACTTAACGAGTGACTAATCATTAAAGCCACATACAGTAAAAATATGTATTGTGTTATATTAAAACTGTTTACCTTTCAGATGTCAATCACAATTGGAATTTGGGATAATAGTGAGGTAGGAAATAAAGCAAACCCAAAATACTGTTTTAACTCAACTCTTTAAATAAGAGTTGACTATATTGTCAATGTCATCAACAAACTTCATTTTGCTGAATCATCAGTCAATCCAAATTCCTTCTCTTACTCCACCACTCTACAGCACTGACAAAGTTGACTACCTCTCAGTCCTGAAGCACTTCCTTCAAAGATATCCAAGATGTTACAATACCTTGATTTTACTATTACCTTATTGGTAGCTACTGTCTAGGTTACTTTACTAAACTTTATTCATCTGACAAAATTTTACATTTTAGTGCACCTGTCTACTGATATAAAAAAAGACAACCTAAATTTGAGAGTTATGTTTTATCTGGTGGACCATTTCTGGGGACTTTAGTCCTGGAAGATAAAACGTTCAGCTTATTCTGAGGGACTGCTCCAAAGAGACAAGGTAGAGGGAGTCAGGATATATAGAATTTTTTTGCAAAAAAAAAAAAAAAAAGGCCAGGTAGCAAAAACATCAAAAGATTACTGTTAATTAAAGCAAACTGGATATCTCAAGTTAAGGAATCTAGTGCTCTTCTATGTATGGGAGGATACAAGATTCTTGGCTCACTGAAATTATTCCTTTGATATGCACTTAAGCTATCTGGGGCAAGTATCCAGTGTTTTCTCATCCTGAGTTTCATGAGGGTGCCAAGGGTGGTTGCAGTGGCTGACTGCTAGATGGACTTGGCAGTGGGCAGCCCATTTGTCTCCATCCTGGGTTCCATCAGGGTTCACCATCAGGGCAGCTGTAATGTGATGGCTTGATGGCTGCAACATCCTTTGTTTACTGATATGGCTGGCAATATTTTTCATTTACATGACTTTGGATAAAGTTGTTAGCCCTCTTCTCCATCTAACTTTGTCCTAGGTGGTCTCACTCAGTCCCCCAAATTAAAATTGCCAGCTGAGAACCCTTTCTAGATATCTAGGCTCGTATATCCAACTCTCTATATTTCTACTGGGATACAACTGGTATGTCAAACTCAGCATATCCAAAAAAGAGTTTTTAATTAACCCCAGCTCAACGGGATCAATTTCTTCTTAATAATTCCCTACAAATATCAGCTCGTTTGCTCAAGCTCCAACCACACTCAGAAGTTACATTTGGATTCTCTTTTCCATATCCTTGACAAATGATCCGTTAGTAAATCACATCGGCATCATCCCAACATAAACCTGTCATCTGACTGCTTCTAACCATCTTTCACACACAACTATTATCCTAGCTATTATCATTTCTTGCCTGTTCATTAGCTTCTTAAAATGCTTTTACTCTTGGCTCACTGTAATTCATCCCTATATGGCAACCAGTTTGACACTGGATTAAGTATGAAAGATGTAGATTCTGTTTCTGACTCTGCCAGCAATGCAGGAGACCTGGGTTTGATCCCTGGGTCAGGAAGATCCCCTGGAGTAGGGAATGACAACCCACTCCAGTATTCTTGTCTGGAGAATTCCATAGTCAGAGAAGTCTGGCAGCCTACAGTGCAGAGGGTCACAAAGAGTCAGACAGGACTAACACTTGGACTTTTCACGTTTTTCCTTAAAAGCTAAATGTTACATTTGACAAAATGTTAGTCACGACAATAAAATAAACATAAAGTTTACAATATTTTTGTAGATAGAGAAACCTTCCACAATATTGTGTATCAATACTTGCGCTAAGTAAATGCTGGGGTTGTAACAGTGTGATCCTGGCCATTTTAAAATGGCTTAAAATTTTCTCAGGCTTAAAAACCTTACTATGACTTGCAGTTATCAATAGAAATAAAACCAACTCCTAGTAGCCTCTAAGACCTTGTAGCTTTAGTTAGTGCTTCTTTCTTGGTCCTCTTCTCATGCATTCTCCCTGATATTCTCTGAACTTCAGTCACACACACTGTCTTTCATATGTTTGTCAAGCACATCAAACTTCCCCATCTTGGGTACATTTCTCTCGGTCTTCACTTTGCCTAGAATACTCCTCCTCTAGATTTCTACGTGGCTGTGTCCTTCTCATCAGTCACATCTTGGTTCGATTTTATCTCAGAGAGATTTCTTGGAGCTCCCACTCCTTCCAAACTAGCCATTCACTGTAGCAGACACTCTTATTTGCTTATTACAAAGTTCTTCTTTGGTAACAGAACCTTCACATTCACTAAAAATTTTAGAACAAAGTCTTCAAGGGAGACTGGACCCTTCCCAATGCCAAGGCATGACTCAGTTATTTTAAAACATAAGCCTATCAAATAATTCACAGGAAGCTCTGGATGGGGGCAAGGAATTGTACTTCTAGAAAATTGTATCTCTTAAAAAAAAAAAAAAAAGAATGCTCCCTTTACTACCCCAGGATATCTAACATCTGAGACACTCTCAGCTATTTTGAAATCCTGAGGATATCTAGGCAAAAATACTGGCAAACGTGCTGAAAATGGCAAAGAAGAAAGCATTTCTATAAATGATGAGGCAACTGAGCTTTTGAATTAATCATCCTGGAACTTTTCTAGACCCTGACTTCATATTTTGTGAGATAATAAATGTCCTTACTGACCAAAAAAATTTTTTTCTGGTAACTTGAGACAAGAAATATCCTGACTGCTATATCAGATAGCCCATTGTCCCGTGTTTTCTTCCCAGCACTTTTCTCAGTGAGGCTAGGGAAATCTTTATCTTGTTAATCCTTATTTGTATAGCACTCGGGATAGTGCCTTGACATAGTAGGTACTCAGTAAATATTTTTAAATTAAAGAAAAAGAGTAAAACAAAATCAATGTTCAATGGAACTTATATTAAAAGGAATTTGAAAAAAATTTCATACACACTTGTGTGATAGATGTAAAATCCTTTAAAATATGTTACAGAGCTTTTTTGTTTTACCTTTCTGTCCTCTGTAATCTCCTCATCAGCTATTTTTGTGTGTTGGTTAGGGCAGGGAGAGTAGAGGGGGTAAGGAATTAGGGTTAAGGAAAGAGAAAGACATAACTGCTCAACTTTTAAGACCAAAAGTAATTTATGGGGTATTTGTCTTGCAAGAAACTCTCTAATCTCCAAGTGTTTTGACAAAGAAAGGGATTTTATATGTTCTTTTCTTGAAAATATTGATTTTATTTATTTATTTGTGTCAGGTTGCAGCATGTGGGATCTAGTTAGCTGACTAGGGATCAAATCCACGCCCCCTGGATTGGGAGCACAGAGTCTTAGCCACAAGACCACTAGGGAAGTCCTGATTTTCTATATTCTTTAAGTGTCTGTAAGCATACTAAGATTTCAGCCCTCTCAGCGGGAGTGTTAGAGCTCTTGTAAGATAGAGAAACATCAAGAAAGTGAAGTGGCATTTGTGGAAGAAAATGTTTTAAAGAGGTTTTGAAGGTAGGCAGCAAGGAGAAATTACAAGAGAGAAAAAAGAAAAATATTTTCCTATTCTCCATGAGATTGTGTGAGTTTGAAAAACACTGTAGATGTATCAAGACAAGTATCAGAAGAAATGGAAAATATTTGAAATCAATAGCTCACTTTTTTGGGCAGTCATAGAAAAGGTTGAAAGGTAATTGGAGAATTTTCCTATGTGATCCATCCCAAGCATAGAAGGAAGGGACGTGTCTAGATGGAGGTACCCCAGGGGAATGGAAGGTTGGTGTAAAAGGTAGAAACAGAGGTTTTCCACAAGCAAGGACAAATGCTTGAAATGCAGAGCTTTAGAGAGTGTCAGCAGGGTGCAACAAAGGATCAGAGCCCATCTCACTAGAAACATGGTGAGACCAACCGACCCACAGTGGAAGCCAGTAAGGATCCTCCAAACAGTGTATAAATTTGTGGCTACCTCTTTGCCACAAATGTCTATCCATAGTCCAAATCTCAAAAATGTCTGTCTGTAGTCCAGACCTCACTTTTGAACTTTAACATGCATACCCAATTGTCTACTCAGCATTTCCATTTGGATGACAAATTGAAATCTTGAAACTAACATGCCCCCTCAAAACTAGCATACCTAGATGGGATGCGGAGGGAAGTGGTAGGGGGGCTCAGGATGGGGAACACATGTACACTCATGGCTGATTCATGTGAATGAATGGCAAAACCACTACAATATTGTAAAGTAATTAGCCTCCAATTAAAATAAATAAATAAATAAATAAATAAACTAGCATACCTAAAATGGAAATCATATTCCTTACCCTTGCATTTATTCCTCTTCCTGCTTTTTCTATCTCAATAAATGTTCACCTTACTCACTTGTTCAGTTGAATGTCTTCAACCTCATTCTTGACTCCATTCTTTAACTAATACTTAATTTCAAATCCATTACCAGGTTTGACCATCTCTAAATTTAAAGCACACTCAAAATCTGATTGCTTCCCACCCATGTCTTCTGCTCCCATTTGAATCTAAGCCACTATCATCTTTTACCTGATAATGTCTTAACTGTTTTTTTTGCTGATGCTAGTTTTGCCTACTTTAAGTCTATTCTGCACACACACACATCTGTCAATATGATATTTTCAAGATATGTCATATCATGTCTCTTGGCTTAAGCCCTACAATAATTTCACAGTGTGTTCACAATATAATATCCAAATCTCTCACTGTGGTCTAGGAGGCTACTCTTTATCTAGTCCTTAGTACATTTCTGATGCACTCACCAACTACTGCTCACTCTGCTAGAGCCTCACTGACCTCATGATTATTCCTTTGTCAAGACAAGATATGCCTGCATTAGGGTCTAAGAACCAGTTCTATGGGTTTGACGTTTAGTGGTCCCTTAGCTTGCTCATTTACTTCATTGAGTTCTTTGATCAAATGTCCTTTCATCAGCAAGCTCCTTTATGACCACTATCAAAGGAGGGCAAACATATATATTTTTACTACCATAACGCCAAAGCTTTCCCTTACAATTCTTTTCACTGCCAACCAGACTATAGTGTATCAATTGCAAATTGCAATCCTGTTATAGAAAATATAAGACAAACTTAGACAATGAAAGCTTTTATTATTTAAAATATACCAGTAAGTTATGTAGAGTTCAAATGAAGGAGAAATCATTTCCAATGAATGAAATGTGAAAAATATTTAGTAGATGGCAAATAAAACAGACCTTGAAGAATTCATACAGTTTATCAAGACCTAGTCAGAACCTAAATGTCAATCAGGTCCAAGTAATGAATTGTAAAAATACTTAGAAGTATTCATGTGTCTCCAGCTTCTAGGATACTAGGTTCTATTATCAAAATATTGGTTTTCATTGGAATTTTAAGATGAGAAAAGGCAAAGTGACAAAGGCTAAAGTCATAAAGTACCAGGTTACCAAGGCAACAATATAGGGATGAAGAAGCAAGAATGTTCTTTGTTTTACAAGACTCTGGAAACTAAAATATGATAGCTTGGTATATAAGAAAATGTAACAGTCCACTTTATAGGTTTATGAAGGAAAAAAATTAGAGATTTGAGATTGGTTTGAGGCTGACATGCTCAGATTTTGGACTTTTCCTGTTACCCTGCCAGGAAACAGGGCGCTATCTAGGATCCAGGGCTAAGTGTTTTGGTCTACTTGGGCTATGCTATAGCCCAAGATTCATATGCTGAAGCCTTAACTCCCCATGTGACTGTGCTGGAGATGGTCTTTAAGGAAGTGACTAAGGTTAAACAAGTTTGTAAGGGTAGAGCCCTTATCCAGTAGGAGTGGTGTCCTGGTACAAAGAGGAAGAGACATCAGATCTCTTTCTCTTCCATGAGAGGACATAGCAAGAAGGGAGCCACCTACAAGTCAGGAAGAGAGCTTTTACCAGAACCCAACCATGCTGGCACCCTGATCTTGGACTCCCAGCCTCCAGAACTACAAGAAAGTAAATTTATGTTTTTGAAGCCACCCAATCTATAGTATTTTGTTATGGCTGCCCAACCTAACTAAGATGGCGCCAATCAAAAGTCTGCAATTTCATGATGATCCACATGCCAAAATGAACAGACAAGTCAAATAAGTGAAAGTCACTCAGTCGTGTCTGACTCTCTGAGACCCCAGGGACTGTAGCCCTGCCAGGCTCCTCTGTTTGTGAAATTCTCCAGGCAAGAATGCTGGGTTGGGCTGCCATTTCCTTCACCAGGGGATCTTCCAAACCCAGGGATCAAACCCAGGTCTCCTGCCTCAGAGGCAAATTCTTTATCATCTGAGCCATCAGGGAAGCCCACAAGAGTCAAATAAGAATTCCAATATTACTACATAAATTCTTCAGATAACAGAAATCAGGCAATTCTGCGAGATCATGGGCCTCCTAAATGGCATTTCCCTACAGTCTTCCTGCTCACTGATAGGACCTGTCCAATGCAGAGTGATGGCTCTACTGCGCCAACCTAATCATGACATTGGATTGCTTCTTCAATAACAGCAAGTCTGTGGCACAAAGTTAATACTGATCCTGGCAAACAATGTCCTTTGTGATCTGGCCCCAAAAGCACTCAGGATTCATTTCCTGCCATTTCCAGAAACACCCTAATTATCAGCCTAAAGGAACTACCTCATATTTCCCAAGTTGCCATGCTGTTTTCACAGCTTTAAGCTTTACACCTTGCCTGAGAAACCTCCTTTTCTTCCCAATCCTCATCCATTTAAAAAACTATTCATTTTTCATGTTCTGGCTAAAATTTTGCCCTCATTCCTAACCATATAATTGTACCTTTCTTCACTGCATCTTGAACATTAGTCCTGTATATATAATCAATTGCCATATCTGGTCCATGTCCTTCCCTTTCCTGGACTTACTTAAGAGCCTCAATGTTTCACACATTATTCATTGATCTGGAAATTCTCTCTCTTTTGTGCTTCTCTGTTTGGCTTAATAATTTTTTGGAAAACCTTCCCAGTCTCTTAAAATTAGCTGGTCTCTCTGTAAATATCCTTGATCCCTTGCATCACACCTTGATTGCAATGTTTTTATTTGCTATTTTCCTCAGGCTGGAATAATGAATGAATAGCATCTATTTGCTAACTGAATTGCTTAGTTCAGCAGCCACAATGACATGTGACTAATAAACAATTGAAATCTAGTTAGTCTAGGTTGAATTATGATGTAAATGTAAAATATGTACTGTATTTTGAACATAGTACCAAAAAGAATATAAAATATCACAATAAAATTTTTATATTGTTTGCTGCTGCTGCTGCTGCTAAGTCACTTCAGTCGTGTCCAACTCTGTGCGACCCCATAGACAGTAGCCCACCAGGCTCCCCCGTCCCTGGGATTCTCCAGGCAAGAACACTGGAGTGGGTTGCCATTTCTTTCTCCAATGCATGAAAGTGAGAAGTGAAAGTGAAGTCTCAGTTGTGTCCGACTCTTAGTGACCCCATGAACTACAGCCCACCAAGCTCCTCTGTCCATGGGATTTTCCAGGCAAGAGTACTGGAGTGGGGTGCCATTGATTTTAACATCTCAAATATATTGAGATAAAATATATTATTTAAATTAATATCACTAATTTTACTCCCTTTAACCTGGCTACTGGAAAATTTTAAATGTTCATATATGCCACTCATTATATTTCCTTTGGATTGCTACTACTGTAGCTCATGGTCTTCAGGAATAGAGAAAACATTTTATTGATCATAAATTTATCATATGGCCAAAATATTTATTGAAGGAGTCAGCTAATAAATGGCAAGTAATCAGTAGAAAACACCTGCATTCTTTAATTAGCAACAAGTAATTTGCACAAGTTGTATGTTACTAATCCAGCAAAGTAATTTTAAATCCATCATGATAATATTTTTATATGCTTTTTTATATGCTTATAAAATGAAAGAAATCAGGGAAAAAGAAACTACCCTGAAACCCTTATGATGGTACAGTTCTGACTCTAAAATAAATATACATCCTGACTTTTCTTTAATATATTTTTTAAATTTTTTATTTGAATCTATGTTTGGGGGGCAAATCTAAATGTGCCTGTCATAGGCAGATGCTTCTGTTCTCTAAGACTAGAGACATAGGAATCAGTAGGTGGTGGTGCAGATGGCAAAGAGAGGGTGGGGTGACATTTCAAACTGTGGGCGGGACTAATGCAAATTTGGCAGCCCAAATGGAATTTTTGTGGGCCTGATCATTTTTGTAAGACTCTTGCTTCCCAAACGGTCTTTGCCTACCCCCAGGAGATATATATATATATATATATATATATATATATATAATATATATATATGTGTGTGTGTGTATATATATATATATTTTTTTTTTTGCTAATGAGATGAGATTTCATACTTCTCTAACATTGGACATTACAGGAATTTCTATGATAAAGAATATTAAATATAGATAAATAGATTTCATTCTTTCTCAAGCATTATTAAGATCATATATGCAGATGGTTTCAATAGAAAGTGCAACTTATTTCATCTGAATATTTTAGCCATTGTCACTGGAATTGAAGAGCCATAGAATGCAAATGGTTTGAGAGAAGTCAGCCTTCACACCAAGCTTTGTGGCATGACTCAATACTGTTTCCAAAGTCATGGCAAAAGAATTTCATCTCTATGTTCTTGATCCCTAATCTTTTAATAGAGAATGTCCTCCAGGTTGACAACATCTTCATATAGCAATGATGTGTTTCCAACTGTCTAACCATATCCCACTGTGTTAAATCTTTTTTTTTTTTTTTCCCTTTATGTGCTTGATCATGGGAGGGCCAATTATGGTATGGTACAAAAACTTTAAAAAATTCTAAGTTTTTGCAAACTATTATTTCCAATGTTCTCATCTATGTAAAAATATGAGAAGTTTCAAAGATGAAACTTAACTGGCTGCTATAAAACATTACATGTCTTTAAACTTAGCAAAATACTGTAGACCATTAGGTTTTGAATTCTAGGTAAATTTCATTTTAAGCTCTTGCTGTAGCAGGAGAAAAAAAAGATACTATCAAGTGTAACTGAGGCTCTGGAATATCCCATATTCTTAACACATTGTTAGTTGGATCACAAAGCATGATAGCTACTGTGAAAATAATTTGACATTGTCTAGTAAAATTGTGCATTCCCAGCTACTCAACAACTCATTCTTAGGATTGTATCTTGAAGAAATTCTCAAATACATGAGGCAAGAAACAGGTGCAAAAATGTTCACAGAAACACTATCTGTGAGAATAAAGAATTAGGAGGTATGTAAGGATCTATCAACAATAAAATAATTCAAAGAATTGTGATAAATGTATGCAATGAAATGTTAACTAGCAATAAAATGAATGCTCTTTAGCTAAACTTAGCATGAATCTACCTTGGAGTCATGAGATTAAATACGGAAATAAGATATAGAAGACTAAATACAGTAAAATTCCATTTATATAAAATTAAACATGTACCATAAAACAATACATTAATTTTAAATAAAGACATAGATAAAATTACATAAAAATTGGGAGTTTCCTGGTGGTCTAGTAGTTAGGACTCAGCTCTATCACTGCCAGGGCCCAGGGTCCATCACTGGCTGGGGAACTAAGATCCTGAAAATTGTGTGTCATGGCCAAATTAAGAAAAAAAAAAAGCTTAGAGAAAAGATTATGGCAAACTAAAAGTTAGATAACTGTGAATTCATGGTAAGTGAGAAGGGTTGATGGAACCAGGATGGGACAAGGAGGGGCTTTCAAGATATTCTGGTAATACTTTGTTTCCTAAACTGAGTGGCAGGAATGGAAGTGTTCAATTTTTTATTACTGATTTTAGCTTACAATCCATAATAAATGTTTTACTATTTTGTGCATATCAAATATTAAATTTAAAATAATTTAAAACATGGAGTTATAAAGGAAAAGAAAGAAAGAAGTGAGAGAGGAAGGAAAATCATGGACAAATAAAGATGAAAAATAAGGACCAGGAGAGGAGTAAATTAGTTGAGCAGTCTGAGCAAACAGAAATCCAAAGGGAAAGTTGAAAATAACAGGAAAATGTTGGTCACGATGACATATTAACAATAACATTAAAATGATGATGACAATGATGATATAGTAGCTAATGTTTATGGAGTAGCAGTTATTTTCCAGACAGTGTTCTCAGTTTATGTACATTAATTCATTTAATCATTTCCAAAACTTTATGGGATACGTCTACTATTTCTATTTTTCACATTGCTAAACTAAGCAAATAAAATCTGAGTAAACTTGAAAAGGTTTCACGCTGATAAGTGGCAGAAGGGGGATTTTAATCTCATTCCAGATGGGCTGCTTCCTTCTTCTTTGGTTGTTTTAATTGAGGTCTAATTGACATTTAACCTGTAAGTTTCAGGTATATAGCATAATGATTCAATATCTGTATATATTGTAAAATGATCATCACAATAAGTCTCGTTAACCATCCATTTACCAGACATAGTTATAAATTTCTTAACATCATAAAGTCTGCTAGAATCATGGTCTCCAGATGAGTGATTGATTTTTCATAGTCTATCTGGAAACACTTCCATGAACCTCCCTCAGTCTGTCCTATACTCTACTAGGTCATTTCTGGGAATTTTGTTTGGTCTAATAGATTTTAGGCAGACTGTGTGAGAGGCTATAAGATTAAAAGTCTGTTCAAGCTTCTATTTTCACCTTTTAAGAAAGTTTCCTGCTCCTTCTCAAGACTAGTCATCTTCATGAGATACTGAGTTTGGAATCTGTAGCAAAGGTATTAGATCACTTATAATAAAGGCATTCTTGTGCATTACTGTATTTCTATTTCAATTCCTTCTTCCGAAACAAAGAGTAAGTCTTATGTGATGTATAGGATTTTCTGTGTGTCACATAATCTTTCATTAAAGATTAAAATTGGATAAAACTATTTCCCATAATTTTATCTCAGTCTTAACTAAAAGCTTACTCAGGATGATGCCAAGCTTAGAGATTTATACACAGAAACAATTACAAATTGTTACAAAGAAGAATGACAAGGTTCTATATATTTTTCTGAAATGTCACTCTGTGTTGTAACTGTCTCTTATTTCTTCTATCACTGTGATGACCTTATTCTGTGGAATTATGTATGCTTATTAATATTTTATCAGTCTTGTTAGCAGAAGTCATCATAAAATTATATGCGACTCACCAAGTTGGGGAAAAATAATCATAATAATCACTGAAACTAAGTCACCTTCTCTTTATTATTCTATCCTGTGGTTCTACAGCCCATCTACAATGGGATTAAAAGCAATGATTATGCCTTTACCAGTCTAACTTCCTTTAGAACCTAAGTTCCCTCTTTAGTATTTCCTGAAAAGTGTGAATAAGAATGTGAAGCTCTAAAGAGCAAGATGGAGTAAAAACACCACACAGGCTTTAAGTCAGTGACCTCTGTCTATTTTTAGTTCTGCTATTTGACAGTGTGCCTTGCTAAACAAGTTTCATAATCCCTGTTTCCCTCAACAAATCGTTTAAACTTAGTTTCAATTTTCTCACCTGTGTAAGGAAAATAAAGACCTCCTTCATATGGTGGGTGTGAAAAGTCAGTGAGATGACATATATATATATATATGTAGATATACAGATGAATAGACATAGATACGCAGAGTCAGACACGACTGAGTGACTGAACTGAACTGAACAGATACATACATATAACACAGTGTATGACTTGAATACTTGTTAGTTTCCTTTGCGGTTGTTGTTCAGTTGCTCAGTCATGTCCGATTTTGCAACCTCGTGAACTGCAGCTCTCCAGGCTTCCTTGTTCTTCACTATCTCCAAGAGTTTGCTCAGACTCACGTCCATTGACTCAGTAATACTATCCAATCATCTGTCACTCCCTTCTCCTCCTGCCCTCAATCTTTCCCAGAATCAGGGTCTTTTCCAATGAGTCAGTTCTTCACATCAGGCGGCCAAAGTATTGGAGTTTCAGGCTCAGCATCAATCTCTCTTCAGTGAATTTTCAGGACTGATTTCCCTTAGTTTGGACTGGTTGGATCTCCTTGCAGTCCGAGACTTTCAAGATTCTTCTCCAACAGCACAGTTCAAAAGCATCAGTTCTTTCTTGTTCAGCCTTCTTTATGGTCCAACTCTCACATTCATACATGACTACTGGGAAAACCACAGCTTTGACAATACAGACCTTTGTCAGCAAAGTAATGTCTCGGCTTTTTAATACGCTGTCTAGGTTTGTCATAGCTTTTCTTCAAAATAGAATGAGTCTTTTAATTTCACGGCGTCAGGCACCATCTACAGTGGTTTGGAGCACCACCCCCCCAAATAGTCTGTCACTGTTTCCACTGTTTCTCCATCTATTTGCCATGAAATGATGGGACTGGATGCCATGATCTTCGTTTTTTGAATGTTGAGTTTTAAGCCAGCTTTTTCACTCTCCTCTTTCACCTTCATCAAGGGGCTCTTTAGTTCCTTTTCACTTTCTGTCTTAAGGGTAGTGTCATCTGCATATCTGAGGTTATTGATATTTCTTCTGGCAATCTTGATTCTAGCTTGTGCTTCATCCAGACTGACATTTCACATTGATGTACTCTGCATATACGTTAAATAAGCAGGGTGACAATATACAGCCTTAACATACTCCTTTCCCAATTTGGAATCAGTCCATTGTTCCATGTCCAGTTCTAACTGTTGCTTATTGACCTGCTTACAGGTTTCTCAGGAGCAAGTCAAGTGGTCTGGTATTCCCATCTTTTGAAGAATTTTCCGCAGTTTGTTATGATCCACAGAGTCAAAGGATTTAGCATAGTCAATGAAGCAGAAGATGTTTTTCTGGAATTCTCTTGCTTTTTCTACGATCCAGTGGATGTGGGTAATTTGATCTCTAGTTCCTCTGCCTTTTCTAAATTCAACTTTAACATCTGGAAGTTCTCGGTTCACATACTGTTGTAGCCTGGCTTGGAGAATTTTGATCATTACTTTGCTAGCATGTGAAATGAGTGCAATTGTGCGGTAGTTTGAAAATTCTTTGGGATTGGAATGAAAACTGAAAAGGCAAATAGGTTAGTTTCCTTAACTTCCATTAATTCATTTAGATTTTCCCCCCATAGTAAATATATGTAACCTCAACATCTCTAAAATTATATAGATAAAAACAAAATAATGAACAAAATATCTTCCAAGGATCTGTGAGCAGTATTACATTGCTAGATCCTCACCTTGGCAGCCTTTAATTTCCCACTGGTTTCATCAGTGATCACTGGACCCTGTCAGGTAATCTCAGCCTTGCCAGTATCCTAACAACCACTGGTTAGAGGCATTTTTACAAAATCTCACTCAACACATAGAGACTTTGCTTGTAGTTGTTCTTTGAAATTGTGCCTAGTTGTTCCCAATGTGCCTCCATCTTACTTTAATACTTTTTGTTCTTAATTCCGGTAACCAGATTTCTGATCTCCAGTATTTATACTTGCCCCCAATCAATTCTCTTCAGAACTGCAAAGGTAAAGCTTTTAATTGTGCATATCTGATCATTCAATTCCCCAACTAAGTCCTTCAGTGACTTTTTATTATACTAAGATAAAATCTAAAACCCTTCAAGATTCTCTATAACTTTTCCTATTTTCTTCCTTTTCAGCCTCATATTGAATCACTTCTTTGTTTATTTATTTACTGAAGACCAACAAGTTTAGCTTTAAAATTTTTTTTCCTTGAATGTGACAAACTCTTTCTGCCTATTTCATTGAACTGCTTTCAAAAATGTCTCATTGTTTCTTTTTTATTTTCAGCAATGTGCTATGTGCCTAAATGTGATTTTCCTTTTAAATATACTAATTGAGTTTCACAGTGCTTCCTAGATTGCTGCTGCTGCTGCTAAGTCGCGTCAGTCGTGCCTGACTCTGTGTGACCCCATAGATAGCAGCTCACCAGGCTCCTCTGTCCCTGGGATTCTAGAGGCAAGAATACTGGAGTGGGTTGCCATTTTCTTCTCCAATGCATGAAAGTGAAAAGTGAAAGTGAAGTCACTCAGTTGTGTCCAACTCTTTGCGACCCCATGGACTGCAGCCTACCAGCCTCCTCCGTCCATGGGATTTTCCAGGCAAGAGTACTGGAGTGGGGTGCCATTGCCTTCTCCCCTAGATAGCTGAGCTGACATCTTTCCACAATTTTAGAAATTCTCAACCATTCTCTGTCCTTTCCATTTCAGACTCCAATTACATGTGTGTTAGACCTTTTTCACTCTGTCTTGCATGTCTATTCATATACTTTTCTTTTTAATCTGGATAGTTTCCATAAGTCTGTATTCCAATTCCTTAGTTTTGTCTTTTGCGTATTTAATACACTGTTAAATGCACCTCTTTTTCAGTTATAAAATTTTCCTTTTAGTTTTTGATTTCCTAGAAAAAATTTTCTGAATCTTATTTTATTATGCATGGTCTTCTCTGTTTTCTTGAATACATTAATAATATTTGAATGCTATTGTCTGATATACCCACTATTTAGAGCACTGTAAATCTATTTGTATTTTCTTAAATTTTCTAAATGTTTAGTTATGTGATTTGATCTTTAACATCTCTAGAAATGTCTGACTAAATACTGGACATTAGGCATTGAAAAAAATGGAGATTTTAAATTATGTTATCTTCTTTTCTAAGAAAATATATTGAGACTGATCTCCTCAATATAATCACAGACTTATGGGTTGAAGTTTTGATGGTATTTTGTTGACTTCTGGATTTCTCCTGGAGCATATTCCCCTAGGGCTTTAAAATGAATGTTTGAGATCTTTTTCTGGCAGTCTAGACCTCTAATTCTTGTCCTCTAGGCACAGTGAAACTATTGTAACCTCTCTTAGGGTTTTCAGAAGCGTTCGTCTTAGTTTATTAAACTGATCATGTGTCAAGCACAATTCTCCAAACGTCTCTTCTTATCAGGATCTTTGATCTTAGCCCCAGAGATCTCCTTCCCATGCACACCCCCCGCTCTCCTACTCCCTTCCAACCTTACAGGACTCCTGAGATCTCTAGTCATTTCCCTATCCTTCAGCAGTCATCTTTTGCCCAAGAAAAGTCCATACTCTTGGACATTTGCTGAGGAATATTAGCGCATCCCTCTACAGTTCCCATTTCTCCAAACTTCTGGCCTCTTTACCATGGTTGGTTTTGAAGATCTTTGGTGCTTTCTGAACATTTTATGTGACTTTTTAAGTTGTTCTTAATAGAGACTGGTATGCTACAAGCTGCCTCATTCTATCAGAATGGGAAATGTGCCTCCACGCCTTCACACAATTATCCTTTCTTTGGGATGTCTCTGATCCACTCTACCTAACGATCATTCTTCTTCTGTATGTCTTTCTCTGAGAAATGACTTACCCGTATTAAGTCTTATTGTTGGATTCTCTTATAGTACTTCAGATTTTTCATCTGTAGCACTTCTCAGCTCTTGTAATTGTATGTGTGACTTATTTAATGCTTTTCCTTGACAAAATTGTAAGGTCCACAAGGATAGGGATCCCTGTGCTTTTTTTTTAAATGTTTTTTCCCCCAGAACCTATTACGGTGCTTGTGTTTTCCTGACCTTTCTATCAGTACATATTCAAGTACTCCATTCTCCAAAGAATCAACATTTTTGCTTGCTACTTCTCCTCTGAGATGTAGCATAATACCTCAAAACCAGTGGTTTTCCATCCTGGCTGAGGACATCGTCCTAGTTAGCAAAGCTCTTATAAATAAGAAAAACTTTAAAATACTCTTTTTCGAATATGATGAATATGTATTAGTAGCAAAAACAGTTCACTGTCTAGCAAAATGTGTAGATCTCCTTTCATAGTATAAAACTGACTTTAGAGAGGCCATGCTATGAAAAGAGACTAGACTTCCTAGCCTATCTGCATCTAGAGAGGATCATGTCTCTCCACTGAAAAGTGAACAGAAATTCTGTGACGTGCTCTTATACTAAATCTTTTTAGAAAAAAAAAAAAAAAAAAAAGCCTGCCTTCTCCTCCCCATCTCCTGCTGGTGAGTTTCAGGGAGGTTGGGACCACAGCTTGAAAACATCTAGGTGAATCCCCATATTGTACTGTTAGCAGAGTGAGAAAAAAAAAATGCCCTTTTTTTTTTTTTTTTTTTGGTGAACCACTGAAACATATGGGGTTATTTGGTGAGACAGTGAACATTCTCAAACTAATGCAATTACGGATTCTTTGAGCTGGGGTGATACCAGAACCAAAGCCTAAAATATGCAGCATTGGTTCAGTGGTCAGGAGGTGGTGAGCAAAGAAACTGATCTAACAGACTAGGAAAAGAGACACATATTATGCAGATTTCATCAGGGTATCACTATCAAAATGTAATAAGGAAACTACATAGCTACCAGACCTATAGTTCTTTCTAGAAAAGAGATGGGGGGAGGGAAAAACCCATAATAAAGATAATGGATGGTTCTTGTGTGACTTAATGGAATTTGATAAGAAGGGCTCATGAAAGAACAGAGTGAAAAGTTCAGCCCTATGGCAGAGATTAAGAGTATTTCAGTCCAAAGATGTTTATAATCTCATGTGGTCATGTGGTCTTAATGCAGCTTATATTAAGGGAAGAGGGAGAGAAATAGAGAAGGAAGAAAAGAAAAACAGTAAAGCTGGTTTGAGTATGATATCTAAGAACTTTTGAGTATGATAATGGTAACTTGGGTACTAATGGAACTAATTAGATCTGAAGTCTCTAAATTTTTAGATAATTTTATTGTTAAGAACAAAACATGAGCCTGGCCTAAAAAAATTTTTTTTGAAGTTTCTATGACCTGCTAATTTATCGTAATAGGAACTGAGATCCAAAATCTATTGCTGTTATACCAGACCACCTGACCTGCCTCTTGAGAAACCTGTATACAGGTCAGGAAGCAACAGTTAGAACTGGACATGGAACAACAGACTGGTTCCAAATAGGAAAAGGAGTATATCAAGGCTGTATATTGTCACCCTGCTTATTTAACTTACATGCAGAGTACATCATGAGAAATGCTGGGCTGGAGGAAGCACAAGCTGGAATCAATATTGCTGGGAGAAATATCAATAACCTCAGATATGCAGATGACACCACCCTTATGGCAGAAAGTGAAGAACTAAAGAGCCTCTTGATGAAAGTGAAAGAGGAGAATGAAAAAGTTGGCTTAATGCTCAACATTCAGAAAACTTAGATCATGGCATCTGGTCCCATCACTTCATGGCAAATAGATAGGGAAACAATGGAAACAGTGGCTGACTTCATTTTTGGGGGCTCCAAAATCACTGCAGATGGTGACTGCACCATGAAATTAAAAGACACTTACTCCTTGGAAGGAAAGCTATGACCAACCTAGACAGCATATTAAAAAGCAGAGATATTATTTTTGTCCACAAAGGTCTGTCTAGTCAAGGCTATGGTTTTTCCTGTGGTCATGTATGGATGTGAGAGTTGGACTACAAAGAAAGTCGAGCACTGAAGAATTGATGCTTTTGAACTGTGGTGTTGGAGAAGACTCTTGAGAGTCCCTTGGACTGCAAGGAGATCCAACCAGTCCATCCTAAAGGAGATTGGTCCTGGGTGTTCATTGGAGTGACTGATGTTGAAACTGAAACTCCAAAACTTTGGCCACCTGATGCGAAGAGCTGACTCATTTGAAAAGACCCTGATGCTGGGAAAGATTGAGGGCAGGAGGCGAAGGGACAACAAAGGATGAGATGGATGGATGGCATCACCGACTCAGTGGACGTGGGTTTGGGTAGACTCCAGCAGTTGGTGATGGATAGGGAGGCCTGGCGTGCTGAGTTTCATGAGGTTGCAAAGAGTTGGACCCGTCTGAGCGACTGAACTGAACTGATTATAGATTACCACAAATATAGAGACTTAAAACAACACAAATTTATTATCTTAGAGTTTCGGAGGCCAGAAATCCAAAATGACTCTCACTAGACTAAAATAAAATACTGGTAAGCCTAAATTCCTTCTGGGAGACGGTCTGTTTCCACCCCGCAGCCCCGGCTTTCAGCATTAAGAGACCCTTGCATTCCTTAGGGCATGTTATTCTTACTTTTAAAAGCTACTGGTGGATGGTCAAATCTCTCTCATTCTGCATTATTTTGACATTGGCTCTCTTGCAGGAGAGACAGGTCATCAAAATTTGTGCTCCATCTTCTGTTGTATTTATGGGAAGTTACTGCTCTGACAGAGATCTTCATCTGTCAACCTCCACTTTCATGTAGGCAGGGCCATTGGACTAGTTACCACAAAGCAATGAGAGAAGTAGCTGTTAAGAAGTGGAGATTCCTTATCCAGTCTGCCTTTCTTCTGTTTGGATGCAAAGGACTCCAGGGCTCTGGGTAACAAGAGCTAGGAGCAGGAATCAATCTGTTTCCTTTAGTTACCACTAAGCACAGTCTGCTTGGTGATAAGCAAGCCTGCAATGGATTACTAAATGAGCAAAAACAAAACAAAAAACCTTGAAGTCCTTAGATGTAAAGTTATATTTCTCACATAAATCAATGTTAACCTAATATAGAATTACCTATATAATTAGTTAGAAAAACAAACAAAATGAAAATACACCTTAATCTTATAAACCAAAACATTAACTTAAGAGGATGTTCATTTTTCCCCCCACTGAAATACCAAAATTTTACAGAGCATGATTTCATAATTAGTTCTGTGTCTATTTTAATGAATGCCAAATATGTGATTATTTAGGTACAAAAATGCCTATTCTGTTGAATACTCCTTTAAAAGTAAAAATTAGATAAAATACATTGATAGAATCTAGCATGATCCCCAATTTATATTTTTAAGGGTCTTAGTTATATTAAGATATATATGAATATGATCCTATCATATCAACTCCAATATTCTGTGAAAAATTTTGTATTAAAGGAAAACATGTATATATATGTGTGTGTATTATTATTAATAATAGTATTATTGTTTTATATAAAAGAAGCAGAACCAAATTTCATAGGTGATAACATTTGGAAATGTTGAGTATATCATAGTAAGAATTAACCTATTCAGTTTTATAAACTACAGCTAAAGTAGCCCTAACATTTCAGGGGCTCAATTTTTTTTTATGATATCAAGATACTTTAATAATGTTACTTATAGTTTAATTTAAACCCCAGAATTACCTTGCTGAGTCACATAATGCATAGTAAATGTAATAGTGAATAATCAAATAGTTACAATAACGGTGCTGTATTTCTTATAAATTAAAACATATATATATTTTGGTTTTGCAGATGGTTTTCAGAAGTCACAAAATCTAATTTAAACTTCCAAATCTTACAGTAACCCAATCCATGTATTTACCAGTGCCAGTCTCCATATTAGTGTGCCTACCTGTTTATTCATATTGACATAATACAAGTAGGGAGCAAACATCTATCTTCAGATGATACACATTTCTTTGGAAAACCTGGGGAACTAAAGGAAAAGGAAGACTGGATTACAGTTCTGTACTTTCTCTATCAAATCCTTTAAATTTTATAACCATATTTTTTTTGAGCATCCAGATTACTTTTATGCCCAAGGGCATTAAGGACAGTTCTTTTTTTTTTTTTTTAATCCAATAAGGATTTTTTTTTTTTAGTTTTTGCTCTCTGAAAGGATTCTGTGTCCTATATGAGGCTCTGCTGCTGCTGCTGCTGCTAAGTCGCTTAAGTCGTGTCTGACTCTGTGCGACCCCATGGATGGCAGCCCACCAGGCTCCCCCGTCCCTGGGATTCTCCAGGCAAGAACACTGGAGTGGGTTGCCATTTCCTTCTCCAATGCATGAAAGTGAAAAGTGGAAGTGAAGTCGCTCAGTCGTGTCCAACCCTCAGAGACCCCATGGACTGCGGCCTTCCAGGCTCCTCTGTCCATGGGATTTTCCAGGCAAGAGTACTGGAGTAGGGTGCCATTGTCTTCTCCGATATGAGGCTCTAGGTCTTATTAAAAAGAGTGAAATTGTCCTTTAGGGTCACATAAAGTAGATTTGAGAAACAGCTAATAATAAGACTATGTTTAAAGCACTCTTTGTTAATAATGTTTCTTGTTGATTATTGTTCTTACAAACTTATTTTCATGGTAAATTAAAAATCTTAATCATTTCATTTCAGAGTGAAATGGTTACAGTGATTTAAATCTGTACTGACTTTCTTTACCAAAACAAAAATAATTTTTCATAGAACATGGAAATCTCCTTTCAAGGTGATAACTAGTTCAGCTGATAAAACAGTTTTTGATAAGAACAAACGAATATTTGTTACCTCTCAATGGGAGTGGTATTTCCACCCTAATAGCTTGTGCATTTGAATATACTTCTTAATAAACCTAATGTAATAAATTTGATAACAGTGTTTTAAGCTAAGTAGGGGAGGGAGGTGATGTTGAGGGTATATGTTTGGAGAAGAGTGAGGTCTTTGACATATTCCAACTCTCATACTGAAGGGTGACCTTCCAACTTGGCCTCACATGTTGCTAGAGCTATTATAGGGGCATGCCAATATCAGTTAATTTGAAACATGAAAGGAAGCAGGAGATCTGATGGCAATTTAGCTCAGGAATTAGTATGAAGGGTATCATCTGGTAGTAAAACTCCCTTACTGAATCATCCCTCTCACCAGGTACCAAGATAATCCACCAGTGTTCGCAACTTTGCTCTGAGTTGGTTTATCAACTTACAGAATTTGTATTCAGTATGTCATCCCCTTTCTCTACTTTTCCCTGACTCACCTCACATCACTTTCCACTTACAAACATTTAATTTATGAGTAAGCAGCAGAATTTCCCTGACCTGCGAGATCACTATCACTTGTGAATTTGTTAGACATGGAGACTCTCAGGCCCCATTCTGGTCTATGGAATCAAAAATTCAGGGCTTGGAACCATTTATGGTTTAACAGGTCTTCCAGGTGTTTATGATGCCTAATCAAATTTGAGAACCACTGATTTGTGTGACTGGTACAGTACCTTCAGTGTTACCACTATAGCTTTCTCCTGTCATTAGCATTTTTTTTCTCTGTAACATCTCAGTCCAGCCTCTATCTCAGGAAAGTGATTATGGGCTGAATATGTCCTTTGAAATTGCTTAGGAGGGATAAATCCTCTTCTCTATGAATTCACACCTCCCAGGAATTGATCTTGGCTCTTAGGAGGATATTTAGAAGAAATTTCAGTTATGCGAGATTTACTTTAAATATACAGAATACCAAATTTTGATTAGTTTTTCTTGCATGTAATACTTTTGGTTCATTTACCTTCTGTTTTGCTTCTTTCATAATATAGGTATAGAGTGTAATTCACAGCCCAGGTACTTAACTAAAGGCAGTATTTTGTATAAAACTTGTGATGTAGTAAATACACATACACACACACATAGATTATATAGTATATATGAGCTGTAATTCAGGTAAAGTTGATATGCCATTCACCCATGTAAAATGTACTATTCAGTGGTTTTTTAGTATATTTACAACGTCGGCTGCCATAACCACAATCAATCAAAAGTTCTACACAATCTAATGTTCTAAATCTTAGAACATTTCATCACTCCAAAAGAAACCCCATACCAATTTGCAGTCACTCCCCATTTCACCCAACAACCTAGTGTAGTCTGAAGTGACAGTATTTAGACATGTCATGTATTAATACATAGAGTTACATTATTTAGCCTTTTGTGACTGGCTTCTCTCACTTAATATATTTTCAGGGTGTATCCATGTTTAGTATGATCAGTACTTCAGTAGTTTTTATTGCCAAATAATATTTCATTGAATGGGTATACCACATTTTATGTATCTTTCAGTTGATTGACATTTGGCTTGTTTCTGCTTTTTGGCTATTATAAATATTGCTGCTCTGAACATTTCAGGTACATGTTTTTCTGCAGACACAAGTTTTCATCTCTTTTGGATATATACCTGGAAATTGAGTTGCTGGGCATATGGTAACTCTATGCTTAACCTTTTCCAAAGCTCTTGCCCATCCGTAGTGTAATTTACAATGGTTTTTGACCTGGTATTCTGGATATAAGTTTCAAGTTCTAAAACTTTGTTTTTAGCACCAAAGGGCATGATGTACCTTGCCTTAAGGCTAGAA
Organism: Bos mutus; assembly: GCF_027580195.1. Classification (NCBI taxonomy): domain Eukaryota; kingdom Metazoa; phylum Chordata; class Mammalia; order Artiodactyla; family Bovidae; genus Bos; species Bos mutus. The sequence goes on along the minus strand of NC_091620.1, from coordinate 81,003,054 downwards.
AATAAGTGGATATCTCATCTAATCTATGTATCACCTACACACACACACATTTCACTCAATTTCTGGATGGTGAGTAGAAACATATATAAATTTATGAAGCTTATGATTCCTATTAGAATATATAGCTCTTAGCAAGTTCTTAATGACGAATAGATGACTGACTGAAAGAATAAAATATGAACAAATTAATAAAGACACATCTAAGTTTCTAGTTTACATCAAACAATATACTATGTTCTTTATGTACTCATGTATATACGCTACATGTGTGAAAGGGAAGACAGGGCTTTTTTTCTTAATGGGATACAATAAATTACTCTTTATTTTTGGCTGCACTGGGTCTTCGTTGCTGCACATGGGCTTTCTCTAGTTGTAGTGAGTGGGGGTAAATTACTCTTAATGCTGTTAATGAGATTAAGTGATGAAAATAAATCCACGTTAATCAATAGGTACTTCCAAGGTTATTAATTTAACTGTGTTTGAGGTCTGTTAGACTTTGTGACTAGAAATGGTAATTCTATACACAGCATTTGAAGCTAAGTGGGAATTTAAATACATGCTCATGTTGCTAACTAAAATTCACATCTCTCTATGAGAAAATGCAACCTGGGTTTCAAAACACTGATATAATTGTTTGAAACATATTTATAAGTTGGAGATTGACTGTATTTTCAGATTACTATTACTATAATGGTGTTTAGAAAGTATTTTTACTTGTTTTTAAAAAATTAATTAATTTTAATTGGAGGCTAATTACAATATTGTAGTGGTTTTTGCCATTTACTTAAGTTTTTAACAAAACTTCTAAGAGAAAGCACTTGATTCAGTAACTGTTACTATTTTATTGAGTAATAAAATGACAAATCCTCCACATATGGTAGATTTGAGGATCTCATAGAAATTATCAAAATAAAATGCATTTAGTTATGAATTTTATTGATCTTTTTTCTGGTATTTTCATATTCAGTTTTTAAAGCTTCTTATTTACTTGATCAGGGTGAGATTGTTTCATCTCTATAAAATGTTTCTGCCTTTCTCATCTCCATTGAAAGGCTCAAAAATCAGTACTATGAAGATGTCCTGGTGTCCTACTGAGGTATTGCTGTTTATGGAAAAACAGTACATAAAGCAATAAATAGCTCTAGCCTGAGATTCAATGTAGAAGCAGAGCTGATGTATCTGATGAATGGCAAATGCCATTTACAGCCTCATATCCTTCAGTATCATAAATACTAGTCTCAATGTAAACATGGTAATACAAAATGAACTGTATAGTATATACTTTGGAGAAGGCAATGGCACCCCACTCCAGTACTTTTGCCTAGAAAATCCCATGGACGGAGGAGGCTGGTAGGCTGCAGACCATGGGGTCGCTAGAGTCGGACACGACTGAGCGACTTCACTTTCACTTTTCACTTTCATGCATTGGAGAAGGAAATGGCAACCCACTCCAGTGTTCCTGCCTGGAGAATCCCAGGAACGGGGGAGCCTGGTGGGCTGCTGTCTATGGGGTCGCACAGAGTTGGACACTACTGAAGCGATGCAGCAGCAGCAGCAGCAGTATATACTTAAATGATAGAAATGAAGAAGTAGGTGCATATGCCAATCTGAATTATAATTTGTTTTTATGACTCTATCAAGAGTGAGCTCAAAGTAATTATTTTTATCATTTAAATTTAAATAGAAACTTTTATAGTGATTAGTTGCTTGAGGTGGACTATGTGAAGGATATAGGCTAAGGTTCTATATTTGGCTATACCCTAGTCATCAGTAATTAGTATAAGTATCAGGTTGTTAAAATTTGTTTAACATTAATATTACTTTGATTAACATATGCTACATGTCTACATAGCTAATACTTGCAGATCTCATAAAATACTCTCTTAGTTTAAATATGTAATAACTGATATTTTAAAAAATAGAAATGATAGTGAAAACCTTTTTACAAAACTGAAAGCCATTGGACCATACTCTTTATTTTTAATTTATTTTTTAAATTGGGGTATAGTTGCTTTACAATGTTGTGTTAGCTTCTGCTGTACAACAAAGTAAATCAGCTGTATGTATACATATATCCCCTCCCTCTTGGACCTCCTTCCCACCCTATGCCCCCATTCCACCCATCTAAGGTCACCACAGAGCACCGAGCTGAGCTCCCTACACTACATAGCAGTTTTCCCTTGCTATCTGTTTTACAAATGGCAGTGCACAGATGTCAGTCCCAGTCTCCCAATTCATTCCACTCCCCTCTTCCCTCTCCCCTCACTGTGTCCACAGTTCATTATTTACATCTGCATCTCTATTTCTGCCCTGCAAATAGGTTCATCTGTACCATTTTCTCTAGATTCCACATATATTCATTAACATTCAATATTTGTTTTTGTCTTTCTGATTTACTTCATTCTGTATTACAAACACTATGTCCATCCACATCTCTACAAATGACCCAATATCATTCCTTTTTATTGCTAATATTCCATATCTTTATCCATCCTTGATGGACATTTAGGTTACTTCCATGTCCTGGCTATTGTAAATAGTGCTAACAATGGGATGCATGCATTTTTTTGAATGATAGTTTTCTTAGAGTATATATGCCCAGGAGTGGGACTGCTTGGTGATTTGCTTTTAGTTTTTTTAAGGAATCTCCATACTGTTCTCCATTGTGACTGTACTAATTTACATTCCCACCAACAGTGTAGAAGAGTATCCTTTTCTCCACACCCTCTTCAGCATTTATTGTTTGTAGATTTTTTTGATGACGGCCATTCTGACTGGAGTGAGGTGATGCCTCATTATAGTTTTGATCTGCATTTCTCTAATAATTAGAGATGTTGAGCATCTTTTCATGTGCCTCTAGGCCATCTGTATGTCTTCTTTGGGCAAATGCCTATTTAGGTCTTCTGCCCATTTTTTGATTTATTTTTTTTGATACTGAGTTTCATGATCTGTTTGTGTATTTTGGAGATCGATCCCTTGTCAGTTGCTTCATTTGCAAATGTCTCCCATTCTGAAGGTTGTCTTTTTGTCTCATTTATAGTTTTTTTTGCTGTGCAAAAGTTTTAAACTAGGCCCATTTGTTTATTTACATTACTCTAGGAAGTGGATCAAAAAGATCTCGCTGTGATTTCTGTCAGAGTGTTCTTCCTATATTTTCCTCTAGGAGTTTTATAGTATCCGGTTTTACACATAGGTCTTTAATCCATTTTGAGTTTATTTTGTGTATGGTGTTAGGGAGTGTTCTGATTTTATTCTTTTACATGTAGCTGTCCAGTTATCCCTGTACCACTTATTGAAGAGACTATCTTTTCTCTATTATATATTCTTGCCTCCTTTGTCATAGATTAGGTGACCATAGGTTACATGGGTTTGTCTCTTAGTTTTCTATTCTGTTCCATTGATCTGTATTTCTTTTTTTGGGGGGGGGGGAACATATCCTTTAAATGGTGAATTATATGATTTTTTAATGATCAGTAAAGCTATTAAAAAGAACAAAAATTGGGGGAAATAAAGACCTTATCGTGTATTTCCAGTATCTATTTTTTTTCCAGTCATATTTGCCTACCTAAATTGACCCTTGAAAACCACTGATTTATTGAGATAATTTTTAACTTAATTAATTTTGGGCTGTGCTGAGTCTTCATTGCCTTCCCCAGGTTTTCTCTGGTCGTGGTGAGCAGGGGCTACTCTCCAGTTAGGCTGCTCATTGCAGTAGTTTCTCTTGTTGCGGAGCACAGGTTCTATTGGTATGCGATTCTTAACCACTGGCCTACCAGGGAAGTCCATAACCTGGCTACTTTTAAAGTAGAAAAAGAAAAAAAACAAATAGAAAAAGAATTTTTTTTTCATATTTTTGTACATTCATGAAGATTTGTATCATATTTGTATCATATTTGTTTAGCAATAACAATTTTAGATGATTAAATATCGAAATCAGTGATTTGCCCTACTCTTTTGTGTCATGAATGCTACAAGTTTCATTCTCAGTTTTGGCCTTTATGTTTCTGTCTCTGCTCTACTTCTTTCTTCTTTGCATTGTGTTCATCTGTGTTACAGGAATAAACCCATTCTTCCTTTCACATTGCTCTTCTTCATGCATCCATTTTTCTCTTCTCTGGATAATTTTTCTTTGCATCCCTTGATTTTTTTCCCACTTTTCTCCTTGTTACTTAAAAAAAACAAAGTCCCTCTTGTGGTATTGTGTTAAAGACAGTCAACTCTTGTATGTGGGGGAAGAAAAAAAGATCAAAAGAAGGGGTGGAGAAGGGGCGGAGTGGGGGTGGTTGGTTGACTTGGGGAAGAAAAGGGGAAAGAATAGCAGAACCTTCTGTTCCTGAACAGGGGTGAATCATGGACATTTGTTAAGGCTTGAATTGAAGTTTTGTCACCAAGTTGTAACTAAGTTTATGATGAGGGTTCATCTTTGATAAGTATTTTGTTGTAGTTGAAAGGGAAACATTGTACACATTTTGAGGGAAAAAAAAAAAAGAAATTTAAAGGAAATGCATGATCAGTCCAATAAGTAGGAAATCCAAAAGTACTCTCATAATCTTTTGAAAACCATCAGGTCTTGAATATAAAGAATTTTTAGATACTAACAGAGAAAGATATAGAGATGAGTGAATCTACATAGTCTTCTCAACCAAAACATACTTGTTTTTAATACAAATGACTACTACTCACATGAATGACATAAGTATTTCACTATCAATGGCAGCTAGATTATGAAATGTTATTAAAATGTTATAAAAACAAAGATCTTTATTTTGAAGTTATTCATTTGATATTTTAAAGTTATGCATTTAACTTACAAAATTAATCTGCATGTATTCTGACAGCATTAATTCTATCCATAAAATGAATGAGATTCTGGCAAAAGATAGATTGATCTCTGTGTAACAGAAAGACTGGCAGTAATGTCTAGGTAATAAATAGGCTCAGCTTAAAACTCAGAATTTAGTTTACCATTTTACATTGGACTATCATCACCCAGGTTGGCAAATTTATGAAATCAGTTCTCTTCTTCTAGCTGGTTATGGACATTCTGAGAGTACCATATTCTTTAAGAACAAGTTACCTTAGAATAAAATTTAAGGAATTTGAATAAGAAAGAAAAATCAACTTATATAAATCCAGTTGTGCACAATGCAAGCTATCTTTAGTATTGTTCTTAGTTTTGGAGGTATAAAATGTTGAAATATTACTGATTTAATTATGAAAAAACAATAGGACGTTTGATAGCATATGACAATATCGTTCAGTCTATTAGGCATTACAGTATTTCCTCCCCAAATTACCATAAACCCTATTATATCCCACCACCTTATATATCTTGAAGAAAATACTGTTATTATATAAATATGTTTGCTCTATTGATTTTCCAATGTTTCCTGATACCCAAATTAGAAGTTTATATCTTCCATTTGCAATAAGGGAGTAAAAAAGACATCATATCATTGTTGTTTGTCAATGGAATATGGGATTTTAACTCTTAAGTTTATCTTCTTTGTACTAACAGTTGGCATTTTAATAACCTAAATCTAAAATATGTGGCTCCAAAGTCAAATGATTGATCTTTTATTTTCTATCCCATGCTCATTTCAGCAGGAGAAATTCCTAGCAACACCCTTTTGTGGTGCTTCTGTGGATACTCATCTAATTAATTATGTGTACAGAAAGTGAATCTGATCCCTAACATATCCATATGTTCATAGAAATATGCTGGGTTATAATGGTGTTTTATTATATAAAGTATATTTAAAAATCTAGTGTCAGAAAAATAATATAAAAAATGATTTTCCTTTCTTTCTCATGGAAGGCTACATCCATGAAATTAAAAAACAAAACAAAAAAAGAGCATCAAGAGTTATTAGCTTTGATTATTTCAAATGTTACTATCTACTTATTATTAACCACTTCACATTGTGTTTTTGTTGTTAGTGAATACTTAGATAAATAACTGAATTGTCTACATTCTTTTGTCTCTGTAGGCCTAAGTAAATGGATTCTATATACTTTGTGTTATAAATTATAGTTCAAACAACAAACCCCACCTCTATTTATGGCGAAGGATCTTACTATGAAATCTAGATTTTGGAGTCTGAGTTTTGTTTTTTTTTAATGGAAAGTCATACTGTAGATGCTGACTTTTTCTGAGATGTGTTTGAGTTTAATGGTGGAGGAAGAGGAAGAGCAAAAATAAAACAAAAATTAATGAAAAATTCTATGATTAGTAGAGACTGAAAAAAAGAATGGCCTAAACCTATTGCTTGTTGAAGATACAATGATGTTTTAAATGCAACAGCTTATTTTTCTACATACTTAAGTTAGCATAAATTTGCTAGCAAGAGACTCCTGTGGGGAAATGATAAACTTCCAATAAATACTTTTAACTGTTACTTTGTGTCCATTTTAGAAAAGGTATTTCCTCAAAAGCTTAATGTGGTTATCTGTCAACAGGTGTATTATTTAGGCCAAGGAAAAATGTCTTCTAAATATTTGTCTTGATTTTGGGAAGTATTTGACCATACCTGTTCATCTAAGACAGCGTCTGTTCCACGTTGCTTTGTATCAAGGCCTTCATGTGCTGCTTCAGTTTGAAAGTACTGAATGTGAACGCTGACTTAAAAACCACTCCACACGCGCTTAACCATTCTCCTGGGAATTGATGCTTCTGAGTTGCTTTCTTTCGTATTCCCATCTCCTGAAAACATTCCCCAAGGACACAAATAGCGGAAGCTTTCTTTCCATTTGTCTTTAACTTTGCTTTCCTCAGCACACATCTGTGCAAGGCAGCGTGACAGGACATCAAATCAGAAGTATTTCTGATGTGATTCTTCCACATATATTGATCTTAGAACCAGGTCTTTTACTCTATTTGCATATAAAAAATATTGATCTTAGAACCAGGTCTTTTACTCTATTTGCATATAAAAAAAAGAAGGTCTTTTGTCACACTTTTTGCCTTAGTTTTCTACAGATATGACAAGAAACTAAAAATTCATCATTTCCTTTAAAACTTTTCTAACTAAGGAGGATTATTTTCCTTTCTAGTGTTTGTACATGAGAGGGGGGGAAAGTGAGGGGAGGAGAGGCCATTTTTAGAATTTCTTTGTCCTTTTCTTAATCTCAAATGTTGAAGAAATTAGATTTGACTTACTGAAAAATAAATAATAGAAAGCATGCTCATACATACAAGGAAAAAATTGGGAACATCCAACAGAAATAGAATTTTATGCTAGCAATACACACAGTATAACCTAAAACAAAAAGGTAGAAAGAGGAAACATTTTATGGCTGTTCTATTCATATTGTTTTTTGTTCATTCTTAATAAAAATGAAATTATATGAACAAATTAAACATTTACATATTATAGCAATTGATGGTTAGCTAAAAGTGACAGATTATAAATATGAGTAAAAGTGCTGTGCATGAAATCTTTAAAGTTTATTAAAGGAATGATTAAATACAGACATCTAACTTTTCATTAATCTTTACTTTCTTTTTAGAATATTTCCTCCTAAATGAATAGTAGATACTGGTTTCTTATATCTTTCTCACTTAAAGCCCATAATTCAAGTTTTATCATCAATCCTTATGGTATATAAACATTTTATCTTGAATGGCAAATTTTGGTGACTTAGCAAAATTTAATTAAAATTGATAGGCTATGATCTAATCTTCATGAAATTTTCCAAAATAACACAACTGGACAGAAACTGTACATTATAGAATGCTATGGTTAATCAATTGACACATAATGCTGTATTGTGAAAATGGTCTTGGTTTAGTTTTCATACAAAAGAAACAAAAGCCACATTTTGAATATCATCATTAAAAAGGTTTAGATTGATAAAAAGCAATTAACACAACCGAGGATTAAGCAATGATTTCGGCTTACAGATGACAGTCAACCCCATCAGAAAGAACTGTAGATGTAATATCTTTCTTCAACAGCTTCAGAAATGAGAGAGCACAGTGTTTCATCAGAGTGATCCAAAGGAATTGAGATTTGGCTCAAAGGCCAACGAACTTAATAATGAAGGCTGACTACCTTCTCGAGAAGTTTATTACATTCTTTTATTCCTTAAGCTCTTTCTCTTAAAGATGTAAAATTGGAAATGGTGTACCTTAGTAGGAAGTCTGAAGTCATTATTGAAATAATTATTTCAGAATTTATTAAAATATTTTTCTGCAGTGTGGCTATTATACCAACATATCATGTAGACAGTAATGGGCATCTGATTCTGCCATTCTTAATCCCCATGCTGGGGAAGAAAATTTGCTTTTTAATCACTAAAAATTGGAAAAAAAAAAAAAAAAGATGGACTTTACTATTTTGTTATCTAATTTTGGAGAAGAAAGCTATCTATGGTTATATAAACTATCTTTGTGAGCTGAGTTCTCAATCCTACTCCATCACATCCCACTTTATCGCTCATTTGCTCCCTCCTGCTGCCATTCTCTTGGTTTAGCATAAAACAAACTAAGTCAAGTCACGGTGGGGTGCCTTTTGTGAGGTCACTCAGAATAAGAGGAAAGAAACAGAGAGCAAGATATATATGTACAGAATTAAAGAAAACAAGGCGTGCACGCGCGCGCACACACACACACACACACACGAGAGGTTAGGAGGAGGAAACATCACTGGGTCAAGAATCATAAAATCACATCACATTTTAAAATGTTGCTATTAAGTATTAATAGTCTTCTGTGTGAGCAGATTGCCTTTAGAGAGATGGCAAATCAATTCCGAATTAATAAGGGTCTTTCTGTTTTCATAATCTCAAGAAACTAGAGAAGGGCTAATTAAAAATCCCAGGCCTCCCATAATGACAACTTTTAGGCATATGCAGGATGGTAATTTTTTTTTTTCCCCAATCAGAAATGGTGTCAAAGTGCTCTAATACACTACTAGAGGGGGCTTAATAATTTAAGGTGTTCAGGGAAACCTTTTTATCTGGTGCACCAGCTCCTTCCTGAAGGAAGCCTATGTGGTCCGAGAGGCCTACGCAAGACGCACCTGTTTTTTCTAATGGAAGGCCTGGGCACGCCTGCCTGCGGATGCAGGTGAAACTAGTCTGTACCGCAGTGGTATTCCCTAGCTCTCTCCCTCAATTCCTCCTCCATATTTTAGGCGCGTTTCGCAAATTGCCACCTGTTTCTGCTTACCCTTTTCATGCCTTCATCCGGACCAAGTGAACTTGTTTTGCAGCAACCTTGTCAGGGCAGGGCAGACCACAGGCCAGACCAGGCATTTGGGGGACTTTTGGAAGTAGTACAATGCTTTTCTCGCGGCACAGTGCTCCTCGGGTATAGAATTTGTCCTTCCACCCCTCGGTCCTACCTAACACATGGCCAGAGTAGGAAGATTTTACAGCATTGGGTCCTTCTCTGATTGTCCTCAGCCCGGACCTTGCCAGGTCTGTCTTGCCTTGCTCTGTCTTGCCAGGTGAGAGGTACCTGGGCGTCGGGCGGCGCTGCCACAGTTGGCACTCAGCCACGCCGGAGGCTCTAGCCTCTGGCACTCCAGGGCAAATAAATAGTGCCACCTGGTAGGGAGTCAAAAGTGGTGCTTTAAAATGCAAATATAAACCCCTCCTACACTCGTTGTCAAATCACTGCCCCACGATTCTCAGGCAGGCAGTGGATTCTGCGCCTGGGAGAAGGGCCGGGGGAACACTGCCTGCCTGGGAAAAATAACCCCCGAAGACGCGAGCCAAGTGCTGGCCCGGAGCCCCTGCTGCCTGTGGATACCCACCCAGCGGCTAGCGGTCCCCTGGGAGCTCCGCGGGGCCCGCCCCGCTCTCGTTCTGCACGCCGGGTGGCTGGAGCAAGCCGGCGCCGACTTTGGGAGTTCCTTTCTGCCTTGTATGGAGGGCCGCTCCTGCCCGTCTCCGCCCGACTGCTCTGACGCCCAGCCCTCCCGCTGTCCACCCCCAGCCACCTCCCTCTGACTTGCCCGGAGAAGCCAGACGAAGCCTCTCTCTCTGCCACAAGTCTCTCCGCCTGCCATTCCCCCATTCCTGCAGCCACCCCCACCCTCCCCAGTGCCGTCACCCCTTCTCCGCCCCCGCCTCCGCCCCCCGCCTTCTCCACGGCAATCGGGGGAATAAATCAGGGAGGAAACCGAGAGGGAGCGAGAGCGCGCCAGCGCCGGCGGGCTCGCCCAGGTCTGTTTCCAAAGTCGCCCTTGATGGCGGCTGAGGCGAGGCAGCTGCGGCGCGGAGCTGCCGACGCGCGCTAGTGGGTCCGCCCGCCGCCCCTTCCCCCGCGCCGGGCTTAGCCCCTGCGGCACCCCCACTCCAGCCCGCGCCCCAGCCACAGCCTCGGCCGCGCCAGCCCGCAGACGCCTGTAGTCCGGGCGGACCTTGCTCCTTCTCCTCCCGCGGTTTCCAGCACCGGTCCTTCCCCCGGCTCCGGAGGGAAGCCAGATTGATCTTCGATCGCGAAGATGGCTGCTGGCTGCCTGCTGGCCTTGACTCTGACACTTTTCCAATCTTTGTTGATCGGCCCCTCGTCGGAGGAGCCGTTCCCTTCGGCCGTCACGTAAGTGCTCGGGCCGGGCAGGCAGGGCGGAGAGTGCGGGCCAAGGGGTGCCGTGGAAGTAGGACGGGGGCTCCGTTCCCGAGTTGAGGGGGCTTTTCTGCCCGTGGGGGTGGGGAGCGAGCCGGGCTCAGATCTGGAGAGGCCGAGCGGGAGGTACGCGCGGCTCATCGCCGGAATGCGCACGGAACCGGCGTCTCGGGAGCCTCGGCGGGGCCGGGCTGTCCCAGGAAAGGTCTGCTGACGACTTGCCGGCACCTCAGCCCATCTCTAAAAGGATTCCTTGGACTTAAAGAGTTTAGCTGCACTGTGGGAAAAAGTTTCCAGCCACATACCCGCTCTCATCAAACCGACTCCAGTAAAAAGTTGTGTTTGGCTAGGGCATTTTGCAAACAAGTAACTGCAGGCTGGCCTGGGTAGCATGCACTTCTCCCGTACTTGGCCTCTGAGATGCTAATTGCTGTGGTATCCAAACTCGTTTAGGTCCCAAATTACTGGGCGCACTTGACAGCCTTTCTGATACGAGGAGTGCTTGGCCCTCGCGGCAGAGGTGCTGTCCACCCCCAGGGGCTCGCAGGAATTGACACCCTGCCATCCAACCTCCCTCACCCTCTATTTGAAACAGTGTCGGCAGACACGCGGTTCCTGTTGTTAGAATGAATAGAACCCTCTATTCCTTGGGGGGGAGGGACTGAGCGTTTTCCAGAGTCTCCTGCAATTTTTCTCTTATTTTTAACATTTCTAAAATAGCTTAAGAAAACCTCGCTGCTGTTCTGGAAATAGTGTTTGAAGGTAGCTGTATAGTCACACGGCAGGAAGGGAGTGAAAAATAATAATTCTCTCGTGTTGGAGAAAGGAATCAAAGTCAGTGGCACATAAAAATATATACATATTTTTAAATGTGCTGAATAGCCTATTAGGCATTCTGGGAAAGCATTTATTTTGGTTGTTGAAGCTACTTTAAAGCTTGTAAGAGTAGGTAATGGTAAGTGGATGAGTCACTTTAATGCATTTTACATAACAAAAACAAAGCCCAAGGTAGCCTTCCCGGTATTTTTGCTGTTGGGAATTATTTGCTGTCCTTTGTTGGCAGAGTGCTGAAAACTGGAGTTTTTGGTGTATACTGACCTTAAAGCTTCACTAGTTGAAACCCTGCAGTTATTATTTAAGACTCAGCTTAAAGTATTTATTGCATTAGGTGTCAGTGCAAGAACCCGAAGGATGCACATTCTAACCCGGAGAAGGGGAGTGTCTAATATTTTTGTCATGATTTACAGTCATGTTATTTTTTAGATAATCTTCCATAAAAATAATAGCAGATCCTTTTTGTTATGAAGCAAAAGGGTAAATGCCATCTGTAGATCTTCCTTTAATTGGCAGTATATTCCAAGCGGATATTTTGAAACGTGAAAAGAGTAAGAATTACACTAAAGATGCTTCAATATTATTCACTCATTAAGAAATTACACTTTTATTCTTTTTTAAGTCTTTTTGTAGCTTGGCCTATAAACTGAAAACTGAAGTGAGTCGCTTGCGTTTTGTGTCAAAGAAGTGGCGCTTTAAAAAGGAGTCAGTGTGTTCAGTTTACAGATTTTTAAAGTGTTATTTTTAACTGGCAGTTTATCAATATTTCTATCATTTGGAGGGAATGCATCATCACACCATAGGGGGAAACTATGACTTTTAAAGATACAACAAAATACAATCTTTTGTTCCTGAACAGACCATGGTAAAATATTAATGTAAAAAATTCTTGTTGTAAGAAGGACATCTGCAATAACTGTTTTCCCAAAATTAAGATAGCTAAATTTTCATGGTCAGAAATTCACTAAAGATAAGAAAGAAAAGTGAATAGTTGGCAAAAATAGGAATTAGAAAGCCACAATTTCTTTTCTTTCAAAGGATTTTAAATTTATTTTCTAACAATGAAAATTTGAGATATTTTCAAATAATTTGAAACTAATTATTTTGTAAAAAAAAAAAAAAAAAACCTAAAAGATTTTGTATATATCAGTCTCTTGTAGGAAATACTATTTTTATAAAGCTTCTGCATCTTTAATTATTAATTTGAAAAGTCAGTCATTTCTCCTTCTCTTCTGAGGAAGATGTACTTCATGTTAGATTTCTGAGTAAACTTTATGAAATTTACAAAATGTAGCATTAATTATATCATGATGCAGTGCCATTTGCTTTTCTTGCAAAAAGAGTTCATATGGCGTATTTGTCAGGATAAATCTCAAATCTTTGGGAAAAATTCGAAGTTCATTAAAAACTCAGTACAAAGATTACAGCATCACTGAAGACAATTATTGTGCTTGTCTATACACATTTTTCATTAGTAAATTCTTTTGGTTTTCTTGATCATTCTAGTTTTTCCAGAAAAAGGTAATATAATAAATTTTTTTATCAGAAGAGGAAGAATATGCCACTAACAGTATAAAATTCATTATGCACTCATTGGAGTGGGATCTGAATTAGAATTAGTAATACAAAGTTTTTTGTTTTGTTTTTTACAATTTTTACAATAAGGGCTTAAATATTATTATAAAAACATAAATATCATTCTAAATATTTTCTTTAATTTTCTCTGGTTTAACATACATTCTCATATAGCATATTCTGAATTAGTGATTAAATTGTTCTGAGTTAACACTAAAATAGCTTTTTTTTCAGACAAAGGGAGGAATTTTGATACAGTTCTTTTGCTAGTTTAGGTTTTTCTTTTGGAAATGATTGTTTTAGTAAGGTGTAAAACATAAATATGCCATATGGTTGCAGCCACCTCATGCATATTGGTTTGTATATAAATGGAAAATACATAATTTTCATGTTACAGTATGCACATGTTATATTGATAGTTTAAAATGTAGTTTTCTAAAAGGGAGTTCTCGTTCTAGAAATAATTTGGCTCATATGTGAAAACACTTCTATTTTAAAACCCAAGAGTATTATGTATGGTAGCCAGTATTGTAATGTTAATTTGAATTTGTCAGTTCTAATTTTAGAATCTATTTACAAATCCAATTTTTTAAAAAGAAACATAGTTATAACTACTATTCATTTTAAACTTTTAGTTATAACTACTATTCATTTTAAACTTTTATCTCATCATATCAAAATGCCAATATGTCCATAATAATTGGCTGAGAGCCCATTGGCATATGGGGATTTTTAATATATTTAAACTATATAATGGGATAAATATACTGGTAAGAGTTACAGGATCTATAGGAAATATAGCATCTCATACAAGAATAGGACCTTGGGGTTTAAGTACTTAGTTTATAAATTTTTTATGTATTATGAGACAAATTTATATTTAAAGGCTATTAAAAATAAATATTTTCATTGGAATGGATATCTCTTTCATGTATTAGAAGTGATATAATTATTCTTATTTGGGCTTAGCAATTTTAATTTGCATACTATATATAGAACAAAATGTACCTTATGATAAAATATGAGCTAATATATTAGATTGTAAAGCAAAATCTAAAAATAATGAACATTAATAAATCCCTTTCTCAGATCTTTGTTCTCATCAGTTTCATCACACATTTTTCCACAGGTGTATCTTTAAAGTATGCAACAATAGATACATTTTTCCAGATGAGTTGTAACATATTAAATTTTAGTGGGTATATGTGTAGTTGTTTGGATTGGCATTTGAATATACATTAGACAGGTTGAAATGAATATAGTCTAAACATTTGGAAAGGTACAAGAATCTAAGCTTATTATGGTTTGTAAAAGGAAATAAAATGTGCCTTTATTATTTTTCTTTGGCTTTCACCAATTTTAATTTAAAAAAGAAATATATAATCAGAGACTATAGCAAATTGTTCATTGTGAAAATAGGTAAAATTTTACCATTCTCTTCCTTCAAAGAAATCTTGCTTTGTAGACAACTTTCCAATGTTTCTCCTACATTGATACGTTGTTAGGTTTTGCAGAAACATAAATAACACATGCAAATTATGTATTCAGATTTACTGTTTATATTTAGAAGTATGTATTCATAAGAAATAATGCATTTAGAAATTTTAAAATTAATACAGAAATTATGCCCATAACAAACTGTATTATTTAATTAATGTGTTCTCTGAAGTATCACTATATACAACACATACACAGAAATTTCTTGTTAGTTTTCAGTACTGATGCAAATATCCAAGGAAGTAATCTGTTCTTCTGAATTCATATCTTGTACCTAATGTGTGTCGTCAAGCTATTTAGAACCTTAAAGTGGAGATTTAAGTGGTTAAATTGAAATATTTTAGGCAATTGTCCAGTTTATTGATTTCATTCAGTGTATTTCATGTGTGGACATAACCCTCACATGAGCATATTTGGATGAAAGTTTGGGGAAAAAAATCAGAATTTGCTTCAGTATTTCTAAAAAGTAACATTTCATTGCTATTCAGGTGACAGCTTCCATCATTTGTAATAAAAGAACTGGCTGTCATAGTATTTCAAAAAGCATGTAAGTTGCTGGTAATGCGTAACTGATCTCTGTTCTATGACATCTATTGCAGGTTTACTTAAGGCATATGGTATGTATCAGGCACTGTGTCACACTGTGTCAGCCAGTCTTTCTTTTCCTGGACTATTTATGCATTGTACTACAACTGTTCCCTAGGCTTTCATATGGTGGCTTTCCAATAAACTTGAAACGGCACCGAGATAGTCAACCATGCAGCTTACACATGGTTTGTTTTCTTCTGTGTGCACAAAACTTGGAAATTACTGTGTCATTACTGTTTACAGAGTTTAAGGAAAAAAAAACGATTGACTTCGGTGTCAATTGAGATAAAATGGTAGCACTTTGTGAAAAATACTGTATTTACCACCTTTTTGTTTTTCTGAGGGTTTAAAATATATTAGCATTGCATCATTATATAATTTGTATAGTGTCTTATTTTAATATTGTATTTAATACATAGTATTTTATGTCTCTATATCTTTATGTATCTATTATCTCTATATGTGTGTATACACACCCGTTTTTTTTCTTAATTCTTCAAGTGGCTTGTTAGAGTAGAAGAACCTCAGTAAGATGTTTATTAACAAAGGTGCATGCTGAAAGCTCCCTGCCAGTCCACAACTGTTCATAGGGAGTAATCTCATTCAGAATATTTTTATAACAGCAGCATTTAAAAATATTTCATGAAGAGAATCAGATGAACTATTCAAAATGTTCAGGTCCTGTTAGACAAGTTATTAACACAACTGATGAGTGACAAAAGAAGTGTGGTTGTGAAGATAGGCTTACTGTCTTTTAGATAAAAGGAGGAAGAGACTATTGCACTTGAACTGTTGAGTGCTTATTAAAAGGTCTTTGCATGCTAAGCAATTTTATTTCTACCATTTAGATATAGGATACTTGAAATTTTTAAGAATTAAACATTTGGTGCACCATGTTTTAGGGTTGAAGGATAAATATGCACAGGTTTTAAAATTTTGTTCGTAAAACCTAAACTTTTCTTTCTTATAGGCTTTATATAATTTGTGGTAATTGAATTCCATTGCTCCTTTAAAACTTGCCATTTGCATAGATTCTAACAAGATCTTAAGGAAAAGATTGACATTGTGGCCTCAACAAACTGGCACACTTTTACCGTTAATTTCAATAATACAGAATCAGGCTGTTATATATGAAGCAATATTTAAAGGTCTCTTTGAATATGAATGTGGGATATTTCTGGCTCAATGTTATTTTAACATTTGCTTCTGCTGATTTTTTTTAACCATATGCTTCTGTTGGATTTAAAAAAATTAGGATAGATTTTAAATTCTGTATCATAAATGGAAGAACAGCTTAAGCTAGAAATGATAGCAATGGAAAACAGTGGTGTTGCCCATTTTAAATGATTGAGATTTGGGAATAATCTGTTTATCTGAAGTTCTTTTCCCTGAGTACTTAAAATTTTATTGCAGTAGTCTCCTGGCAAATTATGAAAAACAATTCCTGTATTCTTTTGTGTAGATAATGACTTGCCAATTCTTCTTTCTCTTTTCCTTACCCACCCCCCCCCACACACACAATTAGTATTAGTCATACTTGATTTTTATTTGTATGTAATGTCAAATCAATTGGAGAAAAAAGTTTTTGATTTGTTTTCCATCAGGTTACCTGTAACCAGACCTCAATTTTGGGTCCTTCAGACTTGAATTTTCACTCTCTGTTGCAGGGGACTTCCTTTTACTACTAGATTTTTCTCTCTGTAGGGATATTGTTTAGAGGTTTCGATGCATAGATAAATCTGTGATACATTATAAGTACTTTCATCAGAATTGTCAGATGGTTTGGACTGTTGTTGCTTTTGACATTTGCCTATATACTCTGGGAATAATTGGGGAAAGAGTGAGAAGAGCTGACGAGATTGTTCTCTGACTAAGGTATATACTGTCAGGCTATATAAAAGGATTGTCATACATTAATAATGTTTTATTTTGAGGGTCAAAGGAGAAATGGCTCAGAAAAATAAATGCACTTAGGTATACTGGGAAAAAAATCTGTTTTAAAAAAGTAATCAAAAAGTGTTGTGATGAATATGCTGTGAGGAATGGTATGTATTTAAGTGGAGGCAGACAAAGGAGCCCTCAGATATATGAAGTGTGAAATTACATTAAAGATGCTAAGGTGGCAGTTGATTATTTTATTTTGCTTTTATTTTCTCCCCACCCCCATTTTCCATGTGAGCTTGGTTATCCTGGAAATGCTGTTTACTTCACATACTTGATTTTACTGACCTAAATATTCATATATTGGAAATTCACCTGAGAAACCAAAGACAATAAAATTGTCTAGATTAAAAAAATAGAAGCAATTAGACATTCCTTTTTTTTTAATAGAACCTTGGGAAAATGGGGTTCATTGGATAAGACATTGGTGTAATACTGTATCAAAAGCTTAAATACTAATAGTCAAGAAAATTATCTTAGTAAATTTCTTCCATTAGATTATAAGAAATGAAATATCTTGAAGGTTATAGGCTTCTAGTTAGTACACTGAAGACTATTTAGACATCTGATACACAGTACATCTTATTTTTAAAGAATAATTTTGATTTATGCTGTTTCTTTTAACAACTTCACAGATTTTTAACATCAAATGTAATTTAATTCAACAATTAATGCAGTTACTGTTATCCAGAGCAAATTATGTACTTCTCGGAGTTACATGCTGGGAGTCCAGATTGAGGAAGAGCATACCCAAGGAAGACATTCCCAACTCCAGGCTGCCTGTGAAGCAGTGGAATCTAACAAAGCATGACCAGGGAAAAACACACAGCGTGGTGAAGAAGTACCCATGGGTTGTTTCACGTCAGGCATGGGACTCCTGGGCGTGAAGACAGGTTGAGGCTGAACCATCAGTCTGAGGCTAGGTTATACAATTTTTGCATTAGAGTTATCTTCTCACATGACCCGGAGGGGAGTTGGGCAGTGTGGTAGCCCAGCTCTGTTTTCTCAAACAAATTTGGTTTTCATCCTAAGACTTTGTAATTAAAAATAAAAGTCATGGGTTTTAAATCATAGTATGTGGAAGATGGATTAAAGAGGACCATTATTTAAAGGGACAATGGGAGCAGTTAGTAGACCATCCTAGAGCGAGAGATGCCGAAAGACAAGGAGAAGAGTGGCAGTGGGAAGGCAGAGCAGGGATGAAACGTAGTTTAGAGGTGCATATTCAGGTGCTGTTGGTTATGGGGTTGGGGGAATCGGGAAGAGAGTAGTGTTAGAGATGGCTCTAAGGTCTTTATTTCTAAATTTTATTTACTTTTGACTGTGCTGAGTCTTCGTTGCTGTCCGTGGGTGCTCTCTAGGTGTGGTGAGTGGGGCTACTCTTTGTTGCAGTGCATGGGCTTTGGTCTTAGAGCATGGGCTCTAGGGCACACAGGCTTCAGTAGTTGTGGTACGTGGGTTCTAGAGGGTGGGCTCAGTAGTTGTGGCGCTTGGGCTTACTTGCCCCATGGCATGTGGGAATCTTCCTGGACCAGGGATTGAACTTATGTCCCTGGGATTCTTAACCACCGGACCAGCAGGGAAGTCCTCCAAGCTCTTTAAAAGGTAATGCAGAAAGAACAGCAAGTTGGTGGTGAGTGAGGTAACATGCTTGCTGTTGGGCATTTTGACATTGAGGCATCTCTATAGATGACTATTAAGCTGTTAGAAATACCTATCTGAAGGGGATTTGGAGGCAAAATGAGTATCTTTGAAAATGGATCCTTCCATTTACTTAGAAAATATCTATTTAGTATCTTTTATGATAGGCACTGTGAGTTTCAAAAGATGAATCTTGATCTACAGTTTCATTTTGCAGAGAGGTCGACGATGGGCTCTTTAAGGAAGTCACCAGACCTTTGCTGACATGACAGCAATTTCAGTAGCATGTTTTGGGTGCAAGCATGGCTTCCGTGCCTTGAAGAGTTGTTGTGTGTGTGGTAGTCGCTCAGTCATGTCTGACTCTGTGACCCCATGGACTGTAACCCTCTAGGCTCCTTTGTCCATGGGATTTCCCAGGCAAGGCTCCTCTGTCCACTGGATTTCCCAGGCAAGAATACTGGAGTGGGTTGCCTGTTTCTTCTTCAGGGGATCTTCCTGACCCAGGGATTGAACCTGGGTCTCCCATATTGCAGGCAGATTCTTTACCGTCTGAGCCACCAGGGAAGCTGTGAAGAGTGAGAATATGAAGGCAGCAAATGCAGATTCTTTCAAGGAACTTGGCAATGTGAGGAAAGGGAGAGAGAGAGCAACTTTAGAGGAAGATGGAAGGGATTTGGCTTTCTTTTGTTTTGCTTAAAGAGTAGGAGTTATAATAGGTTACTTGGGATTGCAGGTAGTAGAAAACTACAGGACTATCTTGAACCAAAAAGAGAAATATTTTTCAACGGTCGTGAAACTGGATGCTCAGTTATGGGAATCAGCAGGAGGAATATGCCCCCAGTTGCAGAAAGGGGTGGAGCTGTTATCAAGATCATCTCTTGTTCTAGCCTCTGGTTTTCTTTGACTCCTTACTCGTCCCTTTCCTTGCTAAGGCTTTATCTGCTTCCTGGAGCTCACTTTGTCGAATGGCTGTAAGGATTTACATTTTTTTTCCCATTGAAACTTTGAACCAGCTTGAGAGTAGAATCGAAGTCCAAAACATAGCCTGCTAAAGAAGATGTGTTGGTAATCTGAATATGAGTCAGATAGTCATCAATAGCCCATTAATTTGAGATCAGGAGATGGGATTTAAAAAGGTTTTGATTGCCTGAGCTTGGGTCACTTCTCCCATCCTGGTCAAATCTCGTTAGGAGGTATTGCATTGCAACAGGCCAATTGCTAGTACCATGGATAGAGGAAGAGGCAGTTCTTATAAAAAGGCATCTGCTGGGAGGGAGAGGTTGTAGAGACAACTAAATAAGTGTTACCAGAGGGAAATTTAAGCATATCAGAGGAAACCAAATGGCAGAGAGATGAAAGGGATGAGAGAGGCCATGATTGATGGGTGAATGTTCTGACCAAGGCAGGTGAGAAAGGGATCAAGACTAAAAACAATGTCTTACAAAGTAACTTTTGAAATATGAAACAGCCCTGAGAATTAAAACAGATGGTTGGAATATAGGATAGATGCACTTTTAATATACTGGAGATGTTTTTGGAGGATTGTTCCAAATTATGTATTCCATTCTCAAGAAGACATGACATTCAGAAATGTAATAAATGGACATTAGTAATGTTCACATTTTGAGATATACAGGCCAGAGTTTATCTTTCCTTGGTAGTAACAAGACTCTAGTATGTCACTGTGTTTCCTTTGGACACAACAATGTTTGTTTCTTTTTCTTTTCTTTTTAAAGTAGAGATTATCATCCCGAAGATCCATGTAGTTTTGCAAAATGTCATTGGTTTTAATAAGTGTATATGCTTACGATAGAAAGATGTTTCAGAAATATCAAGGAAGAGGAAACAAACAAACAAACAAAAACAAATAGTTCTTGTTTGGGGCAATTTACCATTATTCACTTATAGATTTTTTGGCAGATAGGAACAGTTTACAGCTGGTTTACAGCCTTGCTCTGCCTGTGCTTCCCTGCACCTCCCAATCCCATGTCCATTCTTTAGCAGAGGGCAGAAATTTGAATTGAAACAAGATTGTTTAAAAAAAAAAGTGCATTTGATAACAGCAAACCACTGACAGAATATTCCAGCAGAGCATGTCCCTGGTCAACTCATACAGAGGCATCTCAGGTCTCTTGAAGGTCTGAAAATCACTGGCAACTGCTATCTCAGCAGTTTTCTGAATTTCCCAGATGACTGACTGAATGGTTAGGATCACAAACGCTGGCAGATCTAAGAATCAGTCTTGATCTCATTGGTCCCACGGCAGTGTGAAGAAACTACCCTTGTGGTCTCTAACAAGAGAAGAGGAGAATCAGGGTGGATATTTATTGCCATTTTGTGACTTTACTCTTTTTTCTCTTCCATAGGTAGTCACAGTTTGCGGGAACTAATTTTGATGTCTCTACCTGCAGAATGTCTGGACACTAATAATTACTCACAGCTATCTTTCAGTAATATTGCTTTCTATAATTTAATTTTTGAGCTCTCGAATGCCAGGCACTGTGAATTAATACTCTGCTTATTTTTTAATCCATCTAACCTTTAAGTCCCTTCCCTAAAATAAGTATTATCCCTATTTTATAGGTGAGGAATGTTAAGTTTTGAGTATGAAGGAGTTTTCTGAGTTTTTTTAGGAATCAAGTTTGACCCCAAGCAGCTTGATTTTAGAGTCCTATGCTTACCTGCTATACTTTGCTGCCTTTCCCTGGCAGTACCCTGGATGTCTTTGCATCCATTATCTTACCTGTTCAAGTTGTGGCTGGCTGCATATTCTAACAAGGAGGCCAAGGGGGAAAAGGAGTCAGTGTAAAGTAGAGCAGAATTAACAATAAGTCCAGTTCCTCTATCTGCAGATCAAGGGTAATATTAAGCTAATCTTGAATCACGGTATTCCATTATGGGGATCACATGAGAGGATGCGTTGGGAACCTTGAAGGACCATTTTATAAATAAATAAATAAAGCCAGGCTTTATTATTTGTACCACATATTATTTTTTCTGCCTTCAAGAGGTCATGAATCGATGCCTAAGGGTTAGTGAGTTAGATTATTGTACTAATACATCATTTGGGCCAACAGAAAAAACTAAAATGAATGAGAAAAGGGATGCTTAGCTGGCCTTAAAAATGTCTCTCCTTACAAGTTGTGTAGCCTTAAATGATAAAGAGGAAATGAGAAGAGATGCAGTGGATTCCAGTGAGGGAAGTGTTTTGTCTCTAGGTTCAGGACACAACCTGTATCTTAAAAGGGACCGAAAGAAAGCAGGGACCGCAAGGGATTTGATGTGCTTCATCTTGGCATTTCAGCCAGCACCTGTTGTATGAGTTCTGTGCCACAGGAGGTTGAGTCTATTTTTAATTGTCATAATTTTGCCCCTGATAACCTCTCATTGTCAAAGATGGGAGTTATCAGTTTCAAGACAGAATATTTGAAAGTGAATAAAGCAGTCTGTCTATGATGTTTATAGAAATGATTCCAGACAACCCTGAAAACTGAACGAGCACAGAATAGTAAAATTGAGACCAGTTGCATTTTTAGCAACCAACACATAAGTCAGAAAAAAAAAAAATCTGCCAAGAGCGTACTGAAAAAGGCCAATTTTTTTCGTCTGACTCATCCAACTGATGATTAGTTAAACTCATTGAACCCCACCCCTTCACTTTACAATATAAATGGAGCCTAGCCTTTCACAAATACTTTTCCCATTTTGGTAGAAATAAAACTTAAATTTCTGCTGCACGTTTTTGATCGATTTATGGAGGGAAGAGATATTTTAGATGAAACTGTTTTAATACCAACGACAAATGAGCACGACTTGAGGATAACCATTGAAACAGTAAGTGTTCCATGCCAGGAACCTGCCTTCTTATGGCAGTCATTTTGACATTTGCTACAGAAAGGAATGTGTAAAATTCTTATTATGTCTGTCACTTTAAAAATACCAACCCTTCTTTGCCATTACATTACATTAGAATTGACTTAAATTTGCATCTGTGAAAATGTTAGGAGAGATAAACAAATGGGCCATGTGAAGCCTCAGGAGGATGGGCACAATGAGGGGTGTGCAGATTGCTCTAAATTAAACATGTAGAATTCTTGGTTGTCTCTCAAAACACCTGATTTTCCTGTCGATGTAAATGTAGAAACCAGAATTAATTTTCATAAGGTGAAATTTTATTGTGCCTGTGTAGCTCAGTTCCCAGGGGGTTGATCCATGCTGTTAAGATCTGCTAGTGAGTAATTGTTTAAAATTTATAGTAATACTTGATGGTAATAAATAAACATAGGGGAATGGTAACTCATCACAGAGCAAACCATGCATGATAATTAGATGAGGTCATTTATCTCCTTAAATTATCAGAGGTGACGCAACCTGTCTGTGTGGTGTGTAAAAGCCAGCTGAGACCCTGGGTGTAAATGATCCTGACAGGGGCGATTTGAAGGTTGCAAACTTTGGATTTGGTCCTACACCTCTGTTTTTTTTTCCCCTATAAGTGATGTAGGTTGGCTCCTGGGATTTTCTGCTTTTATAATAAACACAAGGATCTAAAACCTGAGTTCAGAAGGTTGCTCAGAGTCTGTTTTTCAATTTCATTTTTATGTTTCTTCAGTTTCATTTTTATGTTTCTTCTGTATTTTTCTGTATTGCATTTTAATCTTTACAAAGAAATGCATCAACTATATATATAAAAAACTATAAATGTGTATAAACACACATATATACATAGTTTATAAATATTAGATGTTGGTTCTATGCTGAGTGCCATTGAAGCTGTGTTTTTTGAGGTGACTGTTAAGTACTTCTGAATTCTAGAAAGTGATCATTTGTGGTGTGGTTGTAGCCTTCCTAACCAGGTTTCCTCATCTGAACCACAGAACAGATAATGATTGTGTTTATTTAGTGACCATTCCAAAGGTATAGGGTGAAGTTAATAATGGATGCTTTTGAATATTAGGGCTTAATTCCCTCCTGGAATTTGCCTGGTTGGCCAATAGTGTGGGTTCAGAGATCAGCTCTACCATTTGAACAAGTTAACTCTTTCATTGCTAAAACTTCATAAGGTTGTTGTGAGAATTAAGAATGCTAATTCATATGAAGTATGGCACAAAAAAAGCACTGGAAAATATAATTTGACTAGAAGCAAGGGAATTTAGTGGAGTCAGGTGACTTGAGTTCCTTTTTGCCTCCACCAGTATCTTGTAAGGAAGAATTCCTGGCTTTAGCCCTTTCTATAATTACTCACCGTCCAGTCATTTCTGAACAAGTTGGTCTTAGTTGTCATGCATTTGCATTCACGTGTCTGTTGAGCATAAATGAGAAGTTTCTTGGTACCCAAGTATTCCACTGCCGGTAAGGATGCTTCTGAAGAGTTCTCACCTCCAGCCCCCACATTTTAGTATCTCTCTAATAATCTTTCTGATAGCAAAAGTGGTAAAATTTGATGTTTTCCTCCTTTTTCTTTAACTCTGTGCTATCCCCACTTGTACTTAAGTGTGATATGGTCTCAGACTCCTTTCTTTATTTGATTGAAGGGCCCACAAATAAATATATAAGGAGGTCAGTGACCTTGCATTCTTGCGTGCAGAGAAATAATGTTAGTGGCCTATTGACATATGAGGTTTTGGTTCTGTGAAATACACCCTAGATGTTCTCATTTGATAATATATTTCTAGTAATGGTTGCAAATGGTCTGAAAATGGTAACTTTAAATATCAGTAATAATTGTGTGTAACATAGAATAGTGCTTTCATTTTCTTTAAGATGAGCAAAAACCACGTTATCATACATTACCCATGGAATAAATGAATATTATGAGTGTTTTTAAAAGAGTAGAACTCAATTGTACTGTTTAAAATATCTAATTTTTCAAGGAGAATTAATATTAGGGCTCATTATACATCTTAAAGTTTCAAAGAGGTATGTGTGTAGAATCACATGAAGTATGGCCTTCCGTTGTGCCCAGTTGACCAGCTTTCCTCATAGTGATGAATGGAGAAGGAAATGGCAACCCACTCCAGTACTCTTGCCTGGAAAATCCCATGGACGGAGGGGCTTGGTGGGCTACGCTCCATGGAGTTGTGAAGAGTTGGACATGACTGAGCGACTTCACTTTCACTTTCATGCATTGGAGAAGGAAATGGCAACCCATTCCAGTGTTCTTGCCTGGAGAATCCCAGGGACGGGGGAGCCTGGTGGGCTGCTGTCTATGGGGTTGCACAGAGTCGGACATGACTGAAGTGACTTAGCAGCAGCAGCAGCATAGTAAGGAAATTCCTAAATGAGAGAAGTTAGAGAAACAGTTAAATCCTCATGATTTATGCAAGAAAGATGTGAATCAGACTATACAAAGGGGATTGAATACTGACCATGACCACTCGTTTAAAGTATAGTGAATGAAACAAACCAACAGAATCTTTGTAAAGGCATTTTATGTGGAGATTGAGAGAGAAAATGAATCCTTTGTTTAGAATTAAGTAATCTAGACTCATGTGTTTATTTTAGTTTGATGTCTTCTGTGTCGTGAATACCACAAATGCAGTGGTTTCAAACAATGGACATTTCTTTTCTCACAGTTTCCATGGTGATGAGTCTAGCCATGGCTTTGCTTGTTCCTTTCCTCAAAGTCTCACATGGTTGCAATAAGGTGTTGACTGGCTTGCATTCCTCTCCAGGGCTGCTCTCTGCTCTTTTTTCAGGCTTTTGTGGTTGTGGATGCTTGCTTGTGGTTGTGGGACTACTTCCCCACTTCCTGTTTGTTTTCAGCTCTTGGAGGCCACTCACTTCCTTTCCACAGGGACCTCTCAGAGGTCTTCTCACAACATGGCAGTTTACTCTTTCAAGGCCAAGGCCAGCAGTAAGATCTCTAATCAGAAAGGGGTCCCAATCCCTCTTTAAAGGACCTTCAATTAGTTAAGTTAGACCATTTGCACTCTTGATTATATCTATAGAATTCCTTCACTTTAGCCATATAACAATCATGGGAGTGACAGCCCTTCTTGATCCCAGGTTCCACCCCTGCACCAGGAGTGTGGATGATGCACGCGAGCTGTCTCAGAATTCTTCCTCCCTTGAGTTTTATTATTAGACAACCATCATATAAACACTAACAACTAGAAAATGGGGAAACTTACTCCTTTCTACGTAAGATGTTCACAAACTTTGAAGAAGCACTCAGATAACTGTCATCATTTTTGCCTCAGGCGATCTGTGCTTTGCCACATTGGTGCTGATCCATCCCATCAGGAGTCAGGAAAGCAAATCCCAAAAGCTCATTAACTGCTCATTACTAGTGTAGTTAGTTAGCTGAACTTTTCACCCTCTACAAAGAAAAGAGTTCTCTGTACTGTGGTTTAAGCCAGTTTGCACAATTATTGTTAATAAATGTGTGAAAAAACTATAAGAGAGTTCTTTTGTAATGTAAAGGATCAAGTTACTTCTAAATTAAAGTTGCTGCTGCTGCTATTGCTAAGTCGCTTCAGTCCTGTCTGACTCTGTGCGACCCCATAGACGGCAGCCCATTAGGCTCCTGTGTCCCTGGGATTCTCCAGGCAAGAATACTGGAATGGGTTGTCATTTCCTTCTCCAATGCATGAAAGTGAAAAGTGAAAGTGAAGTTGCTCAGTCGTGCCCGACTCTTAGTGACCCCCATGGACTGCAGCCTACCAGCCACCTCCGTCCATGGGATTTTCCAGGCAAGAGTACTGGAGTGTGTTGGCATTATGAAATCTTAGATCTCTCCCTAAATTGTGTGCCTTTCCCTGCCTGAATAAACTAGGTGATTCTGTAAATTTAATCAGCATCTAGTTTTGCTTATATGTATTTATGGTATGGTCATGTTTTCTAACTAATGCCCCCGTTACAGAGTATTAATGCAGGAATGTTCATATGTAACTGAAAGCATCCATACGTGATTTCTCCTCTTCACTGACTAGATTCAGGTGAATAGCTGTGGCTTCTGCTTTTCAATGAAAGTATTATAAGATACTTCTTCACAGTACCTAAGTACTGGGTACTTAATAAGTTTACCTGGAAAAAAAAAGGCCCCTCTTATCTTGCATGTAGGTGTGCCTTTGCTCTGTACCATGTATGCCTACTGACTTTGTTTTAGAAGTACTGCTGATTGTCTAATTTATTCAGGATTTGTCTTGTTATACCTTTAACACTAATTAATTTGCTAACATGACGAGATTCTGGCCAAAGTAATTGTCTGTCTAATTCAGTGCTTTTCACACTAACTGTGCTAAAGGAACACAGTTTGTTTATTTTTTGTAAATTTCATATTCATTGCAAATGTGTATTTTTCTAGCATACAATGAAAATCAGTAAAAAAATAAGATTTAGAGAGGTATGAATCTTTGTTTTTAAATAACTATATTCGGTAGTCATAACATTACTTTTTCAGACTGTTATCAAAGTGTCTAAACACCCTTCGTTTCTGTACTTTACCTGAGCTGGATTTGCAGAGTGTAATCTGAATAACTCTAGTTAAATTGATTTGGCTATTTAAGGTAACTAAATGTTTTCAGTTTAAAGTGGCATAAAAAGAAACAAAACTCCCAAAATTGAAGGTTTTCACATTAAAAGATTTTTTTAAGTGATATGTCCTACTTTAATGCTTATCTTTTATTTTGGCTATTAGATAGAAATGGCATTTTTTCTCAAAGTCATCGTAATACTTTGGTTTGGAAGGAGCTACCAGTTTCACATTGTTACATGCTGTAGTTCCTTACCGGCATTTTATGTTCTTCACAAGCAAATTTATTTGACTTTTAATGTGTTTTCTTTAGAACATTTACCATTTGCCATAGGTCTAAACATTTGCTATCAGTAAAGCAAATATTTTGGTACTGTAATGAAGTTATATGGGCTGCATACCCTTCTTAGGACCATTTCAATAAGTCAGGACTCATGTGAAGATAACTAGTATTCCCTTTTGATGGATTATGGAATTATTTGGATATATTCAAAAACAGAGGGACACAAAATTGTTACTTTACAAAGATTTTATGTCCCAGAATCAAGATGAAAACATCTTAAACATTCCTGAGGTAGGTGAGGTTTTTTTCCTTTCCCCCTTCCTTACCTTGTCTTTAAAAAATTATATGTATTAGGTGTAGTTGGTCTCTGAGGCTGAGGCTATATAAAAATGTCTACCTATTTCTCAGATTTCAGTGTCTGCTGAAGTATAAAAGTATAAACGTTTTCACTGTGTTGAATAACATCCAGAATCAAAATGATTCTTGCAAAAGGCAATTTTTTTTTTCCAAAGAATGCAATGTGCCATTTATCTTTGGTTCAAATGTTCACTTAGTAAGTAATGAAAATTCAAGAACTTTTTCATTTTGTAGAATTCACTTACTCCGTATGCGTCTGTGCACTCTAAAGTTGACATGTATATTAAAAAGCTTTATTGGACAAGAATATTTTTGCTTTCTGTTGGTTCAATTAGAGATTTTTCTGACAGTTTGTTACCAAAGATGTCCTTAAGTTACATATATGATTTTACCTAACAAAACTGAGGCATATTAAATTATATCAGTAGACTGGCAGAATAAGATTAGCTGCTCTTTATTTTCTGTCTTTTCTTGCAGTCCTTCTGAGTAATATCTTTCTCTATACACTTATTCCTGAACAGTTGTCTCAAGGATTTTTATATGAATTTTCCAGACTGCTGAGAAATTAGCTTCCTGAAAAGTCAGAATTATATGTTTTAAGAATGTCTTAAAGGATTCTTAATGTTCTTTAGTGGATTACTTAAAACGAACTGAATTACACTAGATCTTTTTATAAAGATGTTGCTTCTTTCAGCTAATAGTTGGGATGTCAGGTCAAGAACAATACCAGTCTTAACAGTGCTGGACAAACTCTTGCTAAACTTCCCAGAATGGTAATCTCTTTTAAATGACTTTCAGGATAAGCTCACAAAAAATACCTTGTTGACAAATTCTTAAAACTTCATGAATTTTACATAGTAAAAATTGTAGCTGTTTCTATGTAGTTTGAAGAAAGATTTCTTGAAAAGGATGTTCAATTCAGCACATTACAAAGGCCATTGATTTTAAGAAATCAGCTGAAATCTTACCAATGAAATTGTCCAACACCTTGGTAACCATTATAGTTATTATTGCAATGAAATATCAATTATTACATTTTATGTGCATATCATTTAAAATATCTTGCTGAGATGACCTTCATACATGAATATTTTAATGTAATTTAATATATTTGCAATTTGGCCAAAAATATGGCTAGAAATTTAGAACCAGATGTCATTGCCTTTTAAATGTCACATCTGAAAGTAAAGTATTATCTTCGTAGTGAGCAGCTTTGGCTAGGGGTTAGTTAGGGCTGTTTCTTAGAGCTACATGAAACAATAGGTAGGGAAAATATGGTTAAAGACTATATGAACAAGAAAAACAGAACCTTTGCTGCTTAAAATTAAATAAAATTTTTATTTTAATCTGAGAGGTTATTCTGTTGACCTTAGATGGCCCAGAAATGAAAGTCACTGCAGTATTCTTTTTTTCCCTGACCGTCCTCAATTTTTAAATTAGATTTCATTTAAGGCACACCTTTGCACACGTGAACCCACTCCAGTGTTCTTGCCCGGAGAATCTGAGGGACAGGGGAGCCTGGTGGGCTGCCATCTATGGGGTCGCACAGAGTCGGACATGACTGAAGCGACTTAGCAGGAGCAGCAGCAGCAGCAGCAGCAGCAGCAGCATGCACACGTGATCTGATTCCATCTGAGCCGCCCTTCCTCCGAGTGAGCTGCTTAGGACTGACAAGCGTCATATTCAGTGGTATGGAGGCAGTCTCCAACTGTGTTGAAATGTGCTTTTGTGTCCATCTGCCTCTCTTTTGCTATTTCTCTGCCACTATATTTCTTCCTTCCTTGATGGAACAGGTGTATACAAGCTCTTTCTTGGTTTTATGCTCCATCCATGATTTTTCATTTGACAGTCAGAAGCAAAGTTTTATTTATACATAAACTGGTTTTAAAACTTGTATTTAAAGTGGTGTGTTTCAACATCTGTTTAGTGATGCTGAAGTTCTAGAGGTAGAATCAGAAATGAAGATGGGATTACCTGGTTCTTGTCTTAAGCCAGAACCTAGAAAAATGTAAACTTAACCTTGCACAATTTCTCAATGAAAATAAAAGTTAGGAGAAGATATGATGAAGTTGGAGTCCTTTTAAAAATATCCTTTAAAGTTTTATTCCAGTCTTTGTTTTAATAAACTTATGCCTTTCAGAAAAGAGGGGATATATTTATACATATAGCTGATTCACTTTGCTGTATAGTAGAAACCAAATCCCATGGACGGAGGAGCCTGGTAGGCTGCAGTCCATGGGGTCGCTAGAGTCAGACATGACTGAGCGACTTCCCTTTCACTTTTTACTTTCATGCATTGGAGAAGGAAATGGCAGCCCACTCCAGTGTTCTTGCCTGGAGAATCCCAGGGACGGGGGAGCCTGGTGGGCTGCCGTCTATGGGGTCGCACAGAGTTGGACACGACTGAAGCGACTTAGCAGCAGCAGCAGCAGCAGAAACCAACACAGCATTGTAAAGCAACTATACTGCAATAAAACTTAAGAACAAACAAACAAACAAAACCCCAAAATAAAACAAAATAAAAAGTTACTGTTGTATGGAAATTAGAGAAAGTCTGATTCTTGTAGAATTTTCTGTTGTGTGATTCCACGTTACTGTAGCCTGTATTGAAGAAGATAGCATATGTCAGTGTGCTCCACAGACCATCTGCATCCATCATGAATTTACTCAGAATCTAAGGTGGGCCCAGGAACCTGCTTTTTAACAGCCCTGCCAGGTGATGCTTATGAATTTTCATGTTTAAAATCATGGCATTATGGACAACTTGTAAGAGTAACTAGCTGGCAGCTTACTTTGATAAGTTTGACTTAGATGTGGCAGATCTAGTGTAGAAACACCTCAGAACAAATTAAAAACGACACCTTAGGGCAAATGAAGTACCAGAAACTGGTTAGAAAGGCACTTACTTCCAGGGAAGACTATAATGAATCAGAGTTTCCAGCATTCAAGTTCAACAGTTTTCATTTTGATAGTTTTGTGATTCTTACCCTTAAAAATATTTTGATAATGCTGCGTGCATATTCTTTCCTAAGATGTTTGCATATGAGAGCCCACGTTTGTTTATGTTATGATGGTTTCTGGGTTAGAAGATGTTCACATATACATATTAATCATAGAGTTTTCTGTGTTTTTGGCATAGCAAAATATTGTATTAAAAATACTAATATGAAAAGAATTGTGACAGGAAGTCCACAATATAATAATTTATGAGCACAATTTTTTTCACTGTACATTTATATTTTGAATGAAATTGGAACTTGCCTGACTTAACACATTACTGACCAGGAAATTTTTGCAGAAACTTATGCCTGTGACTGGTGATTTGTTATGCGAGTGAATATTGAAACCCCCAATATTCAGGTGCATTTGAGTAAATAGCGACAAGGTTTTTTTGCACTTAAGAAACTTACAGCATGTCAAATCACTCTTCTTTCCTTCTGTAACAACCAAGAAAACACCTTTTATCCTTCTGGTAATCACCTCTCTTAATTATTTAGAAATATCCTAACACTGGAGAAGGAAATGGCAACCCACTCCAGTATTCTTGCCTGGAGAATCCCAGGGACAGAGGAGCCTGGTGGGCTGCCGTCTGTGGGGTTGCAGAGTCGGACACAACTGAAGCGACTTAGCAGCAGCAGTAGCAACCCTAACATTGAATCTGTTTTAATGATAATTATGCTGTTTTAGGTTTATTTACCAGAGGCCATTTATTTAAGTTGATGTTCTAAGATTGAGTTAAAATAAGACTGCTGTGCTTTTTTTTTTGAGCCAAACTGCTATATTATGTATGTATATGTGCTTTATAAAACTTAGGGATATGAAAGGAGTCCAAAGGTTACAAAGAATGCTTATTAAGCAAAAAGGAAAAGGCAGATGTGTTGTGATAAAAAACAATGAAAAATAGATGATTATTTTTCATTCTGTTGGCTCTGTCTTTTCCTGTGCTTCAAGTTCCTTATGTGAGCCTTTTTGTGAAATCCCTGTCTTTCAAAAAGTAATTTGGGATGTGGGGTAGGCAGGGAGAAATAAGAGTGTAAAAGGCGCAGAAAATACACTGTAAGTGAAAGTCTTTAGAAGCACATATAACTAAGTCCCCTTTAACCCATAGGCGGGCTATCCAAAGGAACTGCCATGGACTCATATTTAATAGTATGGAGGCAGTACCCAACTGTGTTGAAATGTGCCTTTGTGTCTTATCTGCCTCTTTCCCTATCCCTCTACCACTATATTTACTCCTTTCCTGATGGAACAGGTGTACACAAGCTCATCCTTGGGTTTATGCGCCATCCAATGTTTGAGACCTGCCCCCCCACCCCAGCCCCTTTTAAAAAATTCAAAGGACCTCTTCTCTCTGAAACATGGGATAAACAGAATCTTCCCAGAGAGGTGATTTTAAAGGTAGTCTATTACCAGTGGTATATCCTCATTACATAGACCATGTAAATGCAAATCATAGTTTAAGGGAGGAGTTTTCTCTGATTCTGTTTTGACTTGGTGATTGCAGCTGTCAAACTGTCAGGTAAATATCATCTGGGCTTTCTGCTTCTGAAAGTTTTCTCACCAGTGTTTTGCCACAGAGTCCTGGAAAAAGCTGTGAGAGCATGATTTCTTGGGGTTTTCTATGTAACTTCAGATACTACCCCTTAGAACTCCTCATACTATTCTAAAGTCTTTGTAGATAGTTATCAGTGGCACTATAAAGAAAGCTGAGTGCCGAAGAATTGATGCTTTTGAACTGTGGTGTTGGAGAAGACTCTTGAGAGTCCCTTGGACTGCAGGGAGATCCAACCAGTCCATCCTGAAAGAGATCAGTTCTGGGTGTTCATTGGAAGGACTGATGTTGAAGCTGAAACTCCAGTACTTTGGCCACCTGATGCGAAGAGCTGACTCATTTGAAAAGACCCTGATGCTGTGAAAGATTGAAGGCAGGAGGAGAAGGGGATGACAGAGGATGAGATGGCTGGATGGCATCACTGATTCTATGGACGTGAGTTTGGGTGAACTCCGGGAGTTGGTGATGGACAGGGAGGCCTGGCATGCTGCAGTCCATGGGTTCTCAAAGCGTCAGACATGACTGAGTGAGTGAACTGAATTGATCAGTGGCACATAATAAAGTGCTGATAAGAAGCTGGACATAGCTAGTATAGAACTACTCTGAATATATGTGGTATTTTATAATAATGAAGCAAGAATGCTATTTTACATAATTATGGTTAGTGGAATACCAGTGTGGTAGATTAAGAGGACAAGACCATTGGAATAAAAAGGTAAAGATATTTTGAAGGACTTGCACTTGAAGAAGTATAAAGGATAACTGAATCATAAAGACATAAGTGATAATGCCAGTGTTAGAGGAAGCTGTGGCCTGATGACTTTCTTCCTACTCTGATTTTTCAGAATACTTTACATTCTGAATTGAAGATTGAAAATCTGCTGCACGTAAAACATAATAGAAATTTATCAAAGGCATGTATTCTCCAAAATTGTTGTTTAAAATATGGAAACAAGAACCTCAAACTGCTTAAAGCAATTACTCTGTAAAGTATATCACAGAAAAGATATTCTAGTATTTTTCAAGATATAGCAATAGATTTCCTCTTTATATTCATTTAGGTACATTTTTGAAAGCATTTGTCATTCTTTTATCTTTCAACAAGCATGGTTCTGTTTCTGGCCCTAATGATGTGGTGGGTTAAAAGTGATGTTTTATTAAAAAAAAACAAGTTGGTTATGAGGTGAAAACTGGAAATTAAGAGGTTTTTGAAGTTGTCATTTGATATTACATGCAGCTCAGTTTTGATTCATTTATATTTCTTACCAATCTTCATTTCTCCTAAATTCAGACAGTATGATAAAGGCTAGACTATGTTGTTTTAATTTTATACTATTTTTCTTGGCATTTCATAATAATTTTATAGTATTTGGGAATAATTCAGAATTATAATTTTAACAAGTTAAAAAAATCAAACCAAAGAAGCTTCACTGAAAATAACTATTGAAGTCTATTAAAATGTACCTAGGAAAAATAGTATTGCCACATGGAATTTATTTTAAAAACCCATGAATTTTCCCATACATTGTAAGGCTGGGTTTCTCAGGCTTGGTGCTGTTGATATTTTGGACTAGATAG
Organism: Bos mutus; assembly: GCF_027580195.1. NCBI lineage: Eukaryota > Metazoa > Chordata > Mammalia > Artiodactyla > Bovidae > Bos > Bos mutus. The sequence continues at coordinate 80,969,159 of NC_091620.1, read as the reverse complement.
TTCTTTGTGACAGTGGTCTGGCGTGTGCTTTGTACTTAGCAGCATCCTCGGTCTACCTGTTAGAGGCTAGTGGCAGTTCTCCAAGTCAGAGTAATAAAGAAACATCTCCAGACATTGTCAGATGTCTTCTTGGGTGCACAGTCACTCCTGGTTGAGAACCACTGATCTAGATGGAATCTGCACAATAAATTGGCCCCTGATATGTATTCCTCTAGCCAATGATGTCTATTTTTGGCTCACTCCCACAATGCTTAGGTGGTGTTTGCATTTTGCTAGCATTTTGTCACACCAGTGAGTTTTATTCATTGATCCCTGATAATAAGTATGCCATTAAAAGGGTAAATTAGCTAGTTCAAAATATTTTCGAAATTAAGCTCTTAAATTTAGTGCTTGGTGAAGCAGGAAGTGTAATTATTTAACTTATAGTCACATGTGCAAGGGTAAAATTCTCCTGTTCCTGGAGATCTCAATTTCCTGAAGGAAAATTTTGTAGTGAAACTTGTCTTTAACAGAAGCATATTGGTGTCTGCTCTTTCCTGCTGAGTCTGGAGCGGAAATGAGACAATCTTTCCTGTCGTTGTGCACATTGAATAAAATGCTTTGTAGATACCAGAAATGTTGGACAGTTGCCAAAGTGGCCTGTGGGCAAAGTGTAATTAGCATGGACATACACTCTCCTTATGGGTATTTGTTTCACCTGGGAAAGCGGCATAGTAAGCTAATGAAGATTCTTCTTGGTTGAAAGTACTCCATGTTTTTCAGGGGAGAGCAATTGACAGAGTCCCTGAAACAGTACAAGTACTACTGGGACAAAGTCATGGCACTGCTCAGTTCTATTTGTAGGTATACTGTATAGTGTTCTGTCTTATATGGAGCTTTGAAATTTTATAGTGCTGGTCTGAGCTGATCACGCACACAAATATCTTGATGACTATGAAATGAATACCAGGTGTTTCTGCTCATCTACTTTTTTCTGTAAATGGAGAATAGCTACATGCTGTTTGTTCTCTTTTAGGACAGTGCACTTACAAGAATGGCAACACCAAGTGGTGTAGAATAGAAACAGTAATCCCAGTGATCACTGTCTACATTGGTTAGGAGGGAATGCTATTAAACAAGTGAAAATGGAAACCCAGGATCTCTGGTCCAAGATATTCTTTTTTTTTTTTTCTGTTGTTCAGTCAAAAGAAATTTCTTTGCTTCTTTTATTTCTGTTGTTAAAAAAAAAAAAACCAAATAGTTTACCTTTTTAGTTGATTGGCTTAAATGGGGGTAAGACCCCAAAAGAGTCCGAAATGCAGTACTTGGATACCATCTCAAAAACGACAGAATAATCTCTGTTTGTTTCCAAGGCAAACCATTCAGTATCACAGTGATACAAGTCTAGGCCCTGACCAGTAATGCTGAAGAAGCTGAAATTGAATGGTTTTATGAAGATCTACAAGACCTTCTAGAACTAACACCCAAAAAAGATTATAGGGGACTGGAATGCAAAAGCAGGAAGTCAAGAGATACCTGGAGTAACAGGCAAATCTGGCCTTGAAGTACAGAATGAAGCAGGGCAAAGGTTAACAGGGTTTTGCCAAGAGAACACACGGGTCATAGCAAATACCCACTTCCAACAACATAAGAGAAGACTCTACACATGGTCATCACCAGATGGTCAATTGACTATATTCTTTTCAGCCAAAGATGGAGAAATTCTGTACAGTCAGCAAAAACAAGACCGGGAGCTGACTGTGGCTCAGATCATGAACTCCTTATTGCTAAATTCAGACTTAAATTGAAGTAAGTAGGGAAAAACCATTAGACCATTCAGTTCAGTTCAGTCGCTCAGTTGTGTCCAACTCTTTGCAACCCCATGAATCGCAGCACGCCAGGCCTTCTGTCTATCACCAACTCCTGGAGTTTACTCAAACTCATGTCCATCAGATGCCATCCAGCCATCTCATCGTTTATTGTCCCCTTCTCCTCCTGCCTCCAGTCCCTCCCAGCATCAGGGTCTTTTCCAATGAGTCCATTCAGGTATGACCTAAATCAAATCCCTTACGATTATATGGTGGAAGTGACAAACAGATTCAAGGAATTGGATCTGATAGACTGAGTGCCTGAAGAACTATGGATGAAGGTTTGTGACATTGTACATGAGGCAGGGATCAAGACCATCCCCAAGAAAAAGAAATACAGAAAGGCAAAATGGTTGTCGGAGGAGGCCTTACAAATAGCTATGAAAAGAAGAGAAGTGAAAGGCAAAGAAGAAAAGGAAAGATACACCCATTTGAATGCAGAGTTCCAAAGAATAGCAAGGAGAGATAAGAAAGCCTTCCTCAAGAGATCAAGACAGAGAAATAGAGGAATACATTAAAATGGGAAAGACTAGAGATATCTTCAAGAAAATTAGAGCTACCAAGGGAAATTTTCATGCAAAGATGGGCACAATAAAGGACAGAAATGGTATGGACCTAACTAACAGAAGCAGAAGATATTAAGAAGAGGTGGCAACAAATACACAGAAGATCTATACAAAAAGGATCTTCATGACACAGGTAATCACGATGGTGTGATCATTCACCTAGAACCAGATATCCTGGGAATGGGAAGTCCAGTGGGCTTTATGAAGCATCACTACGAACAAAGCTAATGGAGGTGATGGAATTCCAGTTGAGTTATTTCAAATCCTAAAAGACCATGCTGTGAAAGTGCTGCACTCAACATGCCAGCAAATTTGGAAAACTCAGCAGTGGCCACAGGACTGGAAAAGGTCAGTTTTCATTCCAATTCCAAAGAATGCTCAAACTACCGCACAATTGCACTCATCTCACATGCTTGTAAAGTAATGCTCAAAATTCTTCAAGCCAGGCTTCAGCAGTACATGAACCATGAACTTCCAGATGTTCAAGCTGGATTTAGAAAAGGTAGAGGATCCAGAGGTCAAATTGCCAACATCTTGGATCATAGAAAAAGGAAGAGAGTTCCAGAAGAATATCTATTTCTGCTTTATTGACTATGCCAAAGCCTTTGACTGTGTGGATCACAGCAAATTGTGGAAAGTTCTTCAAGAGATGAGAATACCAGAGCACCTGACCTGCCTCCTGAGAAATCTATGCAGGTCAAGAAGCAACAGTTAGAACTGGACATGGAACAAGACTGTTTCCAAATTGGGAAAGGAGTACGTCAAGGCTGTATATTGTCACCCTGCTTATTTCACTTCTATGCAGAGTACATCATGCGAAATGCTGGGCTGGATGAAGCACAAGCTGGAATCAGGATTGCCGGGAGAAATATCAATAACTTCAGATATTCAGATGACCCCACCCTTATGACAGAAAGTGAAGAAGAACTAAAGAGCCTCTTGATGAAAGTGAAAGAGGAGAATGAAAAGTTGGCTTAATATTCAACATTCAGAAAACTAAGATCATGGCATCTGGTCCCATCACTTCATGGCAAATGGATGGGGGAACAGTGGAAACAGTGATAGACTTTATTTTTTGGGCTCGAAAATCACTGTAGATTGGTGACTCCAGCCATGAAATTAAAAGACACTTGCTTCTTGGAAGAAAAGTTATAACCAACGTAGATGGCATGTTAAAAAGTAGAGATATTACTTTGCCAGCAAAGGTTTGTCTAGTCAAAGCTGTGGTTTTTTCCAGTAGTACTGTATGGATGTGAGAGTTGGACTATAAAGAAAAATGAGCCCCGAAGAATTGATGCTTTTGAACTGTGATGTTGGAGAAGACTCTTGAGAGACCGTTGGCCAGCAAGGAGATCCAACTAGTCCATCTTAAAGGAATTCAGTCCTGAATATTCATTGGAAGGACTGATGTTGAAGCTGAAACTCCAGTACTTTGGCCACCTGATGGGAAGAGCTGACTCATTCGAAAAGACCCTGATGCTGGGAAAGATTGAAGGTGGGAGGAGAAGGGGATGACAGAAGATGAGATGGTTGGATGGCATCACCAACTCAATAGACTTGAGTTTGAGTGAACTCCGGGAATTGGTGATGGACAGGGAGGCCTGGCATTTTGCAGTCCATGGGGTTGCAAAGAGTTGGACAAGACTGAGAGACTGAACTGAAATAATTCAGAAGTGTTGCTACTCTGATATATGTAGGAGAGGCTAGAAAGATCCCCTTTATGTGATTAACAATATTTCCTTTTCATATTGTCCACCTCATACTTTGTTCTCAGGCATATCATTCATTTTATTCACAAAAGAAATATATATTATGCTCTGATACTGTGGAAAATCTAGTGCATTTCCTCACATTTCTCTCTCCTTATAGGTGTTCTCCTTATAGGTATTCCTACGTGAGTAGAATAATCACTGCCTTTCCCATTCTCTACTACAGACTAATAAAGGAAAAGATATCAACCTTCCAGCATTTTCGTTCAGCCCAGTTCTTTTTCTTACTTATCCTCATGTTGGGCTTGACCAGGACCCATTTGGTTCCTGCTTGTTAATACTACACTGTCACTTTCAAAGTGTCCAGGTTCAGACACCAAATTATATAGTCCTGTTGTGCTCAGACTCTATCACCAGTATGCCTTACCATGCATTCCAGTATATGGTGTCATTAGTAGGAAATTTAGATTGTGATTTATTAATGTATATGTAACATATAGGAAAATATTGAGTATTTATAAACTAATATACGTATGTCTGGATTGTAGCTATATCAACTCTAAAAAAACAAAATAGTTGAGACATACTTGTTCTAGCTTTTTCTTATCCTGAATATATGCTTTCCTTAAATACATCGAGACGTGGGATATTTATTATATATCACACAATATTAATCTTTTAAAAAATATTTTTATTTTGTGTTGGGGTATAGCCAATTAACAGTGTTGTGATAGTTTCAGGTGAACAGCGAAGGGACTCAGCCATGTATGCTGCTGCTGCTGCTAAGTCGCTTCAGTCGTGTCCGACTCTGTGCGACCCCATAGACGGCAGCCCACTAGGCTTCCCGTCCTTGGGATTCTCCAGGCAAGAACACTGGAGTGGGTTGCCATTTCCTTCTCCAATGCATGAAAGTGAAAAGTGAAAGTGAAGTCGCTCAATCGTGTCCGACTCTAGCGACTCCATGGACTGCAGACTACCAGGCTCCTCCGTCCGTGGGATTTTCTAGGCAAAAGTACTGGAGTGGGGTGCCATTGCCTTCTCCGCAGCCATGTATACATGTATCCATTCTCCTCTAAACTCCCCTAGTATCCAGGCTGTCATATAACATTGAGCAGAGTTCACTGTGCTATATAGTAGGTTCTTGTTGGTTATCCATTTTTTTCTCTTAAGATACATATTTTATTGAAGTATAGTTTCAGGTATACAACAAGATGGTCAATTATATACATATATTATTTTAAAAATTATTTTCCTTTTAATGTTATTATAAGATATTGACTATAGTTCCCTGTGCTAACAGTAAACCTGTTGCTTGTTGCATATCTTTTTTTTTTAAAATAGGAATCCAACATTCTATTCATACTGAGTCAAACAAGTAGAATCAAAATGGCAAAGTTTTTAGTGAGGCAAAAATTCACAAGTCTTCTAAAGTATGTCTACTATAATCATTATGATGATCTTTTTCTTTTATCTCATTTGTTTCACTTTCTGTATTTCAGTTTCAGTGCTCCCATTTCATCTAGTTTATGTTTTCCAATTTCTCCATCTCTTCTTCTTTTTCTTCTTTTGATCTTAAGCTTTTATCAAGCATAGGTTGACTTGTGTACTCCCAGAATCCCTGTGTTGAAGCTCTAACCACCTTTGCTTCAGAATGTGTCTTTAGTTTATAATGAGGTCTTTGCAGCTGTAATCAGTTTAAATTAGTTCAAGCTGCAGGAAGGTGGTCTGTAGTCTATCACAGGTATCCATATAGAAAGAGAAAATTTGGACCCTGACGCAAACATAGGGACAGTGCTGTGTGCTGCTTAAATCAAGGACCCACCAGAAACTAGGCGAGGGGCCTGGAACAGTTCCTCCCTAGTGCCTCCAGAGGGAGCATGGCCCTGCTGACATCTTGATCTTAAACTTCTAACCCTCAGAACTGTAAGGTGGTAGATTTCTGTTCTGCGCCACCCATTTTGTGGTAGTTTGCTTTATGGCAGCCTCAGTACAGTAGTACAGACACCAAGTCTGAGATGCTCTGCTGAGGAGGTCAGAATATCACACTGAGTCATTCAATATCTGGTGGCTTAGATTGTCATCAGATACCATAAACTTCAGTGGCTTCATTTTAAATGAGACATCATTAAAAATAATTCCTGTAGAACATTTAACTATGAATGCTTCATGTATTTATATTCCCAATATTTTTTTACTGGGTGTGTGTATATGTACTTGTTTTTCAGTCACTCAGTCATGTCTGACTCTGCGACTCCGTGGACTGCAGCACGCCAGGCTTCCCTCTCCTTCACCATCTCCTGGAGCTTGATCAAACTCATGTCCATTGAGTTGGTGATGTCATCCAACCATCTCATCCTCTTTCATCTTCTTCTCCTCCTGCCTTCCCTGATCTTTCCCAGCATCAGGGTCTTTTCCAGTGAGTCGACTCTTCCCATCAGGGGGCCAAAGTACTATAGCTTCAGCTTCAGCATGATGTACTGGCCATACACATATATGGTTGCCTGCTAACTGGTTTGTCTTTGAGATGTTTTTTTCTTTTAAAAATTAAGATTGAACTAATGAAAGATAAAGTGCAATACATTTAAGCTAAGGAAAAATATTCAAAGACTACTGTTGCATATTCCTGCACAGCCTGTGCAGTGGGTAAGAATTGTGCAAAACCTACCTGACTAGACTAGAAACAATATGTATGCAGCAACAGAGCTTGTCTTTGAGATCTCAGAGGTAAAAATTCTAGGGAGTTTCATGCAGCTCCTAGACTTCATGCTGAAGGCATTTTTCTGGCCTTCCCTTACAAAGAGAGACTTTTATCTGATGTTATTATGCTTGTACTCCTCTCTGGCACAACACCAATAGGTCTGCTCTAGATTTAGGAAAATATGTGATGGATGAATAGGATGATTCTTGCCAGACAGACTTCCCAAGAAATAACCCAGAACCCTTAGGCCTTTAAAGATTAGTTTAATTAAAAAACAAAACAAAACAAAAAACAACCAGAGGCCAAATTGGAAAGCTTTTATTTCTTCTCATAAAATAATATGATGATAGTACCTTCTAGTTTGGGACATTTTATGTTAGAAGAGTATGAATTTGTTACTGTGTACATTTTTAGGATGCTGATGATGTGTTTATAAGTATAAATGATAGCCAGTGCCAGAACGTTAAACGCACGGTTTCACTGAGGTGTACACTCCCAGTATGTATAGTCTCACAGAATTGGAGGTGGGGCTCACTGTGAACTATCAGCCTGGTACTGTGTCCACCTTCTTGAAGAAAACATTGTTATAATAAACCTTTTGAACACATAGACTTCCCTAGAGTGGGTCAGAACCACTTGTCTGCAGAATCAATACTGCATGTGTCTTCTTTCAAGATTTGATGCTCTTTGTACCCTGGTCTCTCTGGATAGATGCTTGATATGTGCTTCTAACACTCATGGCCACTCTTACTTACCATAGATTAACACTCTATATTTCATTGTTATTATGCTTAGTTGTTCTTTACACTTGTCATTTTTCCTGAAGCTTGTTTGATGGTTCCAGTAACCAGCTCTATAGTATATGTGTAGGGTCAGTTGTGACCTAGGCTTTCTTGCTGGCTGTGGGCCCATGTTTGCAGTGTTTGACACTTCAGTCTCCGTTTCCTCATCAGTAAAATGCTTTCAAATGATCTTTCTTACTGAGCTCACTGTGTGGTTGTGACATTCAAATGTGGTGATATTATGGAGTACTTTGAACAAGCTGTAGAGCACAATATTGATATGTGACATTAGACTATTCATTTTCCTCATTTAAGCCAGTGTGTTGGATTTGTATAATATTAAACCCATCGTTAAGATTGGCGGTTCTGTTCCTTGCTTTTTCTGTGCTCATCTTATGTTTGAAAAGCAGTGTCGGCTTCCCAGGTGATGCTAGTAGTAAAGAACCCACCTGCCAGTGCTGCTGCTGCTGCTGCTGCTAAGTCGCTTCAGTCGTGTCCAACTCTGTGCGACCCCGTAGATGGCAGCCGACCAGGCGCCCCCGTCCCTGGGATTCTCCAGGCAAGAACACTGGAGTGGGTTGCCATTTCCTTCTCCAATGCAGGAAAGTGAAAAGTGAAAGTGAAGTTGCTCAGTCGTGTCCGACCCTCAGTGACCCCATGGACTGCAGCCTACCAGGCTCCTCCGACCATGGGATTTTCCAGGCAAGAGTTCTGGAGTGGGGTGCCATCGCCTTCTCCACCTGCCAGTGTAGGTAGATGTAAAAGACAAGGGTTCTATCCCTAGGTCGGGAAGATCTCTTGCATACTTTTGAATACTAAAGCAACCCACTTTAGTATTCTTGCCTGGAGAATCCCATGGACAGAAGAGCCTGGCAGGCTGTATGGTCTATAGCGTCGCATAGAGTCGGACATGACTGAAGTGACTTGGCACGCACGTAGACACCCACCGTCTTGTTTAGACACTAGCATTTGTGTTCTATAATTTTAAAGTTATGACTGTGTTACAATTGTGTCTTGGTTTATCGTTTTAGTATTTCATTGGTATTCTAGTATTTCTGGCATATAGATTGTTATAAATACCATTCATGATAATATAGCCTCATTAGTAAAACATTCAGTGTAGTGTTTCTATAAATATGCATTGTATCTATAGATGCACATACACATCATGTACCTCATGTATCACATATGTATTGTGTCTATATAATATATAGGTACAGAGGATGAGATGATTGGATGGCATCACCAACTTGATGGACTTGAGTTTGGGCAAGCTCTGGGAGTTGGTGATGACAGGGAAACCTGGTGTGCTGCGATCCATGGGGTCACAGAGTCAGACACGACTGAACAACTGAACTGATGTAAATATGTGTGTATATGTAACATATACTAATTAATTAGATGAGTAAGATAATATATATATATTTTTTGTCCATGGGGTCACAAAGAGTAGGACACAGCTGAGCGACTGAACAACAACAAAATAATTAAACATTATCAGTCATGGGCTAGGCCGTATATTAGTTCTTGAAGAAACAAAGGCATTGAGCAAGATCATAGCCTAAATAATTCATAGGACAGTTATAAGAATACTTAATACTTATTTTTACTTATTAATACTTATTTTACTTTTATTATTTTTTTCTAGATTATTTTGGGTTAACAAGTGTTTTGGTTGTAATCAAGAATTAAAAAAAAAAAAACTCGGTTTTTTGTAAACCACCCATACAATAGAATAAGCTCCGTTTATTTTTCTAAGGAATAATGAGACTCTAGCCAAAATCAGTGTCAGACATTGTTCTGGAGCCCTCAGGGACTTGCTGGTCATAAGGATATGACCAGCAACTCATAGAGATGGGAAGCTGTCTGAAGAAATAGTCTCAGCCCAGGCCTGAAAGTGCAGACCCATCACTTATTTGGCTGAGAAATCAGAGCATGAATAGAAATAAACTTGCTGATGACCCATTTTCCTTTGGGCAAATGTTAGATATTATAGAAGGAAAATTAATAAGTCAATAGAGTGTTCCTCTTGTACAGACATAAGAATGGTTCTGCAGTCAAAAAAAGTGATTGAGAAATATCCACTTAAGAAATGCTCAGAAAAGTTATCCAAGAAATGCTCATGTAGGCTGTGTAAATCTGTTTAGTTTGTATAATAGATACGCAAACTAATTCAAATAGTATTGTTTCTTTTTTAGATACATTGAATATAGTTAAAATACTTTAGCAAACTAAATACCTTATTTTTAGCAAACTTACGTAGTTATACTTACTTAGAAGTAAGTATAAACTTCTAGTTTATACTTCTATACTTGCTAGTAGTTTATAAGCATTTTGGAACTTTTTTCCCTCATCATTTTACATCTGAAAGAACTTGGGAAATATTTCAGTTACTTCTGAGTTTAATACAATGTCTTGTTAATCTCAAGGGAGGTATATGATGTTTACTCTAAATGGACCTTCTGAATTTCAAGTATTTTTGCATAATATTCCTCTTTTATACCAATAATTAATGACTTCTGGTCTAAAGGATAAGGTGAGAAGCAAACTTAGTATATATACTGTGTAAAAAATAAAACTAGTTTTCACCAGATTTACAACTGGTTTCTATTTTCTTTGAGAACCAAACCAGAGAAAATGGCTGAAACAGTTAGGACACAGATAGCTTCAGATACAAATACAAAAGTGTAACATGTGAACAGCCTCTGGGAAGACAGCTCAAGAGTCCAGTGGTGATGCCTGTGAGATGAACCCAGAATTTTGATCAAAGTTTACTTTTTAAAATGACTTCTCATGTATTCCCTGACACCTTGGAGGGAGGAAACTCAAATACATTGTTTGAGATTTAGGTAAAGTGATAATGATTAACCATGAATCACGATTTTTCTGGGGTCTGTATTAATGGATTGTGTGTGTGTGTGTGTGTGTGTGTGTGTGTGTATAGTTTCTGTTTTGGCTTGAGCTTAGGAGTTGAGCGTTTTGAGGCACTATCAATTTCTATGAAATAATTTCCACTTGTCATCAAATATAGGTATCTCTAGTATGTGCATGTTGTGAGAAATGTACCAAAATGCAAAATTTTCTCTAGCAAAGTTTACCACCCGGGAAAAAAAAATTCCCCAAGATATTTTTCACTTCTATTATGCTCTGTCTGCCAGAAAAACAGGAAGAGGTAAACCTGTTTAGAAAAAAGGCTTTGAGATTTTGGATTCTTAGATGTAAATAGTATGTGCCTACTTAAAAACAGCAGCAGCAGTTAAAACAGTATTGCTTCTTGATGGTTCGATCATCTGCTGCTCATTGAGTAATATCAATAGATTATTGTCACCAGTAACCATCATCTGTAGTATTTATTGAGTGCTAAGGGGCTGACAGTAAGCTAGTGTCCTGCTGATACTGTCTTATTTAATTCTGACCTCAACTTTATAAAACAGGGATAGACATTATTTTCATCTTTAATAAATGAAGAAGCTGAGATCTTGAGCAGTTGAATTCTGTGCTTCAGACCACCAACAGTGGACGGGGGATACAGCTCTGAGCTGATTCCAGACTTGCTGTCCTCCTCAACATTTTATTACCTTCTCATGCAGAACTATTCTGGACCAAACATTTAAAATAGCATTTAAAATAAGGATGACCTTATTTGGCTCATGAAATATGTTATTAGGAAGTCTGTAATTTTTTCCTTTTTTTGGGCCAGTGATTTTTCAGTGGAAGACATTTAAATTGCTATTTCTCTGGATGTGTTAATAACTCTTTTAACTCTTACTTCTTAGACCAAGAGTCCCGGAAAGAATACATAAAATATTAACAGATAAACAGTTTTTCCCCAGAATAATACATGTGAAAGCAATCTTCAAAGTAAGATAGGCAAATGAATATCAAAGACACTTATTTTAGAGTGTAATCCTACGAGAGAGCAGTCTTGAAAGATTAAAAAAAGATTCTCTTTATGATTATGAATATGAAACAGTTGGAATGAATTCAGTCATGGCAACATAACTGAGGATCATTTCTGAAAGTGAGGGATACAGAAAGTTAAAAGACTCATTGCTTGGTGCTGAGGTCACCTGCTTCATAACAGACTAAAATAGAAGAGAACAAGTGTTAGGAATTCATTCTGCCTTCCCAGTGCTTTTGTAGTTTTATTTTTAGAGATCTGCCAACAGTAGTTGGAGCATTGTTTGCCCTTCTGCGCCTGCTCAGTCAGACTCAGCCTCTCTCTTGCAGTCTTTGCCTCCCTCGACAGGTGTAAGGGACTTCCTAAATGTTGCAGACCAGTCACCTGTCGTCAGCCACCCTGAGGTAGCTTGCTTCTTCACTCACTGAGCTCATAAGAGAGGTAATTTTTATCTGACTGTTAACATGCATTACTTTTTTCTTAAGGCTGAGGTAATCAGAACAAAAGGGTGTTGGATAGACAGTGGTGCAAGAGTGGTGGAAAAATACTTAATAAAGAGTATGTGTTTCAAATACTTAAATATTTAAAACCCAGGAAACAATAGTGAGCAGAAGAAGTCTTAGTGACTTTCTCAGAAACTGTCAGCAGTTCATGTTGTTCATTGAAATTAAGTGTGATTCAATGGTTTTAAGCACAGATGCATATTTGAATTACCTGGGAAGTTTTCAAAAAAACATTATTTAGTTCCTATCCTAGAGACTATAATAATTGGCTTGGTATTGGTATTAAAAATTTTTTTTCTCCAGATGATTTTATTGTATAGCCAGGGTTGAGGGCTACTGACTTAGACAACTCAGCAATTAGTTCTGCTTTTGCCAACATCTGCATCATCCTTGGGTACCATACTTCAATATGTCAGTGTCCTTGTATTAAGGACTATTAGAAGAAATAACATATTTTAAAACTGGAAAGCCGTGTAAGGTGTGTTCAGAATTACATGCAACCATTTATATTTGGCTTGCATGATTTGTAGAAAATAACATTTTTTTTTTAATTTTATTTTATTTTTAAACTTTACATAATTGTATTAGTTTTGCCAAATATCAAAATGAATCCGCCACAGGTATGTACTGCTGATGCTACCGCTGCTGCTGCTAAGTCGCTTCAGTCATGTCCGACTCTGTGCGACCCCATAGGCGGCAGCCCACCAGGCCCCACCATCCCTGGGATTCTCCAGGCAAGAGCACTGGAGTGAGTTGCCATTTCCTCCTCCAATGCATGAAAGTGAAAAGTGAAAGTGAGGTCGCTCAGTCGTGTCTGACTCCTAGCGACTCCATGGACTGCAGCTTACCAGGCTCCTCCGTCCATGGGATTTTCCAGGCAAGAGTACTGGAGTGGGGTGACATTGCCTTCTCCCTTAAATATACTAGCATTAATTAAAAAAGAAATAGCACAATGCTTTCATTACCTGACCATATACATATAATGGTCATTCAAATATTTGTTGAATACCTACTATGTAGACAACACTGACGGAAAGCCTAAAGAATCTGGCTTTGTTTTGTTGTGAATGAATTTGTGATCTGGTGAACTAATAGGTATAACTTAAGAAGTAATTAACATTCCAAAGCTGTGTGTGCTTTACAGCAGTGTACAGTAGTGCTACAGTGAATGCAGGAAGAGTAACAACTCTGGGCTTCTGCTGTCATGGAGAGGGAGAGAGTTCATAGAAGGTATGACACTTGCAACGTTGACCAAGCTGCTGGTTTGCAGTCCTCCCCATTACAGCTTTTCTTTTAAAGCCTCAGAGACTGAGAGGGAACTTTTTGTTGGTGGCTTAAAGTTCTGAGATCAGATCGCTAATTTAGACCTATCTGTTCTTCCCTTACAGATAATTATTTTCTTACTGAATAACAACATTATCTAGGGCCCGCCCTTAATTAGCTGATTACCAATTGTGTTTACATCTGCTTGGTGCTTGAATATGATGCTTATGTAAGACAAGAGTAGCTTTTGAGCTGGCCTTACAAAATGAACAGAGTTTAGGTGTCAGTAATAGTAGGTTGAATTCTCTGTTTCAGCTATCAGGAGGAACATACTAAACAAAGGCTAAGGGTATATAATCTGATTGGGAAAGAAACATTACTGCAGTAGAAGCGGAGTTCATACAGTTCTTCCTTCCTGTGCCCTATCTGTTAAGTGTATTTTGATTTTTATCTTTTGTTTACAACTTCTGCCAGGTAGTAATTACTTTTGTTTAGTACAGTGTGAGGTTCAAAGAGTTTGTAATATCATACATCAGTAAGCCATCAAGTCAAGACTCACACATAACTCAGTAACCATTCTGATATCAAAAGCAGTGCCCTTTCTACTCTGCCGTGTTGCCTTCTATAAAGGATTAATGAGCAGAGACAGAAGGAGAGTACCAGGGAGAGACTGGGTTGTGGAAGGCCTTTGATGGATTTCATCCAGATGGAAGTGGGTAGCCACTAAAAATTTTTGAAGTGGAAATATATTTTAGGAGACTTACCTGGCAAGAATGTATAGGTTATATTCGTTCAATAAAAATGCTTATTCATTCAAAACCTATTCTATTGAATACTGTGTTCTACGCTGTGTGTAGTCTCTGGGAATGGAGTTGTATTAGTGAGTGCTTTTAATCCTGAACTCTCTATATAATATACTGTGCTACACACTTTGCAGAGAAAGAGAAATATGACACAGCATCTACCCTTTACACGTCTTACGATTGAACTAGCCTGTTGGATAATTGGGTCCTTGTTGGTATTTTTGTCTGCCCAGTTGCAACAACGATGGCTTCTAGGAGAGGAAGGTAAAACCGGGATCACCAGGCTTTTGTAGTGGTCTGGATGGTTTCAACTCAAGCGGTTAAAGAACTGGAAGTATGGAAAGAAGAGATCGCTGTAAGAGTAGGCAGACTTTAGTTACATGATACATATGGGAAAAGTAGGGATAATCAGAGACAGTGTCAGTAGGATTGGTCTGGGTAACATTTTAAAATTTCCCCTCTACTCACATAAAGCTGCCTAAATAGAGGAGCGAGCATTTAAAATGTTTCTCTACTGTCTACTTTGTTTCTTTGAACCTTTATGTTTTATTTCAAACAAACTTCTTAAAAGTTCTGTCACCATGAATTAATACGTAGCATGCTGTGATGTTGTGTATTTGTGCTGTGCTCAGTCATGTCCGACTCTTTGTGACCTCATGGACTGTAGCCCGCCAGGCTCCTCAGTCCATGGGATTTCCCAGGCAAGAATACTGAAATGGGTTGCCATTTCCTACTCCAGGGGATCTTCCTGACCCAGGTCTCCTACTTTGCCGGCAGATTCTTTGCCACCAGGGAAGCCCTAGTGTTCCAAATATAATCAGTTTTTAACTTTCAGCATGGAAATAAGTTCATCTTATGTTATATAACTGTCTCTTTATGAAATGTGTGACATGTAAGACTATGAGAGATACCACTCCTTGCATGTTTCTTTATAGCAAAAGAGAATTCACATTTTGACATGTTGTGTTAAGAAAGATTATATTAAGCAAGAGAAAAATTATGTATTAAATTATATAATATTCTTCCTGCGAAGATTTAATAATTCACTAAATTTGACCAACATGTTTTTTGAACTGTCTTTCTTGATGGCAGATACTCTTTCAAGAAAAACTATGTGAATACCATTAGGTGTCAATATTATGTCTAGAGTACAGAGTAAAATTACTTCATTGTAGCATTAAACACGACTGATCGATTTCACTTTCCCTTTTCACTTTCATGTACTGGAGAAGGAAATGGCAACCCATTCCAGTGTTCTTGCCTGGAGAATCCCAGGGACGGGGTAGCCTGGTGGGCTACCGTCTATGCGATCGCACAGAGTCGGACACGACTGACGCGACTTACCAGCAGCAGCAGCAGCAGCAGCAGCAGCATTAAACCCTCTTCCTGGTCTTCCTTAGTACAAGCTCTGACCTAGTCTATGTGTAAGCAGAGGCAAGAAACTCATCAAAACCCTATGGACACCACACATTATCTATAGCGTAGACATAAACAGCTATCATGTTCATAATAATTATTGCTATTTCTCAACTGTATGTCAATTTGGTATTCTCAATAGATATTTGGATATGTGCTATTCCTTTTTGTTAAAAGGAACCCTGATTCAAAATTCTAGCAGCAAGCTCTTAGTTTTTTTTTTTTTTTTTTTTTGGCCAATGTGGAGATTATCAAGAAAAACTTAGTTAATGAGTATATTAAAATAGCAGTACTTTTCCCATATTTGTGGGATACAGGAATGTATATTTTATGGAGGTACAGCAATATGAGACATTTTGCTTATGCATGTTTTATTTATCTAGTGATATGAAAAACTCATCGAAGTAAAACTACATTAATAGGGATGTCAAATTCATTTCCCATTGCCTCTTCAAATTTCAAATACATTTTCATAGCTCTAGAAAAACAATCTCACACACCTAGTGTGTGTGCTCTTTGTGTTCACACTGCTTAGGGTGCTAGGCAAATCCCTCAGAAAATAATTGAAAAAATAATTGGAGACAACTGTCAGGCAGCTATTAAATTAAGCTGTGCTAGAGTTTTCTGTCTGTGCCAATCACATTCTTCAATTCGGCAGAATACTTTTACCATTAACATATCTGCCTTGTTGGACTCCTTATAATATTTTTGGAGGGGTTCAGTTCAGTTCAGTCGCTCAGTAGTGTCTGACTGTTTGTAACCGTGAGAAATGCAGCACACCAGGCCTCCCTGTCCATCACCAACTCCTGGAGTCCACCCAAACCCATGTCCATTGAGTCAATGATGCCATTCAACCATCTCATCCTCTGTTGTCTCTTTCTCCTCCTGCCCTCAATCTCTCCCAGCCTCAGGTCTTGTCAAATGAGTCAGCTCTTCGCATCAGGTGGCCAAAGTATTGGAGTTTCAGCTTCAACATCAGTCCTTCCAATGAACATTCAGGCCTGATCTTTAGGATGGACCGGTTGGATCTCCTTGCAGTCCAAGGGACTCTCAAGAGTCTTCTCCAACACCACAGTTCAAAAGCATCAATTCTTCTGCACTCAGCTTTCTATATAGTCCAACTCTCACATCCCTACATGACTACTGGAAAAAACATAGCTCTGACTAGACGGACCTTTGTGGACAAAGTAATGTCTCTGCTTTTTAATATGCTGTCTAGGTTGGTCATAACTTTCCTTCCAAGGAGTAAGCGTCCTTTAATTTCACTGCTGCAATCACCATCTGCAGTGATTCTGGAGCCCCCAAAAATCAAGTCTGACACTGTTTCCACTGTTTCCCCATCTATTTGCCATGAAGTGATGGGATCAGATACCATGATCTTAGTTTTCTGAATGTTGAGCTTTAAGCCAAATTTCCACTCTCCTCTTTGACTTGCATCAAGAGGCTCTTTAGTTCTTCACTTTCTGCCATAAGGGTGATATCATCTGCATATCTGAGGTTATTGATATTTCTCCCGGCAATAGTAAATAGAATATGTGATTGCTGACATTAGTTTATATATATATGGGCCTATCATTTGAAATTGCTTAAACATAACTGTTAATTCATTATAATTACTGAAAAAAATTTAAAAGTGATTAGCTGGTTAGGTTGTAAAGAAAGTGGAAAGTCTAAAATTAACAAAGTAGAGATGGGGGAAAAAAGCTTCCAAGATTAAAATAGGTAAGGATTTACAGAAAAGAAAAGCAATGTGTTGAACACTAAAGCTATGATTTCTGAGCCAGGTTTTCTCCAAAATGAGAATTTTTTAAAAAGATTTTATGTTTTAGAGTCCTGGAGAAGGAAATGGCAGCCTACTCCAGTGATCTTGCCTGGAGAATCCCATGGACAGAGGAGCTTGGGGGGCTGCAGTCCATGAGGTCATGGAGAGTCAGTCACGACTGAGTGACTACACTATATTTTAGAGTAGCTTTATGTTCACAGCAAAATTGAAAAGAGAGTAGTACATTGATTTCCCACATCCCTCCTGGCTCCACATGTGCACAGCTTCAGTGTCAGCATCCTTTTCCTTTTACATAAAGCACAAGAATCCAGACTATTGCTCAAAGATAGGAACGCTTGAGGACGTGATGCTCTGTGATGTTAGTTTGGGGGGTGTCTTCCGACCAACACCATTCAAACTCCAGTGCCCACACTTGAAAAATGGTTCCAGTTGTACAGACTTGATAATTTGTGCTGTATGATACATGCTGAGCCATGTTCTTTGGAATCCCCTTCTACTTTCCACCCACAACATTGCTAGTGGCCCACCAGCCACAGTGTGAATTCCTAGAGTTCATCCATTATTTTCCTACTGACCAGCTTCTATATTTTATCCAGGTTTTGTTTTTTGGCTTTTTTTAGGGGGTGGGCAGGAATGTTGTATTGCCTTTACTGATAAATAATTTCCCCAATTTTAGAAATATGATTGTGTTCACCTAATCTGTAAATCTGAATTTATATGATGATTTTAAACCTTAATTCTATGTCTTCAGACCATTCTGGTAAATTTTAATATACAATTTTATATTTAAAATTTAATATATTTAAAAGTAATGTGTATTAATGGTCTATTTTCATGTTACTATTATAATAATTAGAAATACATCTTCATTTTTAAATTGAGAGCACTTATTGTATTTTGGCATTGGTCATATTTTATGTTTGGAATCCCCATGAACAGTGACATGAAATGACCAGTCAGATAATCATAAACTGGTAAAGAGAAAGTTAATTTTTTGTTTGCTCATCCTCTACAAAATTTATGGTAATACCAATAGAATTTTATTTAACCAGTTTTGAAAGACTATAGCTCCATGAGAGAAACTCTCAAAAACAGCTAAGTCAGGAAAGGAACGTACCTTGGATGCTTTGGATTTTTCTATTTAAATCTCCACTCACTGCCCCAAGTAAATATAGATTTAGTATCTGAGTGACAGCGACAAATGTTGAAACCTAACCCTAAAGTCTCAGTGCTCCAGTGGACCATATTTGGCAAATCACTGCACTCTCTGGACTTTACTGATCTAGCAAATATCTTTTCTGTTGACACCAGAGGAGAAACTACGTGAGACATAGGGCACACAGGCTCCTGGTTTTCTTTTCTGAGTGTAAAATTAATAGTACTGGCTGAGGGTGAGAAATAATGAAGTAGTTTTAATTAAAAGTTATCTTGTGGTGCAAATGTAGAATTAAAGTTTGGCTTTAATCGAAAGTTCTATGATACGTACAAAAGCAAGTATACAGGAAATATAATAAAATTTATTCCCCTATGATTGAACTTGATTTGGAATTCGAGCCTTAAGAATAATGATAGAGAACTTAAGCTAGTTACTTATAACTGCTGTTGCTGCTAAGTCGCTTCAGTCGTGTCCGACTCTGTGCGACCCCGTAGACGGCAGCCCACCAGGCTCCCCCGTCCCTGGGATTCTCCAGGCAAGAACACTGGAGTGGGTTGCCATTTCCTTCTCCAATGCATGAAAGTGAAAAGTGAAAGTGAAGTTGCTCAGTCGTGTCCGACTAACCTCAATCAATTTGAACCCATTTGAACCAGGGCTCGCAGTTTAAGGTCTGAGGATGGCTTAAGTAGTTTCTCCGGCTTTGGAAAGGAAGGTTTTGTCTAACATTCTTTGACGTGACACGAGTTTGGCCTCTGTCCCTGCTGCAGACACTTAGATATGCATGTTCCTCCACATGTCACTCTGTGTCCTCCTTATTGCAACCCTGAGGTTCCTTCAGGTCACTGGCCTCAGCCGCTTTCACATCTCTCTTGGCCAGGGTTTCAAGAACTTAGAACTCTCATCCAAGAATTTGACTCTTTTCTTTCATCTTTGTACTTTGGTGTCCTCCTTTGGCTACTGACTCAGTATAGGGGTTGGGAGTGGAGGGTAGAGAAAGGGGGAAGAAAGCGAATTCAGTTCGTTGCAGTAGGTTTTATCCCTTTAGTGGTTTAGTCACTAAGCTGTGTAAGACTCTTGCCACCCCATGGACTGTAGCCTGCCAGGCTCCTCTGTCCATGGGATTCTCCAGGAAGGAATACTGAAGTGGGTTGCCATTTCCTTCTCCAGGGTATCTTCCAGACCCAGAAATCGAACCCGAGTCTCCTGCATTGCAGGGAGATTCTTTACTGACTAAGCTGTGAGGGAAATCCCCACCCCTCCTTTTTAAATCCCTTTGCACATATTAAAAACTTCTGTATTTACAGTATTAATATATTTTCCTCATAGAGTTGGAATATTTCTATTGTCATTACATTTGGCGAGGGAGTATAGTTGAATTTGGGTGATGCTGGAAGCTTAATCAATCCTTAAAAAGCCTCTAAATCATAGATAAATAACTTTTTCTTCAATGTGATGTTTGAAAAATATTCTCCAGTTCAGTTCAGTTGAGTTGCTCAGTCGTGTCCAGTTCTTTGCGACCCCATAGACTGCAGCATGCCAGGCTTCCCTGTCTATCACCAACTCCCGGAGCTTACTCAAACTCATGTCCATTGAGTCGATGATGCCATCCAACCATCTCATCTTCTGTTGTCCCCTTCTCCTTCCACCTTCAATCTTTCCCAGCATCAGCATCTTTGCAAATGAATCGGTTCTTTGCATCAGGTGGCCAAAGTATTGGAGCTTCAGCTTCAGCATCAGTCCTTCCAATGAATATTCAGGA
Organism: Bos mutus; assembly: GCF_027580195.1. Classification (NCBI taxonomy): domain Eukaryota; kingdom Metazoa; phylum Chordata; class Mammalia; order Artiodactyla; family Bovidae; genus Bos; species Bos mutus. The sequence goes on along the minus strand of NC_091620.1, from coordinate 80,948,973 downwards.
CTGATTTCCTTTAGGATGGGCTGGTTGGATCTCCTTGCAGTCCAAGGGACTCTCAAGAGTCTTCTCCAACACCACAGATCAAAAGCGTCAATTCTTCAGTGCTCAGCTTTCTTTATAGCCCAGTTCTCACATCCATAGGAATGTGACATTGTCCCTTAAGGAAATGGAATAATAACAACCACTGTCAGCTTTGGAAGGCAATTGAGCAGGACACTGGAAATACTTCCTCGTCATTCATTCCAGTTTTCCCCCACTGTGTGGCATCTACATAGTTTAGGTCAGCCCTCATTTCATGCTAATCAGTGTAATCCCATCCCTTGTGACAGTGGTGGGAATGACAGAGCTGGTGGGAATGATGTTTAAGACTATTTTCAGTAAGTAGGGAAGAAAATATTTCTCTTCTAAGCTGATTTTGTGGTCAGCATAGTAAATGAATGAATGTTTTATTTATCTTTTATTATAATGCCTAACACAAAAGCTGGCATATCTTCAGTTCAGTTCAGTTGTTCAGTCATGTCTGACTCTTTGCGACCCCATGAATCGCAGCACGCCAGGCCTCCCTATCCATCGCCAGCTCCCAGAGTTCACTCAGACTCATGTCCATTGAGTTGGTGATGCCATCCAGCCATCTCATCCTCTGTCGTCTCCTTCTTCTCCTGCCCCCAATCCCTCCCAGCATCAGAGTCTTTTCCAATGAGTCAACTCTTCGCATGAGGTGGCCAAAGTACTGGAGTTTCAGCTTTAGCATCATTCCTTCCAAAGAACACCCAGGGCTGATCTCCTTTAGAATGGACTGGTTGGATCTCCTTGCAGTCCAAGGGACTCTTGAGAGTCTTCTCTAACACCATAGTTCAAAAGCACCAATTCTTTGGCACTCAGCTTTCTTCGCAGTCCAACTCTCACATCCATACATGACCAGTGGAAAAACCATAACCTTGACTAGATGGACCTTTGTTGGCAGAGTATTGTCTCTGCTTTTCAATATGCTATCTAGGTTGGTCATAACTTTTCTTCCAAGGAGTGACCGTCTTTTAATTTCATGGCTGAGGTCACCATCTGCAGTGATTTTGCAGCCCCCAAAAATAAAGTCTGACACTGTTTCCATTGTTTCCCCATCTATTTGCCATGAAGTGATGGGACCAGATGGCATGATCTTTGTTTTCTGAATGTTGAGCTTTAAGCCAACTTTTTCACTCTCCTCTTTCACTTTCATCAAGAGGCTTTTTAGTACCTCTTCACTTTCTGCCATGAGGGTGGTGTCATCTGCATATCTGAGATTATTGATATTTCTCCCAGCAATCTTGATTCCAGCTTGTGCTTCTTCCAGCCCAGGGTTTCTCATGAAGTACTCTGCATATAAGTTAAATAAGCAGGGTGACAATATACAGCCTTGGCGTACTCCTTTTCCTATTTGGAACCAGTCTGTTGTTCCATGTCCAGGTCTAACTGTTGCTTCCTGACCTGCATACAAATTTCTCTAGAGGCAGGTCAGGTGGTCTGGTATTCCCATCTCTTTGAGAATTTTCCACAGTTTATTGTGATCCACACGGTCAAAGGCTTTGGCATAGTCAATAAAGCAGAAATAGATGTTTTTCTGGAATTCTCTTGCTTTTTCTATGATCCAGCAGATGTTGGCAACTTGATCTCTGGTTCCTCTGCCTTTTCTAAAACCAGTTTGAACATCTGGAAGTTCACGGTTCATGTACTGCTGAAGCCTGGCTTGGAGAATTTTGAGCATTACTTTACTAGCGTGTGAGATGAGTGCAATTGTGCAGTAGTTTGAGCATTCTTTGGCATTGCCTTTCTTTGAGATTGGATTGAAAACTGACCTTTTCCAGTCCTGTGGCCACTGCTGAGTTTTCCAATTTTGCTGGCATATTGAGTGCAGCACTTTCACAGCATCATCTTTCAGGATTTGAAATAGCTCAACTGGAATGCCATCCCCTCCACTAGCTTTGTTCATAGTGATGCTTTCTAAGGCCCACTTGACTTCACATTCCAATATGTCTGGCTCTAGGTGAGTGATCACACCATCGTGATTATCTGGGTCATGAAGATCTTTTCTGTACAGTTCTTCTGTGTATTCTTGCCACCTCTTCTTAATATCTTCTGCTTCTTTAGGTCCATACCGTTTCTGTCCTTTATCGAGCCTATCTTTAGGTACCAAAAAACAGTTGCTTGAATAAATGAATGAGTGATGCTATAAACCTGAAAATTGGAAGAATGTGATTGAAATACAGAAGGGTTTTCTATCATAGTTTAGGTGCATTTAGCTTTAGAGAAAGTGGATGTGAATTGTAATGATAAGTCTTCAGTGCCTTATTTTGGGCCTTTTTTTTTTTTTGTCTTTTTTTGAGATGGAGGGTGCAAAATGGAAAGAAAAGGTGCGTGGGAGATAAAGCTTTTAGTTTTTACCCATTTACAAATGGAACTGTTATATAAAAGTTTTGCCAGTTTATAAAAGGGAATTGTAAGCCTAAACTTGTTCTATTGTTAAGAGAATTTTTTTTTTCTAAATTATTTTACTATCTGGTGGAAAAGTTAAGTTTCTACATAGCTATTTAAAACATAAAGCATTGTTAAATCACAATGGAGACAAACAGAATTGAGTGGAATCAAGAGTGCCTTTTCATGTTGATTGTGACTTTTATGAGATGGAAAACTTTACTCAATTTCATAATAGTCATAGTCCAGTAAGATTTTGGTGACTGATCTTATTGGTCTGACTTGAATGGGTGACTTAACTGTAGAAGGTTCTCTGTTCCAATTTCAAAATAACTCCTAGTTGATAATTCAAAGAAGTAATGAAAGAACAGAAGGATGAACAAAACAAGGAAGAAAAAAAAAAGAAGCAAAAACAGATGAAAGGGAGGGAGGATAGAAGTAATGAAGGAAAGAGACAAACTACTGTGATTTTTCAGTGAAACCTCACTCAGAAATGAGTAAAGCAATTCTAAAATGTTATTTATTTTATTCATTGTGTCTAGTAGCATATTGCATCTCTGGGTATAGTACTGTAGTGTGAATAGATAAGTACACACACATATGTACACATGCATATATTTATGTAATAGTTCAATACATAGTACATAATAAGGAATTAAAACATACAGACTCTGATTTGAAAACTCCTTTGTTGAAATAAGTGTCTGTAAATGGAATAATGTTTGTACTGTGGCAAAGACAGTTCAACTGTAGGAGTGGAAAATCAGCTGATTGATCCTTTTCTCCCAGCTCAGTATTCTTTCTTCTTTACTGTTTGTGAGTCTCTCTCCTAAGTATTTATTAGGTCTGGGGCTCTGAGGCTGCTGAATCATTCTTTCTTGTATGTTGATAGTTGTGGTTTAACCTGAGTTTCTTATAGACGCAATGTTCAAAGAATGACATCACTATAGATATTTAGGTAGAAAAGCAGTTGGAGGCAGCCTGTTTATGAGGCCTGGCCTTGGGCTGCTGTCATCACCTGTCCGATCCTGTCCCTCTGTGTCTCTTTGACATACTTGTGACTATTGGCTGTTAATACATTTTGTTCCCATCACTGGCCTACTCTTTCCCACTTTTATCACCTAATGAAAAACATTTCATCTTTCAAGGCCCTGTTTTGTCTTGAAAGTGAATCTTGACTCCGCTACTGGATTACTTTGGTAAGTTGTTTAACCTCTGTGTGTCTCATCCATATAAGCACCTGTCACAGAACACAGCAATGATGATTAAATGAAGTCATATGGGCTTAGTACATTCTATAATATGGCAATATATGTTCAGTAAATTTGGCAATCAGAGGAAAATTTGTTGCTGCCTTCAATACTAATATTGCCCTTTCATTGTCAGATACGTCATTAAAACTCTTAACTACATTATATTGTTATCCTTTGCCCTGTGTTTCTTGCAGAGTTTGTGGAGTCCGTCAGCATAGATGTTTACATTTTCAAATGCTCAATTCTATGCAAAATGAATATTATTATTAAGAATGATCACTTAGAATCTAAAATAGTCCCATAAATACAAATATATAAAATCTATAAGTATGTTCAGTATACTTCCCTCGTGCCTTTCTCCTTTGGTAATCATAAGTTTGTCTTCTTTCTTTGGGGGCCTATTTATACTTTGCAAAAAAATTTATATCATTTTTTTAGATTCCACGTGTAAGTGATACCATTCCTTCATTTGTGGATATGTAAAGTAGCAAGATAGCTGCCAGGAAAACCAAACTTCAGAACAATAGTGAGTTTTACATAAAAGGTTCTACACAGTGAACAAAATTGAAGGGCAGTATTACAAATTGAGGAGCGTAATTCTTGCCTGGAGAATCCCCATGGACAGAGGAGCCTGGCTGACTGCAGTCCATGGGGTCGCAAAAGGACGGACGCTACCGAGGGACTGAGAACACATGCACATATTACACATTGAGGAATAATTATTCAGAAGTAAAGGAGTAGCAAGTACAAGGAATCCCCAGGGAAGAAATATATTGTGTAGCCACTAAGTGGTGAATCAGCCCTCAGAAGTGCTAATATGAAAGAAATATTAGCTGATTTAAGATTATCCAAATATCTTCATCTTTAAAGACCTAGATTATGGGACTTATATAGTTATACCTAGCACTCTGCATTGCCTAAAAATTGGATAGAACCTGAAAGTGGGAAAGAAAAAACTTGGAGAGTAAGGGAGCAGTATGGCAGTTCAGAAGGTAGTATCAACTGAGAAATAATGGTTACCAAAACATGAGTTTGGGATAAGGAGTTAAGGGCAGAATATTTTATTTTGAATTGTACATAGGCAAAGTTTAATAATTACCAAAGTAATAGAGTATATTAGGAAGTCCAAATAATTCTGTGGTTCTGTGAAGAGAGAATGATAAAGAACACTGCATTCTTTAGTTTGCATAGCATTTTTACATTTGTCTTACTTAAGCCTATCAAACAAATGCCAGGAATGTGTCTTATGCCCATTATTTATTTATTTTTAAATACATCGATGGAGACTCAGAGTAGAGTCATCTGCTTGACTCTAATAGCAACTTTCTTTCTGTTATAGAATATTTCTTTAGGCTGAGAAAATATGCTCTTACTACGAAACATTGATGAAAATGTGAAATGTCGTAAGTATAGACAGGATGCGTGCTATTCTAACTTCCTTTAGAGTATAATTGAAATCATATAAACTATTAATTGTAATCAACTATTTATATCAATGACCATTATAATATTCAGTGTAGTTCCTCAAACACTTTTAGAGTTAGCATTTTCACCTTGCCTGCTTTTTGAGTTTTGTGCTTAGAGGTTTTGTTTTTTTAAAAAAAATGTAACCGTATTACAATTGAATTACTCCTTATACAGTATCAAGTAGAAAAATATAAAATCTGAAAAGCAGAGTGCCATGTCTGAGCCCTGGCCAGTGTGCTCTTACATCCAAAAGAGTAAAGTCAAAAAAAAAAAAAAAAAAAGAGTAAAGTCCATGGTATGAAGAAAGGGGTCCCGGAATCAAATTGCTTGACATTGCCCTTGTCACTTACCTGGTGTTCAATGCTGAGCAAATATCATTTAAGTTCTCTGTAGCTCAGTTTACTCAGCCAGATTGTGTAATCTATCAGAGTTATGTTTTATGTTTTTTGTTCAATATTCTGAATGTCTAGAGTAGTGTCCTATGTGTAATGAACATTCAATAAGTATTTTTAAAATACATTTGCAAAAAACTGACTATATTATCTACCCATAGGTTGCTTTGAAAGTAGGCCATTTACCATTTACCATAGCTTTTGGCAAATAGGAGATGCCGTCTCTTCTTTCTGCTATGCTTTTTATCATCATTATCATTATTAGTGTCTATTATTGTGGCTGAGGGTGAAGGAGGTTTAAAAGGCAAGACATTGTAGACTGTTCTAAGTAAGTGAGCCGGTGTTTTGGGAAAGGACTCCATTCTGGTAAAGTATCTGGTGATTGATTCTGTTTAGTTAAACAGAGAGGAGGGTGATGGCTTTATGTTAGTCTCGACTAATAAAGGTTTCAAGTGGCCTTGACCCTCTTGGTTTCTTCTTCTGTTCTAGTTATCCCTTTTCATCTCCTTTCACAGATAATCAGTCTTTGATTCTTTTACTTCTGATGGTTGGGTTTTATCAAGTATTTGAGACTTGGAACTTAAACCATTGGAGTCGTTGCTCCATTTTTCTCTTCCCTATCACTTCTTCTTCTCTTCATGCTTTCATATGCAATGCTGCTGCTGCTGCTAAGTCACTTCAGTCGTGTCCGACTCTGTGTGACATAGCTGTAGCTAATTAAATTAACAACTAGTGTTTAATTTTCCTCTCCGAAATGTAAAACTAATTTGGAAGGTCACGGGCCTAGTCCAATATTACAAGGGCTTAGGAACTTTTTATAATATACTAAACATTAATAGCTTGAGATATTTGTCATTTTTTGGAGAAATCTCCTTTTTTAAAAAAAAAAATAGAAAGTATTCTAGGAAAACAATCACAAATAAGCCAACAACCAACAAGCAAAAGCAAACAAGCCCCTAAAATCCCCCAGATATTTGTTATGCATGTTGCTTTTTTGAGAGTGGTCTCTTATTCCATGTTCTCTATGCAGGATACACTGCTTTCATAAAAAAGGGTCTGTGAAGCAAACTAGCTGACATGTGATTGATTACTGATAACCTGACACTCAAGCGCTCTTATCTGTCATGATAGATTTCAGCATGGAGAGTTTAGTTTCATTTTTTTCCCTTCCTTTCTTTCCTCTTTTACTTCCTGTCTTCCTTTCTTCTAGTTTTCTTTATCCTCCCTCCCTCCCTTCCTTCTTTCTATTCTTTTAAACTCTTTATAAAGAGGATTGAAGGTATTAATGATAAAATCACTAAGTTTTGATTTAAATTCAGGTAGATGTATTCTCTAGAGCAACAATCCCCAACTTTTTTGACACCAGGGACCAGTTTCTTGGAAGACAGTTTTTCTATGGATGGAGTTAGGGAGGAGTGGTTTTGGGATGATTTAAATGTGTTACATTTATTGTACACTTTATTTCTATTACTATTATTAAATTAGCTCCACTTCAGATCATCTGGCAGTAGATCCTGGAGGTTGGGGACCCCTGCTCTAGAGCCCTCTTCAAATCCTCTCATCATCCATTTCACCTCAGAGTTAATCAAACCCTCCTCTAGGTCGTGTTGCACTTGTACTTGCCTTTATTGATGTACTTACTACACTTCATTTATTCTCTATTATCTGAGTAAGAATTGAATCTTTTTTATTGCCATTCCTCATACTTGGCACGTACCAAAGGCTCAGTAGATGTTTATGTTCTACTTCTGACCTTTAGCAGAATTTTTTTCACTTCTCATTCGAAGTTTCTGTTGTTTCTGCTATTTTCCCACTGGTATTGCATTAGGGATGTATAAGATTATCTGTAAATAAAATATGCAAGTTATATGTACACACAATGTATATATATCAGTAAGTCTGGTATCTAGTTATTTTATGTTTATATGATCATTTTACGTTTTAGAATATCAAGAATAAATAGTTGTTTACAATTATTTTTCATAGACTTCTTTATGTCAGACACAAGTGAAAGTTTTAGTGTAAATGTGCATGTGTGCTAAATTACTTGAGTCATTTCCAACTCTTTGAGACTGTATGGACCATAGCCTGCCAGGCTCTTCTGTCCCTGGGATTCTCCAGATAAGAATACTAGAATGCGTTGCCATGCCCTCTTCCAGGGGATCTTCCTGACCCAGAGATCGAATCTGCCATCTCTTGCGTCTCATGCTTTGGCAAGCGAGGTGGGTTCTTTACCACTAGCACCACACATTGCAACATTTGGTAGCTATGCCTCAGATAGATCATTCATTATCAGGTATTCTGATAAATGGATTTTATGTGTTGGAAAAGTTTTTTCAAGTTTTTATTTTTTATATTAAAATAATTTAAGAATGGACAGAAAGTACATCTTTTTTGGTTGCTTATTACATTGAAATAAAATAGATGATTAAGGTTTTTTTTTTTTTAAAGATTTCTTTATTTACTTATTTTTTATATGTATATGTTTTGGCTGTGGTGGGTCTTGTTGCTGCATACAGGTTTTCTGCAGTTGCCGAGAATAGGGGCTACTTTTCGTTGTGGTGCTCGGGCTTTTCACTGTGGTGGCTTCTTTTGTTGTGAAGCACAGGCTGTAGGCACACAGACTTCAGTAGTTGAAGCACACGGGCTCAGTAGTCGTGTCTCGTGGGCTCTAAAGAGGAGGCTCGGTAGTTGTGGCACATGTTCTTAGGTGGCCCGAGGTATGTGGAATCTTCTAGGATCAGTGATTGAAAATGTGTCCCTTGAATTGCAGGGTGGATTCTTAACCACTGGACCATGAAGGAATCATTCAGTTTTATTTTAATTCCACTTTCTAATGTAAATATATATCTTATTAGCCTCTCTTTTTGTCTCTATTTTTGTTAATATAGATACAGTACTATTATTTGAGTTGATGGTATAACGAGCACATCTGTGTAGCATTTAGCTTGGATTATACATATACTTTTCAGGTAATAACATATGCAGCATTATTCTTTCTGTAAGAAATAGCATTACCCTTTTGCATAAAAATACTGCATCTCCGTATATAGGTAAAAATTCTACATGCAGATGCCGTTTCAAGGTAATTCAAGAATCACTGCCCTTTGCTTTTTTTGTAGTCTGTCGTTTTATTGTATTTGAATCTTTCACCACTGAGCTTTGAAGACTGCTTACTTACAACTTTATTTTTACAAAATTCATGGAAATTATTGATAATACAATCAAATTGTTATCACTCCTAGAATATTTATTACTTGGATGGGGGAACACTATGTTTCAAAATGAAAGGTAATAAATTTATTTCTTCTCTTTGCTGTTTCCTGATGACTTACAGAGACACTTGAACCTTTACATCTAAGGGGCAATATTTATAATCAGAATTTTTGCACTGACATGGGATAGAACCCAGTGATGATCTCTTTTTCTCTGAGGTACATATTGTTCAAAAATATTGTTTTATCTGTTTTCTTAATCATAATAAATTCATTCATTCTCAGCATATAGTGCTTTAATATGTCACTCCTCACAGGGGCATTCTGAAATAAAAGAACATTTCAGGAAAGGGAGAAAAGTTTATATAAAACAAGGAATGACTAATTACAGGTGGGAAGGTAGTTAATCTTTCTAGCTCCCTTTAAATGCTGCCATATGGGACTACCAACTTTACCTTCTGTTTGGTTTGAATTTGTACAAGGGAACAAAATAAGCCTTAAGAAAAATCTATTGTGTGAAAATATTTAAGGTACTTAAAGGCCAAATACAATATTTTTGTGCTGTAGTCTACCTTAGTCTGCCATAATATCAGTACCTTTATGACATGGATAATTAAATTTCATTGCATTTTGAATTTAAACAGATCAGTTTGGATAATCTGAGACTTCAGAATTAGATGAGTGGGAAAAACATCAAGGGGGTCAGCAGAAGTGAAGATTACACTGTGTAATTTGCCAGTCCTGTTCAATTTAGTGCTAGAAATTGAGTAATTTTTCATGGACATAGAAAACATGCAGAGGACGTAACTTGTTTCCATCTAGTTATATGCTTGTGCAGTGAATGTGTTATCCGATTCTAAAACCATCTTTGAATTAGCTTTTTTTTTTTTTCACGTTGGTACTCTGTGGTTTCTGAGATTTTGTATGATCGTATGAACTGCAAGTGATGCTCAATATTGACAAGTACAGTACAAACAGCAGATGGTAAGATACTGATGGAGACACTTGTTAATGGGCCAGTAGTCTTCCTTAGAAGTACAGATTTTGGGGAGAGTTTTTGGCTTTTTTAACCCACTGCTTTTCTATACTGAGTACCTGGGAAGGAAGAAAGAATCCAAAGATTCTTTTGTGTTTCTTCATGGGTAGAAAAGGTGAGTATCAGGATTGCATCAACCTTAGGTCAAACCACTGTTAGTAAACGGAGTTGCTACATTAGGAAAAAGAATGTATGTAAACACCAGCTCTCACACACTAGTTGGTAAACTTGGACAGATTTCCTAACCCTTCTGAATTTAAGATTCTTTTAATGTATGTTGAAGATCACAATATCTATTTTATTATGTTTTCCATTTACTAGGATGAAGTAATACATGTATAGAAAATGTACATAGTAATGCTCCTGGATGATGTTATGTAACTGGGAACTAAACAATGTCATGGGAGATCATAGATTCTACTGGCTTAAAGTATGGGCTTCAGAAAATCAGAAAGATCTGGATTTGAACCCCAGACTTACAGCTTCCTTTCTGTGGGAGCATAAACAAATTACTTTCTTAGTTTAAGCATTAGTTTGTTTATAAAATGGAGTATTGTTGTTATATGGATAGTGCTGCTGCTGCTAAGTCGCTTCAGTTGTGTCCAACTCTGTGTGACCCCATAGATGGCAGCCCACTAGGCTCCTCTGTCCCTGGGATTCTCCAGGCAAAAACAGTGGAGTGGGTCCCATTTCCTTCTCCAATGCATGAAAGTGAAAAGTGAAAGTGAAGTCCCTCAGTCATGCCCGACTCTTAGCGACCCCATGGACTGCAGCCTACCAGGCTCCTCCGTCCCTGGGATTTTCCAGGCAAGGGTACTGGAGTGGGGTGCCATTGCCTTCTCCCATGGATAGTGCTGCTGCTGCTGCTGCTGCTAAGTCACGTCAGTCGTGTCCGACTCTGTGCGACCCCAGAGACGGCAGGCAGCCCGCCAGGCTCCCCTGTCCCTGGGATTCTCCAGGCAAGAACACTGGAGTGGGTTGCTATTTCCTTCTCCAATGCAGGAAAGTGAAAAGTGAAAGTGAAGTAGCTCAGTCGCGTTCGACTCTTCCCGACCTCATGGACTGCAGCCCACCAGGCTCTTCCATCCATGGGAGTTTCCAGGCAAGAGTACTGGAGTGGGTCGCCAGTGCCTTCTGGATAGTGCTACTTATATGCAAATTATTCTAGAGTTAGCATGAATTAATTGCTTTATAAAGCTTCCCAGGTGGCTCAGTGGTAAAGAACCCATCTGCCAGCACAGAGACTGAGGTTTCATACCCTCTGGGGAAGATCCTCTGGAGAAGGAAATGGCAACCCACTCCGGTATTCTTGCCTGTAAAATCCCATGGACAGAGGAGACTGGTGGGCTACAGTCCATAGGGTCACAATGAGTCAGACATGATTGACTGACTGAGTACCCATAAGTGGTAATTACTATCTCTTTCTCTCTCTCACTTTTTTTTTTATCCCCCACCAGTGACCATGCTGTCACTATTTTTTGTTAGTAAAATAATAACTATTTGAAGGATTGTTGTAAGTTAAAATTATTTTTGACAGGTCAGAACATGAGCCATAACTAAAAAGATGAAATTGTATAGGGTTGAATGTAAAGTCCTGCATTTAGGCTTATGAAAAATATTTAGAAATGAAAAATAAGAGAAAAGATGAACTTTGTAAACCTTATGTTAAGTGAAATAAACTAGAAAAGAAGACTACATAGTATATGATTTCATTTGTATAAAGTTTAAAAGATAGACAAGTTACAGAGACAGAAAGATTAGCAACAACTCTGGACTTAGTCCTGGGGAGGACAGGTAGAAGAAATAGAAGTTGCTTACTAATGGAAGCATGGGTTCTTTCAGGGGGTACAAAAGTGATCTAAAATTACACAGTAGTAATGGTTGCACAATCCTATGACTTGACTAAAACAGAACACTAAACTTTACATTTTTAGTGAGAAATTGTATGTAAATTTTATCTCAATGAAGTTCTTTAAAAATGAAAATAATACTACATTCAAAATAATTTCTGTGATAAGGGTTAAAGTGATAGTTTCACTTTTAGAACTCGGTTAATCCATTCAGTAATCAGCATTTTCCACATTAGAGACATAGTTTTGTATGTATTATGTTTAAGTGTGTATGGGAGGTGCTGTCCCATGACTGTAAACATCTCAAGGGGAAAAAAAAAAGAATGGGTCCCAGGCTTCCTCAGTTCTCTGAAACTGTACACATTGTCAGTTAATAAACCCCTTTTCTAGAAGTGGTATTTTGTACCTCTGCTGTTATTTTATTGTTAATTGGCTATTTCTTGTTGATGATGTAGTCCTTAAGACCTGCTTTCAGGAATCCCTAAAGAGTCTATGAAGCTTCAACTCTAATTTACCTCCAGGTTCGCACAGTTACCTGAGCCCTTGGAGAAGACTTAGTTTTCCCAGCAGACTTTTCTTTTACTCAAGAAAACAGGAATATTAGCACACAGATAAAGATTGGTGACTCTGCTTTCTGATACAGGCAGGTGAAGACCCCAAAAGAGGAATTGCTCTTTCCAGTCTTGAAAAGGTACACAACTATACAGGGGCTCACACTTACTTCAAACAAGTCTTTTTTGCTCTTTTTTTTCCTGAGAAGAAAATACTGCTCTAGAGAAGCCAGTGAGCCTCAAGTTTGGTGAACTTTGATGGCCTTGAATGTTGCTTGGCTGCTCTCTGGCCTCTTAGACAACATCCTATGGCTTATTCCCTCACAAAGCATAGGGCACAGGGCCTCTGACTTCGTGGACTGTATGTGAAATGGAAAATGCTGCTCAAAATGAGCAACCCTGAACTGATTTTCATGGTTCTGTGAATTTTGCTCTCAGAACAGAGTACTATGGTGGCTGGAGCATCTAGAATTCTAATCTGTGCTTTAAGAGCTCATCACACCTCCACCTAGCCACTAATAAAGTAAGCCAACACAAAGCCAAAACATAACCTGCTTTTTTGAATATCAGGTTGTCAGGGGAGTTTCTAATTTCCTTGGTTCTGCCTCGCCGCAGCAAAAATTTGAAGCAGTGGATGGACAAGTGTTACAGCTCAGTTTTATTTGGCAAGCAAAGGAAAATCAAGGCATGAGGGCGGGCTGACCCAAAAGACATGAAGAGAAGAGAGGCCTCAGGCTCAATTTTGGCTCCTCTTTTTACATGTTTTTTCTCCTCCCCCTGAGCCTGCCCTGTGTAAATTGGGCTAGCCAGGGGGGTTGTTTGTTTCACCTGAGGTTCTCACTCAGGTCCTCAGACGTTCCTTTGTTCTATTTTCACAGGCTTTTCCCTTTCTTTATCTTTTAGCCAGCACCGTTTTGGATTCCTTTTTCCTATTCTAACTACCTAACATTCCCCCTTCAGGAGATGGGAGGCCCGATTCTTTGGGAATAGGGGTGTCGAGGTCTCTCTGGCTACTTCCTGCAGAACTGGGATGGCAGGGGGAATTGGGCCTCCCTCTCTTGCTAGTCTCAAGCCTCAGAGTTCTCACTGTGGTGTCCATCTAAGGGTGAGTGATATTTTCTGTGGTTGGTTGTAGTTTTATATATCCTTGTTGAAGTGGCACTGCATGTTGTAGTTTGTTGACCTGGGCAGAGACAAAACAGGTTAGACAATTGATAATACATGGAGCGATCATAAGCAGCATCAATATGGTGATAACAAGGGTTAGTAGGGGCATTAGCCAACTCCATATTCCCCCTCGCCAGGAGAAGGATCCCAGAAAGAGAGATTGTAGCCAGCCCGAGGACTCTCCAGCTTGTTCTTTGAGGTCCTGTAGGCTTTGGAATGTTTTTCTTGAGGACTGTGAGACTTTCTTTAACTTAGCTGGAAGGTATTTACCCAGAAACAACACGTCTCATTCAAGATGGCTCAAGTCCCTCCTTGTTCAGGGATCAGAAGATCTGTCTCCTGTCTATTTTGGAGTATAATCCCTGCCAAACTGTGTTGGCTCGTTAGAGCTGTCCAGAGAAGTCTTATCCCCAGAAACTTAATTTTGGGGGTGTTCATTAGAATGATACTCATCTGTAGTCCAGAATAGGTATCTAATAGCTCCCAGGGGCTCACAGGTGGATTGAGTCCTCTTCTGTTTTCTTCCAAAGCTGGACTCATGAGTAGTGAATCTAGGAGTCGTGTCCTGGTACCTTGACTGCTGTGGGGATAGAAAGTATTACAGGGTAGGGGCCCTTCCATGTGGGCTGGAGTTGAGCCTTTGGGGACCCATCTTTCCAGACTTTAATTAGGACTCGAGCTCCTAGAGCATATAGTGGTGGCTCTTTAGAATCTTTTGTGTGCTGGTTGACACCCAACAAGCATATATCTTGTTGGAATTGCCCAATGGCCATGGCCTAAGACCGGAGGGTCTGAGCCTCTGGATCTAGGAAGAGGTCACTGACATAAACAAAAGGTCCCCCATATAGCATCTCATAAGGACTAAGTCCAACCTGTTCCTTAGGGGCAATATGGTGTGGAGGAGAGCTATTGGTAAAGCCTTCTTCCATTTGAGAGAGGTCTCCTGGGTTATTATTTTTTATCACTGATTTTAAGAATTGGTTGGCTGTTTCTACTTTTTCTGAAGACTGAGGCCTCCAGGCACATTGTAGATAATAAATAATGCCCAAATGCTTTAGAGACCCCTTGAGTGACCTTAGAAGTAAATGATGTCCCATTGTCACTTTGTAATGACTTGGGCAGACCAAATCTCAGAATGATTTCATGGAGCAGTTTTTTTTAACCACCTCCTCAGCCTTCTCAGTCTGGGAAAGTCTTCCATCCATCCTGTGAATGTATCTGTCATGACTAATAGGTATTTATACCCTTGAGAAACTGGCATCTGGTGAAGTCCATCTGCCAGTCCTCTCCTGGGTAGGTTCCACGTTATTGGATGGGATGGGCTGTCTGGGGTCTTTGAGCTATTTGGGGGTTGTTTAACTGGCAAGTGAGACGGCGGAGACTGGCTGCCTTATAGTTGTTTGGAGGCCTGTTCTTCTGAAGGACCTTTTTAGTAATCTTTGGAGGGCCTTTTCCCCTAAATGAGTGGTGGCATGTAAGGAGTTAACCAACTTCCGTTGGAGGTTCCCAGGCAGAAAAAGGAGTCCCTCCTTTTGGAACCACCCCATAAGATCTTCTTGAAAGTCCTCACTCTTAGATTTAAGAGTCTTACCTTCAGTATATGATGGAGTTTCTGGCATATTAGTCTGTGGAACTAAGGTGGCAACCCCTATTAGGTCATTGTTCTGTAATGCTGCTCTCTTAAGTGCCTAATCGGCAGTTTAGTTCCTTCGTTCCACTTCCTCGTGCTCCCTTTTGGTGTACTTTACAATGGGAGACTGAAACCTCGGTGGGCAGATGGACTGCCTCCAAGACCCTAAGGATGTGGTCAAGTGGCCTCTTTATTTCCAAATAGCGGCATGTGCATGTAGCACCAGAAGGGCAGGCTTGGAGTCAGTGCAAATGGATACTGTTTTTCCTTTTCCCAGCTCTAAAGGTTGAGTCAGGGCTATGAGCTCAGCTAATTGGGCTGAAGTACCTGGTGGCAGCAGCTTAGTCTCTGTGGTCTCAAAATTGGAGACTACTGCATATCTGGCCCTTATTTTTCCATCCAAGACAAAGCTGCTTCCATCAGTGTACCATATTTCCTCAGAATTGGTCAGAGGATCTTCTGACAATCCCTCTCGGGGTTTTGTCCAGTGGTCCAAAGTTTCTAGGCAAGCGTGAAAGGGGAGAGAGACCTCAGGTAGGCAGGAGGGTAGCTGGGTTAAGAACCTCACAAGGGGATGTAGTCAGGCCTGGATTTTCTTTTCTTTTCTTTTTTTTAAAATTAATTAATTTATTTTAACTGGAGGCTAATTACTTAATATTGTAGTGGTTTTTGCCATACATTGACATGAATCAGCCATGGGTATACATGTGTCCCCCACCCTGAACTGCCCTCCCACCTTCCTCCCTATCTCATCCCTCAGGGTCATCCCAGTGCACTGGCCCTGAGCACACTGTCTCATGCATCGAACATGGACTGGCGATCTGTTTCACATATGGTAATATACATGTTTTAATGCTATTCACTCAGATCATCCCATCCTCGCCTTCTCCCAGAGTCCAAAAGTCTGTTCTTTACATCTGTGTCTCTTTCGCTATCTTGCATATAAGGTCATCGTTATCATCTTTCTAAATTCCATATATATGCATTAATATACTGTATTGGTGTTTTTCTTTCTGACTTACTTCACTCTGTATAATAGGCTCCAATTTCATCTACCTCATTAGAATTGATTCAAATGCATTCTTTTTAATAGCTGAGTAATATTCCATTGTGTATATGTACCCCAGCTTTCTTATCTATTCATCTGCCAGTGGACATCTAGGTTGCTTCCATGTCCTAGCTATTGTAAACAGTGCTGCGATGAACATTGGGGTACCCATGGCTCTTTCAATTCTGGTTTCCTCAGTGTGTATGCCCAGCAGTGGGATTGCTGGGTTGTATAGCAGTTCTATGTCCAGTTTTTTAAGCGATCTCCACACTATTATCCATAATGGCTGTACTAGTTTGCATTCCCACCAACAGTGTAAGAGTGTCCCCTTTTCTCCACACCCTCTCCAGCATTTATTGTTTGTAGACTTTTTGACAGCAGCCATTCTGACTGGCATGAGATGGTACCTCATTGTGATTTTGATTTGCATTTCTCTGATAATGAGTGATGTTGAGCATCTTTTCATGTGTTTGTTGGCCATCTGTATGTCTTCTTTGGAGAAATGTCTGTTTAGTTCTTTGGCCCATATTTTGATTGGGTCGTTTATTTTTCTGGAATTGAGCTGCAGGAGTTCCTTGTATATTTTTGAGATTAATTCTTTGTCAATTGCTTCATTTGCTATTATTTTCTCCCATTCTAAAGGCTGTCTTTTCACCTTGGTTATAGTTTCCTTCATTGTGCAAAAGCTTTTAAGTTTAACTAGGTCCCATTTATTTATTTTTGCTTTTATTTCCATTTCTCTGGGAGGTGGGTCATGGAGGACCCTGCTGTGTTTTATGTCATAGAGTGTTTTGCCTATGTTCTCCTCTAGGAGTTTTATAGTTTCTGGTCTTACATTTAGATCTTTAATCCATTTTGAGTTTATTTTTGTGTATGGTGTTAGAAAGTGTTCTAGTTTCATTCTTTTACAAGTGGTTGACCAGTTTTCCCAGCACCACTTGTTGAAGAGATTATCTTTTCTCCATTGTATATTCTTGCCTCCTTTGTCAACGATAAGGTGTCCATAGGTGTGTGGATTTATCTCTTGGCTTTCTATTTTATTCCATTGATCTATATTTCTGTCTTTGTGCCAGTACCATACTGTCTTGATGACTATAGCTTTGTAGTAGAGCCTGAGGTCAGGCAGGTTGATTCCTCCAGTTCCATTCTTCTTTCTCAAGATTTTTTTTGGCTATTCGAGGTTTTTTGTATTTCCATACAAATTGTGAAATTATTTGTTCTAGTTCTGTGAAAAATACCATTGGTAGCTTCATAGGAATTGCATTGAATCTATAGATTGCTTTGGGTAGTATACTCATTTTCACTATATTGATTCTTCCGATCCATGAACATGGTATATTTCTCCATCTATTAGTGTCCTCTTTGATTTCTTTTATCAGTGTTTATAGTTTTCTATATATAGGTCTTTTATTTCTTTAGGTAGATTTATTCTTAAGTATTTTATTCTTTTCATTGCAATGGTGAATGGAGTAGTTTCCTTAATGTCTCTTTCTGTTTTCTCATTGTTAGTGTATAGGAATGCAAGGGATTTCTGTGTGTTACTTTTATATCCTGCATCTTTACTATGTTCATTGATTAGCTCTAGTAATTTTCTGGTGTTGTCTTTAGGGTTTTCTATGTAGAGGATCATGTCATCTGCAAACAGTGAGAGTTTTACCTCTTCTTTTCCAATCTGGACTCCTTTTCTTTTTCTTTCTTATTGCTGTGGCTTAAACTTCCAAAACTAGGTTGAATAGTAGTGGTGAGAGTGGGCACCCTTGTCTTGTTCCTGACTTTAGGGGAAATATTTTCAATTTTTCACCATTGAAGATAATGTTTGCTGTGGGTTTGTCATATATGGCTTTTATTATTTTGAGGTATGTTCTTTCTATGCCTGCTTTCTGGAGGGTTTTTATCATAAATGGATGTTGAATTTTGTCAAAGGCTTTCTCTGCATTTATTGAGATAATCATATGGTTTTTGTATTTCAATTTGTTAATGTGGTGTATCACATTGATTTGCAAATATTGAAGAATCCTTGCATCCTTGGGATAAAGCCTACTTGGTCATGATGTATGATCTCTTTAATGTGTTGTTGGATTCTGTTTGCTAGAATTTTGTTAAGGATTTTTGCATCTGTGTTCATCACTAATATTGGCCTGTAGTTTTCTTGTTTTGTAGGCCTGGATTTTCCATCCGTACTGTTTGATGCTTGAGGATTCTCTGATCAGACATCCATTAAATGGCCTCTCCCATTCAGGAGTTGTTTCACTTGGTGGCTGGTAAAAATAGTTATTTTGCCCCCAAAAGAATTTTCACACATCTTCTATCAGGACTGTAATAGCTGCAGGATTTTGAAGGCAGGGAAAGATCTCTTCCCAATGAGGGAATAGGACTCTCAGGGGCCACCAGAAACTGGTGGGAAAAGATTTGTCCATCCCAGCAACAAAGAAGTGCTTGGGTGAATCTTTTTGTAATTGTTTTCCTTGTAGCACCCAAATTGGTACAGGTTTGGGAGGAGAAGGCTCCAGAGTATGGAGGTCAGGACAGAGTAGGTAGTCCCTGTGTCAACCAAGAAATTCTCAGACCTACCTGCCACATCCAGTTGCACCCTTGGCCCCAGCCCCATGATGGTTATTTGTGACAGGTGGGCTGGCTGGAGTGGGCTGCTTCAGTCCCGTTGAACCATTGTGAGGGAAGGCTTGGCGCTTGACCTTGAGACTCTTGGGTCCCCAGGGCAGAGTGCCGCCCAATGTCCCAATTGATGGCCTTTTTAGCAAGCCGTTTTAGGAAACTTGTCACGGTTTAGACACTCATTGGCCCAATGTCCCACCTGTCCACAGATTAGGCATTTGCCTCAAGCCTTGTTGTTCAAGGACCCAGGGTTTGCCATAGGGCTTCCCTGGAGGGCAACCAGCATCTGGGCATGCCTTATCTCTTTCCTTCTCTCCCTTTCCTGGGCCTTGGCCTCCCTCTCCTGTTCTTTGTTATAAAAGGTATTGGTTGCTGTCTGGACCATCTCATTTAAAGAGGCAGCAGGGTCCTGCTGCTATAGCTATTGTAACTTTATCCTGATGTCTGATTCACATTAGAACAGGAATTTATCCTTTAAAATCACCTATCCCTTATAAGAGTCTAAGTCCAGATTGGTAAACTTTTGGAGGGCCTCTTTTAGCCTTTCCAGAAAGGTAATGGGGTTCTCGTTGGGCTCCTGAGTTATTGCTGAGCCCCGGGCATAGCTTATTACTTTTTGCTAGGCTGCTTATAGTCCTTTACACAGATCAGAAAATGATCCCTTTCCCAGATGTGCTCAGGGTCATTATAATTCCAATTAGGATCTAAGGAGGGGTCCGCAGTTTTTCCTACTGGGTATTTATCGCTTGACATGTGAAGCCCTGTAGCATACCTTCTTGCTCTCTTTAAGATACTAGCATGCTCAGGGTCAGATAAAGTTTGACTAAATATGACCATGATGTCCTTCCAAGTCAAGTCAAAGGCCAAGGTAATGTGTTGGAATATATCTATATATTTGCCTGGGTCATCCATATAGCTTCCCAGGTCTTTAGTTCTAAGAGGGAGAAAGGCTTAAGGACCCGGGTTGGTCCGAATTCTCCCAGTTTCGACTAATGGACAAATTTGAGTTGGCTTTTGTGGAGGGGGTGCTCCCAGATATGGAGGCACATTTGGATACAAGGAAGGAGCACCAGGCAACTTGGGAGCCATGGGAGGTGAACCTTCAGGGGGGCTTCCTTCTCTTGGTTGTCTGTGCCTAATACCATTTGCCCAGTAGGCTCACTTTTAGGGCATATAACAAACCCATACTTAAGACAGAGTTCCTTCATATCTCTTAGCCGGAAGAAAATTTGAACACGGGGGGTCTCTGTCCATTCCCTTGTCTTTTGCAGAATAGATCTAGCTGCAGGATTGTATTGTAATTTAAATTTCCATCCTCAGGCCAGTGTTCCTTGTCAGCCAGAGGGCACCATGGCCACACAGTGGTACAAAAGAATTTTAAGCGACTTCTCCTTAGAGTTAGAGGATCAAACAGCTTCCAGTTATCAAGGATGCATCTCAAGGGCATCTGTCTGGAAGTGGATTGGTTATTTACCATGTGAAAGACAGTGATGACAGGGAGGAAAGGGAAAAAGAAAAAAACTAATAGTCCTTCTGTTTTTATGGATGGACACCTTAGGGGTGAGTCTTTCTGAAGCTTGTTCTACCCAATAGTGTTGCAACCTGAGAGCCAGGCATTCCTAGGTCAGGGTGCAGATCCACAGGCAGGCTGAGGTATGACAGTCTCCTAAAGATCGACTCCCTGGGCAGGTCGAGGCAGGTAAGCCTCCTGAGAATTGGGTCCCTGGGCAGGTCGAGGCATGTCGACCTCCTGGGACTCCCAGACTGGAGTTGGGCATCCCCAAGGTATCCAGTGTGACCAATGCTGGGTAGGAGTTCAGTTCAGTTCAGTTCAGTTGCTCAGTTGTGTCCGACTCTTTGAGACCCCATGAATCGCAGCACGCCAGGCCTCCCTGTCCATTACCAACTCCCGGAGTTCACTGAGACTCACATTCATCGAGTCAGTGATGCCATCCAGCCATCTCATCCTCTGTCGTCCCCTTCTCCTCCTGCCCCCAATCCCTCCCAGCATCAGAGTCTTTTCCAATGAGTCAGCTCTTCGCATGAGGTGGCCAAAGTACTGGAGTTTCATCTTTAGCATCATTCCTTCCAAAGAACACCCAGGGCTGATCTCCTTTAGAATGGACTGGTTGGATCTCCTTGCAGTCCAAGGGACTCTCAAGAGTCTTCTCCAACACCACAGTTCAAAAGCATCAATTCTTTGGTGCTCAGCCTTCTTCACAGTCAAACTCTCACATCCATACATGACCACAGGAAAAACCATAGTCTTGACTAGATGAACCTTTGTTGGCAAAGTAATGTCTCTGCTTTTGAATATGCTATCTAGGTTGGTCATAACTTTCCTTCCAAGGAGTAAGAGTTTTTTAATTTCATAGCTGCAGTCACCATCTGTAGTGATTTTGGAGCCCAGAAAAATAAAGTTTGACACTGTTTCTACTGTTTCCCCATCTATTTGCCATGAAGTGATGGGACTGGATGCCATGATCTTCATTTTCGGAATGTTGAGCTTTAAACTAACTTTTTCACTCTCCACTTTCACTTTCATCAAGAGGCTTTTGAGTTCCTCTTCACTTTCTGCCATAAGGATGGTGTCATCTGCATATCTGAGGTTATTGATATTTCTCCCGTCAATCTTGATTCCAGCTTGTGTTTCTTCCAGTCCAGCGTTTCTCATGATATACTCTGCATATAAGTTAAATAAGCAGGGTGACAATATACAGCCTTGACGTACTCCTTTTCCTATTTCGAACCAGTCTGTTGTTCCCTGTCCAGTTCTAACTGTTGCTTCCTGAACTGCATACAGATTTCTCAAGAGGCAGATCAGGTGGTCTGGTGTTCCCATCTCTTGAAGAATTTTCCACAGTTTATTGTGATCCACACAGTCAAAGGCTTTGGCATAGTCAATAAAGCAGAAATAGATGTTTTTCTGGAACTCTGTTGCTTTTTCGATGATCCAGCAGATGTTGGCAATTTGGTCTCTGGTTCCTCTGCCTTTTCTAAAATCAGCTTGAACATCTGGAAGTTCACGGTTCACGTGTTGCTGAAGCCTGGCTTGGAGAATTTTGAGCATTACTTTATTAGCGTGTGAGATGAGTGCAATTGTGCTGTAGTTTGAGCATTTTTTGGCATTGCCTTTCTTTGGGATTGGAATGAAAACCGACCTTTTCCAGTCCTTTGGCCACTGCTGAGTTTTCCAGATTTGCTGGCATATTGATTGAGTGCAGCACTTTCACAGCATCATCTTTCAGGACTTGAAATAGCTCAACTGGAATTCCATCACCTCCACTAGCTTTGTTCGTAGTGATGCTTTGTAAGGCCCACTTGACTTCACATTCCGGGATGTCTGGCTCTAGGTCAGTGATCATACCATCATGATTATCTGGGTCATGAAGATCTTTTCTGTACAGTTCTTCTGTGTATTCTTGCCACCTCTTCTTAATATCGTCTGCTTCTGTTAGGTCCATACCATTTCTGTCCTTTATCAAGCCCATCTTTGCATCAAATGTTCCATTGGTGTCTCTAATTTTCTTGAAGAGATCTCTAGTCTTTCCCATTCTGTTGTTTTCCTCTATTTCTTTGCCTTGATCGCTGAGGAAGGCTTTCTTATCTCTTCTTGCTATTCTTTGGAACTCTGCATTCAGATGCTTATATCTTTCCTTTTCTCCTTTGCTTTTCTTTTTTTTTTAATTTTATTTTATTTTTAAACTTTACATAATTGTATTAGTTTTGCCAAATATCGGCCTCCCCAGACAGCCATTTTGCTTTTTTGCATTTCTTTTCCATGGGGATGATCTTGATCCCTGTCTCCTGTACAATGTCACGTCCACTGCAGATGTGAATAGATAACTTGATGTAAAGCAATCCATATCTGTGCCCTGAGACTTGGAACCTGGTGAAACACCCATAAGCCTTATCCTCTTATTGCTCTGAGGGAATGTAAGTCACTGACTTCCTCCCCTAGTCTTTCATAAGAACAGCTTAGGGTGTTTTCAGTGGTAAACATTTCATTGTCATAGACCCACTTTAGGTAATAACAGAAGTAAGGACAAAGGAGTGGGTGATTTGGTTCTGTTAGGGGCATTAGGAATATTTTAGTAATAGGTGATGTGGAGCAATGTTGCCTACAAGGGGGCAGGGTCCTGGTTGTAGGAGTTAGTAAGTGGCTTAAGAACAAATTGATAAGAGGCAACAGACCGGATGTTCCATAAAAATGGAGTGGAGATTTGATCCAGGGGTATGTTTGTAACTTTAGGAGAAGGGTGGTAAGGATTTGGGCCCAAACCGCCTGCAGGGCTAACTCCCAAAGTGGCCAACATTACCCCTGGAAGCCTATTTGCCCTTGAAGGGATGCCAGCAACAGACAGAGTTCTAGCAGGCTTGTGTGCCTATCACCAGACCTAGCGGGTTCACTGAGATGCTGTTGTTGCACATGTTGTAGGAAACATGGAAAATGAAGGCCTGAATATCTAGAGGGATTGAATATTATGCAGTATTTCCTTCCCAAGGGCCAGCTGTTTTCTGGTTGTCCCTCCAGAAGATTGTAGAGGCAACATTGTTGGCCCAGACCGGGCTCAGGAAAAGAGCATGAAACTGGAGGGAAGGGGGCGGGTCACAACTTTCGAAAGAATAACATAGCCCAAGGGCATAACATAAACTGATTAAAATCAAATGGGTCTAAGAAGACAAGTCAAATTCAACTAAACCTTGATCCTCAATCTACAAGCTAAATGACACACCTAGAGGTGTCAGGACAGTTCCAAGGCACTGTCAAAAGTCTTGAGGAGTGGGTGATTCCCCAATTGTTGGAATGATCCTCCAGCTCATTAGCATATGAAATCACCCAGTTCAGGAAAACTAACTACACTATATTCCATGGCCTCTGCACTTGCCCTCTGTGATGGCCCACACCCTGTGGAGCGTGCTTCTCCCTAAATCTGAGCAAATCTACCTCCTACCTATTGCTCTGTTTCTCACTGAGCTTTTTCAATGAGACATCAAAACCTGAGATTGATTAGGTCCTGAAACCAGGCACTCTGGGTTTTGGCAGGGCTCAAGTCCCATTTGAACATGAATGAGTGACTAAGCATAGCACAGAGTCCCTGCCATGAGGATTTGAGTCCCAATCTTAGGTAAACGGTTTCAAACACAACTTTCAGAAATGGAAAGCTGATGACCTCCCCAGTCAAACAGTGGCATAGATGGAGAGAGGAGCTGAAAGGAGGGAGGAAAAAGCAGTAGGAAAAATGTGCTGAGGAATCTCCTTCATAACCTTCTGGAAAATCTGCGGAATACCTGACCTGTGCTCACAGTTTTTATTGGCCTGATCCTTGGCACAAAGAAGATTAAGGAAGGAAGAACCCCCACACCTTGGCAACAGCTACTAAGGCACAGCAGATAGTAGAGCCTTCAGGACACCCTGGAGCACCCACTGCCACTCGCCTGTTCCCAGGGGGATTCGAGGAAACAAGAAATGAGAGATTGTAAAGAAATTAAGATTTTGTTAGCCGTATGTCCTTCCAGCCATAGGAGGGAGGATTTCCTACTCCAACTGGAGGTCTTCTGGAATCTGAGACTGAGCTGCATGAGCTTTCTGCTGAGTTTGTTTTTGCTGGGTTCTTGCATGCTGGGCTTCTTGTCACTTCTACCGTGCTGAGTTTTCTTCATGTTTGGCTTCCACTGTGGGAACTTTCGCCAAGTTGGGCTTCTGCTGTGCTTGGCCTCCACCTCTCAGTGGCCAAGCTGAGGTTGTTTCAGCCAGGTTAAATCTGAGAAACGGCACCATATATGTCAGGGGAGTGTGTAAATTTCCTCTGTCTGTCTTGCGGCAGCAAAAATTTGAGGCAACAGACGGAAGAGTGTTTGGAGAAGGCAATGGCAACCCACTCCAGTACTCTTGCCTGGAAGATCCCATGGACGGAGGAGCCTGGTGGGCTGCAGTCCATGGGGTAGTGAAGAGTTGGACATGACTGAGCGACTTCACTTTTACTTTTCACTTTCATGCATTGGAGAAGGCAATGGCAACCCACTCCAGTGTTCTTGCCTGGAGAATCCCAGGGACGGGGGAGCCTGGTGGGCTGCTGTCTATGGGGTCACACAGAGTTGGACACGGCTGAAGTGACTTAGCAGCAGCAGCAGCACGGAAGAGTGTTACAGCTTAGTTTTATTTGGCAAGCAAAGGAAAATACATCCTCGAGGCATGAGGGCGGGCTGACCCAAAAGACATGAAGAGACGAGAGGCCCCAGGCTCAATTTTGTCTCCTCTTTTTACATGTTTTTCTCCTCCCCCTGAGCCTGCCCTATGTAAATTGGGCTAGCCGTGGGGGGCTGTTTCACCTGAGGTTCTCACTCAGGTCCTCGGACCTTCCTTTGTTCTATTTTTGTGGGCTCTTTCCTTACTTTGTCTTTTAGCCACTGCCATTTTGGACTCCTTTTTCCTATTCTAACTACCTAACACGGTATAATGAAACTTCTAGAATATTTGCTAATTCATAGACTGAAAGTGAATTTGTAGGCAGAAAATCAATACTTCTCTGTTTTCCTGTAAAGGGAAGATAACTCTGCTTTATGGTATTCTAATGTATTTTAATTTTCTTTGCTACTTATTTGCATTTAGCTACGAAAAGAGCAGAAGCATTCATACTGTGTTCTCAGGTATTTTGCAATGAAACATATGTGATATATTATGGGAAAGTCAGGTGTTGATTAAAATTTTTCCTTTTGATTATCTAAATAGTTCAGAAAATTTAATTCATAGCTCAGAAAATTTCATTTGCAATGTGAAAACTAATATTTTCATGGTAATTTTCATTGTTGGATTATTGTATCAATACATTGTAACTTCATAAATGAGATTTGCCATCCTCTGCACTTCTGAGCATGAGAAAACATTTGTGAATATATAGAAACATTAATTAAATTTGGCAGTGCAGAACAAACTAACAATATTACTAAAAATGTGTGTTTTTTACTCAGATCTGGTCTTCATTGATCTAGCATTGATCTTCAGTTTCACAAAGAGGATAATGTTCCAGAAAATGCTGTTTAAGGTGGGATGTGTTACTGAGCAGGACCCTATGAGGCTTCCGCCATATCCTCTGCTTTAGTGCCTCTGAAGTATCTACCTAGATAGTGGTATTTGAGGCACATTTCATGAGTTGTTTTACAGATATGAAACCCCTCCCACCAAATTTTGGTGACCATACTTCCAGGCTTTCCAGAGCCTAAGGACTGATAATGTTAACTCCTGTGACTCCATTCTATTACTGCACCATCAGCCAGTCAGAGAATTGTACATGAACTGATTGCTTAACTCTGAGACCCGTTTCCCTCATCTGGCTTTAAAAATACTTTACCAAAACCCTTTGGGGAATTCAGGACTTTTTAGTCCTCCTTTTTCTTTTTTTTAAAAAAAATAACTTCTTTAGATTTTTGATTTGGTATTGAGGAGGAGGTTGCTTGCTAGTCTCCTTGAATGGCCCTGAAGTAAATCTTTCTCTGTGCCAAACTCCAAGGTTTTGGTGTATTTGGCCTCACTGCATGCTGGGCACATGAACTCATGCTAACAGATTGGAACAAAGAATGATTTAAAATTTGAAGGATGAGAGTGCTTATATGCTTGTATCCAAGGGTTATTTCACAAAAAATTTTGTTCTTCATTAGTATTACTTCTTATGGTTGTTTATTATACAAAAAAAAAAAAGTCTGGGGAAGGGCTCACTGTGGATTCCTATACTAGCCCTCATAGTAGGGGCATTTAATGATTTATAAAAGACATGTGGCCATTGCAAATGATATATTTTTTCAAAGAAATATCTTCAAGTGTAATAATTAATTGCCACATTAATCTTTAACCACCTGATAAATACTTTTAAGTTACTTCCACTTTATACACTGTATGTGTGTGTGTGTAGAGGGTACTAATCTAATTGCTTTATAATAATTTTAAATTCATTGTTAAAAGCCCAGTTAACATAGTATGTTTTTACACTGGAACAGTAGTGGATTTAGAGGCTTTGAATAGGTGTAGTGGTATATTTTATTTCATTCTTCATACCTGCATGTGTATTTCTGCTAAATACTGGTTCTCAATGGATACTCCCTTGGCTTCAAAAGGTTTTTATTATGTTAAAATGTAGTTTGAAACAGGAACTAATTTCTTCCCTCAGTCTCATGTGGAAAGGTATCTCTAACGTATTGTCTTATGTATTTTTCTCTTTCTCATCGTGTACAGTTGCATTTGATATAAAAGTTTCCACTGGAGAATAAAGCACAAAATAAGAAATGGGAACCTGATTAAAACAGAGGGATATTCAATGCTATAGAAATTTTTTACCTTTGCTGAATGTGTTTATTGCTATGATCATTGCCATTTAAACAAGCAGAACCTGCCGCTTACTTAATGGTAGCAAGTGGTCTCTAGGGGAGTTTGCAAAAGATTTCAAGGATACATAGTCATTCCATGAACCAAAAATATTTTGAAATTGCCTGAAAAAATCTTAGCTCACTTATTTCTAAATGTGTTGGTAATTCTAAACCTAAATATAAATGCCAGCATGTAGTTAATGTTATATAATGAAAAACAAACTTAAATAAAAAGTCAGAAAGTATATCCAGTATAGGTGGTATCTTTCTGTAATGTTCCAGAATTTATAAGAATATTCTTTGGAAAATGAGCATATATTTTATCATAAAAGCAGTAGTTTCCCATCTCAGTTTGTAAAGCCCATTTGAACCAGATGTCCTACACACAAAAAAATTATTTCACCATCAGGTTTTTTGCTCATTTACTCACTATGAACATCAGTGGGGGACACATAGGCACTTTGGAAGAAATAAATTTGGAAAAGTCCTTTCTCTATTTCTCTGATTGCCGTGGCTAGGGCTTCCAGACTATGTTGAATAAGAGTGGTGAGAGTGGACATCCTTTTCTTATTCCTGATCTTAGAGGAGATACTTTCAGCTTTTCACTGTGGAGTGTGATGTTAGCTGTGGGTTTGTTATACATGGCCTTTATTATGTTGAGGTATGTTCCCTCTGGGTTTCCCACATGGCTCAGTGGAAAGGATCCACCTGCCAATGCAGGAGACATGCATTCAATCCCTGCATCAGGAATATCTGGTGGAAAAAGAAATGGCCACCCACTCCAGTATTCATGCCTGGAAAATTCCATGGACAGAGAAGCCTGGAGGGCTACAGTCCATGGGGCTGCAAAGACTGGATAGAACTGAGCAACTGAGCACAGCACACTGGGTACTCTGCCCATTTTCTGTAGAGTTTTTATTATAAATGGGTGTTTATGATTTGAATTTTGTCAAAAGCTTTTCAGGCGTCTATTGAGATGATCATATAGTTTTTTATTCTTCAATTTGTTGATGTGGTGTATCCCACTGATTGTTTTATGGATATTGAAAAATCCTTGCATCTCTGGGATAAATCTCACTTGATCATGGTGTATGATCCTTTTAATGTATTGTTGGGTTCAGTTTGCCAGTATTTTGTTGAGGATTTTGCATTGATGTTCATCAGTGAAAACTGGCCTGCAATTTTCTTTCTTTCTTTTTTTTTTGTGATCTCTTTCTCTGCCTTTCTTCAAAGATTTAATAATCCTCTTATAGTAGGTTTTTGCCCATTCCAGTTTGACATTCTAAACTATCTTCCCTTTTCCAGCAGTGGGAGAGAAGACACTCTCCAGCTCTTTGGGCAGCAGCAGCAGGAGTGGAAAGGGAAACACAGCAAAGGACAAGTTGAACAAAATGTGATTCTGTGCCTCAGGGAGCTTGCGATCCAGAGGGCAGGCAGGCAGCTCTTTGATTTGTTGTCTTGAGAAATAGCGAAGTTTTGTAGATGTTGAAAAGAGGAGGAGGAAGCTAATAATGCAGGCAGAAGAGAAAGATTTGCAAAGCCCAGTGTTTCAGTAGAGGATAAGGATGCAGGAGCATTTCAGTGCAGTAATGTGATTTATGTTCCATCTACATGCATTAATTGATTCTTACATCATGCCCCATTTTCCCTTGTGTCTTGCAGTTGAAAACAAGTCCATCTTTGCTTTTTTTTTTTTTTTAGTAGTGAAATATACTTACTTTCTGTTGATTTCGATGCTAACTTTTACTGATTTCAGGTTATCTGAAAAATCTCTTCCTCAACTAGCCAGGCATTTTTATCATTTATATATAAGGCTAAAAAATAACTTATGAGGCTGAAACTCCAATACTTTGGCCATCTCATGCAAAGTGTTGACTCATTGGAAAACACCCTGATGCTGGGAGGGATTGGGGGCAGGAGGAGAAGGGGACGACAGAGGATGAGATGGCTGGATGGCATTACCGACTTGATGCACACGAGTTTGGGTGAGCTCTGGGAGTTGGTGATGGACAGGGAGGCCTGGCGTGCTACGATTCATGGGGTCACAAAGAGTCAGACATGACTGAGTGACTGAACTGAACTGAACTGAACAAATAACTTTACATTTCTTTTATCTTGAGTATTTGAATGCAGCATTTATTTCATACCATAAAATATAATTCTTTCTAGGGCAAAAGTATTTTTTCTTTCTTTTTTCAGTTTGACTGTCAGTCATCTATTTTTTTTTTCTCAAAATATTTTACAACTAATTGTGTTAGTCTGCTTGGGCTGCTATAACAAAGTACCATAGATTGGGTGTAAACAACAGACTTTTTTTCCTCATGGTTGTAGAGACTGAGAAGTTCAAGATCAGGGTGATGGCAGATTTGGTTCTCAGTAAGAACCCTTTTCCAGCTTTGCAACCTTTTTGCTGTGTCTTCACATGGCAAGGAGGGAACATTTCTCTCTTCCTCTTGTAAAGCCTTTAATTCCATCATAAAGGCTCTACCTGCATGATCTCATCCAACCTGAATTATTTTCCAAAGATCCCATTTCCAAATTCAGTCAGTCACATTAAGGATTAGGGCTTCACAATTTAGTCCACACCATTGAAATTGAAAACAACAGCAACGACCCTGATTTTTCTTTAATTGCTGCATTAATTTCCTAGTGCTTTTGTCAAGTGAAACTTGAGAAATGAGAGATTCAAGTGTATACTCTAACTGAAAAGGAGCTATATACTTTTTCTGTATATTTTATTTCATATTTTCAGGACTCACCTGGCTATGCATGGTAAGTATGTATTTCATATAGACTTGCAAATTTTTCCAGAAGCTGCTTTTGGCTTGTTTAGTTTTAAGTAAATCATTTTGTTTTTCAAATATATAAAAATGACGTGTGCAGAAAGAGTCGAGTTCAGGTGAAAAACAGAAAGCAAAATAAATACTGTGCTTGTTCCTACTCTGGAAACCTCGGCTCATCAGCATTTCTTTGAATTTTTCATACATATTTGCTACTAATTTAGTTTGAATGTATGAAGACCCAGGATGCTATTTTTATTCGAATTTCTGAGGACATTGTGTATGTCCCTTGTTTCAGTACCACCTTTCTTCTGTGATGCTTCTTTCCTGCATGCCTATTATAAATCCTCTTCCTTCCTTCTTGTATTTGCTGCTCTATTTCTCCTTATTGTTTTCTCTTCCCAACGAGGGCTGAATATGAATAATTGAATGGGAAGTAGTTTTTAGTTCAGAGTGTCAGTGTTCTAGCTGGCTGTCTTGCCTACAAACATCCTTGGGATGGAATAGTTTAGCCTTAGGGCTAATTCTTCTGTTTTGGAATAGATCAATGGCCCAAAAATCTCATTAAAAGAAGCTGCAGCACAAGTTCTGTAAACTCTAGTGGAGGAAAAGTCCCTAGTATCAATTATGATCTATTTTCTAATCAAAACTTTATTCTAAGTGACAAATGTGTAAATATCCCTAATGGTTTATTTCTCAATCTCTACTGACTTTTACACTACTAGGTAAACTTGTGAATCTTTCTTCTACCACTCTGGAACTGATGATTTGGAAGGAATCAGAGTACCATTTTAATAAATGCAGTTAAATAGTGGGAGACCTAAGTCGTCTTCATATCTCTTAATACCATTATATGTTTTCAGGCAGAAAAGTCTTAGATACACTTACTGTTTTATTTTTGGAACAAACATAGTAAATATTTATGAATGCCAGTTATATAATAGATTTTGTATTTTTTCTGTATATCTAAGCATGTCACTTGATTAGTTTTAAATACCAATAATTCATCTAATCTTTTCAGAAGCCCCATTTTAGGCCATGTAACATTTACGGTATCACAAAGCGTATTATGGAGGAGGTGGTTCCCTTACATTACTTAGACAACCAATGACAAATAGAAGGTCATTTTCTGATTTAAGGGGTCACTTTCCTTTCTTCTGTGGAGGGCCACCATCCCGCCCACTGCCCCTCCCCTAACATTTCGCTGAATAGTCTCAGTGAATGGGCCAGCACGCCTCTGTTTAGGCCTCAGGCACTCTTGGTGCAACACTTGAAAAGAGCAGGTGCAGGTCAGAAGTGAATGGGATAGCCCAGAATCACTGCTGGGAAACATGTGCACGCAAGTCTCAAGCTAATCTGGGAATGACTTCAGACAAAGAAAACAAAGGAACACTTTAGGGTCTAAATCACCCACTTGACAGAGGAGGGTTCCGGGATGAGAATGCCGATAAGGACCAGTTGCTTCTGTTTTCCTTTCACTCAACTTCTAGTGCATTTAAGAGATGAAAGACAAAACTCTGGTCATCTGAAAGTCAGAAAATTTCCTTACATTTAAGTGAATCCTATATGGGGCTATTCATCATATATATCTTCCTTCTTTCTAGAACTCTGTACGTATACAACTCAGCTTCAATTTAGACTATTGCTGTTACTGTGGCCTTCAAAGTATCTTTATTGAGAGGATGCATTCTTCAAGTTAGTTTATGTCTCTCCCCAGTGTATGGTTTGATTAAATATTTCTCTTTTGTGATATGGGCAAAATAAATCTATTTGGAAAAAATTATATCTATTAATGTTTTGTATTTATAGAAATACAAGAATATAAAACAATATGGTAAAATATGAAAATAATACAAAGTTAAAGACAGGAAAAGAGTAAATATGAATAAGAGGTGTGGATAGTTTGAGTGCAATATGTAAACCACAGGGTATTATGTAGTCTCTCAAAATTCACAAGCCATCAGGGAAGACCCACATGCTAGTAAGGTAATGTTCAAAATCCTTCAAGATAGGCTTCAACGGTACGTGAACTGAGAACTTCCAGATGTACTTTCAGAAGCTGGATTCAGAAAAGGCAGAGGAACTGGAGATCAAATTGCCAACACCCTTGGATCATAGAAAAAGCAAGGGAATTCCCAAAAACATCTGCTTCATTGACTATGCTAAAACCTTTGACTGTGTTCACTGTTGTGGATCACAACAAACTGTAGAAAATTCTTAGAGATGGGAATACAAAACCACCTTACCTGTCTCCGAAGAAACCTGTATACAGGTCAAGAAGCAACAGTTAGAACCAGACATGGAACAGTGGACTGGTTCCAAATTGGGAAAGGAGTACTTCAAGGTTGTATATTGCCACCCCTGCTTTTTAACTTATATGCAGACTATATCATGCAAAATGCCGGGCTGGATGAAGCACAAACTGGAATCATAATTGCAGGGAGAAATATTAACAACCTCAGATATGTAGATAATGCCAGTCTAATAGCAGAAAGCTAAGAGGAACTAAAGAGCTTCTTGATGAAGTGAAAGAAGAGGGTGAAAAACCTGGCTTAAAACTCAACATTCAGGAAACTAAGGTCATGGCATCCGGTCCCATGACTTAATGGCCAATAGATAGAGAAAAAGTGGAAAGTGTGACTGGTTTATTTCTTGGGCTCCAAAATCACTGCAGATGGTGACTGCAGCCAGGAAATTAAAAGATGCTTGCTGCTTGGAAGATAAGCTATGGCAAACCTAGACAGTGTATTAAAAAGTAGAGACATCACTTTGCCAACAAAGGTCCCTATAGTCAAAGCTATGGTTTTTCCAGTAGTCACGTACAGATGTGAGAGTTGGACCATGAAGAAGGCTGAGTGCCGCAGAATTGTTGCTTTCAAAATATGATGCTGGAGAAGGCTCTCGAGCATCACTTGAACAGTAAGCAGATCAAACCTGTCAATCCTAAAGGAAATGAATCCTGAATATTCATTGTGAAGAACTGATGCTAGAGCTGAAAATCCAGTACTTTGGCTACCTGATGGGTGAGCTAACTCATTGGAAATACCCTGGTGCTGGGAAAGATGGAAAGCAAGAGGAGAAGGGAGTGAGAGAGGATGAGATGGTTGGATGACATCACTGACACAAATGGACATGAATTTGAGCAAACTCTGGGAGATAGTGAAGGACAGGGAAGCCTCGCATGCTGCAGTCCATGGGGTTGCAGAGTCAGACACAGTTTAGTGATTGAATGACAACAATTCTTGAAATAACCAATAACCATGCAGTCAAGGCTGTATATTGTCACCCTGTTTATTTAACTTTATTTAATCAGCCCTGGGTGTTCTTTGGAAGGAATGATGCTGAAGCTGAAACTCCAGTACTTTGGCCACCGTATGCGAAGAGTTGACTCATTGGAAAAGACTCTGATGCTGGGAGGGATTGGGGGGCAAGAGGAGAAGGGGACGACAGAGTATGAGATGGCTGGATGGCATCACCGACTCGATGGACATGAGTCTGAATGAACTCCGGGAGTTGGTGATGGACAGGGAGGCCTGGCGTGCTGCGATTCATGGGGTTGCAAAGAGTCGGACATGACTGAGCAACTGAACTGATGGAGTTATGTTTTTTTTTTTTTTTAATTTCTGATACATAGAAACTGTTGACACAAAGTTGATATTATGAGTTATCAGAAAGCACAAGCTAGAGTTGTAGACCTATTTGACTGATACCTTTTTTTTTTTATAAGTCAAAGTGAGTTTATTTATAAAGATACACATTCCACAGGCAGAATGCAGTACCTCTTTGAAGGTGCAAGTGGCTCTGAGATATGAGGTGACTTATACCTTTCTCATTACTCATAAAACTAATTTTTTTAATTTTATTTTTATTTAATTTTTTCTATTTAAATATTTTATTTGTATTTGAGATTTAAGGTGAACCATGCTGTAATGCCAAATGGAAGCATTCCGTTTCTTGGGTAATGTAATGGAAGACAATTACAGTTAGAGAACAGAATGTAAATGTAATAAATGCTGACAATTTAAAAGTAATTCTGTAATGGAGAGAATCTGGGTTATGAGTGGGGGTTAGGTGATGGAGGGATGTGGCGTGGTACTAATATTTTTACTTCTAATACTTAAGGTCTGAGTAATATTGCCTAAAGCCTATGGATAGTCCAATAGAGTTTTTTTTTTAACACATTTTTTTGAGATATAGTTGATTTCCGATGTTATGTTAAATTCTACTGTGCAGCAAAGTGATCAGTTATTCATACACAGACACACATTCTTTTTCATATTTTTTCTATTGTGGTTTGTCACACGATATTGAATATAGTTCCATGTGCTATACAGTAGGATCTTGTTCTTTAACCGCATCTGTCTTTCTATCAATGGATGTGCTAATCCTTAAATCCCAAGCCATCTCTCCAGTGCCAATAATAATAATACTAATTAGGGTATTATTTAATTGTTAAAATGAAAATAGTGGAAAAGTTACAAGTCACATTATGGCAAAAGTTGGAAGAGGGGAGAGAAAAAGATAGACGGGTTTATGGTGGAGGAGAGGAAAGGTATACATGTGAGCTGATTTCTATATAGCTCATCGCAAGAGTGAGTGGTACTTCCTACAGCTGAAAAATCAAGAAATGGAAGTGAAAACAGATTATTTCAAGTTCTGAACATGACCAAAACGAGGCATATAAAGAGAAACTGGAGAAAATAATTGTACTTCCATGGAAAAAACTGGGTAGGGAATGATAGGAAACATTTGCTTTTAATTTTATAACTTTCCATACCATGCATTACTTTTATATTTTCAAAGAGGTGATGAGCAATTCACTGGATATATTATGTGTGAAACTCCAGACCAGTTTCTGAGTAGTCAATAATATTTTAATGTGTCTGAAGACAATATAAATACTTAACACATATTTTCCCAAATGCGATTTTGAGAGAAATTCAGATAAATGTAAATAAATTACAAAAGCATCATTTTTTTTGGTAAAATCAGTTTATACAGTTGTTATAAAGGTAATTAAGAGTATGATAAAGTACTTTATGAATTTTAAATGGTAAAAATGTTATATGTTACTATTAATTTATCAAGATTGTCTTTGAAATGTTTTTCTAGGGAGAAGTAAATATTTAATAACTTTATGAGAAAAAATGGTTTGTGTATTATGCTTCCATGGATTCTTTTGACTCATGCTCTGAAATTCACTATTCAGCAGGCATAGGGCTGGACCAGCAAATGTTTAATTTTTTAAAGTTTTATTTTATATTAATCAACTAACTACACTCCAATATAAAATAAAATTAAAAAACAATTACACATTTGCTGGTCCAGCTCCATGCCTTGCTAAGTAATGAATTTCAGAGCAGGGGCCAAAGGAATCCATGGAAGTATAATTCAAAAACCATTTTTCTCATAAAGTTATTATATATTTACTTCTCCCTAGGAAAACATTTTAAAAACTATCTTGATAAATAATGGAAGCATGTAACATTTTTTTTTCAGTTAAAGCAATGTTGTGTTAGTTTCAGGTGTTCAGCTGTGTGACTCAGTGTTACATATACGTGTATCTATCTATTCTTTTTCAAATTCCTTTCTCATTTAGGTTGTTAAAGAATATTGAGCAGAGATCTCTGTGCTATGTGGTAGGTCCTTGTTGGTTATCTGTCTTAAATATAGTAGTGTGTACATGCCAATGGCAAACTCCAGGTTTATCCCCGCCCCCCGCCACAACTCTTCTCCCCCGGTAACCCAAAGTTTGTTTTCTATGTCTGTGGGCTTATTTCTGTTTTGTAAATAACTTCATTTGTATTTGGTTGTTTGGCTCCACATATGTGTGACATCATGTGCTACTTGTCTTTCTCTTACTTCATGAATTATGATCATCCCAAGGTCCATCCATGTTGCTGCAAATGGCATTATTTCATTCTTTTTAATGGCTCAGTAATATTCCTTTGTATATGTACAACAAATATGTAATTTTTAAAGGCATCTAATTTATTATAAAGCAAATGGTTGGAGAAAACACTTTGAGAAACTGAATAAAAAGTAACTGGTACAGATCACTAAAAAATAGTACCACTTTCCCTGGTCTTCTCTTTCACTCTCATTAAAAAAAAATAGTTTCACAAGTAAAATAAAAATTCTTAGTGTAAGTTTACTGTCTGTAGTGTAGAGTGGAGAAGAACTGGCTTAGGTGCAGCACCTGAGTTTAACATACATGACACAGACACACTCCAGCAGCACCAGTAACCAGCTGATTATAAGCAAAACATATCATCCCTACTGAGACCCAAAACTCTATCCTGGTCAGATGACAGTTTGTATGTTGGCTTCAGGTCTCAAAGTTGAAATTTTATTTAATAAGCTGATTGACAGATTATTTTCAAGTAGACTAGGGTGCTCAAGTAGCAGGGAATATTATTCTAATAATTTGGTGTTTTTTAAACAAAAGATTTCATGACAGAAGTAGATATAATGAAAGCATCAGAAATTTAGGCTACTGAGTGAAAGTTACAGGGTGGCAGAATATGGTTTCAAAACTCAAAGTGAACTTGTCATTAATCATCTTTAATACAATTATAGTAATTGCTCTTTATTGAGAACTTGTATATTAAGTACTTTTAAATCCCTTTAATCTGTCATTTTTTAAAATCCTTACAACATCCCTGAAAGAAAAGTATGGGTAAATAACTCCATCTTACAGGTGAGAAAAATAAACACTCAAGATTATTTGTCCTGCTTATGATCTCACTGGCTGTACATGGCAGGGAATCGAATCTTAGCTCTTCAGAACTTTGAACTTCCAAATAAGAAGATGAAGTCATAGTTTAATATACTCAGGTTACCTATGTTTGGAAGAGGAACTGAGTCAGATAACATCAGTGGTTTTCTTTTCTTTTTTAAATGTTAAGTACATGTTTAATGATTTTCTTCAATCTTATGTTGGAACCAGATTGATATGACCTGTTAATAGTTACAGTTGCCTTATTTAATGATAGAAGGTAGGAAGGTCAGTCCTGTTTGCCACCTAGTGGAGTTTGGATGTTACCATGTTGGGACTTAGAAAAAAGTATTTTGGTCTTACTCAGTGGTTGTACAAAAAAAGATCTAGAAATGCATGAATTTCTGCCAGACTTTTTTTTTTTTTTTTGCCTTTTCAGAGAAGTTTCTTATAAAGGCACATAATTTATGGGCAAAAGTACTATCGTGGGTGCTCACAAAGTGATTGATAGCCTCATGCAATGTTTGGAGCTAATGACTTAGCTGTAAATAACCTTTGTGTGTCTAAAATTCGAGCCCATTATGCTTGAGTACTTGTAGAAACAGTGAGAGTTGAAGCACGACAGAAAAAGAAAGCTTGATCCACAGAGGGGGCTTCTGCTTTCTTTTCCATCCAAATTCTTAGAACCAGGAAGAGAAGGAGAAGGATGTAGTCTGAAGTCAGATAATCATGTGGCAAAGAGCAGAGAGTGCAACAGAGAGAGAGAGATCTTTTCTGTTAAAGAATCCTTGCCCTTTAAACCATAGTGATTGCTGATTATTACTAATAGTAGTCACTGGAGAATCATTATTTCAAGTATGAAGCAGTAAGATTATGAAATCCTTCTTTTAGGTAGGACAGACTGAGAGGGTGAGATCCCATTCAGGAGGATGGAGAAAAATATTTCAAGCAGTGGAAAGAAAGCAAAAATATTCCCTCACTTGGATTCTTTTGCCTACATTCTTGACAATTTTGCCAAACTCCCTAAGAGTCATACTGGTTGCAGTAACTGTAGATAAGCTCTGGACTGAGACAAGCCAATATGAATAGCTGAATCTGACAGATGGCCACAGCCTTGGTCTAGTATAGCAATCCTGATCTAAATGAAAAGGAGGATCTGATACCTTCCAAAGCAGCTCTGAAGCTTTAATCAATAACTGGAATGTTAGGTTTTGGCAAAAGAAACTGACTACATGACCCAATTAAAAAAGGATCAATTTTTATTAGGAATGGAGCCTGGTAGTTTTGCATAGTAATCCAGAATTTCCTTGACAAAATTTGAGTAATGGATTAGCTCCAGTGGAAACTGCGCAATTTTTTTTTGTGTGTGTGTGACTTAAACATGATGCACAAAAAGCTTCAATCAATAATATCCTTGCGTTGGAGAACAGTGTTTAAGTAGGCAAGCAGTGTGTATAATACTGTCATATGTATATAATTATCTCAGCATGAGAACGGGTAGAAAACAATCTTCAAGTGGCAGAAAGTTAATAACCTTCTATTTCACTGTTCAGCATTTTCCTCTAAGTTGTGTTGGTTTGTTTCCGTTTACCCTCATCGCTTGAGATTGCCTTAAAAGTATAAGCCTGACATTGCTCATTACAGCTTACTTTCCCTCAACGGTGAGCTCAATGCTGTTGAAAGCCAAATATTTTACTTATCAGTGTCTAGGAAGGCTAGTTACAAGGAACAAAATTAATCAGCCTAGCTAGTATATGGAAATTCTGTGCATATATAGATTTGAGTCTAACCCACATGAATTCTTTTAAATTAGATACAGAAGTATATATTTGGAAAAGAAGTATGGAACTGTTCATTTCAGATGAGAAGATTTTAACCTTTGCTGACATTACTGAACTAAGATACTTGCTGTTTTGGAATATATATTGTTTACTGTTAATAACTGTGATAAGAATATATGGTTCATAATCAAAGATTATATTTTACCTCATGGTCATTTCTCTTTGAAGGGGATATTAGCCTTGAATAAGGAAGTCAAGCAAGGACAACATGCACTGGAATCATGAGTGTTGTGCTGGCATTGTGAGTTTCCAGCTGTTTCATGTTTTTTATAGCAGTAGGACAAACTGTAAGAGTAGTGCTATGTGCATTAAAGCTTGTTTCATTTTGAGTTTGTGAATGACAGGTATTTATTGAGTTGCTTAAGACATATAGCAAGATGGAAAAATATTCATTAAAAGCTCCTAGCCCCTTGAAAAATATTTTTAAAGAATTCAAAACTAAATTTGGCAGTGTGTGGGATCCAACTACATTTCTTACCAACCTCCCACGCCAGTGAATTGGACAAAATCAGCCATACCTTTTGTTTGTTTTGTTTTGAGGCAAGAAACACAGATTTCCTGTATTTTACAAGATGGTAGGGGTGCTCAGTTCCCTGCAGATCTCCTTTGTGACATCTATTTTCTGTACCCCCAGCTCTGGCTGACACACAAAATCAGTGACATGTGGCCTTGTTCCACTGACGGACAGCCAGTGTGTTTTTAGTCATTAAGCTTGCTCCTGAAGCCAAGAGAGCCCAAGGCAATCACCCGTAACTTGATTTTTCACCCCAGAGACCTCACAGACACGGCATTTGGGGCTGTAGGCAATTAAGACAGTCTAGAGTGAAATCAATAATATTTGGGGGGGGGGCATTAAGTATATTTATAAGCTTTGTGCCACATGTGTTTGTTTCCTGCCCACAAAAATCTGCCTCTTTGCGGATGAGAAAGTACACACAGGCAGCTTGTTAACTCTATGATAAGAAATTGGAAAGAGAGAAGGGTTGTGCGGTGGAGCTATAACAACTGGGAATTATTTGTAGGGGAAAAGGCTTGAGCAGAGCACACACTTCCATGTCTCCACACCTCCACACTCCTGTGATCAATGTGACTGGGAATTTAATCGGGCGCTTGCAGTTCCAATAGGAGAGATTTTATGATGTGACCAGGGTATCTCTCTGTCACTGAAAATGCTAGGAACAATTCTGACATGGCATTGCTAGAATCTGAAATGCAAGTAGTCTTTGAAATAAATGCCTTTATTTTCTCTAGTGGCCTGAAATATGACGTAGGGTGATGGGGGGCTAGACGAGGCTTTTCTGTATTCTGAAGACCCCATTATGGATGATGGGATATGGCAGGATAGTGGCAAACCTAACTGCTCTGAATGTGTGTGTGTGTGTGTGTGTGTGTGTGTGTGTTAGGAGCATTCAGTTTGGAGTGGTTTTTCTACCTCTTTTCTGCTCCTTGTTTTTATTTTATATATCTCTGACCCAAATCTTTCGTTTGAGTTATCCCACAAAACTTAGATCTAGTATGATACTCGTAGGGATAAATCTCTTATATTCTGTCAATTTAATGCCCTTAGCTTGTTGAGGATTAGAAAACTGGAATCTGTTTTGTAAATTCTAAAATCCAGCTGCATCTTTAAGCCGTCATGAAAATGCCTTATTTTCCTCCTTTTAAAATGCTTTTGGTTAAGAGAGACTTTCCTTATGGTAAAGTGAATTATTTTGGTCAGCAGATACTGTATACATCTCCAAGAGGGCTGTTAATCAGAAGGACAAGGAAACATGATTGTGTTAACTTGCTGGATTCCCTGCTTTGCAT
Source organism: Bos mutus (assembly GCF_027580195.1). Lineage (NCBI taxonomy): Eukaryota > Metazoa > Chordata > Mammalia > Artiodactyla > Bovidae > Bos > Bos mutus. Next base: position 80,908,797 of record NC_091620.1, on the reverse strand, counting down.
GAAGATGTGAGAATTGGTTGGCATATTTCAGGACTTCTGAGCTTCAAAAAACCCTGCAACTGCAGTAATTGTGAATCAGGTTCTAGTGACGAAACAAATTTTAATTGCCAGGAGATTCACTTATTCTGTATATTGTGTGTATGTTTTTTGTTTTGCTTTGTTGGATGTTTTTGTTTATTGTGCTCTGTTTTTAGTAATTTTTTGAAAACAGCTATTTTATGAAAAGCATTGCTGTATAAGAAATTTGTAGTAAGGTATTCCTGAATCTGAATTATGTTAGCTTTCATTTAGCTTTATTTATTTTTCCATCTATGTATCTGATCTTTGGGTACTGAATGCAGCCACCATAAATTCTCATTTGCAGAGATGGATGTAGCAATGACTAAAGCATGGAACAAAGCTTAGAAGGAGTGTGTGTCTGTGGGTGGTGTTTGTGTGTGTGCATGTGAGATGTCTTGATCCATTTGTATATTTCTCTGGGGAATTCTCAGGCAATTAAGTCAACCTATTACAAATAGAGCCCTCTCTGTACATTCTGATTTGATAGGAGAATGGGTAATTCCTGTTAATGACTAGTACATCTGTTCAATTATATTGTTTTGTATTGATGCTTAATTAGGTGTCAAGTTGGAGGAGAGGGAGACCTGAATGCATGATTCCCTTTTAAATGTCAGAGACGCTTCCTAAATTACCTGTCTTTTTAACATACACAGAACACTTTGACAGGCATTATGTTCTTTTGACCTTAAAACATTTACACTGTCTTGCAGAAGTATAATGTTCCTTAGAAAGTGAGCTGTATGTATTGGAACTGGTTTGCCATGAATGTCACTCATGTCCAGTTTCATGTGGAGTGACCTTTGTCAACCTTTAGCTGGCAACAGAGAGGAGCTTCCCATGGGTAATACAGTTTTTGTTAAATAGCTTTCTTTTCTCTGGGAGGTTTTCGTTAGAAAATATTGCCCCAAATAAAGTTGATGCTGTATTGTTTAAAAGTATAACTTGGTTTTTTTTCTAGGTATATTTAGATATAAGCAAATGAAAGACCAGTTGCATTTTTTTTTTTAAATGGTAAGATCACACTGAACCTATTTCTAGAATATAGATGGACTAATGTGTAGGTTTACTCAATGAATAATAGTGAGTATTTATAAATCTAACTCTTGAGAACAAAACAGGAAAAGATTTGTAGTAGAATGGAGAGTGTCTAAGGAGCTGAGTAGTATTTGTTACATTATCTGGAGAGTTACAAGAGTACCACAGTATAAGAGCCTTTTTAGCCAGCTTGTAGGTGTAATTTTCATTTTTTATTGATGTCAGTGGGTGCGTTGAGGCCAAAGATTATTACGCTTTACTTGACAGCTCATGCTATGTCACAAGGCAATATGATGTGTTCTGATAAAATTATGTATTATGTATGAGATCCTGTAACAATTAAAAAGGGAGAATTGACAGCACAGAAATTAAGTTCTTAAAAATGAATCATAATAGTCAAGGCTTGCTTGACTAGAAGACTGATCTTGTTTAAAGTGTTTGGAGTGTTTTTTTGTGAACTGTGGTTTTCCATAACAAAGGAGAAGGAGGTTAATACGATATTCAAGAAATGAATAAAGAGTTGTTGATTGTAGTAACTTTGGTTAGAAGCCCCTTGCCAAAAGAGTCATGTGGTTAAGGCAGTCTAGTAATAATCCAGCAATTCTCAGGTCTGGTCCGTTCTCTGTTTGGTATTGTTCTTATTAGTAAATTTTTTTTCTTAACTATATCTTAAGATAGTAAAATATAAGAATATGTAAAGGAAACTATAAGCCATCTCTTGACTCTGGACACAGTAAAATTTAATCATCCATTGTAGGTTCTTTACAAGTCCTCCCTTTCACAAATTTCATCAATATTTCAGGTTTTATAAATAGTGCTCAGGAATATTATTTGTAAACTATATTTTAAATTTGAATAAGGTTATTTTCTTTTATTGTTTAGGTAAGATTGGAAAATAAAAATCTACTTTGCATCATATATTGCTGTAATTTTATACTGAATGACATTTTGCCTTACTGAATTTCTTTTTTCTTGTATCAATTCTATAAGTTATTGCTTAGAGAACTAATTTGTGCACGTCTTAAATGCAGTGAGAAATCTCACACTAATTTCCAGAAGACTGAACAAATTTTTTGAGTCATGATTTGGCTCATAATATCTGAATTTTTATAGTTTATTTTGTATTAATACTTATATATATATTTGAGAATATTGTCTTAGAATGGAAGTTAAATGTAAGTTAATGCTGTAACTGAGCATACTTTTTGTAATATACAAAAATGTATTCTAATGATAATACAAATCAAATAACTACAGTTTTTAAGCTTCTTATCTTATTAATTTGTTTAATATATAAAATTAAACAAATTTTATTTTTTATAAAAAATATATTTTATATATATATTTGAAATATATATTTCAAATAAAATATATATTGAAATATATATATTTCAAATATATTTCAAATAATATATATATAAAATATATATATTTCAAATAAAATTTTGAAATTTTCTTTTCTAAGAAAATTCATTTCATTTTCTTTTTCTAATAATAGAATGTTTATTAAACATAGAAAAAGTACTGAGGGGGATTTTAATAAAAGGATGAAAATGACGAACAGTTGTACAACATTCCAGGCCTGTAGCCTTGTAATGAAATCACACATTAAGCATCTCCTGGAATTTCATTATAATGAAAGTTTTTTTTTTTTAATTTTATTTTTAAACTTTACAATATTGTATTGGTTTTGCCAAATATCGAAATGAATCCACCACAGGTATACATGTGTTCCCCATCCTGAACCCTCCTCCCTCCTGCCTCCCCATACCATCCCTCTGGGTCGTCCCAGTGCACCAGCCCCAAGCATCCAGTATTGTGAAATAGAACAAGTGATTTTTCAGAGGGGCTGTGTATAAAGGGCACAGTAATCCCAATGTGGTAACTTGAAGTTGCAATTACTGGAAGACAGAGGAAGAGAGAATCAGTTTGACCAGGTAGGGGACTACTGCAATAGTCTATGCACTAGATGGAAAACTCCTTAAAAACAATGGCAGTGAGAATGGAAAGAAAGAAGGGATGGCAAAGAGATAATCATTTAATAGAATTAACATTAATTCATTAAACATTTAATGAATTCACACTAGCTGTCAGTCTAGTCAAGTTTAATGGCAAGCTTGTTGACAAATAATTACTATGAAATTTAATACCATTGTAATATTATAAGTAAAGTGTATGATATCCAGGAGAGATTTACTGAGAAGTTAGTATTTGAATTTGGCCTAACAAGGAATTTTCCAGGAGAAAGATTTCAAGGAAGAGATGTTTCCAGTAGAGAAAGTAGAATGCAGAGAGTTTGTACATTAGGAAAAAAGAGTATGTAATGTTGTTAGTAATGTGCTATACCTAAATTATTTTGACTTTCTGAATTTTTATACCAAATAATGTTTTGTTGAACTCATGTTATTCTGGGATGAGAATGATATAAGAATCATTATTTATTACATACAGCAAAAGAGAAAATATTGATAGAAAAAGGATTGGAAATATAGGAGGTGCCAGTTTGTGGAAGCTGCTCATAAAACATTAAAATGTAAATAAATGGGATGTACCTAGAAATTTCTGGACAGGGAGTGAAATGATAGGTTCTGGTTATTCTGAGTAACAGATTTGTAAGGCTTTAATTTGTTGTTGTTACTGTTAATCGATAATAGAATGCCAATCCCAAAGCAACTACCTAGGAAAATGAGACTGGATTAAAGCATTTGTAAAACACGTAAAATAGTGCGTTCCTTGGAGTTAATAGTCTCTAGACACTTAAAAATGGTAAATTGATTTGTTTAAAGTCTAAAAATGCAGAAATAGAGACATTTTGTTTCTACTTTAATTTTAGATTCTGCTTTTGACTGAATAAGATATCAGCTATGGTATCATTACTTTCCCGATTCATACAACTTAAAGAGCTTTTAAAAGTAATTTTAGCCATTGACAAAGTCAGACAATATTAAATAGTAACCTCATTGTATTTCGACACAATTTGTGTAGGTGCTGTTCTCCAAAGAATCTAAAAATTACCCTTGTATGCCAGAGCTTTCAACTTCACAGGGAAAGTATGCCTGTGTGTGAAAGTCACTCAGTCGTGTCCGATTCTGCAGCCCCATGGACTGTAGTCTGCCAGGCTTCTCCATCCATGGACTCTTCCAGGCAAGAATACTGGAGTGGGTTTCCATTTCCTTCTCCAGGGGATCTTCCTGACCCAGGGCTCGAACCCAGGTATCCATGTTGTAGGCAGACATTTTCCCGTCTGAACCACCAGGGAAGCCCTCCTTAGTTCCTTGTGTTGAAGTTTATGCAAATGATGAGAAACATTCCCACTATCAAAGCAGTTGAAGTTTAGGTAGCTGGGCAGATTGACAGTGGCATGCAGTGCTGGATCCCACCTGGTGGAGATGGACAGTGTCCAGAAATTGTTACTCTGATTGCATTGCCGTTTCTGATACAATGGCATCATCCCAGTTGGATTGTCTACTTTTTGCTATAGGAAAACAATGATCCTTTTATTTTTCTCATTCAAAACTGACCTGACATAATTTTATGGACATTTTGCATGAAAATTCAGACATTTGAAATGTAAGTTTTTTCCACATGACTTTAATAGAAACTTTATGGTCTCTGTGTCAGCAAACATTATGTTTACCTAATCTTCTCCATTCTATTAATTGTGAGTAGACTTACGAAACAATAAGAGCCTGATATGGACAGGAGGTGGGACAAAGAGGTAGTTTAGCTAGTGTGGTTGGGAATGTGTCCTTGCCCTGGGTTTTAAAGGAATGAGGAGAAATGAGAAGCCATGGAAAGGAAATTTGGTAGGCAGAAGAAAGAGTAGATAAGAACATGCTATTCAGTGATGGTGTCAAATTCTAGAGTGGCAAATTTGAGATCTAAGTCTCTTATATCTCTGCTATAGCATTGAGCTAGCTAGGAGAAGAGTTGGCTTAAGAGTTACTTGACATTTAAGTTCATTTTCCATTTTGAAGGTCCAAGTGCTAAAGAATCTCCAATTCATTAGCTGAAAAGTTAGGGAGTAAAACCCCCAGCCAGGTTATAAAGCACTATCAAGACTACCTCCCCACAGTAGCTTGACTTCCCAGATCCTGTGTCATCCACTGTGTTCAATAGAAAATAACATGTCTGGTTATGCAAATCAAACAGTATGACCTTAGCTCTCCTTTAAATCTCCGTTATTAACCACATAGAACTCCTAAAGAGAAGGTGAAAGATGGGGGTCAAAAGTGTAGAGGTAGCATATGCAATGGCACTTCAGTATTTAGTGCCATAAAATAAATGTATGTCTTTCACAGATATGTTCAGATATCGGTGTAGCTAAGATGTGAAGATGCACAAATATGAGCTCTACTTCTCTGCAGGGAACCAGTTTTATGGTTGCTGTAAACAAATTATCATTCATTTATTGGTATGTCATTGATCTGCACAGCAAAAATCAATGTTTTTCAAATATTTGTCCACACTGAAAAGATGTATACTTGATTAGCAAAGGTGAATGAACATTGTTTTTTCCTAACAATAAATTGAATGTAAACAAGAATTCATATAAATGAACATAGTCTTAAAAGTGATTTGATTTCATAATTCTATGAGAAATAGAGTAAAACAATCATATATCCCATTATAACCAGATTAAGGGCTATATCAGTTTATAGGACTATTAATTATATATCTCAAAAGTTGCAGTGATTATGTAAATAATATAAATAATGCTTAGTTTAAAGTTTTTGGTGATAAACCAAAATTTTTAAGAGGTGCAAAAGTAAATTTTCATCTTCTTAGAATTCAATTGATTTTTAGAAATATGCAGATATTTTTAATGTCCTTTTTTTTGTGTGTGTACTCTCCTCCTCACTCTTCCCAAATTCTGTGTGTCCCTATTCCTCATTTCTTCTCGTGATTTCTTTCTTTTCCTTTGAATCCATCAAGCTCTTTCAATTTCTTCTGTTTCATTTTCCTTCATTTAATCATATCTACTACCAGGTGACTATGTTATAAATTCAGGGAGAGTTGGTTAATCAGGAGCATGTTATTTCCCCTGGGCTTCCCAGTTCTGTGCACTCCTGGATTTTTCTAATGAAGAGTAGAAATACTGTGATGGGTGTAATGGAGTCTCTTCTGTTAATTCTGTTGCCTGCCCATTCATTGCACACACTTCTCCTTCTGTCAAATCGGAAGAGTGAACGTAGAGAATAAGACCAACTTGGATGGAAATGAGAACACCTTTACCATAGTCCTGATAGAGGTGTTTCCTTTAGATGGAAAGTATATATACTGTTCTTGAATTTATCCAAAGATAGTCCCTTGGCCTTTTTAAAAAATCCAGCAGGAAGAATTGATTGAGAGAGTCAAGAATAAGGTTCTAATTTGAGTTCTGGCATTAACATAAAGATGAGTATATTTACTTCTTAAACTTCAGTTGTCCAAAAGAAATAGTAAAACCAAATGAACTTTCCATTGTAGTGACATTCTGCATGATACACTTTGGGATCCTCAGAGTAAGAATTTAAATAGATGTGCTTAGTTGCTTACTCGTGTCTAACTCTTTGAGACCCCAGGACCACAGCCCACCAGGCTCCTCTGTCCATGGGGATTTTCCAAGCAAGAATACTGAAGTGAGTTGCCATGCCTTCCTCCAGGGGATCTTCTGAGCCAGGGATTGAACCCAGGTCTTCCACATTGCAGGCTGATTCTTTACCATCTGAGCTACCAGGGAACCCCAGTATTGGAGTAGATAGCTTATCGCTTCCCCAGGAGATCTTCCTGACACGGGAATCAAACCAGGCTCTTCTTCATTGAAGGCAGATTCGTTACCAGCTGAGTTACCAGGGAAGCCCTTATAAAGATAGTAATGGTCTTTAAACACACCTTCATGTCCATGGCCCAGTCAGGGCTTTTAGCAGCTCCCTTTGAATCCACAGATGGACAGGAACACAGGAATGCCATAGATAAGTCCTTAACCACATTGTGAAATTATTGGACTACTCCTTTGATCCCCAGTCATGCTCTATTTTTGTCTTTTGCTGTATTATTGTCTCCAGTTGCTATTCTCTTTCTAGAGCCCCTGTTCTCTTTTTACCCAGCTTATTCGAACCTTTATTTCTATGGGCAACTTCTTTGGTTCTTGGCTCCAACTTTCTTTTTGGACACTGGCTGCTGGCTCTTCTTTAACATTCATAATCCAAAGAACTTGACTGAAGCCAGGCCCCAGTCTACACCTAAACCCAGACCCAGGTTCTAGAACTTACCATTTGAGCAGAAAAGTATTTCTATTAAACTTACATGGGATGTTCATTAATCATTATTACCTGTTTGCCTTTAGTTGCTGATTGTTTTTTCTTTTTTTAATAGGAAGGAGAAGATAGAAATTCTCATTTTTTCCTTTACATACATGTATTTTGTTTTCCTTTTTTATTTTGTTTAAATCTTAGTATAAAGACAAATACAAGTAGGGCAGTCAGATGGCCACAACTGTATTAACTGCATTCATTGTTCTTTTGCTAGGCATTAGGAATTGCATGTCTGAAGACAATTGTTTTTCTGAAAATTTTATAATTTTATTTGTAAATTTCAAAGTGATGATAAATAAAAATCAAGCCACATAGAAACATATATAAAAGGTATTTTGGATGGTTGCCTGATATTTTATAAGATAAATATACCATGATTTTTTTTCACCAGAAGAACTTTCTAATAGTTCTGCCCTTAAAACAAGAACATTGTCAGTAAGATACAGTAAGCTCCCTTCATACGAACCTTCAAGTTGTGAACTTTCACAGATGCGAATGTGCGTTTACATGTCTAGTCATGTTAGTTCACGTGTCTGGTCTACATTCTCTTGTGTGTGCATCCTCTCCCAGTGGCTGTGCTTTTGTGTACTTTACTGTACAATTCTTCATAGAGTACAGTACTACAGTATCTTTGTTTCAAGCGTAGGATGTCCGGAAGCAAGCATAAAAGTAGTGGTGATGGAACTCATACTGCTAAGAGGTGCCAAGTGATAACACTGGGAACAAAAGGGAACATAATTGAGAGAGTGGAGTGAGGTGAAAAGACGGTAGACATTATTCATTCTTCTGACATGAATTGTTCAACCATCAGCATGGTTTTAAAGGACAAAACCATGAAACGTGTGAAGTCTGCTGTGCCAATGATGTCAACTATAATTTTAAAGAAGCATGGAAAAGTGATGGAGGAGATGGAGAAAATTCTCAGTGTGTGGATGTAGGATTAGCATCAGTGTTGAGTCCCACACAGCTTAATGCTGATTCAAGAGAAAGCTAAAAGCGTTTCTGAAGACTTCAAGAAACACAGCGAGAAGCATAGGGTTCACCTTTTAATGCCTCTCATGACTGGCTCCTGAGAAACCTGTATCCAGGTCAAGAAGCAACAGTTAGAACTGGACATGGAATGACAGACTGGTTCCAAATTGGGAAAGGAGTATGTCAAGACTGTATATTGTCACCCTGCTTATTTAATTTATATGCAGAATACATCACAGGAAATGCCAGGCTGGATGAAGCACAAGCTGGAATCAAGATTTCTGGGAGAAATATCCATAACCTCAGATATGCAGGTGATACCAACCTTATGGCAGAAAGTGAAGAACTAAAGAGCCTCTTGATGAAAGTGAAAGAGGAGAGTGAAAAAGTTGGCTTAAAACTCAACATTAAGAAAACTAAGGTTATGACATCTGGTTCCATCACTTCATGGCAAATAGATGGGGAAACAATGGAAACAGTGACAGATTTTATTTTCTTTGGTTCCCGAATCACTGCAGATGGTGACTGCAGCCATGAGATTAAAAGATGCTTGCTCCTTGGAAGAAAAGCTATGACCAACCTAGATAGCATATTAAAAAGCAGAGACGTTACTTTGCCAACAAGGGTCCATCTAGTCAAAGCTATGATTTTTCCATTAGTCATGTATGGGTGTGAGAGTTGGACTATAAAGAAAGCTGAGCACCGAAGAATTGATGTTTTTGAACTGTGGTGTTGAAGAAGACTCTTGAGATCCCTTGGACTGTAAGGAGATCCAACCAGTCCATTCTAAAGAAAATCAGTCCTGAATATTCATTAGAAGGGCTGATGCTTAAGCTGAAACTCCAATACTTTGGCCACCTGATGCAAAGAACCGACTCATTGGAAAAGACCCTGATTCTGGGAAGTATACAAGACAGAGTGGGAAGGGGATTGACAGAGGATGAGATGGTTGGATGACATCACTGACTCAATGGACATGAGTTTGAGTAAGCTCCGGGAGTTGGTGATGGACAGGGAGGCCTGGCTTGCTGCAGTCCATGGGGTCACAAAGAGTGGGATGTGACTGAGTGACTGAACTGAATTGAACTGATGACTGGCTTCAGCACTTCATGGCTAGAGCCATCTTTCATAACATAAAAGTAAGTGGCGAGGCAGTGAGTGCAGATATGGTAGTTGCCTGGGAATTTCCTGAACCGATTTGAGAAATTATTAATGAGGCATGTACAGTATTTACCCAAGCAAGATTTTTTTTTTAACTAGTTAATTTATTTTAATTGAAGGATCATTGCTTTACAGTACTGTGATGGTTTTTGCCATACATCAACATGAATCAGCCATGGTTGTACATGTGTCCGCTGCATCCTGAAATCCCCTCCCCCTTCCTCCCCACCCTATCCCTCTGGGTTGTCCCAGAGCACCGGCTTTGAGTGCCCTGCTTCTTGATTCACACTCGTCCTGGTCATCTATTTGACATATGGTAATATACATGTTTCAGTGCTATTCTCTCAAATCATCCCACCCTCTCCTTCTCCCACATAGTCCAAAAGTCTGTTCTTTACATCTGTGTCTCTTTTGTGGCCTTGCATATAGGATCATTGTTATCATCTTTCTAAATTCCATATATATGCTTTAATATACAGTATTGGTGTTTCTCTTTTTGACTTACTTCACTCCGTATAAATGGCTCCAGGTTCATCCACCTCATTACAAGCGACTCAATGTGTTCCTTTTTATAGCTGAGTATCCATTGTGTGTATGTACTATAAATTCCTTACGCATTCGTCTGCCAGTGGACACACAGGTTGCTTCCATGTCCTGGCTATTGTAAACAGTGCTGCAGTGAACATTGGGGTGCACGTGTCTCTTTTTTAGTTCTGCTTTCCTCGGTGTGTATGCCCAGCAGTGGGATTGCTGGGTCGTTTGGCAGTTCTGTTTGCAGTTTTTTAAGGAACCTCCACACTGTTCTCCATAGAACAGTGTTGTACCAGTTTGCATTCCCACCAACAGTGTAACAGTGTAAGAGGGTTGCCTTTTCTCCACACCCCTCTCCAGCATTTATTGTTTGTAGACTTTTTGATGGCAGCCATTCTGATCAGTGTGAGATGATACTTCACTGTGATTTTGATTTGCATTTCTCTAATAATGAGTGACGTTGAGCATCTTTTCATGTGTTTTAACTATCTCTTTGTCTTCTTTGGAGAAATGTTTGTTTAGTTCTTTCATCTACTTTTTGATTGGATTGTTCATTTTCCTGGTATTGAGCTGCATGAGCTGCTTGTATATTTTGGAGATTAATTCTTTGTCAGTTGTTTCATTTGCTATTTTCCAACATTCTGAAGGCTGCCTTTTCACTTTGCTTATAGTTTCCTTTGTATGCAAAAACTTTTAAGTTTAATAAGGTCCTATTTGTTTATTTTTGTTTTTATTTCCATTACTTTGGGAGGTGGTTCATAGAGGATCTTGCTGTGATTTTTGTCAGTGTTCTGCTTATGTTTTCCTCTAAGAGTTTTATAGTTTCTTGTCTTACATTTAGATCTTTAATCCATTTTGAGTTTATTCTGATCCAGTTTTTAATGTGGGTGAGATAGGACTGTACTGGAAGAGGATGCTAGGCCAAAGTTACATCAGTAAGGAAGAAAAAGTGATGGCAGCTTGTAAAGCAGCAAAGGCTAGGCTAACTCTGTTGTTTGGTGGCGGTGCTTCTGGTGATAATGAAGCTGAAGCCTCTCTTAGTTTATCATTCAGAGAACCCAAGAGCCCTTAAAAACATAGCCAAGGGTTCTTCTCCTCTTTTGTGGAAGAGTAAGCCCCCAAACATGGGTTACACAGGACGTTTTCCAGGAGTGGTTTTCCCATTGCTTTATCCCAGATGTAGAAAAATACTGCTTGGAGAAGGATGTCCCATTCAACATTCTTTTGCTGCCCAACAGTGCCCTGGGCCACCCCCCATAGATGGACAACTTTCATCCCAACATCAAAGTAGTGCATCCACCACTGAATACTACCATGCTTATTCAACCAATGGACCAAGGAGTTATAGTGACTTTCAAGAAATAACTTTTACATTACAGTTTTTGTTAGGTGGTAAAGGCAAGAGATGAATCATGAACAACCTTGTGACATTTTTGGAAGGATTATTACATCTACAAAGCCATAAAACATATTGACTTTGTCTGGCATGCGGTTTTGGCTGTCACCAAGAATGAGATTTGGAAGAACCTTTGCCTGCACTTTGTTCATGATTTTTGTGCATTTGAGAAGTTAGATGAGTCGTTCAGAGAGGTCTTCAGTAACTTAGTGACCCTCAGTGAGAAGCTGGAGCTAGATCTGCAAGTGGATGACTTCATGGAAATCCTTGTTCTACACCATGAGGAGCTGACCAACCTGATGGAAGTGGAGGCCCAGAGAAAGGGTGAAGGGAGACAAGAGGAAGAAGTAACTGAAGAGATTCGTGACACAGGAAATGGTAAAGGGATTTTCTTTAGTTGAGGAGGCACTGTTCGTTTTTGACTCACAGGCCCTGAATTTAGAATGGTATGAAGGTTGCAGCGGTTCTTCAGAATGCAGTCCAGTGCTACTGTGTTATGTATGATGAGAACAAAAGAGCTACTACTCATGCACCACTGGATCACATTTTTCAAGACAGTAGATAGAATTGGAATCACAGGGAACCTGTGCCGTCAACATCAGTCATAAGCGAAGTTGCACCTTGCCTGTTGTCTCCTGTTGCTGATGATTCTTAAGCTCTACCATCTCCCATCTCCTCTCTCTCCTCCATTCAGTAATTCTTCTTGCCTGTTCACTCAGTGCCAGGCTCTGTATGCCAGCTGCACTGAACTACTGTAGTTTTCAAGGTACTATACTGTAAGGTTAAAGATGTTTAATTTTTTGTTTGGTTTTATGTATTATTTGTGTCAAAAGTACTATAAATCTTTTACAGTACTATATTGCCGATTGTGTTAGTTGCATTCCTTAGGCTAAGTTTGTTAGACATAGGAACACATTGGACTTATGAACAGGCTCTCGGAAGAGAACTTGTCTGTAGTATGTAGGGGACTTACAATAGTGAACACCTACTCCGGGAAGTATTTGGGTGAATTGACATGATCATTTTTTATCGGTAATAATATGAAAATCACCCATTAAGTAGGAAACTGGACTGCAGGCCTGAGGTGTATTCTTCTGCAGTTTTTAGAACTGAAATAACATTTATTGCCTGCATTAACTGGAAAAATAACTTGAGTTAAAAGATGTTCAAAGGTGATATAAATGTCTATGAGGTTACTCTTTCCCTGATGTGATCAAGAGGCAAGAGAGCATGATATGGAACTTGAGGGCAATATAATATGAATAGTTGAAAAGACAGTTCTCTAGATAGCAAGAGATGTGGCAATGGGCTTTTTCTTTTTTCCTTTTTTTTCCCTCTATACTACAGTGACCTAAAAGTGGTATTGTGAATTCTAATGGAGCGCCTGAGCTCAAATTCCTTTGTGTTTTCTGAATAGTAATAAGGGAGTTCATTCAGCCTCTCTTTTACAGAAGGAACATTTTCTGGGAAAATATATGGGATGTCAGGCCCGTGGGAGGTTGCTGAGTCACATATGATTCACAGATCTGGCTTCAGAAATCTTTAGATTTTTGTATTACAGTACAGGGTGGTCTGTTTCAAAACTGCTTGCTGAAATCCACATTGAGGTGTCTAAATGGAGCATGAGGAACACTAACAGTAACTATTAATGAAAAAAATTAGAAGCCTGCAACAGCTCTTTCGGAATGTTGATTTTTAATTCATGCTGCTGGCTGCTTTGTGATTCCTTCCTGTTTCATGAAGATGATGAGTTCCATGAACGTGCCATCTTACCTTAGACCTCTGGAGCCAAAGTTACCTCTTTGGGTGAGGGCTTATGAAATGCTTCCTCCCTGTTTCTAAAATGACTGAATGAGATCAGTTTCTCATCTTCCCTTCTGATTGTAGAATGAGTATTTCAAATGTGGAAGATAGAAAGTAAGAGTGAGTATTCATTACTCAGTTGTGTCTTATTCTTTGCAACCCCAAAGTGTAGCTCCCCAGGCTCCTTTGTCCATGGAATTCTCCAGGCAAGAATACTGGAATAGTTATGCAGTCCCTTCTCCGGGGGATCATCCCGACCCAGGGATTGAACCCAGGTCTCCCAAATTGCAGGCAGATTCTTGACCGATTGAGCCACCAGGAAAGCCCTGGAAGATACAAACATTAGCACAAATGAGACTTTGAAGAGATTAACCATTGTATTTTAAAGTGTTTATATGTATAGAAATAACTTAAATTCAAGTAACCATCTTGTTCACTGTGTGATAAAGGAAAATATGCCCAAGACTTTGATTTTTTAAATTTTTTAATAATTGTGAATTATCTGATAATAAAGATTGATTTTAACTAGAAAATTTTTTTAGTTTGTATTTAAATTGGACTTCTAAGTAACTATTCATACATAAATCATGCTTTACAGTGTTTTTTTTTTTTTTTTCTTTTCTTGTCTTTCATTCATTTAAAAATGTATTTTGGCTTCACTGCACAGCTTATAGGATCTCAGTTCCTTGCTACAGGGGATCACACTGTGGCCACAGCAGTGGCAGTGCCAAATCCTAACCACTGCATCACCAGGGAATTCCATACAATGTTTTTAAAACTTACTAAATGCATGACAAAGAAGCTTCAATTGGATTTCATTATATAAAGTGCAAACTTTTTCCTCTTTGATATTTTTTTCTATTTAATTGCCTAGATTTTGACCCATCTTTCCACATATACTGCATCAAAGGTCATAATCTCACAATGTCGTTGATTAAACAATAGCAATTATGACATAATTTGGAAAATTATGTACATCATGAGTACATCATGAGAAACGCTGGGCTGGAAGAAGCAAAACCTGGAATCAAAATTGCTGGGAGAAATATCAATAACCTCAGATATGCAGATGACACCACCCTTATGGCAGAAAGTGAAGAGGAACTAAAAAGCCTCTTGATGAAAGTGAAAGTGGAGAGTGAAAAAGTTGGCTTAAAGCTCAACATTCAGCAAATGAAGATCATGGCATCTGGTTCCATCACTTCATGGGAAATAGATGGGGAAACAGTGGAAACAGTGTCAGACTTTCTTTTTTGGGGCTCCAAAATCACTGCAGATGGTGGTTGCATCCATGAAATTAAAAGACGCTTACTCCTTGGAAGGAAAGTTATGACCAACCTAGATAGCATATTGAAAAGCAGAGACATTACTTTGCCAACAAAGGTCTGTCTAGTCAAGGCTATGGTTTTTCCAGTGGTCGTATATGGGTGTGATAGTTGGACTGTGAAGAAAGCTGAGTGCCGAAGAATTGATGCTTTTGAACTGTGGTGTTGGAGAAGACTCTTGAGAGTGCCTTGGACTGCAAGGAGATCCAACCAGTCCATTCTGAAGAAGATCAGCCCTGGGATTTCTTTGGAAGGAATGATGCTAAAGCTGAAACTCCAGTACTTTGGCCACCTCATGCTAAGAGTTGACTCATTGGAAAAGACTCTGATGCTGGGAGGGATTGGGGGCAAGAGGAGAAGGGGACGACAGAGTATGAGATGGCTGGATGGCATCACTAACTCGATGGACGTGAGTCTGAGTGAACTCCGGGAGTTGGTGATGGACAGGGAGGCCTGGCGTGCTGTGATTCATGGGGTTGCAAAGAGTTGGACACAACTGAGTGACTGAACTGAACTGAACTTGGAAAATTAATTATTTGAGTAATACATGTTCAAAATTGTGACCAAGGGACTGAAAATGATTTCTTTTCCTGTATTCTTTGACATGTATATAAAATTTTCCCAATGGTTGACAGTCTTTGCAAGGAGTTATTTGATAGTGCCAAAAGTTGTAATTCTTTGACTGTTCTATAAGCATAAATTCATTGTTAAATGCAGTTTGCATAATTTCACTATGTTAATGGAAGAAAACCTATTTGTTTAAAAAAAGTAGTTCTGCTTTGTGTTTCTATTGAGCTCAGACCAGGAAGGGCAACTGGTCGTAGTCCCTACCCAAGAAGCAATTTTCTACTTGGAAAATCTGGTGCTCTTAGACCATCAGAGAGGAGTGCCAGGGCAGTGAACATACTGCTCAGGCAAAGAGGGTCAAAGAGAACCACATGGCTGTGAGGACAAAAAGGTTGAAAGCAATTAAATTGTAGTGTATTTCTGAGCTGGGAAGATGTGTACTATTTCACATTTGAAAAACAATTTTATCTTTCTAGAATCCTGTGCTTAAATATTCAGGAATAAAAATCTTACCAGTGGGCTACTTTTAAAATGTTCCTTCTGATGGTCTTCAGAAAGAAAGTTATTGTTTTTCTAATTTGTGCATTAATAAATAAATTTGCATGAAAATCTTTTTGATTGATAAGTTAGCTTTGTCCTGGAATAGCTATCAGACAAATTACACTATGAGCTGTCTTTAAATGGAGCATCATACAAGTTGGTCTGGGCCCAGACTTTTGTATTCTTATATTTGTTTGCGATCTGAACTTGCAGTATGAACACAATGAAGGCCAGCTGCGAGAGTCTCATAGTTGAAGGATGTAATGTTGCTTCTAGAATATTTTATATTTAAAAACACATCAGGGCTGACTCTACATCTGACCTGCTACTCCATGTCAGATCTTTGTGCGTGTTGTGTATAATACGAGAGTCTGGCTATGTACCTAATGCTGAGGAGCCATGATATTATGTTAATGAAAGCAGCAAAATTCATGGTTTTGTAAATATAAGAACTAATGCTTGTTTATTTGATAATATGGATAAAACTTAATTTGAGGAAAAATTGTTACATAAATAGTCACGCATATCTTTTTAGGAAGATGCCTGGGTTTTCTCAGTTACAGGTTTTAAATTGTTATTTTCTAAATATAACTAATTCTTTTCTTACTGTGTAAAAATAAAACTTAGGTAATTGTTATTTCCTCTATTTATATCAGTGAAATACACTTAGAACCTAGGCCTATGAAAGTCTATAAAAGTGAAAAACAGAAGACTTTTGTAAGTTAGGATGAGAAGAGGATTAGAGTCTACTGCCTGGTGAGATAAGAGATGAGAACAAGCCATGTTTTAAATAACATCGATTAGCATTTATTAAGATGGTAGACTCTTGGCTTCTAAGGGTAAATTGCTCAGCTCTGTCGCTTACTAATTCTGTGACCATGGACAGGTAATATAACCTCTCTATGCTTCAGTTTCCTTATCTGTAAAGTGTGATTTGTAATAGTAACTGCCTCATAGAATTTTGGTGAGAATTAAAGAGTTTGTTCACATAATGTGTTTAGAACAGCTGTTGGCACATAGGTGTGTGATAGATGCTATCTGTTGTCTACTGAGCATCTACTGTCTGTTCAGAAATGTGCTAGACATTCTCTGAATACAGAACTAGAAGCTGTGTCCCATCCACTCAGGGAAATCAAGCATTGTTGAGGAAAAATAATACTAACGTAAGACAATATATCAGTGTGTATGCTGTTTTGTAGGACAGGCTATGTCTATTTTTAGGAACTTAGGAGGGCTTGAGGGCTTGCCCAGAAGAAGAAACTGAAGTATCGACTTGAAAAATGATGTTCAGGCACTGAAGAGACTTAAGAGAGGTCATTTGAGGCTAGTGGAAAATGTGATTAAATAACATGACAAAACTGACATGTTTGTGAAACTCTTAAACTGGCCTCACTTCAAATACCGATCTATGAAGGGAAGTAGATGGGCTCTTTAAGTCAGAATCCGAACATAATAAATATTTAAGGATTTTGCAGTATTGGAAATATTGTGGATCTGCAGTAAATAATTCAGAGAAGAAAGGAAATGAGGATAATTTGATTATGACATTAAATAATCTTTACATGCTTGAATTAGGCTAAAATAAAATTTGTGAACTATCTACAATCCCTAAGAAAAAATATAGATAAACAATGAAAGAGAAGATCCTCAAGAAAGTGAATGGAGGTTTTATAATGTGCAATTAGAAATTCAGCTCATTTGGTTCATAGAAACACCAGCAGATTGTGTGGCCATTTGGGACACCTCCCTTGGCACCAGGCTGGAGGGACAATGCCTCAGGTTGTAACTAAGGGTGATGTGGAAGCATAAAAAACAAAGCTCTTCAGGCCTCCAGGGAGCAAATGCCTTGTATGAGAACCCTCTTCCCTGTAGCTAATCTAGGGAACTACACTAACATCAACCCTGAAGTGTATTGCTTATTTGTTGTTTTGGAAGCTGGCAGCACATTGCTGCAGCTGAGGCAAAAATAATAGCTAAATAAAGAAACAATGAAAATGCTGGGATAAAACAAAAAGCAATCCAAGATGGTGGGAAAGGTAGATCTCATGAAGAAACTTTGGTCTTTGAGAATTATGAGTATATATATTTGTATTATATATGTAGAGGATATATATTACATATAGTAATATGTATATATATATATTTATATATTTTATTATGTATATATTTGTATTATGAGTATATATATTTGTATTATGAGTATATATATTTGTAAAGCAGATTAAACAGACAGACACGACAGCGAAAAGCAAACAGAAAATGAAGGCAGAGGAACACAACAGCATAAGAATCCATTTTTAGTTTTAAAACCTTTTTGCTTCTATTCTCATGTACTTTAGTTTTCCACTGTGATTAGCACGATCACATCCTTCTCTGCATTTCTTTCAGGATTGACTCTAGACAAAAATGAAATAGTAAGACATTTCACAAGTCTAAACAGCTTTCTAAAAACAGAGCAGCAATGTTATTGAAAATGGTTTAAATAGAGGATAATTTCAGGAACTAAGGTTCCTGTCATGACATGCATCTCACAAGCAATTTTATGTTTAATGTAGATACCAAGTGTTCCTTTCACACACACATACACACACAGTATTTCATAATACAGTTATCCATGTTATAAGAAATGCATATTTAATAA
The DNA here is from genome assembly GCF_027580195.1 of Bos mutus. Classification (NCBI taxonomy): domain Eukaryota; kingdom Metazoa; phylum Chordata; class Mammalia; order Artiodactyla; family Bovidae; genus Bos; species Bos mutus. Next base: position 80,890,470 of record NC_091620.1, on the reverse strand, counting down.
AATAGTATGTGTAGGCTATTTAAATCTTTGGCTTACTTATGTTATTTTTTATCCAACTATGAGAACACTGTGGGTGTTTTATTATATAACAACTGGGAAAAGTTTGGCATTGGTGGGATATTTATAGCAAGTGGAACAGTTTTGAAATATATGGTCTTATTACTTCAAATTTATGAAAAAGCTGTATATCAACACAATTGAAACGGTCAGTTTATTAGACCTTGTGATATTTTTATGTTTTCCCAGGCCCACAGGGCAGAATTGTTTCTAATTTCCTTGGGTTAAAAATAAAATTATTTCTTAAAAATACTAGTGTAGGCTGAGAATTGCCTTAGGACAAGGACTCCAGAGGGCATGGGCTTCTCACTCTCCTGCCTCCTCTTCCTCTCAGTCTCATACTGTACCAGCCCTCTTCTGTTTGCATTTATTTTCTGTGTATCTACAATAACTTAAAAAGATTTTTAAAGATTAATTTTTATTGGAATATAGTTGATTTATAATTTTGTTTTAGTTTTTGCTGTACAGCAAAGTGAATCAGCTATACATATACATGTATCCACTTCTTTTAACGATTCTTTTCCCATATAGATCATACAGAGTATTGAGCAGAGTTCCTGTGCTATTCAGTAGGTTCTTTTGTAGAAATCAAACTTTGGTTACCAAGGGGGAGGTGGGGGTTGGGAGGGGGGATACAGTGGGACACACCAATATCTTCCTTTTTTGCTCTCGTCTCTATAATTACTAGTGGGATAATTCAGGATGGATGTAGGAAAAAGATGTCTGTTTCAGTACTCTATTACTAATAGCAGGAAGTTCACACATTCTTTTTTAACTGAGAACTTACCATGTGAGGGTAGGAAGGAAGACAGTCAGCCTCTGTAGGACCTGTTACAACATTTCTTAGCTTTCAGTTTGGCTCTATTATTCCAACCAGTAAAAAGGCAAATTCTCTCTGTAGCATTTAAAACAATTAAATAGATAACTATACAAACTTGACACTTTGTACTCAACTACTACACTTTACAGTAGATGGAGCAGGGTGTAATTTGTGCTGTTCTGAATTTGATGTTCCTCAAATGCATGCAAAATGAAATGAATTTCCATCTCTCTCTTTTTTTTTTTAAATAAAGTTTTCTGAACTATGCAATACTCTTTTGAAAGCCATTGACAGGCAAATGTCATCTCAAAAGGAACAATATTAATTGCATGACTAGTTTTTTTTCTCAAGTTTAGTGAAAACTTGATTATATTATTTGCCTTCAGAATTTGTGCTGTTTGTGTACAATAAAGTGAAGTAGAGGATATAAAAGATTATCTCAACTATTCAATAAAATATTTGCTTCAATTTTTAGCAGTCTTTCCAAATTACACTGGATCTGCAGACATCATAAAACAATTGGAAGCATATACTGATATTTGAATTTGTAATAAGTTATTGTAGAGTTAGAGAAGGATTACAAGACTTAATTTTTTTCTGATGAAATTTAATATCCAGTTGAAAGATTTAGAATTATAAGTTATATGCATGCTAGAGATTTTTAAAAAATTATTTAAACTGTTAAGTCATATTTTACAATTCTACTTGTTGAAAAGTGGGTGCTTTTTATAGAAACATGGATTCAGTAGTTTATGTTTTTCTCATGTGAATTTTGGAGAGAAGAAGGAATTTAGTAAATAAATCACTTACTCTGTATGCATTAAGTAAAGATAATTGTACATTTTAAAAAACATTACGATTACATTTCATTTCAATACACTTTTCTATTTATTCAATAAATATATGTGTGCCTGCTATATGCAAGGCAGTATAATTTTGATTGAGTGACAAATGAGAATAAAAGTATATCTAATCATGAGAGTCTACAGAAAAAGAAGCACAAAGCATATTTTTAGTTTGGGAGTTTGTGAAAGGTGATATTAAAGTATTTGTGAAATTTATTCACAATGATGGTAGAGGCTTAATTTCAGGGAGAAGTTATAGAGCAAAAGCAGAATGTGAAAAAGGACAGTCTACGCACATGGAAATATGGGAGGTTGGTCTAAGTAAATGGTCTTAGAAAAGCAGAAGCTAGAAGGCTGAATAGTTAAATTTCAAATTTCTCTGAACTTTGTTTTCTCATCAATGAAACGTGAGCAGTGTTTTTCTGATGATGGAGAGAGAATGTTAAATACTTAGGCAAGAATTTTGGCAGAAAATAAGATCTCAGTGCATTTAGCTATCAAGTGTGTGTTGGAAAAACACTGAGATGCAAAGGATTGATTGAAGAAGGGATATGATGATGAAATTGATGGCAGGGACATGGATGACTGAGAATATGGTTGGTCAACAAGTAGAAGGAGCATGGGAAGATTAGTGCTATTGGGAGGAAGGATTTTGAGTTCAGTTTTATAGATTTTTGGGAAAAAATGGTGGAAAATCAAAAGGGTGTAATCTGACAAATAGTTAAGACAGAACTGGAGCTCAAATTACATATGTAAAGGTGGTAATTGAAGTCATGAGATTTTGACTTTTTATGGTTGTAGAAACTTGAAAAACACAGGATTTCAAAAAACATTGGAAAATTGGGAGACAGGGGTTGCAGAGTGATAGAAAGTAGTTGTGTTACATTCTGTGGTTGACTACATACCCAGTCTCTGGAACTTCTCACCATTTTCCTCTATAAATATCATGCATTCTCACTCTCCTGCTTAGATCATGCTCTAGTCCTATCCTTGTTACCTTGAAGCCTCTGTTACCACTTAACACTTGAAGCCATGGTTACATTTCTAATAAGCAGAGTAAGTGTGTTCTTGACATCACAATTTGAAAAATCCCATGCATTTTCTCACGGAAACACTATACTTATTAGTCAAGTTCTGTTGTATCTATATAACCAGATCTACATTGATTCCACTTTTTTTGAACTGCTCAGGTATTCTAATATGTATTTATTTCTAAGAGAAAGATGTTCAAGCAAATTGTTAAGCTTTCTGAGAGCAATCTGTTTTATTTCAGTAATTTTAAGAATTTTTTCTTTTAGAAATTATATGTTGTTTCAGGTGACTTAAAGTGAGATATGTGTTCAGGCCACTTTCTTCATTTAGTCTTCTAACATATTATTTTGTGAGATTATTAGTCTAAAAATGTCCCAAATGATGAGAAATTTGAAATTTGGTAATGTAGTATTAGTATTTTTGGTTCCATTAGACAAGTATTTAAGAAAATAAGCATTATATATGAATATAATACTATAACATTTTAATGACTATTTTTGGTGGTCTTTGTTATTTAGAAATAATAGAGATCTTAAAATTTTCAGGTCCTTCAATTTATTTTTCCTAGTCCTTTATTTCCCCATCTGCTGGTATCTGCTGCATAGTCATCTGAATGCCTTTTTTTCCCATCTTGCCCTCTTTAGCTTAGTACTGGTAGAAAAATTCACAGTTAAGCTGATTAGTACTGTTAAAAACTGATGACCTCCAGTATAGGACTGGTCCTTACTCTCCAGCTATTGTTCTTTTTAAACCTTCAGCTCTTAAACTACCCTACCTTAAAACCTCCTGCCTTTCTCTGAACAGAGGACTGTGTCTCTGTTTCTGTTATTAAAAAGAAAAAAATAGAACTTGTTTCCAGTTCTGTTTGTTTTTTCTAGTTATTACAGTTATTTCCATTTACTTAAAACCTTTTACATTTTCCCTTCAGTCTCCATGGAAGAAGTAACCCGCCTTCTAGCCATGGAGTAAGTTTCTCCTGTGTTCTGCTTCTCTCTTTACTCATCCGCCATCTCATCATATTTGGAAAATAGGGGGTGAGCAAGAAAAAGCTGAATGAATTTGGAGTCTTTTGAAACCTTGCCCTGTCAGTAAGTTACATGTTCTCTCCTGAAATCTCTCTCTAATGTCTCCTTTTCTCCTTGCCGTCTCCTTTTGCATGAAACCATGTCTTTGTCTCTTGTGGCAATCTAGTGTTTAAGACTCTGTGTCCCCGTGTGGGGGACATTGGTTTGATCTCATGTGCAGTGTGGCATGGCTGAAAACAAACGAAAAGGAGCACTGAACTGCTTGTTCTCCATTTATTCCTAGGTTCCACACTGTTTTCTCACTCTCCTCACATATAAGATTGATAAATTTCTCTCCTTATTTGGTAACTCTCTTTGGAAAGTCTCCCCTTCCCTGACTTTTTTGATACCATTGTTCTTGGATTCCCTTCTCTCTTGCCACTACTTAGATTGCTGCGTCTCCTCTTTTAGTGTTGTTTACAGAGTTCTAGGTCCCGTGTGTTTTCTTCCCCCCTCTAAACCTCTCCTATGGGAATCATATTAGTTTACCTTTGTCCTTTGTAACAACCAGATCTTTCAATTCTATGGAAACTTCTGAGAGCTTAAAATCTATGTATATTCAGATCCTACTGAGTTTCTATACATCAATCTCAAAAATATCTCTACTTCAACCAATAGCAATAAACTCATCAATATTCCTTTAACTTGTTCTTCCTCTTATACTATCATCGTGTAGCTGAGAAATTCCATGAGTCATCTGCATTCACTATTTAAATCAAGTAAGACTTGAAATCCTGTTGGCCATCCTTCAGAATTTTGTTGAGCTGGTTTCTTCAACTTTCTCTCCCTCTCTATTTTTGGACACTCCTATGGCATGGCGTGGCTTAGCATGTAGGATCTTCGTTCCCTGACCAGGGATGGAGCCTGTGCCCCCTGCAGTGGAAGTGCAGTGTCCCTAACTACTGGACCAGGAAAGTCCCTACTTGGTCTTCGTTTTGTTCCCCTCTCTACTCGCTAATACTGAGCTGTTTTGAATACTACTCATTTCTTATGTCTTGTCTTGACTTCCCTCCTCACTTTTTGTTTTCTCTTTAAGCTACCATCCACTCGGCTGTCACAGAAATTATTTAATAATGTCATTATATACTTAATTGATCTTGTTACTTGCTAACTTCACATTTTCCATCATCTCTCCTTTATTCTGAGGATACAGTTTAAATGCTTTAGAATGTAATTTAAGACCCTGGGTCTGGCAGCTATTTGCTTGAATTTCTTCCTGACCATTCCTGCCTCCTTTCTATAATTTGTTGAGCCAACCTTGGACTCTGGCTATACAGGCTACTTGTGGTTGCTGACTAGGCCATGGTTTACATTCCCTCTGCCTTTGTTGTTAACTGCCTTCCCTTCTCGATTTTGTCAAATTCCACTTGTATTTCATATCTTAATTTAAGTAGCTAGTGCAGAAAGCCTCCTCTATCCACCCTCCCACACAACTGTCTGGTAAACTTTAAGGGACTCTCATATTGTACTGATGGGATTGAGTATATGCTACCCCAAAATATGGTTACATGGCCTATTGAGTATTTTAAGCTGAAGGTGTTTGGGAAATGGTGTGTTTGGGAAGGACCTCCTGACCTTACTCTCTGGTGAACATTGTCTTCCCTGTACTTGGAAGAAAAGGGCATCCTTATCTCTTAAGACATGGGGCAGAAATAGAAATGTGTTGTTTTCCCCAGTTTACTATACTTAGCTGATATTCTTTGTCCCAGCATATCTTTTTTTAAAATTAATTTTTTGGCCACACTGCTATGTAGAATCTTAGTTTCCCGCATGGCATATCAATGAACCCGGGCTCTAGGCAGTGAAAGTGCAGAATCCTAACTATTAGACTGCCAGGGAAATCTCTCTCATATCTTTCTGCTTTTCATCAAATCTAGCATAAAGATATTATGCTTAACCATTTTTTGATTAGGCTTAACTATTTTTTGAGGGGATCTTCATTTCCTTATCAAGGCTCTCGTGTCATATAAAATTTAAATTAGATAAATTTGTGTGCATTTCACTTATTAATCTGTCTTTTGTTACAAGGTTCTCAGCCAAGAATTTAGAAAGGTAGAAGAAAAAAATACTTTTTCCTCCCCTACATCACCTTATTCTTTTTCTCTTCTGCCTCTTTCATATCAGACTCAGTTTAAAGCTCAACCAGATAGTAAGACATGTATCTTTCATTTCTACCCCTCCAGGTTTTAGTATCTTTTCCAACAATGTTGTGTTATATGGGTGGATAGAGAAGAAACAACACATTCTTCCTCATGGAGTGCTGTGTTAGTTTCTTATCATCTTAAAAGGCTGTGTCTTCTGTAGAGACATTTAATAGTGCTTAGTGATTATACAAGGCTTCCCTGATAGCTCAGTTGGTAAAGAATCTGCCTGCAATGCAGGAGACCCCAGTTTGATTTCTGGGTCGGGAAGATCCACTGGAGAAGGGGTAATCTACCCACTCTAGTATTCTTGGGCTTCCCTTTTGGCTTAGCTGGTAAAGAGTCCGCCTGAAATGCGGGAGACCTGGTGATTATACATATGTGCTTGACAGTTTACCCTAGAAAGACTGATGGAGAATTTGCCCATGTGAATATTTTCCCTTGTGATCAATGAAGTCTTTGCTTATATCCTAGCCATTATTATTTTCTAATTCCAGGTTTGAAAAGCAAAGTGCCTATACATTTTAGAAAAGCCAGGTAACACCTTTTGTCTATAAAAAATAATCTTTGTTCCTATAAAATGTTGACAGCTTGTCAGTGGGACAGAGAAGACTGGACAGGCCCTGAATTACTTTTCAGCCAAAACAGGTTCACCCCAGTGAACACTGGCAGTGACAGCAGACTCGGGTGTCAGGATAGAAAGCGCGTTTTGGATCAGTTTAGCATAAATCAGAATTCTAGAGTTAAGTTTTTTACATATATAGTCTTTGTCTCTCAGTTTCCCAGCCGAAGACTTGTATAACACTTCTTACTATTTTTTTTTTTTTCTTTTTTTGCTGGGAACACTATTTGTCAAGGTTGGGAATTATATTTGAGAAGAGGTGATTCATTTTCTCTGGGTTTTAGGACTTGTTCAGTAATTGCTTGGAGAAATGAAATAGTTTCTCTGAATTTAGAGGATGATATCTATGTCTTTTTCTCCTACCCATCCCCTACTGTAATTGTTTGTTCTTGATATAAAAGTGGATTACATTTATACTTAACTTAATAGAGTAGTAAGAATTATTAGCAGTTATAATATTTTTCAAATATATACACCAGCTTGTAAGTAGTACAAAGTATAATATTATTCTAATAATGTGGTGTACATCATTTATTTTAATGGAACTATAAATTTTTCCTAATTTTACACCCTTTTTCCATTTATTTATGTCTTGTTTCTTGATAATCATGTTTAAAATCATACTCATATAGCATAATTCAATAAATATTCTTTCTTATTTTCATTTGTGTGAAAAGTACCCCTTGTTTTTTGTGTTTCATTTACCACCTATTTTGTTTCACATGTAAATCAAGCCTCTGTGTTTTCCTCTAAGGCATTCCATCCTTTTTCATGATTGATTTTCAATTTTCCTTGTTTCTCTTTAATCAGCTCATTATTCTTTTATATGTTCTCCTGTATATACCTAATTTAAATCCCTTTCCCATGTAGAAGTTAGACTTCTACATTTAAGTTTTAATACTGTTCCATTCAAAATTAGCAGAAAAAAGTTGATGACCTTGCAGTTCTGTCGAATTTTTTGTCTAAGGAGAAGACATACATGCTAAGTTAAATTCTTGTGATTCCCACTTGTGAAATACAAAGTTTATTTTCAAAACAGGACTTTTCTACTCCATTCTAGGAGGAGTGGAAACTAGGCCAGTGAAACCGGTGAACAGGGCTGGGCTTTGAAATAATGAGAACCAGTTCCCTTGGTAGAGGTGGTATAGCCACCTGCCATTTTAGATTCAGATTGTTGGTCAGTCAGAGTAAGACAGCGGTTCAGTGTTACTCTTCATCGCTCTATTTCCTAAGCGAAAATGTGCATAAGTGCCTTTTAGATACTAATCATGAATAATGTGATTTTCCTCAGGGTAAATTTTTCTGAAATGTTTGGGAGCCACTCACAAACTTCTGGAGAATAGGGAGAGGGACCAGGATTATTGTTCTTCTACAGAGTCAATCCACTGATGAGCTAATTCTCTAGCATTTTAAAGAATCCGTACATTTAGAGTTTCCTGGTGGAATCAGCAGAGATGATATCTACTCTTAGACATTTTCAAAGCCCATGCCCCTTGTCCTTCCATTGAGAAGGCTAGTAGTCAGGAGGGGGCAGGCTCAGTTCGGTGTGAATGCTGACTGGACAGAGTCAGTGCTATTGTGGGCAGACCAGCTTCAGTCCTTGAATTAGTTTACTGAAAGAAGAGTTACCTTAAAAAATTTTTTTTAATTGAAATAAAGTTGATTTACAGTGTTGTGGTAATTTCTGGTGTATAGCAAAGTGACTCAGTTATACGTGTGTGTGTGTGTGTGTGTATAAAAATATATGAAAACTGAAAGTTGCCCAGTCGTGTCCAACTCTTTACGACCCCATGGACTACACAGTCCATGGAATCCTCCAGGCCAGAATACAAGAATATTAGAGTGGGTAGCTATTCCCACCTCCAGGGGATCTTCCTAAACCAGGGATTGAACCCTGGTCTCCCACATTGCAGGCAGATTCTTTACCAGCTAAGCCACCAGGGAAGCATATATACACACACACACATATACACACACATATACATACATATATATATATTCTTTTTTATATTCTTTCATTTTGATTTATCACCGGATGTTGAATATAGTTCCTTGTGCTTTACAGTAGACCCTTGTTGCTTATCTGTTCTGTATATACTAGTTTACATCTGCCGATCCCAAACGTCCAATACTTCCCTCTCCCACCCCACTTTCTCCTTCACAACCACAAGTCTATTCTCTATGTCTGTGAGTCTGTTTCTATTTCTTAAATAAATTCGTTTGAAAGTTTATGTTCACTCTAAGATGAACATATCTAAGAGTTACATTTTAAATGTATGAATTATTTGCTATTTCAGTATAATGAAACTAGATCACACTGTCAAAAGGAAAAGGAAAGAAAACACTGTCAGTCAAAAAAAAAAAATTGAGGGAATACATTTAGTGCCAATGAAATCCAAAGAATAGAAGAGATAAGCGACATATAGCTACACATCCATATATATAGAGAGAGAAAAATTAAAATACTGATAAATCATTATTTCCTATTGTTTTTATTAGTGTTTTATTTCTATTTGAATGGACAGAAAAGAATACACACTTTTTGCAACATGAGGATGAATAAGTAAAATATATGAAGGGATTGCAAATTAATTTATTAGAGTGGGAAAAATTGTGTGGCATTTGGTAATCTCTAGTAGCAGGAAAAATACGACCATCAGTTTAGAATTTTTCTAAGATCTCTAGATATCCATACCTCCTATTTTAAGATCTCTGTTACATTAATCTAAAGTATGTACAATTGTCCCTCAAACAACATGGGTTTAAACTTTGTGGGTCTACTTATAGTAGATTGATTTTCAGTAAATGCACAGTACTACATGATCTGTCATTCGCTGAATCTGTGATGTCAGCCAATGGATATGGAGGGATGACTGTAAGTCATTTGTGGATTTTCAACTGCTGGGGACTTAGTACTTTTAACCCCCAACATTGTTCAAGGCTCAACTGTACATGGAAAGGATTTGAACTGGATCCTTCAGCCATAATTTTAATGCTCAAAACCATCTCTTTAGAACTTAAGCCTTAATTCAGTAATTCCAAATCTGAGTCTAGCTAAGGACTAAGCTTTTAAGCTTTATGTACTAAGATATTTGTTGCAGTGAAACTTTTAGTGGTTAAAGCTGATGGCATTCTAGCTATATATTTATTTATTTTTTCTAAAAAGGAGTATGGTCAAGTGTATTAAGTGATTTAGAGATAATGGAATATTAGGTGGCCATTAAAATGCAGTATTTATAAAATACTTGGCATGGAAGAGTATCAAGTGACTGATGTCAAAGACATGAATTTTACATAATATGTGCTCAACTATACAAAATGCTTTTAAAAGACTAGGAGGGGAGTGCCTCAAAATGTTAAGAGTGGCTATCCTTGGGCATTGGAATTATAAGAAATTTTAAAATATTTATTATTTTCTTGAATTTTTCAAATACTCATTTATCACACCTTTAGTATTATATTAAGAAGACTTGGGCTTCCTTGGTAGCTCAGCTGGTAAAGGATCCACATGTAATTCAGGAGATCCCAGTTCAATTCCTAGCAGGAAGATCTCATGGAGAAGGAATAGGCTATCCACACCAGTATTCTTGAACTTCCCTGGTGACTCAGATGGTAAAGAATCCACCTGCAATGTGGGATACCTGGGTTTGATCCCTGGCTTGGGAAGATCCCCTGGAGAAGGGAACAGCTAACCACTCCAGTATTCTTTCCTGGAGAATTTCATGGCCAGAGGAGCCTGGCAGGCTATATAGTCCATGAGGTTGCAAGAGTCAGGCATGACTGACTGTTACTTCACTTTAAGAAGACTTGTAAGCCAAAAGATTAAGTTTAGTTTAGAATATTCTATTTATTAACTTATTTTAATGGAATTTTCATAAAAATTAAGCATATATTTGTAATTTCTCTCTGTTTGAATTGTTGATATTTTAGCATCCTAAGAGGTTGGCCCTTAAAGGTTCATTGGTCTTGTAACTTAAAAGTGGGCTGGGGAGGTGTAGGCATAGTAGGAGCTAGGAGGGAGGAGAAATATTTAAAGATAATTTAAGAACTATCTGTGGATAATGTGTACATATCAAATGTCAGTCTATGACCTTACTTTGCCAGAGATTTGATAGAACATTCTTTCCTCTAATTTCTGCAGTATCAAGTCATGGGTGGATAAGATGCAAGAAGACCTTGTCACCCTGGCAAAAACAGCAAGTGGAGTCAATCAGCTTGTCGATGTGAGTAAAGTTCCTCCAAACTTACACATCATTTCTTTAATTTGAGTGCAATTTTTCTAAGAAATCTTATTTCTATGTTTTAAATAGTACGTAATTTTTCATGGGAATATGATAGTGAAATTGAGAGAAACTCTTGGTATTGCTATTTATTACCATCCTTAATAGTTAGTGAGGTGTTTATATACAACCCTCACTTACATGAGTTCACGTGATATATATTCATTCCTACAATTCAAATCAGGATATCCTGTTTCCTCCATCCTTCAGAGCATATTGGAATCTCACATGTAGTGGTTACTTTAAGGCTTGTGATGGATTCTTTTGAATATCCTCAGTGGGAACATATCTTCATTCTTTGAGGGTAGATTTTATTTTCAAAAGTGGTTTCCAGTGTTTACTACAGCTATGCCTGAAGACATGAGTGAATCACTGAGATGGGTAATACAGACTTTTGTGCAAGAGAAAGAGACACTTTTATAAAAGATAGTTTTTCTTATGATTATGAAATGGCTATGAATGTCACTCTAAAATGATTTTTAAAAATGATAGCAACATATAAATACTTGTGTGGCATCTTAAATAGATCATGTTCCTTGGGTAAGAGCATATGCATATAGAGCTTCTGTAAGATTTATTAAAAAGTAAATGTCATTTCTTTGGAGTCTCACTGCTTCCATTTTAATGTGAGTAATCTAACAATTTGAAAATATCTCATCTGTGTTCCTAGTGATGCAGTGAGGTCTTTTGTTTCCAAAAAAGTGATGGGATCAATGAGGTGAAATGGTGTAAAAGTGGTTTCATGTATGGATATATGAGTGTTTTTTTTTAATATGTGAATATTCCTTTCTGGTGGAAACTAGAACGAATGGTTGGTTACCTTGTGAGTTACTAGGAATTCACAAGGAAAACATGCTAAGCATATACTTCAATATATTATTCCAGAATTTCTTTGTAAAACAATTGTAGTTTTCAAACTGAATATCTTGAGTAAACTTAAATATCTGTGAGATGACATAGGAATATGCTTTGAAATGATGTGTTCTTTGTTAATAACAATTATCACACTTAATTCTAATGAATACTTATCGAACACATGCTATATCCCAGGCACTGTGCAGGCTACCAAGGGTTTATGGGGAGACAGTTCCTCTCCTCAGAGAACTGACAACCTAGTAATCAAAAATCTCCATTTTTGAAGGTGCAAAGATGCCTGAAAGCTATTGTAAGCTGATGTTTGGGAACTGCAGTGATTCTCTGTGGGAGAATAAATTGAAATATGAAAGTGTGGAGGGTAATAAGTAAGCCTCTATGAAAGTCATGGTGTTAGTGGAATAAGAAAAAATAAATGAGAATTGACAGATTCTGGTTAAAGATTTCAGGACAAAATGAAATTAAAAATAAGCTGCTCTTGGGAGCTCTCCTTCACTCCTGCAGTGTTTCTCCAGCTTCAAAAACCAGCTTCTTGACTGACCTCTTTTTTACTTCTGGTGTTAATATGTGGACCCTCTCTTACCAAATCTGCAGTTTTCAATGAATCTATAAGGGAAACAATAAGTGTCGTCTCATTTCCATTATGCTTTATGAGGTGTGGGTTACTAAGAAGAGTGTGAATACTGATGAATGAGGAAATGGCCTTGTCTGAATTAGGATAACGAAAGAGAATTGACAGGATGGAAGAAAATCCTTACAATGTTGCTTTTATAAGACATGTACCTTATTATAGTCACAGGGAAAATACAGATAAAAGAATCATATGTATGTAACAGGGAGGGAAAGAGCAAACTTTACTATTGAAATTTAAGTATTAGGGGACAAGAAGGTAAATGAATGAGTCTATATGCCTCTTCCCTTTCATCCAGAGAGAAGGTACGTGATGGGGACAAAAGAGGTGCATTTTTTTTTTGGCCACAGGAACTCAAAGCACAGACTAGCTGAAGGACACCAGAGTTGAGAATGAAATTTGTGCTGAGACTGGGGGTGTTAGGTGCATGCTGAGGACAAAAGTTGAATAAATAGAAGAATTTAGCAGGTTTATGGGTTGAAATTCAATATTTTAAAATGATGGATCTTCCAAAATTATCAAATTTAGTTTTTACTGACTTCACAGGACACATCTTGCTTTTTACCTGCAGGATCAACCTCAGTGAGTGAACATATCTAAACAGGATATTTTTGCAATTTTATAAAGATTACTTTATGGCATCATGAAATATTAGCTCAGAGAAGATTGATAAATAGTATTGAATAAATGCAGAACTTTAACTTAAAAGTTAGAGATTTTGCCAGGTGCCTGCCTGCATGTACGTGCATGCTAAGTAGCTTCAGTCATGTTTAACTCTTTGTGAGCCCATGGGCTGTACCCTGCCAGGCTTCTCTGTCCATTGGATTCTCCAGGCCAGAGTAATGGAGTGGGTTGCCATGCCCATGTCCAGGGGGTCTTTCCAACCCAGGGATTGAACCCATGTTTCTTGAGTCTCGTGCATTGGCAGGATTCTTTACCACTAGTGCCTCCTGGGAAGCCCTGATACTACCTAACTTCGGTTAAAGATCACAGTGAATAGGCCTACATAAAACTGCTCTCCCTGATGCTTTCAACTTCTAAGATATCTTTTATTGGATTTTTCCATTTCTAATAATGTATTGGAAGAATACATATGTCCTTCAATTGCATATGATTATCCACAAAAGTAGATTAAATAATTGAGGAAAAAAATAAGAGAGATAAATGTATTACACTTTTTCTTAATATAATATTAGAACCTTTTAAATACAACTAAAAGGCTACATTTTTTTTTCTTTCTAAATTAGTTCAAGTACTGTCCTGAGCTCTTTTCACCCATTATTTTATTAATCTTTAGGACAACCTTGTGAAATGAATATCATCGTCTTTGATATGAAGAAATAAATTGTTTGCAAGGTTAAAGTTTTTTTCTAGGTTGTACAGCTACTAAATGGAATGTAATTCCAACAGTGAAGAGAGTCTTGTTATGCTTTAGAATATATGTTAATATTTTATGTTTTTATATTGCCACATGTATTTTGAGAAAGTGAGCAGATCCCCAGTTAGGTACAAGGTTAATATGTCTTCTTATTCCACTGCTCTTTTTATAAAAAATATAAAGGAGAAGTCAAAGCTTTGCCACCAAATATCCAAATATCCAAATAAAAAAGAAAAATGTAGAAGGAAATTCTAAGACCAAAACTTACATGTATAATTTTAAAACCTTCCATTATTGTGGTGTGCATGGACGTGGCTTTGTATGTATATCCATTGAAAGAATTGCTAAGAATGGTACAGAAAGTTTTTCTTGTCTTCATGGTCATTCAGCTGAAAGAAATACAGTTAATTATGTTTTTATATAATGTTATAATGTTTTTATATAATGTTTATAACATATAAACATAATTAAGAATAAAATTGTAGATGAAGGAAAAATAAAGTCTCCCAGATTATGAAACAGATGGTATTTTTTTTTCTATAAGATCATTTTATGTAAAATATAATACAGTCTCAAGTTTTATCCTGCGTACAACATTACATGGGAACTTTATGCATTGACAAAATTATTTGACAGGGAGGCCTGGCGTGCTGTGATTCATGGGGTCACAAAGAGTCAGACACAACTGAGTGACTGAACTGAACTGATACATTTATGAAGAAAGATTTAGCATACTATTCTGTCCTCATTTTTAAAAAATTTATTTTAATTGGAGGCTAATTACTTTACAATATTGTGGTGGTTTTTCTCATACATTCACATGTATCAGCCATGGGTGTACATGTGTTCCCCATCCTGAACCTCCCTCTCACCTCCCTCCCCATCCCAGTGCACCAGCCCTGAGCACCCTGGACTGGTGATCTGTTTCACATATGATAATATATATGTTTCAATGCTATTCTCTCAAATCATCCCATCCTCCCCTTCTCCCACAGAGTCCAAAAGTCTGTTCTTTACGTCTGTGTCTCTTTCGCTGTCTCGCATATAGGGTCATCGTTACCATCTTTCTAAATTCCGTATATATGCATTAATATACTGTATTGGTGTTTTTCTTTCTGACTTCGTTCTGTATAATAGGCTCCAGTCTCATCCACCTCATTAGAACTGATTCAAATGCATTCTTTTTAATAGCTGAGTAATATTCCATTGTGTATATGTACCACTGCTTTCTTATCCATTCATCTGCCGATGGACATCTAGGTTGCTTCAAAGTCCTGGCTATTGTAAACAGTGCTGCAGTGAACATTGGGGTACACATGTCTCCTTCAATTCTGGTTTCCTTGGTGTGCATGCCCAGCAGTGGGATTGCTGGGTTGTATGGCAGTTCTATTTCCAGTTTCTTAAGGAATTTCCACACTCTTCTCCATAGTGGCTGTACTAGTTTGCATTCCTACCAACAGTGTAAGAGGATTCCCTTTTCAGGTGGAGTCTTTAGGGTTTTCTATGTAGGACTTCCCTGGTGGCTCAGATGGTAAAGCATCTATCTACAATGCAGGAGACCTGGGTTCAATCCCTGGCTCGGGAAGATTCCCTGGAGAAGGAAATGGCAACCCACTCCAGTACTCTTGCCTAGAAAACCCCATGACGGAAGAGCCTGGTGTTTCTATGTAGAGGATCATGTCATCTGCAAACAGTGAGAGTTTTACTTCTTCTTTTCCAATCTGGATTCCTTTGATTTCTTTTTCTTTTCTTATTGCTGTGGGTTAAACTTCCAAAACTAGGTTGAATAGTAGTGGTGAGAGTGGGCACCCTTGTCTTGTTCCTAACTTTCAGGGAAATGCTTTCAATTTTTCATCAGTGAGGATAATGTTTGCTGTGGGTTTGTCATATATGGCTTTTATTATATTGAGGTATGTTCCTTCTATGCCTACTTTTTGGAGGGTTTTTATCATAAATGGATGTTGAATTTTGTCAAAGGCTTTCTCTGCATCTATTGAGATAATCAAATGGTTTTTGTCTTTCAATTTGTTGATGTGGTGTATCACATTGATTGATTTGTGAATATTGAAGAATCTTTGCATCCCTGAGATAAAGCCCACTTGGTCATGATGTATGATCTTTTTAACATGTTGTTGGATTCTGTTAGCTAGAATTTTGTTAAGGATTTTTGCATCTATGTTCATCAGTGATATTGGCCTGTTTTCTTTTTTTTTGTGGCACCTTTTCTGGTTTAGTATTAGGTTGATGGTGGCCTCATAGAATGAGTTTGGAAGTTTACCTTCCTCTGCAATTTTTGGAAGAGTTTGAGTAGGATAGGTGTTAGTTGTTCTCTAAATTTTTGGTAGAATTCAGCTGTGAAGCCGTCTGGTCCTGTGCTTTTGTTTGTTGGAAGATTTCTGATTGCACTTTTGATTTCTGTGCTGTGGTGGGTCTGTTAAGATTTTCTATTTCTTCCTGGTTCAGTTTGAAAAGTTATACTTTTCTAAGAATTTGTCCATTTCTTCCAAGTTGTCCATTTTATTGGCATATAGTTGCTGATAGTAGTCTCTTATGATCCTTTGTATTTCTGTGTTGTCTGTTGTGATTTCTCCACTTTCATTTCTAATTTTATTGATTTGATTCTTCTCCCATTTTTTCTTGATGAGTCTGGCTAATGGTTTGTCTATGTTATTTATCTTCTCAAAGAACCAGCTTTTGGCTTTGTTGATTTTTGCTATGGTCTCTTTTGTTTCTTTTGCATTTATTTCTGCCCTAATTTTTATGATTTCTTTCCTTCTTCTAACCTGGGGTGCTTCATTTCTACTTTTCTAGTTGCTTTAGGTGTAGAGTTTGTGATTTATTTGACTTTTCTCCTGTTTCTTGAGGTAGGCTTGTATTGCTATGAACTTTCCCCTTAGTACTGCTTTTACCGAATCCCATAGGTTTTGGGTTGTTGTATTTTCATTTTCATTCATTTCTATTCATATTTTGATTTCTTTTTAGATTTCTTCTGTGATTTGTTGGTTATTCAGAAGTATGTTGTTTAGCCTCCATATGTTTGTATTTTTAAATTTTTTTTCCTGTAGTTGACATCTAATCTTACCACATTGTGATCAGAAAAGATGCTTGAGATGATTTCAGTTTTTTTGAATTTACCAAAACTAGATTTATAGTCCAGGATGTGATCTATCCTGGATAAGGTTCCATGGGCACTTGAGAAAAAGGTGAAATTTATTGTTTTAGGGTGAAGTGTCCTATGGATATCAATTAGGTGTAACTGGTCTATTGTATCATTTACAGTTTGTGTTTCCTTGCTAATTTTCTGTTTGGTTGATCTATCCATAGGTGTGAGTAGGGTATTACAGTCTCCATTATTATTGTGTTACTGTTAATGTCCCCTTTCATACTTGTTAACATTTGCCTTACATATTGTGGTGCTCCTATGTTGGATGTGTATATATTTATAATTGTTATATCTTCTTCTTGGATTGAGCTTTGATCATTATATAGTGTTCTTCTTTTTCTCTTTTCATGGCCTTTATTTCCAAGTCTATTTTATCTGAACTATGGAATGAGGTTCATGACATTGTACAGGAGACAGGGATCAAGACCATCCCCATGGAAAGAAATGCAAAAAAGCAAAATGGCTGTCTGGGGAGGCCTTACAAATAGCTGTGAAAAGAAGAGAAGTGAAAAGCAAAGGAGAAAAGGAAAGATATAAACATCTGAATGCAGAGTTCCAAAGAATAGCAAGAAGAGATAAGAAAGCCTTCTTCAGCGATCAATGCAAAGAAATAGAGGAAAACAACAGAATGGGAAAGACTAGAGATCTCTTCAAGAAAATCAGAGATACCAAAGGAACATTTGATGCAAAGATGGGCTTGATAAAGGACAGAAATGGTATAGACCTAACAGAAGCAGAAGATATTAAGAGATGGCAAGAATACACAGAAGAACTGTACAAAAAACATCTTCACAACCCAGATAATCATGATGGTGTGATCACTCACGTAGAGCCAGACATCCTGGAATGTGAAGTCAAGTGGGCCTTAGAAAGCATCACTACGAACAAAGCTACTGGAGGCAATGGAATTCCAGTTGAGCTATTCCAAATCCTGAAAGATGATGCTGTGAAAGTGTTGCACTCAATATGCCAGCAAATTTGGAAAACTCAGCAGTGGCCACAGGACTGGAAAAGGTCAGTTTTCATTCCAATCCCAAAGAAAGGCAATGCCAAAGAATGCTCAAACTACCACACAATTGCTGTCATCTCTCACACTAGTAAAGTAATGCTCAAAATTCTCCAAGCCAGGCTTCAGCAATATGTGAACCGTGAACTTGCTCGTGTTCAAAAGCTGATATTAGAAAAGGCAGAGGAACCAGAGATCAAATTGCCAACATCCGCTGGATCATGGAAAAAGCAAGGGAGTTCCAGAGAAACATCTATTTCTGCTTTATTGACTATGCCAAAGCCTTTGACTGTGTGGATCACAATAAACTGTGGAACATTCTTCAAGAGATGGGAATACCAGACCACCTGATCTGCCTCTTGAGAAATTTGTATGCAGGTCAGGAAGCAACAGTTAGAACTGGACATGGAACAACAGACTTGTTCCAAATAGGAAAAGGAGTACGTCAAGGCTGTATGTTGTCACCCTGTTTATTTAACTTATATGCAGAATACATCATGAGAAACGCTGGACTGGAAGAAACACAAGCTGGAATCAAGATTGCCGGGAGAAAATATCAATAACCTCAGATATGCAGATGATGGCAGAAAGTGAAGAGGAACTCAAAAGCCTCTTGATGAAAGTGAAAGTGGAGAGTGAAAAAGTTGGCTTAAAGCTCAACATTCAGAAAACGAAGATCATGGCATCCGGTCCCATCACTTCATGGGAAATAGAAGGGGAAACAGTGGAAACAGTGTCAGACTTTGTTTTTCTGGGCTCCAAAATCACTGCAGATGGTGACTGCAGCCATGAAATTAAAAGACTGTTACTCCTTGGAAGGAACGTTATGACCAACCTAGATAGCATATTCAAAAGCAGAGACATTACTTTGCCAGCAAAGGTTCGTCTAGTCAAGGCTATGGTTTTTCCTGTGGTCATGTATGGGTGTGAGAGTTGGACTGTGAAGAAGGCTGAGCGCTGAAGAATTGATGCTTTTGAACTGTGGTGTTGGAGAAGACTCTTGAGAGTCCCTTGACTGCAAGAAGATCCAACCAGTCCATTCTGAAGGAGATAAGCCCTGGGCTTTCTTTGGAAGGAATGATGCTAAAGCTGAAACTCCAGTACTTTGGCCACCTCATGCAAAGAGTTGACTCATTGGAAAAGACTCTGATGCTGGGAGGGATTGGGGGCAAGAGGAGAAGGGGCCGACAGAGGATGAGATGGGTGGATGGCATCACTGACTCGATGGACATGAGTCTCAGTGAACTCCGGGAGTTGGTGATGGACAGGGAGGCCTGGCATGCTGCGATTCATGGGGTCACAAAGAGTCGGACTCAACTGAGCAACTGATCTGATCTGATCTGATCTGATTTTATCTGATATGAGTATTGCTACTCCTGCTTTCTTTTGGTCTCCATTTGTGTGAAATATCTTTTTCCAGCCCTTCAGTTTCAGTCTGTATGTGTCCCTGGGTTTGAGGTGGGTCTCTTGTAGACAGCATATATAGGGATCTTGTTTTTGTATGCATTCAGCCAGTCTTTGTCTTTTGGTTGGGGGCATTCCACTCATTTACATTTAAAGTAATTATTGATAAGTATGATCCTGTTATCATTTACTTTGTTGTTTTCAGTTCAAGTTTATAAACCTTTTCTGTGTTTCCTGTCTAGAGGAGATCCTTTAGCATTTGTTGGAGAGCTGGTTTGGTGGTGCTGAATTCTCTGAGCTTTTGCTTGTGTGTAAAGCTTTTGACCTGCTTCATATCTGAATGAGATCCTTGCTGTGTACAGTAATCTGGGTTGTAGATTTTTCTCTTTCATCACTTTAAGTATGTCCTGCCATTCCCTTCTGGCTTGTAAAATTCTATTGAAAAATAAACTGTTATCCCATGTTTCGCCTTGGGTTTATCCTGTTTGGGACTCTATGGGTTTCTTGGACTTGGGTGGCTATTTCCTTTGCCATTTTAGGGAAGTTTTCAACTATTATCTCCCCAAGTATTTTCTCATGGCCTTTCTTTTTGTCTTCTTCTGGAACTCCTATGATTAGAATGTTGGGGCGTTTAACATTGTCCCAGAGCTCTCTGAGGTTGTCCTCATTTCTTTTAAATCTTTTTTCTTTTTTCCTCTCTGCTTCATTTATTTCCACCATTCTGTCTTCCACCTCACTTATCCTATCTTCTGCCTCAGTTATTCTACTGTTGGTTTCCTCCAGAGTGCTTTTGATCTCAGTTATTGCATTATTCATTATTGGTTGACCCTTTTGTTTATTTCTTCTAGGTCCTTGTTAAATTTTTCTTGCATCTTCTCAATCCTTGTCTCTGGACTATTTATCTGTAACTCGATTTTTTTTTTTTCAAGATTTTGGATCATTTTTACTATTATTCTGAATTCTTTCTCAGGTAGACTCCCTGTCTCCTCCTCTTTTGTTTGGTTTGGTGGGCTTTTATCTTATTCCCTTACCTGCTGAATATTTGTCTGCCTTTTCATCTTGTTTATATTGCTATGTTTGGGGTGGCCTTTCTGTATGCTGTAAGTTTGTGGTTCCTCTTTATTGTGGAGGTTCCTCCCTGTGTGTGGGGTTGGACATGTGGCTCGTCAAGGTTTCCTGGTTAGGGAAGCTTGAGTCGGTGTTCTGGTGGGTAGAGCTGTATGTCTTCTCCCCGGAGTGCAATGAAGTGTCCAGTAGTCAGTCTTGAGGTATCTATGGGTTTGGTGTGACTTTTGGCCACCTGTATTTTTGTGCTTAGGTTTATGTTCCTGTGTTGTTGGAGAATTAGCTCGGTATGTCTTGCTGTGAAACTTGTTGGCTCTTGGTGGAGCTTGGTTTCAGTGTAGGTATGGAGGCTTTTGGATGAGCTCTTATTGATTAATGTTCCCTGGAGTCAGGAGTTTTCTGGTGTTCTCATGTTTGGGGCTTAAGCCTCCTACCCCTGGTTTTCAGTCTTAATCTTACAGTAGCCTCAAGACTTCTCCATCCATACAGCACAGATCATAAAACGTATAGGTTAATGGTGAAAAGATTCTCCACAGTGAGGGACCCCCAGAGAGGTTCACAGAGTTACATGGGAAGAGAAGCAGGAGGAGAGAGATAGAGGTGACCAGAAGGAAAAGAGGGGGAATCAAAAGTGGAGAAAGCAATCTACCCAGTAATCAATTCCCTATTTGCTCTCCACAGTCTGGAACACTCAGAGAGGTTCACAGAGTTACATAGAGAAGAGAAGAGGGAGGAAGGAGATAGAAGTGACCACGAGGAGAGGAGGGGGAGTCAAAAGGAGAGAAACCAATCTAGCCAGGGATCTAAGTGTTCTCCACAGCCTGGGACACCAAAAGAGATTCACAGGGTTAAGTAGAGAAGAGAAGGGGGAGGGAGGAGATAGAGGTGACCTGGGGGAGAAAAAGGAGAGTCAAAAGGGGAGAGAGCAATCAAGCCAGTAATCACACTCCTAAGTAAAAATGGGTACTGAAGATTGGATTCTTAAAAGTACAAAATTGATAACAATACCAAAAAGCAAAGATTAAAAGTCTGGAGTTAAGGTTAGACTCTCAAAAATACAATATTACAAAAACAAAACAAAATCACAAAACTTATAAAAAATATATATATGAAATTTGCTTTAAAAATAGTGTCTTGTTTTTGTAAGGTAATAGGTTTTTGTAAGGTAATAGGTTTTAGCAATGAAAATTAAAGGAGTAATAATAACCTAAAAATTAAAAAAAATAAAGAATGGTAATGCAGGTCAGGAAGCAACAGTTAGAACTAGACATGGAATAACAGACTGGTTCCAAATAGGAAAAGGAGTATGTCAAGGCTGTATATTGTCACCCTGCTTATTTAACTTCTGTGCAGAGTACATCATGAGAAATGCTGGGCTGGAAGAAGCACAAGCTAGAATCAAGATTGCCAGTAGAAATATCAATAACCTCAGATATGCAGATGACACCACCCTTATGGCAGAAAGTGAAGAGGAACTCAAAAGCCTCTTGATGAAAGTGAAAGTGGAGAGTGAAAAAGTTAGCTTAAAGCTCAACATTCAGAAAACGAAGATCATGGCATCTGGGACCAGATGGGGAAACAGTGGAAACAGTGTCAGACTTTATTTTTCTGGGCTCCAAAATCACTGCAGATGGTGACTGCAGCCATGAAATTAAAAGACGCTTACTCCTTGGAAGGAAAGTATGACCAACCTAGATAGCATATTGAAAAGCAGAGACATTACTTAGCCAACAAAGGTCTCTCTAGTCAAGGCTATGTTTTTTCCTGTGGTCATGTATGGATGTGAGAGTTGGACTGTGAAGAAAGCTGAGCGCCAAAGAATTGATGCTTTTGAACTATGGTGTTAGAGAAGACTCTTGAGAGTCCCTTGGACTGCAAGGAGATCCAACCAGTCCATTCTGAAGGAGATCAGCCCTGGGCTTTCTTTGGAAGGAATGATGCTAAAGCTGAAACTCCAGTACTTTGGCCACCTCATGCAAAGAGTTGACTCATTGGAAAAGACTCTGATGCTGGGAGGGATTGGGGGCAGGAGGAGAAGGGGATGACAGAGGATGAGATGGCTGGATGGCATCATTGACTTGATGGATGTGAGTCTGAGTGAACTCTGGGAGTTGGTGATGGACAGGGAGGCCTGGCGTGCTGCGATTCATGGGGTTGCAAAGAGTTGGACACGACTGAGTGACTGAACTGAACTGAACTGAATAGTAAAATATATCTAGGAATTTCTCTGGAGCTGTTGATTGCAGTGTGAAGTCAGTTCATTTCCAGATAGTTCCTTGTTCCAGCTTATACTTCTTCTCAAGGTCTACAGGTCCCTTCCAATGTAGTCCATCGTACAGGGTTTTAATCTGTTGCACCTGTCACTTCCAAAGCAGTTCCCTCTTCTTTATTTTGGCTTCCTCTGTTTGCAAGTCTCTTCAGGATCTAACTTCTGCCCTGACACAAGGGGGTGAAGGTGGTCATTTATCTAGGCTCACTTGTTCAATTGTGCTGCGGGGAGGGAGGAGCACTGCAAACAAATATCACTGGCATGTTTGGGGAGTGCCCACAGTTTCTGGGCCACATTAGGTTTGCCCCCACTCACGGCGTGTGTGCTTTCCCGGTCTACACTGCTCAGGCTCCAGGTTGCTCTGCAGGGGATCTGTCTAAAATGGGCCCTGGGTTGTGTGCACTTCCCAGGCCTAAGCCACTCAGGTTCAGGTTCTCGGGTACTTCACAAAGGCACAGACTTGGTTGGGTGTGCGTTTTGTGCCCTTTCCAAGTCCAAGCAGCTCAGGTGACCAGGTGCTTGGCGAGTGCACTCTCCCCAGGTGTGGCGGAGCATCTTATCACCTCTCCGGTCTGGCTGCTCAGTTTCCTGGGTGTGCAGCGGGGGCAACCTCTCTCAGGTGTGCCGTGTGTCTCCTCTGGGGAGCTGATCTCTGGCTGCGACCCTCCTGGTGGATATCAACTGTCCAGGTTCCCAGGAAAACTTGGTTAGCACCTGGGAGCCTGCTCACAGTTTGGGAGAGGATGCGGTCTCTGGGGCTGAGTTTGACTGCATGGACTGGAGCATGCCAGGCCTCCTTGTCCATCACCTCCTGTCCATCCTGGAGTTTACTCAGACTCATGTCCACTGAGTTGTCCCTTTCTCCTCCTTCCTTCAACCTTTCACAGCATCAGGGTCTTTTCAAATGCATCAGCTCTTCACATCAGGTGGCCAAAGTATTGGAGTTTCAGCTTCACCATCAGTCCTTCCAGTGAATATTCAGGACTGATCTCCTTTAGGATGGACTGGTTGGATCTCCTTGCAGTCCAAGGGACTCTCAAGAGTCTTCTCCAACACCACAGTTCAAAAGCAGCAATTCTTCGGCGCTCAGCCTTCTTCACAGTCCAACTCTCACATCCATACATGACTATTGGAGAAACCTTAGCCTTGACTAGATGGACCTTTGTTGACAAAATCATGTCTCTGCTTTTTAATATGCTGTTTAGGTTGGTTATAACTTTCCTTCCAAGGAGTAAGCGTGTTTTAATTTCATGGCTGCAGTCACCATCTGCAGTGATTCTGAAGCCCAACAAAAATAAAGTCAGCCACTGTTTCCACTGTTTCCCCATCTATTTGCCATGAAACAATGGGACCAGATGCCATGATCTTCGTTTTCTGAATGTTCAGTTTTAAGTCAACTTTTTCACTTTCATCAAGAGGCTCTTCAGTTCTTCTTCACTTTCTGCCATAAGGGTGGTGTCATGTGCATATCTGAGATTATTGGTATTTTCTCCCGGCATCTACTTGATGATAGCCATTGTAACAGATATGAAGTGATATCTTGTGGTTTTTATTTGCATTCCCTGGTGATTAGTGATGTTGAGCATCTTCTCATGTGCCTGTGCTCATTTTGATGACCTCTTTGGGAAAGTTTCTATTTCTAAAGCCAATTTTTTTCACTGGGTCATATTATTATTATTATTATGTTGTGTTAGTTTTTAAATATATTTTGCTAATTAACTTATTTTGAGACTGTTTGCCAAGTTTCTCCCATTCTGTAGACTACCTTTTGATTGTGTTAATTGTTTTGTTTTTGCTTTGCAGAAGCTTTTTAGTTTGATACAGTACCATTTGTTGATTTTGCTTTACTTGTTTGTGATTTTGGCATTGTCCAAAAAATCACTGCTGAAAGAATATCAGTGAGCTTCTCACCTATGTTTTCTTCTAGGATTTTTATGGTATGAAGTATTTTGTTTGAGTGTTTGAACTATTATGAGTCAATTTTTGCAAGTGGTGTGAGATAGGTGTCCAATTTATGTATTGGGCTTGTGTTTTTCCAGTTTTACCAGCATTATTCATCAAGGAGACTATCCTTTCTCCCTTGGGTATTCTTGGCTCCCTTGTTGAATATTAGTTGATTGTATGTACTGGAATTTAAGGGCTTCCCTGTTGATTCAGATTGTAAAGAATCTGCCTGCAGTGCAGGAGACCTATGTTGGATCCCTGGGTTGGGAAGATCACTTGGAAAGGGGAATGGCAACCCACTCCAGTATTCTTGCCTGGAGAATTCCTTGAACAGAGGAGCCTGGTGGGTTATAGTCTATAGGGTCACAAGGAGTAACACAACTGAATGATTAACACTAATACTGGAATTCAGTTCTGGGCTCTTTATTCTCTTTCACTGGTCTGTGAATGTATTTTATGCCAGTACTGTACTTTTTTTTTTTTTTTTTTTTTTTTTTTACTACCATGGCTTTGTAGTGTAGTTTGAAAGCAGAAAGTGTGATACTTCTAGTTATGTTCTTTGTTCTCAGAATGGATTTGTCCATTTGAGGTCTTCTGTGATTCCACACGCATTTTATGATTCTTTCTTCTGCTTCTGTAAAGAATGCCTTTGGTATTTTGATGGTGATTGTGTTGAATCTAAAGATAACTTTGGGTGCTAACTGCTGCTAAGTCACTTCAGTCATGTCCGACTCTGTGCAGCCCCAAAGACGGCAGCCCACCAGGCTCCCCCGTCCCTGGGATTCTCCAGGCAAGAACACTGGAGTGGGTTGCCATTTCCTTCTCCAATGCATGAAAGTGAAAAGTGAAAGTGAAGTCGCTCAGTCGTGTCCGACTCTTAGCGACCCCATGGACTGCAGCCCACCAGGCTCCTCCATCCATGGGATTTTCCAGGCAAGAGTACTGGAGTGGGCTGCCATTGCCTTCTCCGATAACTTTGGGTAGTGTTAAGTTAAAAAATAGTCACAACCTAAAAGTTGAGAGTTATGTTTTATTTAATGGGATTTTTTAGAAATTCAAGACCAGGAGACAGTATCTCAGGTGACCTTGAGAGAACTGTTCTGAGCAGGTGCAGGGAGAATTTAGGTTATACAAACTTGTAACAAAACAGGTAGTTTGACCATTAAAAGATTACTGTTAATTAAGGAAAACCGGATATCTCAAGTTAAGGAATTTAGTGCTTTTCTGTGTATGAGAAGACACAAGAGTCTGGGCTTACTGAAATCATTCCTTTCATATGTATCTCATCTATCTAGGGTCAGCATTCTTTGATTTTATTATATCTATCCTTAGTTCCTTGCTTATTGTAAGCAGTGGTGGCAGCTCAATGGCATTGTTCTTCCTGGGCTCAGAAACTCGCATTTGGAGGGCTGGAATCCCTGATGGCTGTGATATCCTTGTTTACTGATTTGACAGGAAATACTCCATTTCACAGTGCTATAGCCATTTTAACAATATTAATTCTTCCATGTACACAGGGTATCTTTCCATTTGTTTATGTGTTTTCTAATTTCTTTCAGTAAAGACATTTTATAACTTTTAAACTCATATACAGACACACAAACACAAACTTTTTACTATCATGCTGGCAAATGAAGCTGATAATCATATATTAATAAATAGATGACATTTAAAAAATTAAAGTGGTCTTAATAGTCTTTGCATATTCTTTGTCTTAATATTTTTGGAAACAAAGTTTATAAAACATTCTCTAGCAACCATTTTTTCATTTAATACTTTAATAGCATTCAACATTGTGTAATATATAATTTAATACTATAGTTAATTATAGTATATATTAAAATTAAGATATTAAATTTAATATTTTTAAAATTAAAATATTAAATATAATATAATTTAGTAATACTTAATATATAATAAATTTAATAATGAGTTTCATTTGAGAAAACATTTAATGATAAAATTGTAGCTAAATTTCAACCAATATCTAAATGATCAGATATTCTAAATGAATTGGCTCTATAACAATAAATTTTGGTTTATTTAAAAGATTTCTAATAATAAATTGATTAGAAACCATTGTTGATTTTATAAAATGCCATTCTGAATCCACAAAAAATTATATTAAAAGGAAAGATAAGTCTGCTATCTGTCAGAAATGCTCCGTTGCTGCACTTGATGCCCCTACCCTGGGAAAGCAAACCTCAGTAGTAACGTAAACTACAGCCATCCAGGAGCTTTGTTGTCTCCTTTGTGCGCTATTCTCTTCACACCTCTTCTTTTGCCTTTAGGAGTCCAAGGCTTTCTTATTCCCTCCTCTTTATTACAAAAGGAAGGGATTGATAGTTATCACTTACACTTGCTTATTTAAGTCTTTGTTTACTCACTTTAATCCCTGAATAGAACATATTTGGTATTAGAAAGCAGGTGTGAAGGCTGCATTTTGGAAGAGGTAGAGTTTCTCCTCATACCGAGAATGTCTGTCTTTTCTGGCAGGGACTGGGTAGGGATGGGGGATTTGCAGAATCTGGAACAAGATGAGGCACACGATGCACTGAGGGTGGGGAATTTAGGGAGGCTCACTCATCCTGAGAGTCTAACGCTTGTACGATTTTCAGAGTGAATGAGCAGCTCCTAAAATTTTGTTGCCTCACCCTAGTCCTAGCTCTGGGGCCCAGGAACAGTAAAGGCTGACTTGCTCTGCGTCTTCTGCTCCTCATGGCTCAAAGGAGAGGTGTTTAAGCCTTTGAACATCACAGGAATTCCAGGCTACCTATTCTTCCCTGTGCGTTTCTCCCCAACATATAATGTTAGGTCTTTCTTGCAGCTTTACTTGATGCTTTATAAGCCTTCCAGACTCTTATGTCAATGTAAGGTACAGTGGCTGTTCCTCTAGTTTTAACAATATGTGCATTTTGAAATTTTTACCCCATTATTGGACACTCTTCTCTACTTTCCCTCTATTTCAGTTCTAATGTGTTGTGTCTTATAATGAAGGATGTTAGGGAAATCCAACTTTTTGTTGACAGAGACTATTGTATTCCTCTTGTTATCTAAGAGAGTTGAAATGATGCTTGTCACATTGTTTTTATAAGACATACTTCTTAAAAGTAAATCTTGTCTGGATTTTTAACATGTTAGGCTAGAATGTGCAAACACATTTAAGAAACTTACTGAATAATTTTTCCTGGAAGTTTATTCTTGAAGTAGACTCAGGCTGCAAAGGCATTATCATAGAATTTCCTGGCTTTTGATTTACTGTTATGATTTCATAATTTAAAATTTTGGTGACATTAATATCTTCATATTTTAATATGCTCTCAAAAATGTAAATATGAAATGTGTCTAAATATTGAACATTCAGAACTCTTAATTAAGTTAGTATTTACATAACTGTTTTAAGTGAAAAATTTATTTTCATTAGTTACTTATGGGACTAACAGACTGATGCTCTGACACTGTGGTCATGCCATCTTTATGTAAATAAAATATTTTCTAGAATCAGAATGTAATTAATCATTGGTGATTGTGTCTAGGAAATCAGCAAGATGCAGAGGCAACAACAGGATTGGGGAATCTTCTTTTCTACTCTAGGTGATTCTATTAAGTAGTACCATGATGCTAGCTTTCTCTTTACCTGCTTGTCCAGTGAGGCAGATAGTAATATTCTCCCTTGCTTATAGAAATGTTACAGGGGTAAAAGGAAAATAACATGAAATGTGGAAACAATAGTAGATGCTGTGAAGAAGTTAAATTCTTATTACTTTAAAAAAAGTAGCTTTGTATTACTTTGTAAAAGCAATATATTTTATATATTTATAATTACTTTATAAAGGCAGTATAATGATTATAAAGATAATATAATTACTTTTCAAACAAGGCTATTTATTTTTGTTTCATATGTCCTGGTTTTATTTAGAGTTGCCCTATTCCCTCAATGATGAAGTGTTGTAATTAAATCAGTTACCATTGCATGTCAGCAACCTGAGATTATTATGATTTTAGGGGTGAAACACTTTTTTTCTCTTAGGAGAAAGAACTCTATTTAACTATAGACTATATTATCAGTACAGACTGTGGACCCCCTTTACCCAACTACTGGAGATTTTAAAATAAGCTATTTTTTTTTTTTTTTAAGACTGTAGTTAATTACATTCATTTTCAAAGTTACAGAATACACTAAGGGAATTTCTAATCTTAAAGTGACTTTCAATATTTTATTAACAGATTTTTAAGTACTGTTGTTTCACACACATGAACAGTGAAGGATTATTACAGATGTTTTCTACCTTACAAATCTGTTCCATTGTCAATCAGTAATTAACACTTTAAATTATGCTAGTACTTGAAGGATGAGTGATTTGTTATTGTTTCTCCAAATAGCAATCAAATGCTTTGGTAATAATAATTAGAGAGTAATGTATAGTAGTTGTGTTCTTTGCTTGTCTATGAGCTGCACAGAGAGAGGAAGACTAAACGCTCATAAGTGTTGTAGCCAAGTGTTGGCTTCTTGTCCAGAATGAAGATGAATGGTATAAAAGACGATGATTTACTACTGCACACTCTGAATATGCAACACGGAGCTACTGCTGCTACTTTCCCCCCCCCGCCAAAGACGTCTGTCATTAATGTCTTTATATCTAGAGCAGTGGTTCTCAGCCAGGGGCAGTTTTGTCCCCCAGGAGACATTTGTCAGTGCTTGGAAACATTTGTGATTGTCACAGCCAGGGGCGGGGGAGGGGTGAGTGCTCCAGGCATCTAGTGTGGAGACTGAGGATGCTGCTAAGCATCCCATAATACACAGGACGCCACCCCACAACAGACTTATTTAGTAAAAATGTCCATAGTGCAGTGCTTTTAGAGCAAAACCGCTCTAGAAGGACTTAAGAATTTAAGGCAAGGATAAAGCTCCCAGAATTCTTTAAAAGAATATACAGTTGTAAAAATTGGATCTCAGCATCTCTGGCTAGCAGTTTTACTTTCCAAAAGCTGTTTGTTAATAAAGTATTGTGGTTAAGGGCGAATTAAACTCTGCTCCTCTTCAAAATTCTTTTGTTGGCAGTGAAATGAATTTAGGTCGTTTGAGTTTAGGGACATTAAAAGAGCCTCTCACTCAGCCTATGGTTAATTATTTTTTTAATTTAGTTTTTATAAAATCTAATATTATCTCTTTTAATTACATATGAATTTTCTGGTCAAAACACATACACAATTCATATATAGCTTCAGATATTCAAAGGGAAACAGAATAGTTTAATAAGTTATTTCTGGAATTAAAACCAAACAGAAAACTAAGTAGGTAGGTTTTATACATATCTTAATATTTTTCTTGTTTTAATTTTAAGTATTCTAAGAGAAACTTAAAACTTACCATATGTGGGCGATGTTTCCAACCTAAAAACTGAAGAATTCTTGATCTGGATTTTTTTCATGCTCATCTTAGTCTTTGTTAGAGTTGTTTTCCTTATTCCAGAAATGACCCCTCATATTTCACTTGTATTTTTTGTTAAAAATAATCACCGATTCCTCTGTGTAGTATGGAGAAAGTGAACAGGCATATTTATGGTTGTCACTTGTTCTATTCTTTCTTACATTTTTAAATATATTGCTCAAAAGTGTCACCATAAAATTCTTGTGACTAGGAATTAGGGCAAGAAGGAGTATATGCTGTGGAAGACTAGGAATTAGGGCAAGAAGGTGTATGCTGTGGAAGAGTCACTAATTTTGACTTCTTTCTTAATATTCTTCCTCAAAATACTGTCCCAGTTGAAATGTGATCCTGTCCCAGCTAAGATGCTGTGTCATATCAAATGGAATGAATAGGGGAAGTAAGGAAAATATTATCAAACTCTGGTGTCTTATTTTAGAATGCCTGTTTGATGTAATTATGACAGGAAAAACATGCACTGTAGAAGTGAGAACATGACATATTGTATATGTGTATTTATGCATATGTGTGTATATGTACGTGATTAACATGTGTAAATATGTTTATACATACGTATGTATATATATTTGGATCATGTTTATAATAAACAAGCCTATGTTATATTTTAAATTCTTCCTATATATGAATTGTTATAATAGGCACTAGACGTTCTAGGAGTCAGTTTAAAATAGCTTGGACTTGACTACACAGTAAAATACAAACCAATATCCTGAATTTTAAAGCTTTTCATCATAGTGTTCCAGTTTGCCTTTCAGTATTGTCCAATAATTCCTTATATCACATTCATTCGGATATCTTTCTCTCCTATTAATACATATTTCCTCTAAAACATGGCTGTAATACCATCTTTTGACTGTCACAACCCATGTAATCTTTTCTTTGAATTCTGATAGCCACATTTTCTGTACCTCTTCAATGAAACTGTAATAATATTCTTCCTCATATTGATCAATACCTTATTTGTGTATTTATTATTAGAATCTAATTATCATTTAGGTGTTTTTATTTCATTATATAACTGCAAAACACCTTATGTAGCCTTTTTGGGGGGTTCAAAATAGATATGCATTTTTAAAATATAAGGAAGACTTTGTTAAATAAGCATTTACATTGCTAGAAAAGCCTGACGTAGTGGCAGTATCAGTGTCCATTCACTGATTCATGTCATCGGTATTTATTGAGTGCCTGCTACATGCCAGGCACTATACATGAGCTAGGCTGAACCAGTGAACAAAATGGACAAAAATCTGCCCTCTTGATACTAACAATGTGATTAAGAGAAGTAAGAAATACATAATAAACATGATACTTACATGTTAATGATGTTTGCATATGCTCAAAGGGAGCAAAAATACAGAGAACTGAAGCTGTAAAAATTTCAAAGGCAGTATCCTATCTCAAAAAACTAGGTTATTAAAAGAAAAAAGGAACTGTAATTTACTTAAAATGAAGTTGTAGACAATCATATCTGATTCTTTTAATGATATTAACATATTCTTTCATCTTATGAATGCTTATATCTTCATAAATTTACACAAATTCTATTGGATTAATATACAATTGATGTTGGTATTCATTTTTTTACCCAATTGTGTTAGCTGATACAACACATTTTAAAAGCTTGACTTTTGTTTGAGATTGCATTATTTGCTTTTTAAATCAAGAGGGAAGAGTTTGAATAGTTTAGGGGGTTATTTAGGAAATACTTCATATTTTTTATGGCAAATTTCACCTTTTAAAATTCAGCTAGCTTTCAACGGAGGAAGGAAGGTTTTGTTTTGTTTTGTTTTGTTTTTTGATAAAATATATTCCAACATCAATTCAGATTTGGTGTTAGTAGTTACTCTTTACCTTAGGTGAAGGACTCTTCACATATCTTAATGTCTCTCTCTGCTGGCCAGCTTAGATGATGATGAGATTTATAATAAATTTAAAGGAAGACTGTACCTTTGAATTGTAAAAATTTCTCAAGGGAACTTTCATCCTTGAAAGTGACCAAGAAAAAAATATATATATATCATACTTTTGTGTTACTGCATCTTTTAAGAAACAAGACATTCTTAAGTTGTTAGGAAACAAGTAATTCAGAAGCCCACAGAACACTATTACAAAGGAAAAAAAAAAAAAAACCCAAACTGCAGAATTCAACTAAAAGTAAATGAAATTGATTTTATGATTATCTAAAGCCATCGAGGGGGTAGTAAACCTCTTTTCCTGCCTGCATCAGTAGTGAAGATATATGAATTTACTCAATAAAGATAGTGAAATTGGAGTGATGGTGAGGTGTATATTCTAACTTTTTCTCTTACGCCACCTTTCATTATTATGAGGTAGAATCATATTTATTCACCTAATTCATATATATTTTTGTACAGTGTATGCCATCTATTCTTTATATTTTTAGCTCCTCTTTCTAATATTTCTTTTCAGGCTCCTAAACAATTATCCAGGCTATAATGGGAGTCCTGAGATAGCTTCATTATTTCATAAAGTCTAATGGAAATTGTACATTTCTCACAATAGAGCTTATTTTTTCATTTCAGTGAAGAGAGTCTGATGACTAATGAAAATGGACATTCAAAGAGTATTTAATAAACAATGTTAATCACAACTTAGAAAAATACTCCTTAGCGTTTTTAGTTTTTATAGAGTGAATCACTTGGGGAATTTATTGTAGGACTACATGTAAAAGAAATGTAATGGTACCACATGTAAGTGAACTCAGGAAGAGTCTGGGTTTCAGCAAGAATTTAAGGCGTTTGGAAGATAGTTTGGGCAGTGGGAGGGAAGGTCTAGAGCCAAGACATCCCCTGAGGCTGAGTATTAGCATTGTCTCCACTGCTAACTCCTTGTGTTAGTTTTCTATTCTGAGTGTGACAAATTACTCTAAATTTATTGACATAACACGTTTATTATCTTACAGTGCTGTGGATTAGAAGTCCTTTCCTTGCCTCATGGCCCATTTTCCTCCCCCTTCAAAGCCAGCAACACATGATAATTTCTTCTCACGTTATCATCCATTTGGTTTTCTCTTGCATGGTTGCGTTTTCCTCTTCTGTTTTTTAAGGATCTTTGTGAATACATTGGACTCTCCAGGACAATCCAGGATAATCTCTTTAAATGCAACTGATTAGCAAAACTTCATCTACAAAATTAATTCCTCTTTGCCATGTAACAAAATATTCACAGGTTCTAGGGATAAGGATATGTTTATCTTTGGGAAGTCCTTACTCTACCTACCATAGCCATCATTTATCGCACTAGTAGTATTTGAAGACTGTTTTTCTCCTGCTGGTCTTTTCACTTTTGCTACTGCTTTTAACTTTGATCCATCTGTCATCCTATGTGGAGAAAACTTGATTTCTTCAATATATTATCCTTATTCATGTAGATCTTTTCTATCTGATTCCTCACAGATTATTAATTCAGGAATTAGCTGCTTCCAGGTCCAATATCAGTTCAATTCAGTCGCTCAGTTGTGTCTTACTCTTTGCGACCCCATGGACTTCAGCACACCCAGGCTTCCCTGTCCATGACCGACTCCTGGAGGTTGCTCAAACTCATGTCCAACGAGTCAGTGATGCCATCAACCATCTCATCCTCTGTCATCCTCTTCTCCTCCTGTCTTCAATCTTTCCCAGCATCAGGGTCTTTTCAAAAGAGTCAGCTCTTTGCATCAGGTGGCCAAAGATTGGAGTTTCAGCTTCACCATCAGTCCTTCCAATAAACACTGAGGACTGATCTCCTTTAGGATGGACTGGTTGGATCTCCTTGCAGTCCAAGGGACTCTCAAGAGTCTTCTCCAACACCACAGTTCAAGCCTCAGTTCTTCAGCGCTCAGCTTTCTTTGTGGTCCAACTCTCACATCCATTCATGGCTACTGGAAAAACCATAGCCTTGACTAGATGGACCTTTGTTGGCAAAGTAATATCTGTGGTTTTAATATGCTGTCTAGGTTGGTCATAGCTTTTCTTCCAAGCAGCAAGCATCTTTTAATTTCATGGCTGCAATCACCATCTGCAGTGATTTTGGAGCCCAAGAAAATAAAGTCTGTCACTGTTTCCACTGTTTCCCCATCTATTTCCCATGAAGTGATGGGACCAGATGTCATGATCTTCATTTTTTAAATGTTGAGTTTTAAGCCAACCTTTTCACTCTTCTCTTTCATTTTCATCAAGACGTTCTTTAGTTCCTCTTCACTTTCTGCCATAAGGGTGGTGTCATCTATATATCTGAGGTTACTGATATTTCTCCTGTCAGTCTTGATTCCAGCTTGTGCTTCATCCAGCCCAGCATTTCACATGATGTACTGTGCATATAAGTTAAATAAACGGGGTGACAATATATAGCCTTGATGTACTCCTTTTCCAATTTGGTACCAGTCTGTTGTTCCATGTCTGGTTCTAACTGTTGCTTCTTGACCTGGATACAAATTTCTCAGGAGGCAGGCAAGGTGGTGTGGCATTGCCATCTCTTGAAGAATTTTCCACAGTTTGTTGTGATCTACATGGTCAAAAGCTTTGCTTTAGTCAGTAAAGCAGAAGTAGATGTTTTTAGAGAACTCTCTTGTTTTTCAGTTGATCCAGTGGATGTTGGCAATTTGATCTCTGGTTCCTCTGTCTTTTCTAAATCCAGCTTGAACATCTGGAAGTTCACAGTTCATGTACTGTTGAAGCCTGGCTTGGAGAATTTTGAGCATTACTTTGTTAGTGTGTGAGATGAGTGCAATTGTGTGGTACATTGAACATTCTTTGGTATTGCCTTTCTTTGGGATTGGAATGAAAACTGATCTCTTTCAGTCCTGTGGCCACTGCTGAGTTTTCCAAATTTGCTGGCATATTGAGTGCATCACTTTAATAGCATCATCTTTTACAATTTGAAATAGCTCAACTGGGATTCTATCACTTCCACTAGATTTGTTCATAGTGATGCTTCCTAAGGCCACTTGACTTCTCATTCCAGAATGTCTTGCTCTAGATGAGTGATAACAACATTGTGATTATCTGGGTCATGAAGATCTTTTTTGTATTGTTCTGTGTATTGTTGTCACCTCTTAATATTTTCTACTTCTGTAGGTTCATACCATTTCTGTCCTTTATTGCGCCCATCTTTGCATGAAATGTTCCCTTTGTATCTGTAATTTTCTTGAAGAGATCTCTGGTCTTTCCCATTCTGTTGTTTTCCTCTATTTCTTTTCATTGATCACTGAGGAAGGCTTTCTTATCTCCTTGCTGTTCTTTGGAACTCTGCATTCAAATGAATGTATCTTTCCTTTTCTCCTTTGTTTTTAGCATAGGTCTGATATGTCCTGATGCTATTAGGCAGGGGCCAATGGCAAGATCTTACATTAAAATATTGCTACCCATTTGTATAATGCTGGACCTCATTGGGATAAGAAACTCAAGTACTACATCCCGAAAGTTGTTTACACTGGCGTCTACCCGTCTTACGCAAGAGGAGGCGGATTCCTCTACTCCAGCCATCTGGCCCTAAGACTGTACAATGTGACTGACCGGGTCCTTCTCTGCCCCATCGATGATGTTTATACTGGAATGTGCCTTTAGAAACTCGGCCTTGCTCCAGAGAGACACAAAGGCTTCAGGACATTTGATATAGAAGAGAAAAGCAGGAGTAACATTGTTCCTATGTAGATTTGATGTTGGTACATAGTAGAAAACCTCAAGAGATGATTGATATTCGGTCTCCGTTGCAGAGTGCTCATTTAAAATGCTGAATTATGTGCAAACTACATTTTACATAGAAATGTATCTCAAATAGTTCCCATTTGTGTTCTTTTCCATTAGAGGTCATTTCTATGTAAAACCATCAAAATTGCCTTTATAGGTCATGTCCATTTGACGGCCTCTAAACCCTTCAGTTCAGATGATAAAGCGTCTGCTTGCAGTGCGGGAGACCTGGGTTTGATCCCTGGGTCGGGAAGATCCCCTGGAGAAGGAAATGGCAACCCACTCCAGTATTCTTGCTTGCAGAATCCCATGGATGGAGGAATCTGGGGGGCTACAGTCCACGGGGTCGCAAAGAGTCAGACACGACTGAGCGACTTCACTCACTCACTCACTCACTTACCCATTTGTAAGGAAACTCCTCTGACTCCTGTTTCATCAGGGACTTCCAAGAGAAAACTTCCCTCAGAAAGATGGCAGAGGTTTTAATGGCTTGTCCAGGACAAGTTCCAATGGAGGGAAGTAAATGCACAACTATTGAAGGGGCTATCAAAATGTACATATTTTGATTTACTCTGCAGACATTTGACTGTGTTTGTCTTTGGAGAACTTAACTTACTGCCAACAACAACTTAACTGAGCTGCCATTGTTTCTCCCAGAATGGGGGAAAAATTATTCTCACAATTTCAAGGTTCAGCTTTTTCAGTTTAAAACAGTCTCTTGTGATCAGTTTTATATTCAGTTAATTCAGAGTTTCAACTCCCTTTCAGTATTTTCTGATTTTCTTGACTTTTCTCTTGGGCCTCTGGGTACAAGGTAGACTGACGTGACAAGATATCTGGTGTATTTACTGTTTCTGTTGACATGGATATTAATGTTATTGGTACTAAAAACTTGGTCAATCTTTCCAGATAGTTTTCACCATTATTCTTCAGCTGGATCTCTGCTTCCCACTGGCCATTCAGTCTGCATTGGGATCCCCTTGAACTCATACCAGGGTCATCTCCTAGAAGAGATAATTATCCTTAATTTCCAGCCTCCTTACTTGTTCATCCCAAGGGGCTTTGCGATGAATATTTCAGCACATCCTGCTGAAACAAAGAGAGGTCCCAGATAGACAGTGGCACTCAGATTCCCTTTGTGTAACTATGATACATTAGGATTTCATTTCCTTCTCCTCTGGGCAGTGGTTTGCTCCTGAGCGATGTGAAATGGGACTTAAAGTCTCTCCACGCTTACATTCTGGAGGCTGACACCCACTGTTCCCATGAATAAAATGATTAAATGAAAGTGGTGGATGGTTTTGGCTTCCTGGGTGGCTCAGGCGGTAAAGTGTCTGCCAGCAATGTGGGAGATCCAAGTTTGATCCTTGGGTTGGGAAGATCCCCTGGAGAAGGAAACAGCAACCTACTCCAGTACTCTTGCCTGGAAAATTCAATGGACGGAGGAGCCTGGTAGGCTACAGTCCATGGGGTCACAAAGAGTTGGACATGACTGAGGGACTAAGCACAGCACAGCCTACATATGAACCTGCAAGATGCAAACTTTCAAAGATGCTAAAGTGCATTCTCATGATCAATCACATGAGATTGATCACAGTAATTCACACGTGTGAAATTCATCATTACATGCATGCATCCTCTCTAGGTGTTTGTGCTTTTGTGTACTTTACAGCATAATACAGTAGTACAGTATCTTTATTTCAAGCCCAGGATATCTGAAAGCAAATGTAAAAGCAGCAGTATGTAGCCAATTGTGTTAGTTGGGTACCTTTGCTAACTTTGTTGGACTTAACGAGAAAATTGGACTTATGAACGTGCTCTCAGAAGGGAGTTCATTCATATGTAGGGGAATTACTGTATTTCACGGTATAATTCCATGGTGTGATACTAATATTATGATTTTTGAAACATTTCATTAATTATGTTTATTTAGCGATGGTGTCAGTGAGTGATGTTGCTTTTTAGATAATTACAGGTGAGTTATTTTTAAATGTATTGTTCTGGAAATTATCGCTGAACCATGGGCTTAACTATAGAGCAAAGAGACTTAATGGATGTTTTCAGTGAAAAAGGTAGGGAAACCATGGTTTCTGTAATCACAGCAAATCTTGGCCTGTGAGTTTTGTAGTGAAAGAAAATTAAAACCAGCTAGTTAAGATGATGAGAAGGAAATAATGTACAAGGCGACAAATATTCTTTTTGTCAAGACTAGTGTTAAGGGTGGCAGTGTGAAGATTTGAGTTATAGAAAAAATTAATAGCATGTTAGTGTTATCAGTCAGGAGGAAAAAGATCCTGTCTTGAATTCTCTTTATGTGCTCCATTCTTTCTAGTAGAAGAAACGGAAGCCAGTGTCACATGGCATGTGAGGAGCTGACATGTGATTTGAAAGTAGCTCTGTCTGGTGCCAGAAACTCATGTTATTCCCATCATGTTGTTTTTCTGTCAGGAAAGACATTGGATAAAGGGGTAAAGCATATAATTAATTTTTTATAAAGGAAAAGAAAAACTAGGAAGAAGAAAAAAAGATATTTAAGACTCTTTAAAATATTCATGTTAGCATGTTAAATATTATAGAAATGTGGTTTATTTTAGTGGTGGAAGGAACTGTAAATACCTGTAAGTTATGGAAATATAATATCTTAAAAATCCATGTGAAACCGTCTACTCTGAAAATTGTTCACTAAACATGCACCAGGCTCTTTCTCTTTGAGAGCCATTGCAATATCTCATGCAACAAAAACAACAAGATTGCATTCTTTGAAACCAGAAGCAAAGTCCACTTCTTTTGATGGTGGCTGTTACATGATTCTAATTCATGTTTTATTACAATGAAAACATTTCAAATGTGATATTGTACCTAAAAATGTATGGCAGGGCATTTGCATTGGGGCTCTAGATTTAAGCTTCCTTGACTTTATTTATTAAAGTTTATTTGCATTCTGGATCTTATTTTTTATTTCCTAAGCTTTTAAAAATTACTGTATAAGTGGAACTTGAGAGAATATTCTCTGAGAAAATATATATACTTGAACTAGTTTTTTCTTATTTATAATTCATTCATCCTTTATAGCATTTAATATGTCTGGCATACATAGATAGTGGCTAATAATTGGCATTAGCTGTAGTACATAATATGAAGTAGAGACTGTGTCCTGAACTAATCTTTACCAACTTTCAGTTCTATTAGAGTCCCAGTACCACAGGAAGGAGGTTAGACTTTATACAGAAATGAGCAAGATATTCATGATACAAAGCACATCTGCCTTTCACAGCAATTAATTATATTGGCTTTTCTGCAAAGAACTAAATATCCTTGATCAATTAGAGTGATGTTGAGTTTTATCTGTTTGTACCTCAAATCAATCTGTTTAGGAGTTCATGTTCCTGGATGAGGTCTTAGGCTGAAACAGATAGCTTTGGACTGGAGGGAGTCCTTCATGGATAACCTGGGTCTTTAAAAACAGGACACAATAATCTGTCCATCAATAAAAAGTAGAAAAAATCCAGTAATATGCAGGAATCATGAATGACGTTAACTCTTGGGATTTTATATGACTAAATTACTGTGCCTTGAATAATTGGGATGAGAACCTACAAGGTCAAAGTTCAAAGTGTGAGGGAAAGCCTCATGGTTTGAAAATGATGAACAATTTTAGCAATAGAAGTTTGATTTAAATCTCCAAAAATATTTATTAGATAATTAATTTTATTATAGTTAATTATTTTAACTTATTAATTAAAATGTTGATATATTTTAAATCACTTAAAACTGTGAAACTTCATGTGAAACCAACACACTTCAAAAAATGAATGTTAGCCAATGTATATTGCTCCTTTTGAAACCAGTGTTTACCAGCAGCATTCATGGTCGGCTGGGACCAGCTGTAGAACCTGTTGGTAGTAACCAGAATGCTGGCATTATGCCAGTAAAAGCAGGGTTGAACTGGTTCCTGCTTGTGCCTGGATTCACTTCTCATAAGACAGTAAAAACCTGCCAGTCCCTGGCTTTGAAGATGGTTTAGTCATGCATGTGCAACCCATCTGTTGGATGAATAAGGGATTTCCTTTTCAGCCCAGCCCTTCAGCAACAGACATGGTCACTGTCTTTGTGCTCCTCACTGCCCGCCCACCCCCCCCGCCCCACTTTTCTTTTAATCTTTATTTCCTGCCAGGAGTATACACGCTTGATAAACCAGGTGCATCTTATGCTACTCTAGGGAAATCCTTCCATAAATGCTGATGTGAGCCAGAAATGTAATTGTTTTCTCTTGCTGTCTAGGTTACTTTCAATATAGTCTTATTCAGTGAATTAAAAAAAAAAAATTCAGTTTCATAATATAAATGCTTATACTATTACAGCTTCAACCAAACTTTAATGTAGACCTCGGTGACCTTGTTCTTCACTGTGAAATGTGAAGCTCCCTGTGCCACCAGGATGAACCTGAGGAGGGGAAGGTCTTCATTCTCTGTGTTTCTCTTTTTGGTTATAAGCCTATTTAGCAGCGTACATCTTAGCTTCAGTGATGGAAAAGGTGCGAGTCTCCCTCAGTGCAATATCTTATTCCCTTGTCCTGACTTTTGTTCAGTGCACACATCCTCCAGTTTTGATGTCCCATGCTTAAGTTCTTCTATTTTCTAGAATAACCTCCCTGTTTCTTTAAAATGCTGAAGGCGGTAAATACCAGGTTTGGGGCTTCCCTATAGCTTAGCTGGTAAAGAATCCGTCTGCAGTGCAGGAGACCCCAGTTCAATTCCTGGGTCGGAAAGATACCCTGGAGAAGGGAACAGCTACCCACTCCAGTATTCTGGCCTGGAGAATTCCATGGACTGTATAGTCCATGGGGTGGCAAAGAGTTGGACAAAGACTTTCACTTTCAATTTTTCACTTTGAGGTTGGAGGTACAACTTGAATTTGCAAAATTGCACACACAAATTGTTGTGTTACAAGATGTTTTACAACCTTTTAACATGATATACTGTTTTGGTGAGCTTGTGGTCTTACAGTTAATTGATATTTATATGTGTATCAACATATATATATTTATATATGCATATATATGTATATTTTGAACACACTGGAACTCCAAAAAGATCAAGATGAAGCGAGGAATAGATTTGTCTTTCTAATCAGTTGTTTATGGTTTTAAATACATTCTAATGTGAGGACGGGAACCAAATAAGCAATTATTGTTCTTACTAATTATATTTCCTCTTCATACAGATTTATGAGAAATACCAAGATTTGTATACTGTGGAGCCAAATAATGCACGCCAGCTGGTGGAAATTGCAGCCAGGGATATTGAAAAACTTCTGAGCAACAGATCCAAAGCCCTGGTGGTGAGTTTAAATTGTATCTACTCATTTTATTATTCTATATTACTCATTTATTATTTATCTTTCATGCTTTATTTGGAGGTTTTCTTTAGTATGCTGTTTTATCTGAGAAACTGTGTTCATCTAATATATGTTCATAAAAGATAAGATCATGGTTTCATTGTGGACTTGAAATAATGAATTAGCTTGTTTCTAATTATTATTTTATTTGTATAAGGTGATTTTAATACAGAGAAATAGTATATTTAATTAGAACATACATCTGTTTACACATATGTAAATAATCATGTGTAATAATCCTGTTTAAACTGATCATACAGTGTAAAACCCTTGAATATTGCAAGCATCCTTAAACCTGCCTTTGTAGTATTTGTCTCATCATCCTGCGTCTATACCAGAGATAGCCAGTACACTAGATATTTGATTATTTGTTTCTTTGCTCTTTAAAAGTAGCTGTACCTCACATAAATGTTTTGCTAAACATGTGTTAGTCATGATGCTGTATGTGGTCTTCAGCTACATCCTTTCTTCCATCAACATTATGTTTGCATGAGTTTTTTAGATGTTTGTGCTTAGCTTTAATTCATTTTTATTCATGGTAAAATATTTTTTGAGCATATATCTTAATTTATTCACTTATTCTCTGCTGGTAAATTATTATTTGGATAGAACCATGAATAGGGTGGCTTCATTTTCTTGAATGAGTTTCTCAGTACATATGTGCAAGAATACGGGTCAGTATGTGATAGTAGAATATTAGACTATAGGGTGTTCATAAAATCAGATTACATAAGTATGACACTGATTTTCCAAAATAGTTCTATCAGTTTAGACCCCTACTACCAGTATTTGAGTCCCCATTGGTCCATATTCTGGCCAATGAGTGGCAATGTCAGAGTTCTTAACTATAGGCAGCTGAATGGGTGCCAAATGGCATCTCTGCTTATCCCTAATGACACGGTTATCTGTTTTGTATTCTGAATATTCTTGTTTCCTCTTCAGTGACATATTTCTTCATATCTTTTACACATCTTAATCATTTAAATTGATTCGTAGATTGTATATTCTTGATGGTAGTTCATTTCAGTTACATGTGATGCAAATCTCTTTTTCCAGTTTGTGACTTGTCTTTTTATTGTCTTTATGGTATATTTTGATCAAATAAGTTCTTAATTTTAATGCTGTCAGAGTCAACTTTAAAAAAAAATATTTTGAGGTGTATGCTTTGTTTAAAAAATCGTTTCCTACTCTGATGTTCTAAATATTTTTGTGTATTTTATTGTAAAAGATTCCACTTCTGTCAGATCTATTTAAGCCACCTGTAGCTAATATCAGTATACAGTTTTAGGTCACAATACAAATGATTTTTTTTTTCTGATCAGTTCTCCTGAGACCATATATTAAATATTTTACCTTCCCTTGATGAAGCCCCATTTATCAAGCTAGTATGCTCAGCAGCTCACCATCTTCTTCTTCAAAAGGAATTGACTAGTCTTGAATGTTCACACATTATTTAAAATTTATATTCAGCATGCAATTATTTGAAACAATCTTTACTGGGATTTTAAATGGTATTCCATTGAATTCCAAATTAAGACAAAATTTGGAAGAATTTATATCATTATGATTTTTGTCTTTATATTTATATACATGATTTTTTATCCAGTTAGCTGTTTTTTATGCCACTTTATAGCATTTTAAAATTTGTTTACAAAGTTCTTATATATATCTTTTGTTAGATGTAATGTTGCAGTTTAAGTTTAACTCCTTGTTCTACAAATCTCAGCACTGTTGCAGGTGTTTGTTCCAGGATAACTCTGAATTCTTTGTTTACTGATCACTTACAGTTCAGATTTTTAACTTTTTATATATATATATATGTATACACACACATACACATCTCTTGGCATTCAGAAATTGTCTGTTTTGTTTTTGATCCTTACACATTTCTATGTATCTTAAAATATCGAGGATCTTGTTGTAACATAAGAGGATCCTTTGGAATATTTGGTACACATTGCCAGAAGTTGAAACACTTTTTTTTTTTAAGTATAGTTGATTTACAGTAGTTTGCAAATTTCTGCTGTATAGCAAAGTAACTCATTTATACACATATATATACCTTCTTTTCATACTGTTCATGGGGTTCTCAGGGCAAGAATACTAAAGTGGTTTGCCATTCCCTTCTCCAGGGAAATAGATGGGGAAACAGCAGAAACAGTGTCAGACTTTATTTTTTTGGGCTCCAGAATCACTGCAGATGGTGATTGCAGCCATGAAATTAAAAGACGCTTACTCCTTGGAAGGAAAGTTATGACCAACCTAGATAGCATATTCAACAGCAGAGACATTACTTTGCCAACAAAGGTCTGTCTAGTCAAGGCTATGGTTTTTCCTGTGGTCATGTATGGATGTGAGAGTTGGACTGTGAAGAAGGCTGAGCGCTGAAGAATTGCTGCTTTTGAACTGTGGTGTTGGAGAAGACTCTTGAGAGTCCCTTGGATTGGAAGGAGATCCAACCAGTCCATTCTGAAGGAGATCAGCCCTGGGCTTTCTTTGGAAGGAATGATGCTAAAGCTGAAACTCCAATACTTTGGCCACCTCATGCGAAGAGCTGACTCATTGGAAAAGACTCTGATGCTGGGAGGGATTGAGGGCAGGAGGAGAAGGGGACGACGGAGCATGAGATGGATGGATGGCATCACCAACTCGATGCACATGAGTTTGGGTGTACTCCGGGAGTTGGTGATGGACAGGGAGGCCTGGAGTGCTGCGATTCATGGGGTCGCAAAGAGTTGGACATGACTGAGTGAACTGAACTGATGGCCTCTTTTAAAATATTCTATTAAGGTTTATTTTGAGAGATTGGATATATTTTGCTTTGCTACACAGTAGGACTTGTTTTTTATCCATTCTAAATGTAGTACTTTGTATCTGCTAAACCCAAACTCCCAGTTTATCCTTCACCCTACTCCCTTCCCTTGGCTGAACCACAAGTCTGCTCTCTTCCATCTGTGAGTGTGTTTCTATTTTGTAGATAGGTTCATTTGTGCTATGTTTTAGATTCCACATATAAGTGATAACATGTGGCTTTTATCTTTCTCTTTCTGACTTCACCTAGTATAATAATTTCTAGTTGCATCTGTGTTCCTGCATATGGCATTATTCTGTTGCTTTTGATGGCTGAGCACTATTGCATTACATATATGCTACCACATCATCTTTATCCATTCATCTGTCAATGGATATTTAGGTTGCTTCCATGTCTTGGCTATTGTGAATGGTGGTGCTATGAACATGCTGCTGCTGCTAAGTCACTTCAGTCGTGTCCGACTCTGTGTGACCCCATAGACGGCAGCCCATAGGGATGCATATATCTTTTTGAGTTATAGTTTTGTCTGGGTAAATGCCTAGATGTGGGATTGCTGGTAA
Organism: Bos mutus; assembly: GCF_027580195.1. Lineage (NCBI taxonomy): Eukaryota > Metazoa > Chordata > Mammalia > Artiodactyla > Bovidae > Bos > Bos mutus. The sequence continues at coordinate 80,845,971 of NC_091620.1, read as the reverse complement.
CTCTGTTTTTAGTTTTCTGAGGAATATCCATACTGATCTCCATACTGGCTACAGTAACATATATTCCCACCAACAGGTATGAGAGTTCCCTTTTTGCCATACTTTCTCCAGTGTTTGTTTATTTGTAGACTTTTAATAATGGCCATTTTCACCAGTGTGAGGTGGTACCTCATTGTAGTTTTCATTTGCGTTTCTCTAATAATTAGCGATTTTGAGCATTTTTCCATATCCCTAATGGCCATCTGTATGCCTTCTTTGGAGAAGTGTCTACAAAGTCCTCTGTGAAGCACAATTTTTAAGAAATGTGTAATGGTAAGGGAAACTTTCTTGATTAGAAGATTCATAACATTATCTTCAGATTTTGTTATATGAATATACCTCTTTAAAGCATCATTTATAGATGTAAATATATTTTCATTAAAAGTTTAATAAAAATTACTTCTTAAGTGATTAATATTCACTAATGACTACTGAAAATGATTCCATTTATATTGATTTTTATCAGCTTACATTTTTTTTTTACACCCTGAATGTAGGAAGCAGATAATTTGGTCATCACAGTCCTTAGAAGAATGTGTTGGAATGAAGTAGGATGTATCTTGCCTTAACTGGATTAAAATGGGAGCTTAATGAGACTTTATTTTTTATCATTTGGAATTGAAGATCTAGATACCTGGTATATTATTTGAGTCCTGTGGGATCACTGGCTGTCTTAAGCGCACGATGGGAGAGTACAGAAAGCATAATTACTAATGAAATGTAGAATTTGTTAGATTTTATGTGAGGGAGAAAGATTCATGTTTGTTTGCAAACTAAATTTTTATTTAACTTTTTGAATACATGGAAATAAATACATTATTTGAAAGAGAAATATTTTGAGGATAATTAAAAAACAGGTTCTATAATGTGTTGTAAATGAATATAAGATGAATATGAATTCATGAATAAATTAATAAATTTATCCATATTCATATTCATAAATTCATTCATACAAGATGGATATGAATGAATATAATATAGTAATATTATATAAGAATATAAGATTACTATATTATTAATAATAATGTATATTATTAATTCACTTCTACTTTTGTTATTGGCTTATACTCAGGGAGACTTCAGTATTAAAGGAGCTTTAATTTATCTGCATGGGGTACCAATGTAATTGCATAAATAAATACTTTGGAAATATATCTTGAATATACAGGTTTGAGATTGATGATCAAATTTAATGCCAGTTATACATTATTGAGTGTTTATTAAGTACTGTTACCTGATGATTTCTCATAATAATGCTGTGCACTATATACCATTAGTAGTCTCATTTTTCAGTAAGGAAATGGAGTCTTTGAATATTCTTTTAACTTTCTTCCAAAAACATATTTAATAAGCAGTGTATTCCAGTGTTTCTCAAACTTTAATGTGCATGTGGTTCACCTCTGGCTCTTGTTAAAATGCAGATTTTTATTTAGTGTGTGTATGTGTGTGTGTGCGCTCAGTCATGTCTGACTCTTTGTGGCCCCTGGACTGTACCTTCCAGGTTCCTCTATCCATAGGATTTCCCAGGCAAAAATACTGGAGCGGGTTGACATTTCCTACTCTAGACGATCTTCCCATCCTTTGGATCGAACCTGCATCTTTTGCGTCTCCTGCATTGCAGGTGGATTCTTTACCACTGTGCTACCCTTTTTATTCAGTAGATCTGGCCAAATATACTGAATTTCTAATAAGCAAACAGGTGATGGTCCTGCTACAAAGACTGTACTTTGAATCAGTTTAGTTCAGTTGCTCAGTCGTGTCTGACTCTTTGTGACTCCATGGACTGCAGCACGCCAGGACTCCCTGTCCATCACCAAATCCCGGAGATTGCTCAAACTCATATTCATCGATTTGCTGTTGCCATCTAACCATCTCATCCTCTGTCATCCCCATCTCATCCTGCCTTCAGTCTTTCCCAGGATTGAATCAGGATCTTTTCCAACGAGTCAGTTCTTCCCATAAGGTGACCTAAGTATTGGAGTTTCAGCTTCAGCATCAGTCCTTCCATTGAATGTTCAGGACTGATCTCCTTGCAGTCCAAGGGACTCTCAAGAGTCTTCTCCAACACCACAGTTCAAAAGCATCAATTCGTTGGCACTCAGCTTTCTTTATAGTCCAACTCTCACATCCATACATGGCTACTGGAAAAACCATAGCTTTGACTAGACAGACCTTTGTTGACAAAGTAATGTCTCTGATTTTTAATATGCTATCTAGGTTGGTCATAACTTTCCTTCCAAGGTGTAAGCGTCTTAATTTCATGGCTGCAATCACCATCTGCAGTGATTTGGGAGCCCCCAAAAATAAAGTCAGTGACTGTTTCCACATGTTTGCCATGAAGTGATGGGACCGGATGCCATGATCTTCATTTTTTGAATGTTGAGTTTTAAGCCAACTTTTTCACTCTCCTCTATCACTTTCATCAAGAGGCTCTTTAGGTCTTCACTTTCTGCCATAAGAGTGGTGTCATCTACATATCTGAGGTCATTGATATTTCTCCCGGCCATCTTGATTCCAGCCTGTACTTCATCCAGTTCAGTGTTTCTCATGATATACTCTGCATATAAGTTAAATAAGCAGGGTGATAGTATACAACCTTGACATACTCCTTTTCCTGTTCTTACCTTGAGAATTCCATGAACAGTGTGAAAAGGCAAAAAGATAGGACACTGAAAGATGAACTCCCCAGGTTGGTAGGTGCCCACTATGCTACTTGAGATCAGTGGAGAAATAACTCCAGAAAGAATGAAGAGATGGAGACAAAGCAAAAACAACACCCAGCTGTGGATGTGACTGGTGATAGAAACAAGGTCTGATGCTGTAAAGAGCAATATTGCATAAGCCAACTAGAGTGATATAAAAAGATTGCAAGTTTATTTTCTCTCAAAGCAAGAAACCTGGATGTAGGTAGCTCAAGAGATTTCCAGAAGTCTCATTCTGTTACATCTGCCTTCATCCCACTGGGTTACCCTTGGCTGCAAGGGGAAATAATAGATGGAGTTTTTTCAGCTGGGACACCACCTCTCTGTACAGAATTGTGGTAGTCTTAATTAAAATGTGGATCCAGCCAGCCAGTGTCTGTATCAAATCTTTTCAAGATTGAATGTGAGTTTTAGGGAAGAAAGTCTGGAGAAAATTCATTTTGAAAAAGCTGAGGAGGGGAAGGAAAATGTTGCTTTCTTTGGCTTTTTATATAAAGTCCCATTTTGTAAGAATATTTTATTGAAAATATAATGATTGCATGTGTAGTCAAATCAGCTTTTTCTAACAAGGCTTGGCACAGGGTGAACAGCAGTAGATTGAGAGGACTATTGAATCCATGTTTTAAGACTCGTAAATTTTTTAAATATCATGGGTACTTGAGAATTAGTCAACGATAGTTGAAATATTTGAAATCATGAACCATGGGTAGATCTGGTAATAGTTAGAAATTGTGAGTTCAAAAGAGTAAACTTTGTTATGATAATTTGTAGTGAACAGTGGAGAAAAAGAAGTTTTGATAAATAATAGAAATGAGAGAAATTAAGAGTTCTGGGTGATAAGGTTGAGGCATGAGTGAATGCTCAAGGAATTTTGAAAAATGTGTTCAACTTTACACAGCAAAGAATTCATTTCTGTATATGTATATGGAAATGTGGTTGGATACAAGCATGAGGTATTTTTTTAACAAAATAAACATAATACATGGTGTCATATTTCTCACTCAGAACATATGATTTTTCTGAAGTAGATGACAGATTTAAATGGGAAATGCTTGTCTTTCTTGATACCATTTGCTAATGTGTTAAATGAAAATCTCCAGATACAACAGCACATTTCCTCTCTCAAGTTATATACTTTAGCAGCATTTTTATGGATTTTAAATCTCAAGTAATGATAATGCTCGAAATTTGGGGTCAGACAGAATGAATGGGGAAACAGTAAGTGCTGTGTTTGGAACCTCTTAAAGTACCCTAAGGAGTAAACAGATCCATATACTCGTAATGGTGCTGCTACTCACTACCACACTCAGCACTTTAATTTTTATAACATTCTGTTCTGATTATTTGAAGGTTATTTATATTATTTAAAGGTTAGCAGCAAGGTGTTTTTAAAATATTTCCTGCTGTTACTCGCGCTCTGCTATACAGTACTTTCTTCCTTGTCCATTCTGTGAAATAGTGTTCGTACTGAATTGTCTGAGCAAAGACACTTTTGGAAAAAAGATAGCTGCCAAATACCCCTTTAAGACAGAGCGTAGAATTAATGGTAAAATGAAAGTGAAAAATTTTCTCATGGAAGGTGTTCAGAAAAGGAAAAGTTCTGGGCAACACTGGTAGTCTCTTTTTACTAAAAAAAAAAAAAAAAAAAAAAACTCTTTTGGAAATGTGATTTTCATAGACTTGAGTTGGCTTAATTATTTAGGATCAGAAAGTAATGTCAACACTGCAGTATTATTGTGTTGATAACTTAACAAACGTAATATATGCTCCGATAGCACTGCATTTGCAAAAATTAGGAGAAGAGGGAGTGTTGGGTTGTTGATCACATGAAAGATAATGAAAATTAAATGAATTGAATTGGAAATCTCACACAGGCAGTAACAACTATGTAATTTGTGGGGTCTTGTCCAAAATGAAAATGTGGGGCGCCTCTTGAAAGAAGTTATTCAGAATTTAAAGACGGCAGCCACAGAGCTTTAGAACAATTGTGGGATCCAGCTGGGTGATTGCACAGGTCCCACACCCATGGAGCTGGCCAGCCCTCACACCCAGGTGGTCAGAGTCAGAACTGGAATTGGACTTGGGATTCTTAATCATGCGTGCTGTGCTGTTTCTACAGTGATAATCATTGAACTTTACCTGGAGACTTAGGAGTCTTCAAAACCTATGATAATTGTAAAAGAATGTCAGAGTAAGATCCGTATTTCATTCCACTTCTGTTCTAGAAAATTGAAAACTCAACCCAGCGGAATAATAGACATGCTCTTATCTAAATGTGCTAGTGAATGATGTTGACAAGGGAAAAATAAATAGAGAGAAGCAGTGCTAATCCAAGGTTACCATCTTTGATTCACATAATGGAATCTTTCAATAAAACTTCATAACATGCTGTACATTTGGAGACAGTCTGATCAAGTAGTCTTTGCTAAAGGAAGGTAAACAGTGTCTTAGCTGTTTATGGAATTCAGCCTTCCATGGTGTTCTGATTCTTTTTCTGAGTCCTTACTAACTTTATTTTTTAGTCTTTTGATGTTTAGTTTTCCCCTTGCCCCCATTAACTCCTTATCATCCTCCTACAGAAATACATAAACTCTCAACCTTCCTCTGAATTAATTTTTATCTTTAATGGAGAACAGAAGGCAGCAGAAGCCCTTTGTGAGATACCCAATGCCATCCAGGTTTTTTTTGTATATACAGGAATTCTTTTAAATCTATTCCAATAATTTTTTTTTTTAGAGCTTATAAAATCATGAACTACATTTTGCAAAGATGAGCTGTCTGTGCTTTGCTTAAAACCTCCTGACACAATTTATTGGGAGAATGGTGGAATGTCCTATTAATTTAATTAAAGTATCATAGAAACGTGAAAGTTGAAAGAATTGGGGAATTCAGTTTTCTGGTCCTCTTCTCATAAGTAGGTGAATGTCTAAACCACCGAGTTTGAGAAAATAGCTGTTTCTTTTCTCAAATATTTTTGGTGATGAAGCTTCCATAATTATAATATCCCATTATTATTGCTTAGCTTAGTATTCAGGAAATTATTTCTAACATGGATGTCCTTGTCTAATTTAAATCTATTTTCTTTTCTGTTCCCTATATATGTTAAAATTTGTTTGGCTTTCTCCTTACCAGAGTATCTCTCTGTGTTGGGTTGAGGAGTGCTGTGGGTGGGAGGACCCATCATCAGCTCCTCATAGCTAAGTGTTCCTGGCAGATCCATATTGATGATTCTCAGTTGGTGAGCAATCTTTATTGCCAGCCATCGTGTTAAATGCTTTACACACATTCTCGGAACAACTCTTAAGAACAACTCTTAATCTTCAGAACAACTCTAAGAGGTAGGTGTTGTTGTGTTGAGGTTGTGTCTAAAGCTAGAGGTATTACCTAACAAAATTGAGCCATCTCAGTTAGCAGGTAGAAGAGATCTTCAACTCAGGTATCCCTGATTGCTAAAGCCTCTGTTTTTTTTTTTTTTTTTTTCTGTCAGTATGCTGTACTCTGTAATCTAATGAATTCTAATTTAACTCCCTTATATAGACATATTTTTTGGTTTCTTTTTCATTTCTGTATTCTGGAAATTATCAAATATTCTCCAACTTTGTTAAAACATGGAGGATGCAATGGAAGGTGGTTCTTTTATTAAGGAGTAATTTGATAAAGCATAGTATAACAAGTTCACCTTTTTTTTTTTTTTTTGGTCACATGATCCAGGTACAGTGAGAACTGCTTTATTCTCTGTGGGTTGTGTATTAGATGATACCACTGTGAATGTTAGATGATTCTGATATATGTTATACTTATGTTGCTAAATTTATAACATATTCTTATAAATAATTTAAGCAATATAAAATGAAAAAAAAATTCCCTATGAGTTAAAAACAGTACCTTGTATAGTGTGGTGACTACCCTTTAGGACTCTTTTGAGTGTGTGTGTGTGTGTGTGTGTGTGTGTGTGTGTGTACTTATGAGTATTCCAAGAAGATTTTATGTCTGTGGATATGAATACATAATTGCTTCTTATGGCTTTGTATATATGAGTATATTATTTATTTAACCAGTCTTCCATTGATAGTTTCTATTTTTTATATAGACAATATTTAATATTCTTTATGTCATACCTTTGTATATGGGAAAACTGATTATTTGAATTAAGACATATAAATGGAATGGTTGAGTAAAAAGCTTATGGGATATTATTTATATTTTTATTTTAAGAAAATAGAAATCTTTAATCTTTCCACTGATTTCTTCCTCTTTTTTCTTTGTTTTTAAATAACAGAACTTCTGATAGACTCAGGTAGGAGTGACCAGGTTGCATTTGGCCCAATATAGTCAGTTAAATATGTACACAGAACTTAATTTTAAATGATATATATATTTCTAATTATTATAATAATGTCAAAAACTGTTCTCTAAAGATTAGTCCCTTTGTTGTTGGCAACATAATCAGTTCAGAATTAACAGGCTGGCTGGGGCAAACATCTGTCTTCCAGATTTATTAAAAAAAACAAATTCCGCCTAAGAGTTGCAGTTGCTGATTACATATACCAGCTCATATGCTCTAACTTGCATGCATCATCTCAGCCACAGGCAGAGTGCCAAATGCTGCACTGTGGATACCTGATTCTGTTGCCCACAAACCTTGTATTCTAGGGCAACTGACACTGTCAAGGCCCAGTTAAGAGCAAAATCCAAGTTATGTCTTGACAGCCAATGTATTTGTTATAGGATTCTGTCTACCCTTTCTGTGGTTAAATTTATTCATTTAGTTCCAGGACTCATTATTCCCCAATTACAGCTACTCCTAGAAATGTTAGTCTATTGTTGCCTGACAAACCAATCACCCCTGATTATTTACACTGCCTTTTATAAAAAATTCTAGGTCAGCCGACTTGAAAGTCCTGTAATAAATAATAATGACTCATTTTCTCCAAGAGGGTTTACAGAGAATTTATTGCCCTATACATCACTGCCTGTACCATTTTTTCCCCAGTGTAACAATATAATATGACCTCTTAAAAAGCAAAATAATTAAATAAATCATCCAGTATGGTATTTGTGTGCTTTGGATGTTTCTTTAAAATGTGGATGTTCAGTGGTCATTTTTTGCTTGCAGCTAGTTCACAGTAATGGGTTTGACTCTTGCAGAATATTAGTTCACTTTCATTAAATAATATTGTCTACATGAACTCTTCCCTCTAAAACAGGTATTTTTTAACTTGAGAGATAAAAATAGATTAATCAAGTGTATAGTTTATGATGCCTTTATTAATAATTATTTTTGACTAATTATATTATTTGAAATGAAATTGATTCTCACATATTCTCATTAGAGAGTGATGGCATCTTTAGTTTAAATATTAAATTGTTTTTGTAAATAGCATTATATGACATCTTATATTGAGGGATAGTAATAACATTTTATGAAGCACTTATGATATACTAGGCCCTGTGCTAAGGACTTTATTTGGATTTACTGATATAATTCTTACAACATGCTTCCACTTCATGTATTATTGTTACTATTTAATGGATATATTTTCCCCAAGGATTTGAAACAAGATGCATTTCACTGCCAAGTTTTAGAATTGTGGTTTTGCACTTATGACGTATCAGGCACTCTGCTGAGTACTTTACATGTATTTTCTGTTTCGTAACTTCTCTCTTTCTCTTCCCCTGTTCCTCCTCTTTCTCTTCCACTTTTCCTCCTCTTCCTTTGACCTTCAGCTTCTTGTAATGAGCATATAATATGATCAGGTAAGGACGTATAGAATTAGAAAATTTTTAAGTGTATTATCCAAGGTCATGTTGCTCTAGGTTGGTATTTTTGTTCCAAAATAGGATTATATATTAATGTATTTTATTTTATATAAGATTTGCTATATAAAAGAATTAGTGAAAGTGAAAGAGTTGCTCAGTCATGTCTAATTCTTTGTGAGCCCATGGACTGCGGTCCGCCAGGCTCCTCTATCCATGGGATTCTCTAGGTAAGAATCCTGGAGAGGGTTGCCATTTCCTTCTCCAGGGAATCTTCCTGACCCAAGGATCAAACCCATGTCTCTTATGTCTCCTATGTTGGCAGGCAGATTCTTTATTACTGTGCCACCTGGGAAGCCCCGAGCCTTGTTATTTGTCTTGCCTTAAGTATTTACCTAAAAATATGTGGTTGTCTGCTGATGGAGATAGAGCTAATAAGATCCAAAAGTGTTATTAAGCTCAGTGTAATTACTTGGGCTTATATCTGAAAACCAACAATTTTACAGTATCTACAAGCCACATGCTGCTGGGGCTTTTACTTCAATAAGTGGATATATTTTGAGAGTGTTTAGGGAAACTCTGGTGCAGCATATACAGTTGTGGTCTAAAGATAAAAATTAGAAAGGTTCTTGTTTCTAAACCCAAGCTTCAATACTATGTGGATATGCACTCTCTTAATGTAACCAATGAAACCAACAACATTTTTTTGTTGCTATGCTCCTCACTTGATATTTCAAGGAGTAAGTTTTAATATCTTATAAATATTGGTTAAAGACAGAGATGCAGAGCTCAGTGGGCTATTTGCATGTCCCAGCCTAAGGTATTCTTAAATTAACCAACTTTCTTTTTTTTTTTTTTCCAACTTTCAATTATAATGAATAGTGAGAAACCCTGGCTGTGGACACCTGTCAGCCCATTGATCACTAGGGTTGATTCTGCTGATCTGGTAGACTGAGTGGTATCCCCTCCTCCCTCATTGCTCCAAGTGCATCTCCCCTGAAGCTGTACACTGATAGAAGAGGATGACCTTCTCTGAAAGAGGCAGACATTTCTTTGGTGAAGGTTTCAAGAGTAGCTGCACTTACCTGCTAGAACCTCCAAAGTGCTCCAATGGGGTATTTGTAGGACAACAGGTAGTCAGCTTCCAGAACTCCAGACACACCCAAATGAGGTGCTGCATGTGGCAGTCAGCATTTCTTAAAAACATTGTGAGAAAGGTAGGGCTATGGTATATATTGAAAAGGCAAAATCACTCCTTTAAAGGGGAGAAAGAGGCATCATGGGAAGAGGAAAGTTAGAACTTGGAGGCCAGCTGAGTTAGTAAAATACAAAGAACCTGGATCAACTCCTAGACTTTTCATTCTTCTTCAAATGTATAGATGTTTAATATATTCACTGTCTGTCATTCCTTTGTCCCCAAATGGTGACTGTGGCCATGAAATTAAAAGAGGCTTGCTTCTTGGAAGAAAAGTTACGACCAACCTAGACAGCATATTAAAAATCAGAGACATTACTTTGCGAACAAAGGTCCGTCTAGTCAAAGCTATGGTTTTTCCAGTGGTCATGTATGGATGTGAGAGTTGGATTTTAAAGAAAACTGAGCACCAAAGAATTGATGCTTTTGAACTGTGGTGTTGGAGAAGACCCTTGAGAGCCCCTTGGACTGCAAGGGGACCCAACCAGTCCTGAATATTCATTGGAAGGACCAATGCTGAAGCTGAAACTCCAATACTTTGGCCACCTGATGGGAAGAACTGACTCATGTGGAAAAGACACTGATGCTGGGAAAGATTGAAGGTCTTTCTGAAGGAAAGAGGAGAAGGGGACTACAGAGGATGAAATGGTTGGATGGCATCACCGACTCAATGGACGTGAGTTTGATCAAGCTCTGGGAGTTGGTGATGGACAGGGAAGCCTGGCATGCTGCAGTCCATGGGGTCACAAAGAGTCGGACACAACTGAGTGACTAAACTGAACTGTTGCTTTATAATTCAGAAGTGATATTATCAGTTGGGAATTTGGAGGAGGATACCTCTGTCTTTAATTTCAGTGATGCCAAATGCCTACCTGTCATCTGGCCAGGAAAATCAGGGCTGCTTACTGTTGCTGCAGTTCTGTGATCAGATTTCCCTTCACTAAATGGTAGTGTCTAGTGGGAGGGATTGGGGGCAGGAGGAAAAGGGGACGACAGAGGATGAGATGGCTGGATGGCATCACCGACTCGATGGATGTGAGTTTGAGTAACTCCGGGAGTTGGTGATGGACAGGGAGGCCTGGCATCCTGCGATTCATGGAGTTGCAAAGAGTCAGACACGACTGAGCGACTGAACTGAACTGAGTCCTTAGCTGCCATTTCACACCAGTTGCTCCATTGCTGATGGAAGCTAAATCAGCGTGTCAAGAAGCAGCAAGCGGCACTAGTGCCTGTCTTGAGAAAAGTCCCCAGGTTTGAGTCGCCTTGGAGTTCCTCAGCTGCTCTCCCTGAAGAGTCTCAGACGCTGATTTGAAACAGCTTTTCTCAGCTTGGTAGAAGGCACACTGAATAAATGCTGGAAGGAGGACAGTTTAAAGACTTAAAGGCAGTTCCTGTCAAGGCAGGCCGTACTTTTGCTCTCAGCTGCACACACACTAGAGAATCAGTCCTGTGACCTGCCAGTGTTTTATTGCCGTGTTAAGTAGGCGTCCATTACAGAAGTAGCTGCAAGAAAACATTTTTGTTGTGTTTATGTGACAATAGTAATTTCCAACCTCTCCATTTAGTGAAAGTGTTTAAAAAGGAAAATAACATTTGCATTTTAAGAAACAGTGAGCTCCAAAAGACTCTTGGGAGCTTATAGAAACACCAGTCGTGTGTGTGGTACAGCTGATGTTTAATAGTTGGATAATGTTCAACTGACGCTGACCAGTGAAAGACTGGAGTGTGCTAGTGTGCCCTTGTTGGTATACCCTATTTTGGTTCCCTTTGTGGTGTTACCTGTTCGAGTATTACTGAATTAGATTATTTTTGATTTTATATATTAGATCCTGATTCAGTTGTTTTAGCTTTCTGGTCATAGGAAATCATTCCATTATATTTAGTTCTCATTATCAAAGAGGTTCTCAATAAGTTTAATTTAAGGGCGTGTTTCCCTTGTGGCTCAGCTGGTAAAGAATCTGCCTCCAATGCGGGAGGCCTGGGTTCAGTCCCTGGGCTAGGAAGATCCTCTGGAGAAGGGAAGGCTACCCACTCCAGTATTCTGGCTTGGAGAATTCCATGGACTGTATAGCCCAAGGGGTCGCATAGAGTTGGACGTGAATGAGTAACTTTCTTTTCTCTTTTTTTTCCCTTTTAAGGAACTGGATTTTTCTCTTTATAAGAAGTTGGGAGTGGGGAAAAAGAATTGACGGTAGAACCAACAAGGCTGAGGATTTTTTTTTATTATTATTGAAGTATAGTTGGTCTGGTGGGCTACAGTACCTGGGGTCACGAGAGTCTGACATGACTTAGCAACTGAACAACAATAGTCGATTTACAATGTTGTGTTAATTTCTGCTACACAGCAAAGTGATTCAGTTATGTGTATAATGCATTCTTTTTTAAAAAGTCCTTTTACATTATGGTTTATCATAGGATATTGAATATAATTCTCTTATCATTTATCTATTCTATATAAAATAGCCTATATCGGCTAAACCAACCCCCTAAATCCATCCCTCACTCAACTCTCTACCCCTTGGCAGCCACAGATCTGTTCTCTATGTCCTTGTGAGTCTGTTTCTGTTTCATAGATAGTTTGATTTGTGTCATCTTTTAGATGCCACATATAAATGATATCATTTTTTTTTCTGACTTACTTTCTCTTTCTGACTTAAATCTCTAGGTTCATCTGTATTGCTGCAGATGGCATTATTTCATTTTTCTTTTTGTGGCTGAGTAGTATTTCTTTGTATATATCTACCTTGTCTTCTTTAGCCATTCATCTGTGGATGGACATTTAGGTTGTTTCTGTGTCCTGACTATTGTGAATAGTGGTGCTATGGACATAGGGATGCATTTACCTTTTTGAATTATAGTTTGTTTTTCCCCACCCGCACCGCACCCCCCCCACCCCCCGCACCGCACCCCACCCCCCCCACCCCCAGGTATATGCCCAAGAGTGGGATTGCTGAATCATATGGTAATTCTATATTTAGTTTTTTAAGGAATTTGCATGCTGTTCTCCATAGTGGCTACACCAGTTTACATTCCCACCAATGGTGTAGGAGGGTTCCCTTTTCTCCACATCCTTTACAGCATTTGTTATTTGTAGCATTTTTAATTATGGCCATTTTGACCCCTAGAGGTGATATCCCATTGTATCTCACTGACTGTATTATATAAGAAGATAGTGTGCTGAAAAATCTAGAACAAGAGAAACAAAGCTATTATTCCTTTTTTTCCCTTACAATGTAATATGAAGTGGAATGGTGAAACAGAGGGTGCTGAAGCCTTGATAACTATAGTCATATCTGCTTTGAATCATCTCATTATTATGAGTATAATGATGAACAAGGTTATCTCATGCATTTCTGTACCACATTAAAATGTCATTATTTCTGCTGCTAGGGTGACTGGACATTTTTCAAGTTGGGAAAGAATGCCTACTGTTTAAAATCACTAATTAAAATAGGTGAATATTTATTCCTTAACCATATTTGAACCATATAAATTAACTAAGATTTTGTATTTTTTAAAGGCAAAGGTGGCATGCAGAGGTTCAAGCAGCATAATTTCTCTCAGGAGCTTTAAGATAGCCCATGTTGTATTTTCTTACAGTTCTTCCTACATATTGTTGATATTACTATGTTTATTTGATACGCTGACTACAGGAATAACTTAGAATGCAAACTTTGCCAAAAGTCTTATTATCCTGGTTTTTTGAAAAATTGGACAAAAACAGTATTATCTGGTTTTCTTACATTCTTTAATGAATAGCACAAATACCTGACTGGGAGAATAAATGGTTTTAGCATTTTGAAAACAACTACAGTCCTTTAATGTCTGTAAAAAAAACAATGAAGTTACAAATAAAGCTTTTTTTCTTCATTTTTTAACAAACTGAAGATGGAAAATATAACAAATAGAAAAAAATAAAAATCAAGCAAACCGAAATACTTACCTGTGCGCCTTGGCATCCTTTGATCCCTTGAGATTCATATATAAAAGAAACCAAACATTATTAATATTGAAAATATGATGTCATAAATATTTTTCATCCAATTCTTTTAGAAAGCCTGTGTTTTTTTCAAAGCAGCATTGGATATAAATAAAAATTGTTGAAAATAATGTACCCTACTTTTCCTTAAAAATATTTAATCTATTGGTAGAAGTCATTGATGTAATATAGTTTTAATTTTTATTTAGTACTTATTAAGGTAAATTTTTTTTTTGGTCTCACAGATAAGCATGTTCAATATAAGAAATATGAGAAATGGAAATACATTAAGTCCTGTTATCCAGAGACAACCATGATTTGCATTTTTAGTATTTATTTTTCAATTATTTCTGTATACATATTTAAAAGTAAAAATTGAATTATTCTCTGGACTGTTGATGCCTATATATTTTACATGCTTGTACATGTGTTCACCAGACTCTTGTAAAATATTTCAAATGTATTATCTCATTTAATCTTCACAATTATCATTTTAGAGAGGAGTTACCTGAAACTCAGATAAATGTATTTTCCAAAATCACAAGTATAATTAGCAGTACACTTTGTTGGCAAAGTGATGTCTCTGTTTTTTATATACTGTCTAGGTTTCTCATAGGTTTTCTTCCAAGGAGCAAGCATCTTTTAATTTCATGGTTGCATCACATATTGGATGTTGTTTATCAGGTGATTTTTCTTTTATAGCATTTAAATTTGGAAGTTGTCATCTATTCTTTATGATTCCTAATGTCAGTCTTCCAGATCCTACTTCCTTATCACTATATTGGATTGATTTGGATCTCTTTTCAAGGATGAGATTACAGGGATAGATTTTTAATTTCAGGAACTATATTATATATACTTATGATATTTAATGTCATTTTCTGTTTTATTTTTATTCTACTACAAAGGCAGATACCTGGACTGGATGTAAATTACCAACATTCTGAATGCCTTCATCTCAGTATGCTAAATATTCTAACTTCAAAAGCCTTCTTTTGGTTGACTCTTAGTTATGGTCCTCTGTTGAAAAGTGTGGTTGCTTATATTTATACTTAAGAAGATAGGAATAATTACTGCCCCCAAAATGATATTTCCTGCATACTTATAGAAAATATAGCAAAACACTGGGGCTTTTAATATATATTATCTGTAAAACTCTAATTTTATGAATAACTCAGTGTTTTCAGTTTTGTTTAAGGAAGACAGTATGATCTGTATATTAAGTCATACAAGAGCTTTCAAATTCTCATCCACTTACATATTAAATATTACCAAATATTATTTATTTAGATAAAGTTTGTATTCCTGTCAATGCCTTGGAGCCTTTATACATCTGGCTTGTTTCTTTCTCTTTGGTTTTCTTCATTCCCCTTGTCCTTTCACACTGCTTTAGTTCATGGGTCTTTATCTTCATTCCCATCTAAGAGTATTTCCATATTCTGTTTCCTCCCTCAACTTAGTGCTTTATTCCTTAGATTTCATCGGGAAGGTCAGTTGGTGAATATATCCATGTTTGACTATATTTTTTAAATCATTCTGAATTAGAGACTCCTATATTATCTTTAAAACAGTGATCACAAATTGGTAGTTATTGAAGTTTTTGTTTGTTTTTTTTTAATTGTCTTTGTAAGCAGTAATGTCCACTAGGGTTCATTTCAGTTTTTATTAATCTTGTATCTGCAGTGCCTCTAATAGTACCTGATGTATGATGAATATTCAGTCAATATTTTCTGAATGTTTAAGTTCCTTCATGATTAAAATATAGTTTTGTTTCCTTAATGATCTCTCTAATATTTTCTGGTTTGCTATAGTCATAATCCTTTTGAGCTACAGAAATGATTTTGAATCGTTTTATTGCTACTCAAATAATAATAAAACTAAGTTTGAATGAAATAACAGTGAGGACACTTTGATGTTATATAAGCATATTCTTTTTACATTAAATGATCTTTGCTCTTGTTTCTTAGAACATCATGATTGAAAAAAAAAAAAGTAAACAAAAAAGACCAATAAAAGTTCCTATGTTAACCTAACGCCTCTAAAAACAAAACAAAACAAAAAACTACTAAGAGTAGTTTATTGTAAGATGATCTTTTCATTTTATCTGTAGCATTTCTTTAATGTTAACCATGTGTCTATATAACAAGTAGATATTTTTTTCCAGTTCACAGGTCAGAAAAAAATAGTTTCTCAGTTACCATTATTTCCCCTTATTAATTTGTGCCTACCATAACTTGCATCATTGTGAAAGACATTTGTAGGATCCTTCAGTTTAAATAAATTCCATAGTGTGATTGAGCTATAAATATGAACTTTAAAATAAAGAGAGAAAACTAGTTCATGAGTTCTACTCTGTAGTTTTAAAGATAGAAGATAATTGTCATTCAGATGTTATAATATATCATTCAGATGTATTATAGAAGGGAATGGAATAACCTGAATTATGACAACTCTTGAAATATATAAGCATATGAGAAAGGAAGACAATGGAATTAGAGGATTTCATAATGTGACTCTAATATAGTGTATCTTTTAGTGAAAATTAAAATTATAGTCCTTTTCTCTAATATTATTTATTAGTAAAGTCAGAAATAAAAAGATGAGTAGTCTGTGGGAATGTCTACATTTCTGTTAGGTTTCAAGTTTATAGAAAATATTTATGTGATACAGATATTTACTGCCATTATTTAATACTATAGCACTTTAAAAATTCACAATAAATATTATTTAGTAATTATAAGTAATATTTATAGTACTGCAATGACAGTATATGTTTCTTTGTATTGAATTGAAAATTTGAATAATATTTTCTAATTAGTCATGCATTTTATCATTTTCTTTTAATGTATTTAATGAGGAAAATCTTTGTCTTATTATTAAAGCTCCAATTGTACTCCACTTGATTCTAATTAAAACTGCCCCTTGGCAATAAATTCTGCCTCTGAGATATCCATACTACAAGAGTGATTGTGAAAATTGTTTGGGTCTCATTTGGTAACAAGGTTGTTAGGAAGGTGAATGAAGACATAATTATTTATAAGATTGCGTATTACTTGTTCTGTTAGATAATAACATTCTTTATTACTTGCTTTCAGCACCTTAAATAACACAATCCTTAGAATTTGTCATATATAGAATGGACTGAACGATGCTGAAAGACACAGATATTGGTGAAGACCAAGCTAGATTAGGGCTTCCCTGGTGGTTTCTTGCCTGTCAAATTCCCATGGACAGAGGAGCTTGGACAGCTATGGTCTATGGGGTTGTACAGAGTGAAACATGACTGAGGCAATGAGCATGCCCTCAAAGCTAGATTAAAAACCTGAAGGTAATTGCAGGAATAAATGTGGCCACAACATTTTAGAAATCTGTTGTTATTATTTTTAATGAGGATCCTACTTATTCTGTAATCATAATGAACCTTCTTTTCATTTTAATTTCCTTTGAGAATGAAAATTGACCTTACTTAAGGTTTTCTAGCACTCCAGTATTCTTGCTGGAGAGGAGCCTGGCTGGCTGCCGTCCATGGGGTCGCAAAGAGTGGACATGACTGAGGGACTAAGGATACACACACAAATTCTGTACGTTCCTTCCATTACTGCTTTTATAATAAGATTAGAAGAAATTCACATCTAATTAGACACAGTTACATATGGAAAACCAGTGGTAGATTGTCTTCAACCTTCACCTCTCTAAAGAAAGTATATTTATTCAGTATTAGCTGTCAGGAGACATTTATGTTACATTATTTATTATCAAAATTGTTCTTAAACTATTAAATGGGATAGGTAATGCATTTAATGTTATTTTTTTAAGTGAAGAAACATAGTATTCTAGACCCTGAAATATAAAAGAATTTCTGCAGATATATAATCTCAGTTACATGTAGAAATCCTTTTAACATCTTAGAAACTTATTTATTGAATGTGTTTGGTTCAGTCATGTCGGACTCTTTGCAACCCCATGGACTGTAGCCCACCAGGCTCCTCTGTCCATGGAATAGACAGAGCACATATATTTGAGGAAAGCTTTGAATATAATGAGAACATCAAAATGACAAACAAGATAAAAAGGAAAAAGAATACAAAAGCAAAACAGAGACAACCATGACAGTGCAGGAAACGTAAGAAAATGTCAATTAAATGATAATAAATATCCTTAGATAAGAGATCTTTCATTTCTGAATTAAGACTGGAGTGTTAAGAGAACATGTAAAAATTTGTAACAGAAACAAAAACATTATGTAAAAGGTAAGGAACGTAAAATTCAGGACACTTTCTTAGGAAAACAAGCCAAAAGAAATGAGACAGAATCTTAGAAAATTAGTCTAGGAGGTCTGTAGTGAAATAAGAGTTCCAAAAAAGAGAAAATAAAATGGATAGGAAGAAATGATATGTACATATGTGTATATGTGTATGATTTTTCTTATGAATTTTATATACATTTTGCATATATATATTCATATATTCATAAATACTTATGTATTTACATTATGTGTGATGGTGAAATGGACTATAGCCCACCAGGCTCCTCTGTCCATGGGATTCTCCAGGCCAAAATAGTGGAGTGGGTAGCCATTCCCTTCTCCAGGGGGTCTTCCCGACCCAGGGATTGAACCCAGGTCTCCTGTGTTGAGCTTCCCTGGTGACTCAGATGGTAAAGAATCTGCCTGCAGTGTAGGAGATCTAGGTTCTATCCCTGGGTTGGGAAGATCTCCCAGAGAAGGGAATGACAACCCATCCCAATACTTTTGCCTTTAGAATTCCATGTACCGAGGGGCCTGGTGGACTACAGTCCATGGGACGCGAAGAGTTGGACACAGCTGAGCAACTAACATTTTGTCCTGCGTTGCAGATGGATTCTTTACAGTCTGAGCCACCAGGGAAACCCTAATTCCCTGTAACTGAAGATCAAGAAACCCAGTTTGATGAGACTCACTCTCATCAAAGTATAAGAAAGTATACTCATCAAAGTATAAGAAAAAAATCATTGGCAGGAGGTTTGAGAACATTAGAGATGATAGTTCTGGCCCAGAGAGAAAAATAAGGGATATTACATTGGGATAATAGTCAAAAGACAATAGACTTTTGAAGAATAACATTGGGAGCTAAAGACAATGGGAAATGCTTTCAAAATTCTGAGAAATGATAATTTCTATATAAGATTGCATATCTAGTCAAACTATCAATCAAGTGTGAGATAGGGTAAGTAAATTCTTATAAAGTTGTTCTGCCATACGTTCTTTCTCAGGAAGCTACTGCTGTAAATACTCCCAACAAAATGAGGAAGCAAGTAACAGAAGAAATGCATGGATGTTTTAAAAAAACAAGAAAATGAGAACAGAAAAGGTAGTGAACTACATGTCAACAGAATGGCAGGCCAAGAGTTTGCAGTTCAAACATGCGCAGGGTGGTGGCGAAGTCCACCGTGAGGTCTCCAAAGAAAACATGAGTTTTATATTGCTCAGTGTGTTGATCCTGTTGGAAGGATTGACTTTTCCTTCAGACAGCCTGGCAATATGCAACTCCAGGGATATTACAAGGTTGTAAGAGAAACAGAATATTTTCCCAGTACACTACATGGCTTAGCTTTGAGTAATGTCTACATTATAATTGTATCAACACTGAGCATTGAATTATCTAAAAAATCTGACTATACTGGTAAAATTAATGGAGGAAGAAAGTGTGTGTGTGTGTGTGTGTGTATGTATGGTAGGGAAAGGGAAGTGACATAAGTCACTGACGACGTAATTTTTCATAGGAGGAATTTTATGGATATTAGTGTCATTTTTAAATGGAGGTACATAACAAAAGAAAGATAATATGATTGAAAATGCTTGAGTTGGGGGGTCAACTGTGAGTTGAAAAAGGTGTAACAGGAATTTATGAAATCTTTTTCCTTTTAAGAGTTATAATGCTTATTGACATTTAAATGTTTATTTTTGTTATTTTGGCTGTGCTGAGTCTTTTCTAGTTATGGCAAGCGGAGCTACTCTTAAGTTCATAGGCTTCTCATTGTGGTGGCTTCTCTCGTTGTTGAGCATGGGCTGTAGGGCACAGGGACTTCAGTAGTTCTGGCATGTGGGCTCGGTAGCTGTGGCTCCCAGACTCTAGAGTTCGGGCTCGGTAGTTATGGTACACAGGCTTTGTTGCTCCATGGCATGAGGGATCTTCTGGAACCCAAGGATTGCACCTGTGTCTCCTGCATTGCCAGGTGGATTCTTTACCACTTAGCCACCAAGAAAGCCCCTGAATGACTTTTAAATGAAACATCTGTATTATTCGGGGAAAATAAAGTTTAATTAACAATAAAATATTCTGTGCATTTTCTAATTGGAAATAAATATCCTGCATTTTTATTGCTTCTATAAAATTATGTATTACCCTACAAATTTGGCTTGTACACTTATATCTTTGCAACACTTGTGTATAGTTTTAGGCACTATAAAACTGCTGAAAGATATATCTATTTTCTTCTTGAAATCCTGTATTTTTGTATTTAGTAAGAATGAAATAGCAACAATTTATCACTCTTCTTTCTGTGCCTTAGCACGTAGATATATGAGGCATCCTTTGGGGCTTCCTAGGTGATGCTAGTGGTAAAGAACCCCCTTGCCAACACAGGAGATGTGAGAGACCTGGGTTCAGTCCAGGAAGATCCCCTGGAGGAAGGCATGGCAACCCACTCCAGTATTCTTGCCTGGAGAATGCCCTGGACAGAGGAGCCTGGTAGGCTGCAGTCCATGGGATCGCTGAGTTGGACATGGCTGAAGTGACTTGTAGCATTTGTATTTGTATCTTTCTGCGTTATGCTTGCCTCTGTTCTTGAGTCTTCTTTCTATAGATGCTATCTTAGCCTGGAGTTTTACTACTTCATACCTGTCATGTAGCAACAACTTGTGAAATGATTTTCTACTCACCTACTCTTCCCATGCTTTAACTTGTTCTACAGTGCTTACAGGTTAAATTGCAGTAATCACTACAGGGATGCAAGTTCTTTCAATAAACAAAAAAGAATTAAAGGGAAAATGATGCAAAATATTTTCATTGGAAATTACTTATCTCAGGATAGTCATTTCACATCATTGTTCCTGGTGCCAGTGATAAGGTTATTCACTCAACAGTATTTATTGATTATTGAGCAGACACTCTACTAGGTTATAAAGATTAGAAAGACAATTCCCTCTCTGTTCAGCCACATTGGTAGAAAGGCAGTTAATACTAGCATTTTCACAGAAATGGCTGGGGTTTCAGAGCCAATAGTTGGCTAAGTATTTGCCAAGAGAGATTCAGGATCATTGAGGTATATTTCAGCTGTGGTAGATTAAAAGGTGGTTCCTTTTCCTTCTTATGTTTTTACTCACTGAGAATAATGTTTATTTTTTTAATCAAAGGTTTTCAATTATCATAAGTCACAGTTAAAAATAAATTATGTAGTTGGTTACATTCTTGAGAATGGTGTGCCCTCTTTCTCTGTGTTCATTTCTATTCTCACTTTTACTTACCTTTTTATTCTGGGCCTCTGCACACTTCGATCCACAAACAATTGCAATTTCAAAATGAATAATTCATCTGATTCATTGTATCCTGAATCGGCATATCTTAAAGCAAATATAATCCTGTGTGTTCATACAGGAAGCCTTTTGTTCTTTTGCAAAAGGAGAAAAAAAAATGTGAAGTGTCAAAAGATGTTTGTGTTAAATTATTTACATGTTGAGCATTTGATTCTTACAGTCATGCTAGGGGGTATATTTAAATGTGGGGATATATAACTAGATTTCATTTTCCTTTTCTGCATTGAATACATTTAAATAATATCATTTCAGTTCTCACATCACCATAAACAAATAGCATTTATCTTTTCCTTTAGAAAAGACAAATAGATAAGTATTTTAGTTGGATCCTATCAAGATGTACAACTGTATGGAACTAAATATTTGTGCTGTGTGATCATGGTGCCCTTCTGATGGTAGTGGCTGTTGCAGGCTGGCTACATGGCTGTGATTTATTATTTAACCACAGGCTGTGTTCATTTCAGCAGGGAGCCTCTCTTCCTGCAGCTCCTTTGAGATCTCTCACTGTCATCATACTTTGCACAGTGGCGTGGACATTGTTCATAGTTGCAGATCTCTCAGAACCCTCTCTCCAAGAGGGTTCATTTTCATAACCTCAGCGGAACACACAGAGAACACAGGCCTGAGCTTCTTGACTCTCTGATAACCAGTGTGTTCATAGTAGCATAAAACCATAGGCAGCTGTTTTGGGCCCCAGTTGCCAGGTGGGAAATTACGAAGAGCTTCATGCTGCTCTAAATAATTAAAATTAATACCAGAAGAAAGCCTGCTCAGTTAGCATTAGATTCCTTACAGATATGGAATATTAAACTAGTGTCTGGAAGAGACAGATGTGTATTTATGAGATGCAAATATTTAAGTAGGACTAATTTTTAATCTGCCTAGACTATTCAACAAAGTTTATCAATTCAGTGGCTTGGTAAGGAAGCTAAGCATTCTGGTGTGTGTGTGCGTGCGTGTGTGTATTCGTTAGGTAGGGAGCCTAAGGTTTTGATGTGAATGTTCTTTCTTCTATCTTAACCTTCAAAGCAATCCTCCCTCCCTTCAATTTCTTTAAAATAATTCATAGAATAACTTTTGGAAGACAGAAATGAGACCAAAGGGAACAAGGAAAAAACATTTTTTAAAAGAAATACTGAATATCAAAAACAACTTCTAATATTGGAATGGATGTACAGATGACAACTGCAGAAATGTTTACTCTGACACTCGATGACCTATATAAAATTCTTGGGAATATTGTACCTGAAGCAGTATTTCCTACAGCAGACAACTTCAGCAGGTGCCCAGCGTCCAGTGCTCTGCTCCACATATGAGCTGAGAAAAGCATCACACTGTGAAAGTCTGTAACCAGGGTAAAAGTAAGAATATGAACAAATTCTATTCTTAGTCTTTGTGTCTCTTGGAGCTCTACTCCTTTATAGTGATGTCATTAGATAGTTTATAGTTTGTTTTCTCATTATTTAAATTGTCTGCACCATTTTTAAAAAGGCTTGTCAAAGATATCTTGCCAAAATACATGACATTTGAATCATTAAAGGATTGTATTGTGATATCCTAGATCTGAAAGTAGAAAGTGCACTTTAATGCTCTCATTTGAGAATTTGGGTCAGTACTCCTGGGAGTTCTGAGTTTGATACTCATTTTCTTTCTCAACTACATTTTTTTTTTTTTTCCACTGAAAAGACACTGCATTGAAGTGTATAGGACAGATGTTGTGTATGAGAAAGAAAACTGAAAAACAAGCACAACTGTGCAATGGGATGTGATTGGGAAGAGATGTAATGGAATCCAATATGGTTATTTCTCCAGAACATCCAGCCAGGTGTAGCATCCATTCTTGAGGCCCCTGACCTTACAACTTACCTGGTCTGTCTAAATAAAATGAAAATTTATAAGAAATTGGTTTTTAGAAATAAATGAGAGATTCTCTAGTGTGCAAAAAGACAAGTAAAGAGTCCAGGCTAGACTTCCCACGTGTTAATTGATTTGTATGTTAGTAACCAGACAGTTGGTCTTGAAGCTACTTTCTGGAAATCCATTAAAAAAAAAAATTTGATGCTAATTGTCACTGCCCTAGGTTGAAGACATAGGTTATTAAAAAAAGAATGTTCAAAAGACAGTGATAATAAATTGTAAATGAACTGTAAATTAGACCAGCTGATGATTAAAACACGAGGAAATTGCTCTTTTAATCTGTATGTGCTTGTTAAATGGCGCAGGAGGCAGAGAGTACCTGCCTGCCTTTTCTATGCCCTGGACATGCTGTGCTTTTGAAACCTCTAGACAAGTCAAATATGTTCCCAGCAGCCCATGGAGTCCATTTTATCTTCATAAATGGAAACGCACACATGCATGTGCGCATACACACACACACACACACACACACACACACACATAAGGCAACAAGATAACGTAACTTGGTTAAGATAGTTAAAAACCTATTGGGAAAATTTTTTTAATAAGGCATTTTTTTTTTTTTTGCTTCCTTCTTCCTTTCTTATCAGAACAAACTAAAGCTTTTTAAGGCCAGATGAAGTATTGAGACATGATCTAATCTGCCCTCCTCTGACCAGGCTGTGCCATCAATAACCAGAGTCAGCTGTCAGAATATGAAAGTAGGGAAATGTAGGGAAACTACAGTTTCTAGGAGTCAACTAGAAAATTCAGGACTTTGAGAAAAAAAAATTGATGTATTTCTATAATATTGTGTTTTGTTATCTTAGATTGCAAAACATTGTCGGATATTTGCCATTTTTTGTTTTAGAGTGGAACTTGTGTCTATTTCAGTGAGGTTATTTTTTGATTTTTTGAGTGGAGTATATGTGTGTGTCAGTAAAACTTGATCAAAATTTCCTGTGAGGGGTTATAAATCCACTTCTTCCTCTGAAGTATAAGAATATAAGTAGTGTGGGGACTGGCAGAGTCAGGAAGGAGAGGAACAGCCTAGATAGGGCAGAGAAGAGGTAGGAAGAGCAGAGACTCCTGGGAAGTTCCATTCTATCTGGCCCTCACAGTGAAGTTTCCCAGTAGCCGGGATCCATTTTCCCCAAAGTGTTTCCTGTTGCTCTCTGGATGACTAGGCCTACTGCTTGGCACATAGTATCCACTATGTGAACACTATCAACAGACATAAGAATGCTGTGAGATATTCCCTATAAGACATGGGAGAGAAGGAAAAACAGGAGGAAAAGTAGGAAATGATGGTGTGGTACAAGAAGCATGGAGAGCAGTGAAGGAAGAGGGACAAAAAGACAAGACCAAAGGAGAACAGCGAAATACTGCTGTTGGATTACCTTTGAAAATGCTCTCATCTTCTAAGGAGTAATTTAGTAGACTCTGGCTTTTTTCATATTTGATCTGCAAATAATGGAACTAATTATTAATTCAAATACTGTTGTTTTTTATAAACTATGTTTGTTGAACCTCTTTAACCTATTTAACTCATCATAAAATGGGAGAGATTCTTTGTATACCATGTTCTCCATAGAGGGCTGTGGGCTCCATCCCAAATTCATTAATATGTTATCACTAAACTAATGAGGGCACCCTTGTATTCCAGTTGCCCAAGGAATTCCTGATTCTGTCTGTAATCCAGTGCATTTATATATACCACTCAATTTTATTCTTTTTGAAAGGGTTCCATTTAAATGATATGTTATATGGTCTACTTCAATGAACTCCAAGCCAAAACTGTCATAATATGTCTACAGGTGTGTCTCTGAGACTATCTCATCACGCCCTTATTGGACCTCAGATTCCTTATAAAAGTTATATGACTCTTAAAAGACTGAAGTTAATAGATATTTAAAGTTCTTTATATGTTAAGCGCACATAAGGAAATAACTATTTCAAGAGTAGCTATTACATACTATGACACTTTGCCATCTACAGTTGGTCCTTGGGACTGCATTATCCTAGCTGGGTTGTGTAGGGGTTTTGAAGGATTTGGGACCTGATCAAGGAAAAAGTCACGACCATGGGAAGCAGTAAAATACAGCAAGCTTTATTGGGTGGCACTTGGACAAGGTTGCATGAAAGGGGGGAATCCATAGCATGTGACTGTCCATAAGCGTATGGGACAAGGAGCACCTTCCAAATGGGGCGGGACAAAGGAACTCCTGGAGAAGAGGGGCATCAGAGAGGGATTTCCATATCTGGGTGGTGTTGCTTGGCAGTACTGCAGGGAGCCTCCATGTCAAAGAGCTCTGAATGGCAGAGACCTTAGGGTCCACCAATTAGTTGTTACTAGCACATATAGGGTAGGATTTTTGACGGGGTTTGCAAAGGATGCAGGTACTAAAAGGCTTAACATCTGTTTGGGTTATTTTTTAAATGGTTGTATAAATTTTGAGTTTGATGCTAGTGGGCTTTTGAGCTCACAGAACTCAGTCTGCTGGGAAGATATAAGCAACCTAGGGATCAACATACAGAGGTCGTCTTTGGCTCATTTATATAACTGACCCATGCAGTTTCCCAGAGTCAACTGAATGAAGGACTGGACCATTCTGGCCCTAATGTATGTTGAGACAATCCAAACAACTTTGATCTTTATTAACCCCTACAGTGAGAGAGAAAATAGCAAATACTTGGACAACTCCAGTGACTTCTTATGTATCAGTTACACCTCTAAAACACTTCTTTCCAAATACACAGCAATGAGCCACCACTGCTTCCTCTCAGACTCATGGCCATCAGGGTCATTAGTCTTGTGTTTTTCCTGGTACAGCTCCTGGTATAACTTAAGACCAGCAAAACTTTGGTTGTTTTATAAATTTAGGTTTATTTAGAGTTTGCCCAAGTATTTACTTAGTTAAATACCTCTGTCTTTTCTGTAATAGAGGAATAGAGATTTTACAGTCTCTGGGTGCTTAGAGCTGGCCCAGGCTACTAGAGCACTGGTAACATTAGTAATAATAACATTTTGGATATGTTTAATGTTTTGCATTCCTGTAGTAATTGTAATGATACAGGGAACATTATTGGCCAGGTATTTTAGTTTCTAAGAAACAGTGACTCTTTGGTTGAAAATCATGTCCTGTATGTGAACTGCAAAATATATAGTTTGTTTCACCCCTTTTCAGAAATAGTTGTTCATTGGCAATCTGTTTTATTGCTGGAAATGGGCAGGTTACAGTCTGGAATAGAAAAGAGGAGCACAAAGGGCCTGTAATGATACATTTTTTCCAAAACATACACAATTCAGTTTATTGCTCCTTTTTGAACATGCAGATTCTTTCTGGAATAGGTAAATGAGTCATAAGGGAATTACCTTAATAGCAAAATTTTTTCTTTTTCCTCTTCAAATATGAAGATCATGTAATTGCCCATGAAATACAACAAAGTTTTCATGAAAAGGGAAGAAAACTTTGGAGCTGATTTTCTGCAAAGTTTCTGTAAATGGAAATACTGGGACAGGGAGCGAAGTGTTGGTTGGAGGGTTTAAAGTGTGTCAAGAGCTGAAAAGGAAGTTAGCTGGGTTTTAGATTTTTAGATTTCCGTAAACCTTTGAAAAGTACTGGGAACCCACTCATGTGTTCTGTTGACACATAGGACGCTTATATATGCTTGCCTTTCAAGTCTTTTTTGTTTTAATTAATTTATTTTAATTAGAGGCTAATTACTCTACAATATTATATTGGTTTTGCCATACATCAACATGAATCCGCCACTGGTGTACGCGTGTCTTATGCCCTATTTTCCCTTCAGTGCCTTTGTTAATTTAAATTTTGGATGCTTATTCAAATGAAACTAAGATAACTTTAAACATGGAGATTAAACTACAATTTTGTACTTTATCATTAATGTTTATTTGAATTGTTACATTATTTACTCGAAAGAAAGGAGAGGTGATAATTCAAGCATTTTATAACAGATTTTACCGAAGTTTCATTTTTGGGATTTGGCTTCATCCAAAGATGAGAATTTCTTCATGTAGGGAAGATGTACATTTTTGTTCATTGATACCAGTGTATTAGGTCTATCAATGATGTTTCAAAAAATTAGCAAATTGTGTTCCATTTGTGGTATAAATTGTATTAATGTAAGAGGTTGACAGCAGTCTCCTATGTTTGTAAGTGATACATTACTAAAAGTAGAATGTATGAAAGTTATACATGTTGAGAGAGAAAAGCCCTGCTATCAAATAACTAAAAATATATAGAAATTTCTTTTATGTTATGTCCTTTTTTTTAAAAAAAAAAAAGATTTATTTTGTTTTTTGGTTGTGGTGAGTCTCTGTTGCTGCACAAGGGCTTCCTCTAGTTGCAGCGAGCAGGGGTTACTTTCTAGTTGCTGTGTGTGGGCTTCTCACTGTGGTGTCTTTTCTTGTTGAGGAGCACAGGCCCTGGAGCGCGTGGCCTGAGTAGCTGTGGCACACGGGCTTAGTTGCTCTGTGGCATGTGAGGTCTTCCTGTACCGGGGATCAAAGCAGTGTCCCTTGTGTTGCATGTTGGATTCTTAACTACTGGACCACCAGGGAAACCCCTGGTAGGCCCTTTTTATGACGTAAGCTCCAAGGATAATTCTGAACATTTTGTTTGTATGCATGCATGGGTATATATACACACACTAATAGTTCCTTATCTCCAGTTGACGTTAGGGATTGGTCAGTTTTGTTAGGTCAAATTCCTATCATTGTCCAAACTCTATTAATGCAATCATATTAATGATTCTTTGCCCAATATCTCCAACATTACTTTTCCAGTCTGCAGTCATTGCATAAAATAAAAAAGGGGGACTGCAGTTAAGAGTTCAAATATAAAGTCCTACGGACACTGCTGTGCAGACAAATGTGACTATGCTGTTCAATAAAACCATTGGCTCTTAGATAGTAGCACTTTGAATCAGCTCTAAAAGGTCAAATGAGTTGATTAAAAAAAAAAAAAAAGAGATGGTGTCTGTCTATAACCTATCAAAGTGTCCATTCCTTGAAAGTTGTCTTCATGACATTTTTAAGTTTCATATAACAGAGAGTGGCAAGCCGATTTAAATAGCAGACGTATTTATTGCATGAGTATATTGGCTAATTCACAGAAGCACATTGCATACAGAGCCAGGCTGAGGAGGACACACTTGTCACCACCCCAAACGCGGGTACCATGGCTTACACTGCCGCCATCAGCATGGGTCACCAGGGGCGCTTGTTGCTGCCTCTGAAACTGGATGTTGCTGCTACAGCCAGGTTGAGTGTGTCAGTGTCCCTGCTTCTCTGGGTGACAAACCTCATTCAAAATCCAGGGCAGGTCCATCAGCTTGGCTGAATCAAAGAGGTTGGTCAAAACTCAGGGGCAAAGAAAATAGACAAAATAGGTTTTTGATTTCTGTACTTGATGTGGGCACTGCCTCCCAGCATAATTTATATCTTGAGACATTCTCTAAACAGAGAGAGTGAAAAATAAGTAAACTGAGACAGTTTAGCTTGTTGTAAAGTTTAGCTTACTGCAGTTAAGTATCTCTAAACATGCCTCTGTCGAAATAATTTGACATTCAGGTTTCTGTGATTACTTTAATCAGCCTGGGCAAAATAGACTCAACTCATTTCAAGAACATGATAAAGTAAAACTGCTTATTTGATTGGTTTGCCTGTCAGGAAATTAGAACAGTTAAACAATTACTTAATTGGTATAGATGTAAATGAGATAATGTGAGTGGAGACCTTGGAAGAGCATATCCTTTATGGTGGGATATATATAATAAGTGACAGTTCAAAAGCCCATTATGATCTGCTCAATTTGCTTTTTAAAAATCTATTATGTTTCAGCAGAAAATCAGTAATTACCCTGTCTGTCAAAGGGCAAATGTTCTATCTTCTCAAACAATTATTTAGTGCTTAGTGTGTGCATGCCCCTGCACTGTTGCTTTACAAGATACACACTCACAAGATACATCACTTGAGCACTGTTGATCTTTGCCTTCCAGTGTGTATTGCCTTTAATCAGCCTGGCAGGATGAAGTGTTGCTTGTGGAAAGTAATTACAGGCTTTCAATGGAAATGACAGTGTAAAACCAGCTAGATGATATTTGCCGCACTGGAGAGTGTATGGGAAGCGTATATAAACTGCACGCTCTCTGCAGAAAGACCCCGTCCAGAGATAATGATAGAGCTGCTTTGGCAACTGATTGAGTCAGAGAGCAACATGATAGGGGGTGCCGCCCTCACCTTGGGGGCACAGCTGTGCCATCTATTTAGGAATATCAGGGAAGTTTAAAGAAAGTGTTAAATAATGAGCACATGCTGCTGGATATGTGGCTCTGAGCTGGACAGAATTTAAAGAGGTATTATAAATGGGGGTAGAGATGCTATTGAAATTTTGATTACTTGGGAAAGCAGTTCAAATGCGATATTGTTTCCAGGTCTTTTCAGGGAACTAGGTGACAGAGCTAAAGCTCTTGTAGGTCTTGGGTAAATTTTAATGTTTAATGAAGTAATAAATTTAAACTGTGACTTAATTGGTAGCACCAGACAACTGGCTGCTTGATGAAAAAAGCTTGCATTGTACAGCAGTATATATATTTCATATAAAACTTACTTAACATTTGCACGTGAGATTGGCTCATGAACAGGTGATTTTCATTCTGTTTACTGTTACACTTTTACTGCTACATGCTAGAGGTCACAGCGTGTATGTCCTCGCACAGAATTACATTTGGCTTGTTTTTCCTATTCCCTGAAGTTAATGTCATTTTTTAATGGATGCAGGTGTTGCAAGAAGAGGGACCCCTTCCAGGGCTTGAGAATGGGCTCTTGTCTAACACTTGGAAATGAACTGTCCCAGGAGACACATATGCTGACAAAGCAAGAGACTTTGTTGGGAAGGGACACCCAGGCAGAGACCAGTAGGGTAAGGGAACCCAGGAGAATTGCTCAGCCATGTGACTCACAGTCCTGGGTTTCATGCTGATGGGATTAGTTTCCAGATTGTCTCTGGCCAATCATTCTGACTCATGGTCCTTCCTGGTGGAACAGGCATTGCTCTGCCAGGATGGATTCCAATGAGAAGAATTCTGGGAGGTGGTAGGATGTGTGGTGTCTCATTTTGACCTTTCCTGAACTCTTATTAATTCCGTGTTCCTTACCAGGACTTCCTATCATAAAACAGCTCATGCAGATGGTTACTATGGTGCCTAGCCAGGGTGGGCAGTTTCAGTCAATGCTTCCTCTAATGCACGGGATAAAATTTACTGGTGATTCCCTCATTCAATAATACATAAATATATGTATTCAACAATTTTATTTATTTTCAAGTGCCTAATTTATATCGTGTTGATTTACGGGCTAGAAACAGCAAACAGAAACCAATCACTTCCCTCATGGAGCTTATATTCTAGTAGTCTTTGAATGTAGGAATGCAGTTGCATTGAGAGGACTGCCCACGTATTGTTACTGATGTAGGTCTGGTGGTCTCCACTTTGCTTAACCCTTTGTTGTGGTTTAGTAAGGATAAACAAGCAGTAACAGACTTCAGAGAATGAAGTAGAAACAAAGAAGGAAAAAGAGTACAGTCCCTCCATATAAGCCAAGAGGGGAGACTGTATGAAGACTAGGTGATGGTCAACAAGGTGTTCACTCTAGCCTTCATTCATTAGAAAATATTGCGTGAATTGCTGCTATTGAGTAGGCATATTTTTAGGGACTAGGAGTACGGCAGTTACCAAGATGGATAGATTTCCTGCTTTAATCTTGTATTTTATAAATTAAAGGAGATAGACCATAAACAAGAAAGTAAAAAAGAGATTTTTTTTTTTTTATAGTAAAAAGTACTCTGGGAAAAAAAAAAAAGGTTCTGAAGATTGGTAACCAGAGGGACATAATTCTTAATTTGTTGCCTGGGCAGAATATGATTGTCAGTAAAGCTCCTCTGTGTTGATGTGAGAGGAAAATACATTGGGAGAAGGAGCCATGCTCAGGAATGAAAGTGCTGCTCCAGGAAGAGGGCAGGGGTGGTACGTGCAGAAGCCCTGAGGTCCATGGAGCTTTACCTGGTCCCAGGATAGAAGGGCCAGGATGACTGGAGTTTAATGAACAAATGTGAGAGTTTCAAAGAATAGTTGAGAGAGGCAGTCAAGGGTTAGATGACATATGGTATTCTAGAAGAGCACTGACAATGTGACTTTGCCTTACTCTTTTCTTCACTAGATGAATTACTTTCTCTTTGTATTAGATGTCGTCACTAAGTCATGCCTCAGCACTTGAAGAAGGGATTGTCAAAGAATTTGTAGACATTGTTTAAAGTTGCTCAATAGATTTTACCATTTTCTCACTGGCATATTATAGGACATTGACAGTATTACTACAGTTAATACTGGACAATCAATGCTACCATCTCCCTGTCTGTAGTCCAAATTTTACTCATTTTACTATTTTACATGCTTATCATATATTCCAATTCCCATGCTGTCATAATTGTTTATTTTTAAATGTTTGGAATGCTACAATTTAGGTTATATTCATATTGTTTAGAATACCTGTCATTTAGAGATTGTATTAGGGAAAAGATTCTGTCATACATTTTGATTCATAAATTCATTATTTGGATTTCTGCTTCAATGAGTTTTGACTTGTATAAATTTATAATTTGTATTTGTGTATACTATTTGAATTGTTGGTCTATATCTACTATCTAGGATTATAAATTTTATTTATTTCAAATAGGTTAAGATAGTCAGGAAAGAAGAAATGATTTAGAGTTTTATACTGTAATTAACTGCGTTCCTCACTCTAGCCAGTTACTTTATTCTGAAACCTTTTTATCTCCTTGGCTCTAATTAATAACTCTCTTTCTAAACTTCAACATTGCTCAGCTTCTAAATATGGATAATAAATGAGCTTTATAGCCACAGCATGCTTGTAATATTAGTTAGCTATCACTTTCTTAGTGGTGGTGATAGTGGTGATTGCCTGAGGACCAAAATCAGCAGATTGAAAACTAGCAAGCTTGTGTGAGATCTGGCCAATTGGAATGTATTAATTTATGGATGGGAGAAGATACATAAAGTTAGAGTTAAAATCTTCATTTTAATGGAATGAGTATATTTTATGGGATAAAGAATGGAAATAAAATTTGAGATAGAATCAAGATAATTCATAGACTACATTATAGGGGAGAAACATGAGCAAAAAGAATTGACTCAGTATTTTGAGATTGAATGATTGGGTGAATAATGGTATTTTTTTGAGTAGTAAGAGGAAAGTCTAGATGGGAAGCTAGGTTCTAGAGAAAGCAGTGGCTTTACTTTCCTACAGAGGAATTTGAGGTGATGGTAGTGTTTCTTGCTGTAGCTGGTTAACAGCCAGTGAAGTTAGAGGATTGACACTTCTGAGAGAAAGGATGATAATAGAGATGTGGTTTTATATGCTGGCAGTTGACATGAAAAGCAAGAGCAGAAGGTTGAATCTGTAGTGAAAATACGATATTTGTAAAGTGGAAGTAGGGAATAGAGCCAGAGTTGCATAGGAATGAAGAAATTAACATGACCAGTACAGCGAGCGGAGGAGTTTGCAGTTAAGTAAGAAATTCAGTTTAAGTAGGTGATTATTAAAAAAAAAATACAGTTGAGCTACAAATTGTAGATATTAGAGTAATTAGGCAGAAGACATAAGGAAACAAGTAAAAGCATGAGTGAGACCTAAAGAAGTAGTTAGAAGGAGTTGAGTAACGGAGACGGTAGGAAGTCTGTTTTTTCGAGTTCACCAGAATGGCCAAAATTTTTTTAAAGTTTTATTATGTCAAATTTTTTAGAAGACTCACTATGCCAAAGATTTTTTAAAGACTCACCATGCCAATTTCTGGAATGTAAATACATTAGATGTAAGGATACCCATTTTTGTAGCAAACTTTGTGGAAAATTTTTTGAGCGTATCTCACCCTAGTAAATCAGTCCTGAATATTCATTGGAAGGATTAATGCTAACGCTGAATATCCAGTGCTTTGACCACCTGATGCAAAGAACCAACTCATTGGTAAGGACCCTGATGTTGGAAAAGATTGAAGGCAGGAGGAGAAGGGGATGACAGAGGAGGAGATGGCTGAATGGCATCACCGACTCAATGGACATGAATTTGAGCAAGCTCCGGGAATTGGTGATAGACAGGGAAGCCTGGTGTGCTGAAGTCCATGGGTTTGCAAAGAGTCGGACATGACTGAGTGACGGAACTGAACGCTATGACCCAGCCAATTCTTAGAATATACTCAGGAAAAGTGAGTGCGTGTGTCTACCAATAGTCATGTAAAATTATTTGTAATAGTTTTTGCCTGAAAACTCAAATGTCCTTCAACAGAAGACATTTTTGGATAAACTTTAGTGAATTCATACTTGGGAATGTTGCACAGAAATAAAAAGAAAAGAGGATTGTTACACACAACAGCAGTTACACACCTCCCAGGTATAGATAAGAGCCCAGAAAACCAGACCAAAAAAAACTGCATACTACATAATTTGATATATGTGAAGTTCAAGAACAAGCAAAACTAACCTGTAGTAACAGGGGTTAGAATGGTGGTTACCTCAGGCATGGCGACAGAGGAGGATAGCTCTTGACTCAAATAAGCATAAATAAATGTGAATAAACCTGAAAAAGTAAGAAATAATTGGCAAAGTTAGAAATAGCTAAAGAGAACTGGTTAAGAACTTAATTAGCGGAAGCCCAATGATGGATCTTTAATTCAAGATACGGAAACCAGAGAGACAGAACAACAGTTAGAATTGTATAACAACATAAAACAATGGAGTCTCGCTTGCCTACTTTTTATGTCTCTTAGAAGTCCCAGTTTAAGGCTGTGAGCTGGGAGGAATGGAGAATGTAAATGAAGAGGTTAGTTCTTTCTGCTGCTTTCTTCCTGATATCTGTTAGGCCTCAGTCATTTATTTGCTCAGAAAAATTTTTAGTAAGCACCTCTTATGTTCTAGACATAGAGCTGAGCTGGGTACTGCTGCTGCTACTGCTGCTAAGTCGCTTCAGTTGTGTCTGACTCGGTGCGACCCCATAGACGGCAGCCCACCAGGCTCCCCTGTCCCTGGGATTCTCCAGGCAAGAACACTGGAGTGGGTTGCCATCTCCTTCTCCAATGCATGAAAGTGAAAAGTGAAAGTGAAGTCGCTCAGTCGTGTCTGACTCTTAGTGACCCCATGGACTGTAGCCCACCAGGTTCCTTCGTCCATGGGATTTTCCAGGCAAGAGTACTGGAGTGGGGTGCCATTGCCTTACTAAGGAAATACAATTTAAAGATGGTATCTTTGCCTTATGGAACTTATAGTCCATTAGAGGAAGACTGTCAAGTAGACAAAAAGAAATTTTTTAAAATTATAGTTGATTTACAATGTTTTATTAATTTCTGCTGTACAGTAAAGTGGTTCCGTTAAACACACACACACATATACACATACACACATTTATATACACACACACACATATATATGTATCCTTTTTTGTATTCTTTTCCACTATGTTTTATTACCAGAATTATTGAATATAGTTCCCTTTGCTATACAGTAGGACCTTGTTATTTATCTATTAGACAAACAATTTTAATAGATGTACAAATACTATAGATGTGGGGAGAACACTTCTCAGACTCTTGAGGTGAAGAGAAAGCTTAAGAGAATTTCAGATGGTACACAATAAGGTTATTGCGCATAAAGGAAATGATGAGATGCGAGACCAGAGAAGTCCGTAAAGTGAAGTGAAAGTCACTCAGTCGTGTCCGACTCTGTGTGACCCATGGACTGTTGGGTTTCTCCAGGCCAGAATACTGGAGTGGGTAGCCTTTCCATCCTCCAGAGGATCTTCGCAACCCAGGTCTTCTGCACTGCAGGCAGATTCTTTACCAGCTGGGGAAGCCCAAGAATATTGTAGTGAGTAGCCTATCCCTTTGGAGAAGGCAACGACACCCCACTCCAGTACTCTTTCCTGGAAAATCCCATGGATGGAGAAGCCTGGTAGGCTGCAGTCCATGGGTTCGCTAAGAGTCGGACATGACTGAGCGACTTCACTTTGACTTTTCACTTTCATGCATTGGAGAAGGAAATGGCAACCCACCCCAGTATTCTTGCCTAGAGAATTCCAGGGATGGGGGAGCCTGGTGGGCTGCCGTCTATGGGGTCGCAGAGTGTTGGACACTACTGAAGTGACTTAGCAGCAGCAGCAGCCTATCCCTTCTCCAGCAGATCTTCCTGATGCAGGAATCAAACCGGGGTCTCCTGCATTGCAGGCAGATTCTTTACCAAATGTGCTATGAGGAAAGCCCACAGAAACCAGATAATCAATGGGGCTTGTATGACCTGTGCCCTGGGAAACCTCTACACTTGAAAGTGGACATGTCTGGACTTGAATTTTATGACTTAACCAGTAAGATGGAGAAAATGTTGTCCATTTTAAAGCATTGTGAGAATTATAGGCTTAAATCCATGCTTGCTGTTGCTTTAGTGAAGGTGGTCCTCTCATGACTAATAAAGAAAGTAAGTATTGGTATTATTTTAAATTCATGTTGGTAGCTTTAGCACTGTATGGGCTGGAGGATTTCAAAATCAGATTGGGGAAGACCAGTGCTGTAGAAATCCTAGAATGTGAAGACATCTTGAAAGAAAACTGTTCTAATGCAAATGTAGAAGGCCTCCCTTGTGGCTCAGATGTTAGAATCTGCCTGCAATGCTGGAGACCCAGGTTTGATCCCTGGGTTGGGAAGATCTCTTGGAGAAGGAAATGGCAATCCATTCCAGTATTCTTGCCTGCAGAATCCCATGGATAGAGGAGCCTGGCGGGTTATAGTCCATGGGGTCATAAAGAGTCGAACAGGACTGAATGACTACACCTGGTGCGAGATAAAAGAGAATATGTATTTCATGATGAGTCTCTGAATGTGACCTTTGAGAAAAAGGTATTTATGTTTCTGATAATCAGGTGGACGCTGGTCTTTTTCAGTTGGGAGAGTGTACAGGGGCCATCCACTTTCCGTTGCAGACTACTCAAACTTTGTGGCACTTTTTTATGCCGGTTCATCTTGTGCTGTAATTCTGGCCTGTGGAAACATCATCTTTTCAAGTTCCTCTCTTCACTTTCTTGTGCAGATCAGGAACTCTGGACTGAAGCTTCCTGACTCCCTCTTCTTGTCTTTGTCCTGTTCTAAGGTGTTTAGCAGACTCTTCAGATTTACCATCTTGGAAAGGTTCCTTGTCATGGTGTTCTGTTTACTCTCATTTTATCCTCTTACTTTTTGGCTCAGGGGTCTCTCCAGTCCTCTTTTCATTCCCACTCTCTCTAAAGCTCATATTTGCTTTTCATCCTTTAAGTCGCTGTGCAAGACACCTTTCTCCTTGTGGCAAAACTGGTTTTTCAACTTTTTGTCCAAACATGGTCCACATGACTCTAGCCAGTAACTCTTATTTTGGTGTATTTCTGGTTTTGATTAAAAAAATAGGGTGGAATGTAGGAAAATCAGGGTGAACCATGTTTGTCTGGAGGGAGAGTGAATAACTGGGTGATGTCCATACATGGTTGTGATTAAATAAACCCCAAACAGTATGCCTCAGGTTCTCTCCATATTATCAGTAAGTCATTGATTGTTTCATCTGTTTCTGTGAAAGAACTATTAGAAGTTAATTTCATATTTATTATATTTTATGAATGCTTTCAACTAAAGTACTTATTGAGCATTTATAGAAATTATATCTGAAACATTAAATCTTAGCCATTTATGATGAAATTTTTGTATAAGACAGTTTTAACTTTGGTGTAATTACAGCAGTTTATTTCTTTTGATCAATTTCAGTCTTTCTCCATTTATGTTTTACTAAAATTAAAAAAGCTTTCCTGGTGGCTCAGCTGGTAAAGAATCTACCTTCAGTGAAGGAGACCGGGGTTCAATCCCTGGTTTGGAAAGATCTCCTGAAGAAGGGAAAGCCTGCCCACTCCAGTATTCTGGCCTAGAGAATTCCATGGACTGTATGATCCATGGGGTCGCAGAGAGTCAGACACGACTGAATGACTTTCATTAACTAACTCACTAAAAAAACAAAAAACAAAACACTAGAAACATAAGTTTATGCCTAAACTAGATTTTCCCCTCTGCTTATATAAAACATTGAGGTGACTTAATTTTCCACAAGTAGTGAAAGAGTTTTTACTTAATAATTTATTGATTTTTCTCTTTTCCAGATAGGTAGCTTGTAGATTCTATATGTATAAAGAAGTTGGCTTTATTGTTTTTTTAATTTTTGTTTTATACTGGAGGATATCTTATCAACAATGTTTTGTTAATATCAGGTGTACAAAAAAGTCATTCTGTTATCCAAGTACATGGATCTATTCTTTTTCAGAATCTTTTCTCACTTAGGTTATAGAGCACTGAGCAGAGTTTCCTGTGCTATACAGTAGGTCCTTGTTAGTTATCTATTTTAAATACAGCAATGTGAACAAGTCATTTGTAAACTCCCAATCTCTCCCACCTCCTGTTAGCTTTAAAATCTTTACTTTTGTCAAATCCATAGGAAAATCACATGTTGTGTTGCTTTTCAGGAAAAGTGTGAGCCACTGGTTATACCAAGAATGTTATTTAGTACCTGTAGTCAAGAAACTTACAGACTATTGGGAGAAACAGACGAGTGCTAATAATATTAAAGTAAGACCATATACATGTTTAGGTGCTATAATTGAATATCTTAAGATGAATTGTTAGCAAACAAATTATTCTGAGATATTTTCTTGATTTCAGTATATAATACCAATTGGTGCTGGGCCATAAATAAATGTGACACTTAGGGAATGTATCATGAGCATATCAAAAAGTTATACTTTCTACATATCAATAAGTAAAAAATGAACAATCCAAAGAAAAGCAATGTAAAAGAAAAGTCGTTACACACCGCCTCTCCCATACACTCCCACACCAGTAACATATGAAAGTGCTTGTTCTCTCCAAGAGAAATGCAAGTCAAAATATTAATATATCCTTTTTCTCTGTGTATATTTTAAATAATTTTAATAGGGACCTTTTTGGATTTTGATATTTACCTTGAATCTATTTGAGTCTAAATTAATTTATTAATTTTAAAGGTAGCCAAATTCTGTATACAACCATTGGAAGCATCTAGTTGATGAATCTGGTAGAAGAAAATATACTTCAGAAATAGTTTGTCCTGTTATTGAAATGTAGATATAGAACAAATCAAATATATCCTGGATGGGTTCTTCTTTAGGATAGAATAGTTCTCCTTACAGTGTATCTGGACAAGGAAAAAGGTCAAACATATTCCTGTTAAGAATTAGTCAAAGACCTTTTCTACCAATAGACAGTGATGGAAAGCTTCAGGCACTGACCTGCTATATTTGGGATTTTATAAGATAGTACTTATGAGTTGATTTCTACAACTGCTATGATTTATTATATTTTAGATGTAGATGAGAATGAACTCAGATCCATTATCACTGTATATTCTTCTAAACTAACTTAAGAGTATTTGGAGAAGCATATAATTAGTGGCAATCCACTCCAATTTTTTGCCTGGGAAACCCCATAGACAGAGGAACCTGGTGGGCTACAGTCCAAGGGGTCACAAGAGTTGGACACGACTTAGCAACTAAATCACCACCACCACCATACTTACTTAAATCAATGGAAGTACATGTGTATTTTTAACACCAGTGACCAGTGAAGGAGTCTGTCTGCTGATAACTAGTAGCACCTTGCACTTATAAATCTTAAATCAAACCTTGGATTTCACGTAGGCAAAGGAGATGTAGCTCATTATTATCTAAAGGCCAGGCAATTTCTCTTTCATTTTCGAAATTGGCTTATTGAATGGAAATGCTTTCGTGGCTTTTTAAAGGTAATTGAATGGCTACGGTAAAACTGTCTCTGTCATAAATTTCATAAATGTCATAAATTTCATAAAAAAACAGTGCATTATATGCACACACACAAATAAATATACCACCATGTAGATCTAATAGATGGTTTAATGAGGTAGAATATATTTCCATCTATTTCTTTTAACATCATATAGACAGAGCTAGAACTATTAAAAAATAGCTAACCAAAAATATAAGATTCTGTACTGTCTCTCATTTCTCTGAATCAAATCCTGGATAATGGAGAAGGAAAATAAAGAGGAGAATGATTGAAAAATCAAAAATTTAATATATAAAAAATGGAAAATGGGCTGCAAATAATGGCATGTTGTTGAAGTATGAGATGCAGTTTTAAGATAAATTTACTCTTGAGACTAGCTATATTATACTCTTACATGGAGCCCAAAAGACTTTTCCAAATCTTTCATAAGGGCTTACAGAAACAGGCAGATATTCGGAGAAGAAAAGGAACTCAAGGCAGATTAAATTTCTAGATTTATATCTGTACATTGATAAAATAAGCCAAAAGGACCTATTACAAGTGGGATTTGGGGATGTTGAATGAAATCCAGATGTATTCATTGTTAAATAAAGGGATGAAAACACTACAGGCATCAAAAAATGAAAAAAATTAATCATTAATATGTATGGGTTAGGTTTGGCGCCAGAGATCTTAGATTAAATACTACTGGGTCTGCATTGCTCTAGGAAAAATGTAAGGCAATATTTAGAAGAAAAAATGATGCAGTGAAATTTAGCATTTCAATTCGAGAAATAGTGCTTTGCTTCTAATGAGCAGATGCTCAACTGTGTATTGAGAGACCTAATGCAATTAAAAGATGTTTTTAGGTGGGAGGAGATCATTCAGCCTTGTATTGCCTGTCAGATCTACCTTGGCCAGCTTTCCACACGACAGATGCAGTTAGATTTTCCTAAGTCTGTTCAGCCAGCCATTAATTTGGCAGCAGTCCTTCTAACAATAACTTGTAAGACCTGGGTTTGGGAGAAGACTTTTATGTCCCTTTTCTGATATAACAGAGATCAGATGTGTCACTGCAGTGATAGGAACATGCCTAATAATACAGTGAACCTCAATGGATTTTCAGGACAGAAGAGAGAGATTGAAATTAGACACAGAGGAGAGACCTAACTGGGAGAGGCTGCTGTAATATAGGGATGTATTTGGATCTCTGTGTGTGTGTGTGTCTATACACACACGTACGTACACACCTGCGATAGAAAGCTCCTTAAAATAAGAGCAGAAATGCCTCTTTTCAGAGTGAGTTACTCCATCATTAATGTTGAGTCTTGCATCACACTAATTTTAGTTTAAAACATCTTAGGTGAGTAAGCAGGTGCATCTTAAATAATAAAGTGGAGCTTTGAGACACCAAGTCATAAACTGGATTCAAAATTTGACTCAACTGACATGCTTTCCCTTGTCCATTCTTTTCCTTTACTTTCTTCATTTCTCTTCAGGTCAGAGGCTGGCAGCATAATTAAAATTTGAATTATTTATGAAGAGCCATTAAAGTGGGTGGCTTGCAGATTAGTCAAAGACAGCCGAGCTGACACTAAGCTGTATTTCTTTTACTCTCTCACAGTAAATGATACTGTATGCCTTGAAAATCAGCATTTGAGGTTGAAGCTTTTAAAATAGAAAAACAAAACATTGTGGCTGTTTACACTGAGGCAAACTTAAGTGTGTATCTATAATCATCTTAATGTGCAAAAACATCCTTTGTGTGTGCCTATATAAATACAAGACATTTCTTGACCAGTCACTCATTAATATTGAGTAGAAATATAATTACCACGGGGAAGAGGTTTCTGTAGATATAAAGATATGACTGGAAATATAAATGCACACACATGGGTATCATTAAGTGTGCATTTTATATTTGGATAGGGACACTGAAACAGTTCAGAAACATCTGTCACCAGTGCGACGTG
This sequence comes from Bos mutus, assembly GCF_027580195.1. Classification (NCBI taxonomy): domain Eukaryota; kingdom Metazoa; phylum Chordata; class Mammalia; order Artiodactyla; family Bovidae; genus Bos; species Bos mutus. The sequence goes on along the minus strand of NC_091620.1, from coordinate 80,804,928 downwards.
TTGAGAAGCAAAGAAATGGAAATGGGTGTCTGTTTTCTCAAAAGCATTAGGATCTGTAAACATAAACATCATTTTTTAAAATCTGCCAATTAGAATGAGTTTATGGGCCTAATGCAATTTTTGAAAACAGTGAGAGCCTACATAATAACGTCAAACTAGAATATTCTCCAAATTAACAGAAAAAAATTCCCATATGATGTGCTTCTTTATAGCTTTATCCTAGTCATGGGGGAAAAGCAGCATATTGTGATATGTTTCATTTGCAGAGATTGAAGCAACCCTCTCTATTTTGTTTACCATACCCGTGTAGATTTATTCATACCGTTAAGAGGAAAATTAAACATACCTTTGCTTTTCTGGTTTTATTCTTGTTCATGAGAAATGGCCCACAACAATTTAGTTCTAATAACATTAAAACTGAAAGAACATTAAATATATTCATATGTTTAATTTCATTTTTAATGTCTCTTGTAAGACATCTCTAAGCAGAATTTTTTTAATGCTCTATTAAGATAATCACTCTTCTCTGATATTTTTTCAGTCATATTCATTTGTAATTTCAGAGTTAATTCTGTGGATAAGATCAATCTCCTTTTTTGTTGTTGTTGTTTCTTTTTTAAAGGAAAAATACTAGGCTTAAAAAAAAAAACTTGGTAGCAGTGTTTTTGGAGAAGGCAATGGCGCCCCACTCCAGTACTCTTGCCTGGAAAATCCCATGGATGGAGGAGCCTGGTGGGCTGCAGTCCATGGGGTCGCTACGAGTCTGACACGACTGAGCGACTTCACTTTCACTTTTCACTTTCATGCACTGGAGAAGGAAATGGCAACCCACTCCAGTGTTCTTGCCTGGAGAATCCCAGGGATGGCGGAGCCTCGTGGGCTGCCGTCTTTGGGGTCGCACAGAGTCGGACACAACTGAAGTGACTTAGCAGCAGCAGCAGCAGCAGCAGCAGCATTTTAAAAATAATAGCATCCAGGTTTAATCATTTAAGCTTAGGCTGTTTGGAGCCAAATGACCAAAGCACGATGCTTTCTATGGCGTGTTGATATATGTATATAAGAGGAACAAATCCCTCTCTCTCTTCTTGTGTTCTTTCTTTTATGTAAGGTTTTGAGTCATCTTCAGCCGATTTTTACTTGTAGTTCAGTGAATTACATGATAAAATAATAGTAGCACAGCAACAACAACAATAATAATAATGAAAAGATTATTACTTTTTGTTAGCATAGAAATGTTGCATGGAAAGGATAGGCTGGTCGCCTTCCTCACTAGCACTTGGAATTGACATTACCTCCAAATAAGTACTCAACAAAGTTTAATTTACTTGAACTCTTTGAGTGCAAAGGTCATTGTAAGAAAAGTACCAGAAAGATCCTGAGCTTTACCAACACCGAAATATCGTTTGTCTCAGTTTTTCCACTTACAATGAACTATTGTTTCTATGATAAGGTGATTTTTTTATTAGAAATGATTATGTACAATACTATCCTTACATACACGTAGAAAGGCTACCTTTATGATGTTGTTTCAAAAATGCTTAGAAGAGTGTTCCTTTCACCAGTCCTTATCCAATAATTGATTTGTACCAGAAAGGAGACTTCATCAGCCTAAGGGAGGGTTATTAGAATGGAAATACCTTTTTCTTAAATCCTGGGCTTTATTTTTGCTTAATTTTTTTATATTTTACTTTATTTTTTGCCTAAAGCATAAATTAGAATCTGGAGATAAAAAAATAACAGCCAGTAGTGCAGCACTTGTAAAAGGAAATTGATCCACTGGCCTCAGCCACACCGGTCATGTGGAAAAAAAGAAAAAAGATTAGTCTGAAAAGTTTACAGATAATGAAGTTCTTAGAGCCATACTTGCTGCTAAGGAAAGGAATGGTAATTACACAATGCAGCATTTGCCAAAATGTGTTCCATAGCACCCAGGTTTAGAGAGATTCCAGAAAAATGGGGCCATGATCCATTAAATTTTGGACATACTTTATATATCTTCATAGACTCATTAAAGCCTGGGATTAGGGTCATATATTTCAGAGATTTATGTGAGTTTATTTAGTCCAGCATTTCATATATATCAAATGATATCATGTGTATATATGTGATATAATGGGGTCCCTGGTGGTTCAATGGTAAAGAATCCTCCTGCCAACGCAGGAAACACAGGTTTGATCCCTGGATCGGGAAGATCCCCTGGAGAAAGAAATGGCAACGCACTCCAGTAATCTTGCCTGGGAAATCCCATGGACAGAGGAGCCTAGTGGTCTACAGTCCATAGGGTCACAAAAGAATTGGACAAAACTGAGCGACTAAACAACAGCAGCAAAGGTCCTACATTTAGGAGACCTATTTAAGTTTGTTTAATCCAGTGTTTCATATATATTCAAATGATATCATATGTATATATGTAGTGTAGCATCGTGATATTATTTGGCTATTATGGGGGTGAATGTATCTATATATGTATTTTTATGGGCCAAAAAGCAAAGTAGGGAGAGGTTAAAAAAGTAGCTCAAGGTGACAAAGCTAATAAGTGGTTGAGTTAGCAGTCAAACCAATGAATAGGACTACAGAGTGTAGGCTTTTTTAATTTTTTTGGCCACACTCCATGACATGCAGAATCTTAATTCCCTGACCAGGAATTCCCTCTGCAGTGAAAGTGCAGACTCAACCACTGGACCCCCAGGGAAGTCCCTCCAGAGTCTAGGCTCATAACCACTGCAGTACGTGGAGAGAAAGGCTTTGTGCACATCCCTGGTCCTCACTTCCCACCTGCTTGAGCTTGTGATCCGAGGCAATTCTAGTTTTTCAGTTCTTTATCCTTCCAATATCAGTGTTGCTGGATAGTTGCGATTGTGTCTTTCTATTTACTTTTTAACCCCTTTAGCTTTTAGGACTGAATTAATGTGTACTTAATAAGTATTTAATCAAAGAGTTCTCATTATCTTTTATCCCTTAACTACTGATCAAACCAAACAACACAACTCTAGACTTGCTTTCTTGGAACTAAATTTATCAGCTGAATGATTCTCAGAGTTGTTCTGCTACCAATATGTTATCTTCCAGTAGACATTTATAGGAAAGGACTTGTTGTATTTCTCATGTTGTAAAAAGTTCCTAAAATTCTCTAAATAGTTATTCAAATGATATTCAATAGCCATTTGACAGTATATATATTCCAGAGAATATAATAATAATAATGGTAATAATAATATATATTAATATTAGTACTATTAATTATATTATAAGAGTCCCTGGTGGCTCAGAAGGGTAAAGTATCTGCTTGCAATGTGGGAGATGCAGGTTCGATCTCTGGGTTGGGAAGATTCCCTGAAGAAGGAAATGACAACTCATTCCAGTACTCTTGCCTGGAGAATCCCATGGGTGGAGAAGCCTGGTAGACTACTGTGCATGGGGTTGTAAAGAGTTGGACACTACTGAGCGACTTCACTTTCATATATATAATATATATTCCAGAAAATCTTTGGAATCTCAAAATCTGTAGAGTGTTCTGCCATTTCAATTCCTAATTGTTCTCATTTATAAAGGAGGGACAGTGATAACTACCCCAACAAGATTGGAAGGCTGTGATATTAAGTAGCAAAAAGAGGCCTTTAGTTAAGGTCAATGACTGAATAATTTGCATTCAAATTTAAGTTGATGGCCTAAATAACTCAAATGTATATCACAGAAAATTGCAAAGAGGTTCACATTAAAGCTTTAGATTGCTTACAATGTGGGAGACCAGGGTTCGATCCCTAGGTCAAGAAGATGCTCTGGAGAAGGAAATGGCACCCCACTCCAGTACTCTTGCCTGGAAAATCCCATGGATGGAGGAGCCCGGTAGGCTACAGTGCATGGGGTTATGGGTCGCAAAGAGTCGGACATGACTGAGCTACCTCACTTCACTTCACTTCACTTCACATGAATGCTACAAGCATGTTTGTAAAAGTACACTGATATATCTATAATTTGAAATAAAATTAAAGGTACATTTTGTATTTTAACCTTATCACCACCTAAACTTTTATGTTGAGGCCAGACATAATGGTCCTTTTTTGGATGGAAGATGACACAATCCTCAAAGAGCCTATAATACTAAACATGTCTGTCTGTCTAATTGTCCATTTATCCATCTATGTCTGTCTATATGTATATCTGCATAATCATCTACCTTTCTATCTATATCTATCCCAGTGTTTATTCAGGAATAAGTTATAGGATTTTATAATTTGAGTAGTTACAGTTTTCTTCTAATAAGCAGAACCACTTTCAAAAGTATTGGCTTATGTGTTCCTCTGTTGGTTCAGATGAATGATTCAATATATAGTGAAAAGAGAACAGTGTGTTTGGAAGAGAGGGATGTGATTAATATTTAAATACCTGCAATGGAGCTTTCTCAGTGTTACATTTTATCTTGTCATCTGAAACTGTTTCGAGTGACACTCCAGATTTTAAACTAGAAATTCACTGTTTGTCTGAGTACTACAGGATATGATTTGGGACCCTTAATTCTATAAACCCTACTGACTCAGTAAAGTTTGCATAAGGCTGGTGTAAACTGTACTAGACTTATATGTTTTCAGATTGACCAGGAAATCTTGGATGAAACTCACAGAAGCACTGTTTTTCATCTTTCTTCATAAGGAAAAAGGAGTAAGTCAATCTGACTATAGGACTGTAATCTCTAAAGGAATTGGAGAGGGGGAAAAGTCATTGTGAGTATATACTCTTCAGAATGGAGAATATTTGATTTACTTTAGTTGTGAGAGTGGAGGTCAGACTTTCTTCTTCTTTCAGCTCTAATATCTTCAGACTTTATCTCCATCTGTAGCCGTTTCCCTCCAACCCAGAATGTGTCCTTTCCTATGTCAGAAGTTAATGTCATGGCCTGTTTTTAAAACCATTTGCTTCCCATCTCTCCCCAAACTGGGGTTTCCCTCCACAATCTGAGTTCCTATTTTATTTTCAGTCTCTTCCATTTTGCTGTCTCTTGGCTCAAAGCTTACAAGTTTATACCTGTTCTAATCTCTCCCATCTTTTAAAGAGAAATCTACAAACAAAACAGATATTATTAAAGTTTGTGTTCCTCTTAATTAAAATATTTCTTCTTTATTTATAGCCAGATTTTACTAGACCTTTCCAGATTTTTAGATTTCACAGATCAGTATATTCTTTTAAATGTAAGAATTCATCTAAATTACTAACAATTACCATATCTTGCAGCTAAGTTTCATCAAAGAGAGCATCTTATATTAGTAACCATAAAGGAAGAAGGACATATTTAGGTTATTCTATTCTTACTACTTATTTTAGGGTTTACATAGTCCTGGAGTATAGAATTTATGTTTTCATTAATTCTTCATTTCTTTATTGTGATATTGTTGCAATTCAGTGCCTGTATTTAGATTTTAGGCATCACTACATTGGCTTTGAATCAAACAAGGAATGTGATTTAATTCTTTGGATTGTGTTGCCAGTTGTAAATGGGAATTATCCCAAGATGCATATGCGTTTTCCCCGAAAATAGATGATTGGCACAGAGTGTGTGTTTTCAGTGTCAAGATAGGGGTAATATATATGATTCTTGGTAAAATATAGACTGCTGTGGGCTTGGGGCCAGAATCCTGTCTCGTATTCTATGCCAGTCCCTTCGAGGAGCAGAGCTGACTGGAGCTGATCTGCTCAACTAAAATGCCATATGTAAGATACCAGACTGAGTTTCATTAAAGGAGGGAAGAACAAACTATTTTTTGGACTGAAACTCACTGAATTTTTATTTTTCTTTGTAATGAAAAGTATTAAAGGTTAACACAAATACAAATAACAATCTACTATAATCTATCTGGTTAATATGGGGAAATACTGACAAAATACTTCCAAATTGTAATAATTCAAGTTAGATTTGTTGCTCCTACTTCATTGTTGGCATCAACCCTAATCAATTATCTGAACTTATTATGAGTGAGATTTTTACATTTTGGAAACTTCCAAGTATATTAATATATATTATTACCAATGATGGTAATCAAAGCATCTACTAAGTCAGGTATTTTTTTTATAAAATTTAACTTATTTAAGTTTTTCTGCTTCAAATTTTAAGTGACTTATGGATTCAGATTACTTCAGTTCTTTGTGCTTTTCTTTTGTCACAGTATTATCATAATATCTTTTAATGGATGGCTTGATTAAGGGTCTTCATTGTAGGTTATAACTAATTAAAGTTTTCTAAATAGGACAATAAAGTCACTCTGAAAGATTCAAATGTATTTTTAAAGCAGTTCTCATAACTATATATTCTTTATTCTCTTTGATGTATACAATAGTAGTATATGTCTTTATTTCCCTGCATCTATAAATGCATATAATTATTACATGCTCTCCATAATCAGTATTACTGTGTGACTAAATTTAATGTGATTATAGTAAATATATTAGAAAGCACACACAGTGAATTATGGAAGATATAGAATAAAAGCTGGAACTGAAGCAACTCACAACTTGGAAAGAAGATCAAAATTCGATAGTCAAATTTTAATCGATATACACAGACACATATAGTCAGTGGATGGCTGAAGCATGAATCTTAGGAATTCTGAAACCAGAATGCTTCCATAACTTGACTGAATGTATTCACTTACTTCAAAAATAAAAGTACTAAGTTAGTTAACTGACTTACTAATTAAGTTAGCCAGTTAGTTGATCAGTAGTAGTTCAAGTAAAGAAAGAAGGAAGTTTATAAAGAAAACCTTTTCTGTGTTTAAACATTACCTTTTGAGGGAGACACTTAGCCATTGGTTGTGGAACAGAGGAGCCTGGTAGGCTACAGTCCATGGGGTCGCAGGGTTTTGGACAGGGCTTAGTGTGAAACACCATTGCTATTGACATTTAGGTACCATTCTCAAGATTATTCCTAGATGCATAATGTATTCTCACCATTCCCCTTAATTATTTAATTCATCGAAGGCCCCTTCTTCTTTTTACATGATCAAAAGCTTTTTATCATTTGGCTTTTTAAGAAGTTTTACCTGCAGCGAAATTACTGTATAGGTTGTGCCAACAATGGTGATCCAAAAGGTGATATTTCTTAGAAGTAATTGATGATTTTGTATTATACCACAGTTTTGTGGGGCTTCTCAGGTGGCGCTAGTGGTAAAGAATCTGCTTGCCAGTGCAGGAGATATAAGAGATGCAGCAGATTGAATCCCTCAGGAAGGCATAACAACCCACTCCAGTATTCTTACCTGCAGAATCCCTTGGACAGAGAAGGCTGGTGGGCTACAGTCCATAGGGCCACAAAGAGTTGGACACGACTGAAGCGACTAAGCACAGAGGCACAGTTTTGTGAACCAAGTTAGTTCTTTCCCTTGTGAAGTGTTTATCAGGATTCTATTAATAGGCCAGCTGTATTTCATACTCAGGGTAAATCAGTAAATAAACAGGCAAGTTGCTTGTCCTTGGAAAACTTAAACTGTGGAATGGTGAGGTAGACAAGATAGATTCTCAGAGAGAAAAACACAATAAAGTAAGCGAACATAATGATAGAGAATAACTGGGAGAGAGAGAAGGAGTTTTTTGGAGGAAGGGAGGGGGAAGTGGAATCTGTAATGACTTTTAAAAGGAACTAAAGGCTCAGAGAATTTATTTAGCAAGTGAGAGAACAGTTTTCCAAGCAGAGAAAACCAAAAGTTCTGAGCAGACTAGAGTTTTAGTATACAAAGAAAGCTGGTAAAGGTAGGAGTATATAATACTAAGTAGAATCTTATAGATGAGGGAGTTTGGATTTTTTTTTAGATCTACTTCAAGTACACTGATGAAACCAAGATTTTGAATTTCTGAGGCTGAAAGCCTGATTCTGGAATATCATCAATTTAAATACAATAAATAACTAGAGCCTGTTATATCTTTTGAGACCAGTTTTTCTCACAACCTGAGCCTGTAGACTTTTCCTGTATATGCTAGCAACACCATGAATGATAAGCATAACATTACACATATCAACAATGCTATGTAAAATGTCATACTTCTGACCATTATTGTTTTAAATCATAGGACTGATATTATATTGCTAACTTAGAGAATGATATACTTATTTAGGCAAAGGGAGACCATGCAACCTAAAGAGACATAAATGCTGCTTCACAGCTAGATCTTAAATACATCCTGCCTTCCACTACTAGACACATGAAGGGACTTGCCTGGTGGCACAATGGATAAGAATCTGCCTGCCAGTGCAGGGCACATGGACTTGATCCCTGGTCCTAGAAGATTTCATATGCCATGGAGCAGTGAAGCCCGTGTACCACAGCTACTGAGCCAGTGTTCCACGCTTGCCAGCTGCAACCACCGAAGCCTGCGTGCTTAGAGCCTGTGCTCTACCAGAGAGGCTGTTGCAATGGGAAGCCTGTACATAGCAACTAGAGAGTAGCCCCTGCTCTCTGGAACTAGAGAAAGCCTGAATGTAGCAGCAAAGACACAGTGCTGAGAAAAAGGAAATAATAAATAAATATTAATCAATAAATACAGATAGTAGTGTGTACATGTCAATTTTTTAAATAAAAGGCAGACAAAGAATTATAGCCAAAGTCAAAGTGCCAAGAAAAGAAAAGTGAGCCAATAAAACATTATATACATAAACAAGCAATCATTTATAGCTCCTTTATCTCACAGTTACCTACAAATTATACTTACCTGCACTCCCACTCCCCACCAATTAAGCATATTTCAGGAAAACACAGGATTTTCCATGGAAATTCCATAAAAACCATGGAATTTATGCTGAATACTACTAATTTATTTGTTTTCTATTCAGTTTTAAATGGAAGGAATAAGAACTAGCCAAGTTGAATTCTAGAGATGGAAGAAGGTTAGAGGAATGAGAATATGATCTTTTTAAGTCCATCAGTTCAGTTCAGTCACTCAGTCCTGTCCGACTCTCTGCGACCCCATGAATCACAGCATGCCAGGCCGCCCTGTCCATCACCAACTCCCGGAGTTCACCCAAACTCATGTCCATTGAGTTGGTGACGCCATCCAACCATCTCATCCTCTGTTGTCCCCTTCTCTTCCTGCCCTCAATCTTTCCCAGAATCAGGGTCTTTTCAAATGAGTCATCTCTTCGCATCAAGAGGCCAAAGTATTGGACTTTCAGCTTCAACATCAGTCCTTCCAGTGAATATTCAGGACTGATCTCCTTTAGGATAGACTGGTTGGATCTCCTTGCAGTCCAAGGGACTCTCAAGAGTCTTCTCCAACACCACAGTTCAAAAGCCTCAATTCTTTGGGACTCAGGTTTCTTTATGGTCCAACTGTCACATCCATACATGACTACTGGAAAAACTGTAGCCTTGATTAGACGGACCTTTGTTGACAAAGTAATGTCTCTGGTTTTCAATATGCTGTCTAGGTTGGTCATAACTTTTCTTCCAAGGAGTAAGTATCTTTTAATTTCATGTCTGCAATCACCATCTGCAGTGATTTTGGAACCCAAAAAATAAAGTCAGCCACTTTTTCCCCATCTATTTGCCATGAAGTGATGGGACCAGATGCCATGATCTTCATTTTCTGAATGTTGAGCTTTAAGCCAACTTTTTCACTCTCCTCTTTCACTTTCATCGAGAGGCTCTTTATTTCTTCTTCACTTTCTGCCATAAGAGTGGTGTCATCTGCATATCTGAGGTTATTGATATTTCTCTTGGCAATCTTGATTCCAGCTTGTGCTTCTTCCAGCCTAGCGTTTCTCATGATGTACTCTGCATATAAATTAAATAAGCAGGGTGACAATATACAGCCTTGACGTACTCCCTTTCCTATTTGGAACCAGTCTGTTGTTCCATGTCCAGTTCTGACTGTTCCTTCCTGACCGGCACACAGGTTTCTCAAGAGGCAGGTCAAGTGGTCTGGTATCCCCATCTCTTTCAGAATTTTCCACAGTTTATTGTGATCCACACAGTCAAAGGCTTTGGCATAGTCAATAAGGCAGAAATAGATGTTTTTCTGAAACTCTCTTGCTTTTTCCATGATCCAGCAGATGTTGGCCATTTGACCTCTGGTTCCTCTGCCTTTTCTAAAACCAGCTTGAACATCTGGAAATTCACGGTTTACGTATTGCTGAAGCCTGGCTTGGAGAATTTGAGCATTACTTTACTAGCGTGTGAGATGAGTGCAGTTGTGCAGGAGTTTGAGCACTCTTTGGCAATGCCTTTTTTAGGGATTGGAATTTTAAGTCCATAGTGACATATAATTTACTTTTTAATAGTCCCCACTTGGTAAGTGGGTGTCCCTGGTGACTTTGACAATAAAGAATCTGCATGCAATTTAGGATTCCAGAGACCAATCCCTGGGTCAGGAAGATCCCCTGGAAGGAGGGCATGGCAACCCACTCCAATATTTTTGCCTGGAGAAATCCATGGGCAGAGGAGCCTGGCAGACCCACCTCAGTCCATGGGGTCAGGAAGAGTTAGACACCACTGAGTGACCAACACACACATTTAGTAAGTAGCAAAGCAAAAATAGAATTTGTATATCCTTATTGGTCGATTAAACTAAAGTTTAGATGAATAATATGTTCATGTAGTCAACTTTTGATGTTGTTTTGTTTTTTAGTCAGATCAGAAATACTCACCAAGCACAGATCAGCAGAAGGGTGAAGCTACTCATCAAATTGAATTGTCAGGGAAGAAAAACATTCCTTTCCAAAAAGCCTGCCACTTAAAACAATATTTGACCTCATGTTACTTAGCCATATGGGAATATACTAAATTCAAGGTTCAGTAGCTTCAGGGAATCTGCGCTAAAATCTTGCAAGTGTCTAGAGAATAAACTGTAAGTATATTTTTTTTCTAGTATAAAAATATATGATAAATACATTATGTGGGACCATAGGAGTTATTAAAGGAAAAATACTGGAGAAAGATTTAATATGAAATACATTCACAGAATTAATGCACATTTCTTTTTTGTATACCAGTATTATGTCTTACCAGATTCTTTTGGTAGTCTTTGTTTTGTGTATTAAAATATTTATTGATATATTTCAGATTTTCTTATTAAGTGATGTCATTTTTCAGAACCAGTACTTTTTATCATTGTTTCCTTGACTAATGTTTTGTACATTGTATTATTCAAAGAATATATGAAGCCATACTTAGAGAGTTTTTCTCTCATTGCTGGTCTCCCTTTTTAAAGCACATTTAAGAAGTCTTGCCCTAGTTCTCATCACTACCTCAGTTCATGCGTTTATCATTTCTGACTTGTGTTTCTGTGTGTCCTCTTGCTTTAGATTCCCACTGCTCTTTGATTCACTTCAGTTTCCATACTACAGCCAGTCTTCCTTTTCAAATTAAAAAAATTCATTTTCCTGTCCCAAATTCCATAAGGCTTCCCTGGTGACTCAGTGGTAAAGAACCCGCCTGCCAATGCCCGAGATGCCAGTTTAATCCCTGGGTAAAGAAGATCGTCTAGAGGAGGAAATGGCAACCCACTCCAGTATTCTTGCCTGGGAAATCCCATGGACAGAAGAATCCAGCAGACTATAGTCCATGGGGTCAGAAGAGTTGGATGTGACTCAGCAACTAAACAAGAGCAGCACCAAATTCCATACTCATTTCTCCTCCCCTTCAGGATGTAATTCTCATTATTTTCAAAGTGAGACTGAGTCTGTGTTCCAGCACAGCCTCTGCTTTCTCTCTTCCTTCTCTGGAGCTTCTCACACTTAGCTTCCCTGAATGCCTACAGGCTGTGTCCTAACTTTTGAACACCCTTAATTTTATTCTTCAACAGGTGAGCTACTTATCCTTACACAAGTGTTTCCCCACAAAACCTTTCTAGACTTTAGTCTCTCTGATATGCACCGCTCCCAACTCATTCTCTCTACCTTCTACAGTTTGTCTCTGGGCTGAATGTTTCTTCTTTTGCTTAAACAACTTAGCTCTTATTAATACTGTAGTGATGTTAGAAAACACTAGAAAGTGCTGTGATCCTTCCTATTTTGAAAATCCTTGAGTTTAGGAACTCTTTATCTTCACTGATGAATACAGAGGTCATTCAATCAATATATATTTAATGAGTGTTAATACATGTTTAATTAAGACAGAGAGTAGAACTGATGTAGTTGTGATAATGTCAGGCAGCTCCACTGTTACCAGCTATTATGAACAAGTAAGTTACTTAAACTCTCTGTGCTTTACTTTTCTGATTGGAAAATGAATGTTACATGGATTTCTAGCTCAGAGCATAGATGCAAGGGCATAAGGCAGTTAGCAAAATGCTTGATGTATCATCAGAGCTCAAATGAATGTTAACTGTTATTGCAAAAGAGGGAAGTTTATCAGAATTACAGTATACAGTATCTTTATTTTACTATCCCAAAGCTTGCTCACAATTTCATTTTAGAGTACAAATAAGAATAGGGTACAGCATATTTGGAAAATAGTCATTATTGTAATGTCTAATAAATGAACTGTAGTAGATAAAAATGTGATATATTTATATTTTAAGGACATAAATTCAAATAATGAAAAGTAAATGAATCATAGAAATAAAGTAATGATTTGCTAGACTTTTTATCACATATGTCCTTTGTAGTCCTATGACTGATAAAAAATGTTGACAAAACATTAGCAAAAATGGTTAAACATCCTTAGGGAGTCAGGCATTTGGCGTCAGGCAGATCTAGGTTTGCATTCCATTTCGTACTCTCTCCATGCTGATTGACTACTTGACATTTCCTAATTCACTTAGGAGTTATTTTAATGAATATAATGTATGACAAAATTTCATTCTTTTCTGAGACTGCATACACATACACACACACACACACACACACACACACACACACACACACCTGGAGAAGGAAATGGCAACCCACTCCAGTATTCTTGCTTGCAGAATCCCATGAACAGATGAGCCTGGCAGGATAGCTTCCATGGGGTTGCAGAGTTGGGTATGACAGACACCCCCTCTTCCCCGCCCCCCACCCCCACACTCACTCACTCACTCGCTCATCTTCTTTATCCATTCATCTGTTGATGGGCACCTAGATTACTTCAATATCTTGGCAATTATAAATAATGCATGTATCTTACTGAATTTGTGTTTGGCTTTTTCAATTATATCCCCAGGAGAGGGGGTTCTGGGACATATGGTAGCTCTGTAGTTTGGTAGTTCTGTAGTTTTGTTTTAGTTTTTTGAGGAACCAATAGTGTATGAGGATTCTGTTTTCTCCACATCATTGCCAACATTTCTTTGTATTATTTTTGATGATATGGTTTTGATTTTTATTTCCCTGGTGATTTTATTAAGGAGTTTTTTTGTTTGTTTGTTTGTTTGTTTTTTAATGCAGAGGAATTGCAGGGGAAGTTTAGAGACTGATTTGCTAGTTGGCTACTCATAATTCATTTCCTACCTTTTCCCTTCTCAAGGCTTTCCTATAGTACCCAGTCAAAAGATTTAGGTTGGACTGATTTAGGCCCAGAACCCATCACTTATGAGTGGATTTTGATTGTTTAAACTACGTCAGTTCAGGATTGGAGATAAAGTCTTCCCATATCAGTCAGTACAAGATCTGTGCTTGATTACAGAGTGTTCTAATAGTTAAGATTCAGAATATTGTTTAATTGTTTTGAGAATATGACCTCTGTTCTGCCACTGGATAAAAATAAGTGTGATTTCAGCAATTTCTGGTCATTTTGCAGCAATGAGTTTGGCAAAGCTGAAGATACTTTGCTAAAGCTAACCCTAACACAGGGAGATCAAAGCTAAGGGTGTGTCTTTTCTTTCTTTAATGTGGCAAAAGTAGTCTTTCATTATCTGATTCTTGCACACTTTTTTAGCCTCATTTCCAGGCTCTTCCCTGCTATATTCTTTAACCTAGCTGCGTCATCTGTGGAGAATTTCCAGATTGTCCCATACTCTTGTTTCCATCAAATTCCTTTTTTCCTTCAAGTCCTTTTACCTAAAATCCTTCATTCAATCATGTTTCTTCAATCCACAGTTACCATTTATTTTTTAAGACTCAGCTCTAGGGAAACTGTCAGCTATGGTCTGAATGCTTGTAGGCTCCCTGCCGCTACCCCCGATTCATGTGCTGAAACTTAATACCTAATGTGATGGTTTAGGTGGGGAAAATGGGGAGGTGATGAGTTCATGACGATGGAGCGTACATGATGGGATTAGTGCCACTTACAGGTTAAATTACACATTCAGATAGGCTTGAAAAAGATCAGTTCAATTCAGTCGCTCAGTCGTGTCCGACTCTTTGCAACCCCATGAATTGCAGCACGCCAGGCCTCCCTGTCCATCACCAACTCCCAGAGTTCACCCAAACTCACGTCCATCGAGTCGGTGATGCCATCCAGCCATCTCATCCTCTGTCGTCCCCTTCTCCTCCAGCCCCCAATCCCTCCCAGCATCACAGTCTTTTCCAATGAGTCAACTCTTTGCATGAGGTGGCCAAAGTCCTGGAGTTTCAGCTTTAGCATCATTCCTTCCAAAGAAGTCCCAGGGCTGATCTCCTTCAGAATGGACTGGTTGGATCTCCTTCCAGTCAAGGGACTCTCAAGAGTCTTCTCCAACACCACAGTTCAAAAGCAACAATTCTTCGGTGCTCAGCCTTCTTCACAGTTCAACTCTCACATCCATACATGACCACTGGAAAAACCATAGCCTTGAGTAGACAGACCTTTGTTGGCAAAGTAATGTCTCTGCTTTTGAATATGCTATCTAGGTTGGTCATAACTTTCCTTCCAAGGAGTAAACGTCTTTTAATTTCATGGCTGCAGTCACCATCTGCAGTGATTTTGGAGCCCAAAAAAATAAAGTCTGACACTGTTTCCACTGTTTCCCCTTCTATTTCCCATGAAGTGATGGGAGCAGATGCCATGATCTTCGTTTTCTGAATGTTGAGCTTTAAGCCAACTTTTTCACTCTCCTCTTTCACTTTCATCAGTATGATTTAATTCCAAATTAGTTGCTGAAATGTTATTTTTCCACTTCAGATCCTCATTTTAAAACCCCGAGAGACATAAAAGAGGAGAAAGCAGGTAACAGGGTTGGCAGTCCTAACTCATCCTCTTGGTCAGTGCAGCACACTGTGGCTTCCCTTCTTTCAAAGCCTGTTGCTTTGGTAGATAAGTGATGGCCTGAGTTACCTGGAATGAGATACTAGGAGTGGGAAGCATCTCTGTACCTCATGTGCCCTTGGTGTGACCGTGTCTCTGTGTATGGATGTATATTTGTGAGGTAGTAATGCATAGGGGGTGAGCATGTAGAGTATCTTGATATATAAAACTATCAGGATAAAGTCAAAAGGGTCCTAGAACCCCGCTTCCCTCTCTCCCAGCCCTCTGTGTCTTATCATCAGCCAGAGGTGGTTTGCCCTCTTCATAAAGATAAAAACTGTCTAAATATTCCCTCCAAATATGTTTAGATACTTTTATGAAACAACTGGTAATTGGAGGAGCTTGTACACTTATGTCAACTACCGTGTCAGCCGATCAAAGAATAAAGCCGTTTCTTGCAGCCCTGCTCCCTACACTGTCATTCTCCTTGCCCTGCTAACACACACAAATGCACACATCCTATAGATCAGACCAGGCTTCAGGCAGAGACTTTGCACAAGTAACATCTGACTTTTAATGAGATAAGGCCACAGACTTATTGATATATACACACATAGAATGAACATATAGCAGTAAGTAACATACTGATAAACTATCATAGAGGGATATTTAAATATAAACATAGCTTATGCTATGAAATGGCAACCCATTCCAGTATTCTTGCTTGAAGAATCCCATGGACAGAGGAACCTGGTAGGCTGCAGTCCATGGGGTTACAAAGAGTTGGACACAGCTGAGCGACTTCACTTATGCTGTGCCAGAAGGTAAAGTTATCAGGGCTTTTATAACTAGCCATCAATATATATTTTATTCTTTAGTAACAGTCTTTAACAAAATTCTGTATTCTCCTCTGTGAGAGTGAAGACTTGACAACATTTTCTTTGAGGTGAACTTCACAAAACTGAAGGGTTTTTTAATGTGTGTGTGTGTGTGTGTGTGTCGCTGGATAAAGAATTTACAACATTTTAAGTAACTAAACATTTAAGAATCCTTGGCTTTTTTACAACATTTGATGTTCCCTTCTATTTGTAGAACAGATATCTTCACCAAGCTTACTGTATATAATGTCTAGTTATTCCATTATAAGAATTTTCTTCCCCCTTGGGAAATACCAAAATGGAGAGTTTAGTATTCTAAAAAAAGTGTCTCTTTTGCATGAATATATAATTATCCAGGGGTTTATTCAAGACACAAACAAATTATGCATCAGTGCAGAGCTGAGCAGTCTGTAAGCTCAAGAGGATTCAGAGAATTTTGTTTCACCTGTGGTGAAGGTGAATAGAGTAAAACAGTTATCATTGACAGTATGAAACATTGATGTTCCATGGCTGGCCTAAGGTTTGCCATGGACATGCTGCCAAGGTTACATATTACATAGTTCTTATTAGAATTGTTGCTGTTCCCTGGGTTTAAGTGTATGTGCTAGAGTATGCTTTAAGCTTTGTTAGAAAATCAGCTTTAAGCTGTTGCTACATTTTCAATTTTATTATGCTTTTCCCAAGCGTGAGAGGCAGTAATGATCACAGATTTTGTCCCCCAAGTATAATTCATATGATGTTGATGGAAAGCACATTGCCTTTGTCTGTAAGTGGAATACAGTTAAAATTATACCTTTAAAATAATACTAGTAACTGTGTTTATATGTGCTAAAGTTGGAAAGTTGAAGTATTAGGAAAATATTTTTATTTATTTTTTCTTCATTTAATTTCATTTTCCTTTCATTTCAACTGATGCGCAGGCATTTGGCCTGCTGTGTTATTTCTACATGGACTTTAAGCTCAGCTCCTAGTAGTTATTGCTTGATTCAGTTTAGCATAGGTTAGTGATGGTGGTCTACTGTAGACAACTAAGATTAAAGCGAAATTCCAATGTGTATCTCAAAAAATGTTTGTGAAGACCATTTTACAAAAGAAATTATGATCACTAGTTACTTTAGATTTCTTTCTTCCTCACGCTCACTCTTCCGTCTTATGGGACTGTAGAAACCTCTTTGATAAATAAAAGGATTTGTGTGTAGCTTTGGATACCTCATCCCTTAGTGTCATGAAGGATTTGAACTTAAAGCTAATTAAAATCCTAATAAATGAATATACATATGAAATATTTATCCATTGAGATAAAATGGCAGTTCCAATAACAAGAGTGTATTTTGTTTCTATGAAATGTTTTCCCTAGAGAGGCTCAATGCCTTTGAAAAAAATAGCAAAATCCACAAATTATCTCACTGATGTGCACATTAATGAATGAAGGAAAATACTTTTCCCTCTCATTTACAGATACAAATCAAGGTGAAATATGAAAGGCTTTTCACCTCTAAATTAGTCTGTCAAAAGAACAGTGAGTTCAGTCCTGAAAATTCTTAAGTCTTTTGTCTTTATTCCCTTCTTGAAACCAGCATGAAATTTCTGGTCACCTTTGAAAATGGGAATTTTGATATTTAAATGCAAGAACCACAAATCATACTTTTAAAAACTCAAAAGCCTGAGTGAGAATGTAAATAATTCTGTGATTTCACTGTTGAAGGCCATATAGAATAAAGTTTAAGGTTTGGGGATCCGGAGTCCTCCCGTGTGGGTTTTCTTCTGGCTGCACCCATGCAGGGTGTGGGGTGAGAGTGAGCAAGAGACATGACCTTTTGGTACCTCAGCTTTCTCACCTCTGCAGGGGAATCTTGACACCTTGTTTGGATTTGTTGTGAGGATTGGATGAGATACTGTATGAAACACACCATATCTGCTTGGCAGGTAGCATGTACTCATTAACAATTGGCTATTTTACTAATACTTTAATAGTAATAACTGACAATAACAAGTAAATATTTGTATAGCTAATTTGTTCTAATTGGGAATTTTACTTCCCTATTTCAGGAAGAGATGAAGCAATCATATGTCAAGCTGTTTTTTAAAAAATGTTTACAAAGCATGAAATCCATTGTAGGATTGAATTTTTAAATGATCTGTAACTAAAATCAGCCAGGACTCTTCTCTTTGGGAGAATATGAATAAAATGTGTTCTTTAATGGTGCTTGTGGAAGATGGGATGGTGGAGGGGATGATGGGGTGAAAGATGGGGCAGACTTGAAATAAAAAAGAAGTCAATGGTTTAGTTCCATATACTATATTTAAAGGTTTGCTTTTATTATAAAACAAAAGATCAGAACAGCACAGCTTAAAATGGTTTTCCGCAAAACTTTAAATAGATATTTAATTAAATATCTATTAAATATCTATTTAACGTATAACAAAATGTTTTGGTATCCTAACAATCCAGAGTTAAATATACAAGTTTTTGATGCTTTAAAAATTTTCTTGAACATTCAATTTGTGATTTTAAAAGAAGACTGACTTTCATAATATGATGAACTGTTTCCTAATTGTGACAATAATTGTGGTTTTAAGGCACAGTCTTAATAAAATATGAACAGAATATATTTTTCTTGCTTTTGCAAAGTATTTTTTTCAATAAATTTGGAATGAGCCAACTAAAAAAAATTGATTTATAATGTATGGATGTGTAAATCCAAAATAAACAAATAAAAAAAAATGAATGCAGTGAGTTCATTTACCACAGAAAAAATTTATATTTTATATAATGAAAATCTCTTCCTTGTTACTTGATTTACTGAGTAAGATCTTTTGCATTTAAGAAAGCCATGTTCTTTCAGGGACTACTACTACAAAAAACTTAATGTCAGTTAGGGTATGAGGGTGAAAAAGTAGACTTTATTTAAAATGATGCAACCTAGAAAATCTTACCAGGAGAAATGAATATAAAGTACTTAAGATCCACAAATAAAATTATTAGTCTAACAGAGAAGTGACATAGTTGTAGTGAATTTGAATATGAGTGCTGCTGCTGAGTCGCTTCAGTTGTGTCCGACTCTGTGTGACCCCATAGACGGCAGCCCACCAGGCTCCCCTGTCCCTGGGATTCTCCAGGCAAGAACACTGGAGTGGGTTGCCATTTCCTTCTCTAATGCATGAGAGGGAAAAGGGAAAGTGAAGTCGCTCAGTCGTGTCCGACTCCTAGAGACCCCGTGGACTGCAGCCCACCAGGCTCCGCAGTCCATGGGATTTTCCAGGCAAGAGTACAGGAGTGGGTTGCCACTGCCTTCTCCATTGAATATGAGTAAATAACATTTATTTTAACATTATAAGAATTGCTTATAATAGCTATGTCCATTGTCAACTATACTTTAAATTTCTATAATTTTACATTTTAGAATATTCACTTTTAGAGATATTAATATTTCAGATAGATTAGAAAATTCTGATTATTTTAGTTTAGTGTCTCATATGCTACTTTCTGATATTTTTTTGGCAATAAAATCCACTTGTTACTTCAAGAATATTTAGATGCACATAATATTAATTAATCCATAATTAATCCCTAGATCACATATTTTGAATAAGTTTGTCTTATTCAGACCTCATAGCAGACTTTGGATGACAGATTTATCCTCTTTATAAAAGTGAAGAGAGAGAGGAAGATTTTTAAGAATAATCTTAGAAGCTTATATTTGAGATTAAATGTACTTGAGGAGGTATGAGCATAATTCTGCTCTTACAGCTCAGGATGTTATATATTATCCTGTACTAAGATTTTTAGTAGACCAATACTATGCATAATTAGTTAGTTTTACTCCTAGAGAAGTTAAAAATAGTAGCATGTATTTCTCCTATTAGCATGCCACTTTAATTATTTAATTTCATTTTTTTTCCTTCTAGAAACTTGCCATTGTATGTAAGTTCATACTGTTGATACAGCAATGTTAGCACTAAACATAGGAATTATTTCCACTTACGTGTAGTTGGGTCCAGCATTATCTCTTCTGACCTGGTCTCCCCACCTCTCCTTACATACACACACACACTCTCTCTCTCTCACACACACACTGTCTGTCTCTCTCACACACACAGGCACACACATATACACTCTCTCTCCCCAGTGATCTCTCAGTCTCTCAATTCTAGAATGATTAGGAGATTAGCATCTAAAAGGTGAGATTGTGTTGGTATAAGTAGAACTCTTGGGAACACTTTTCTCATGAGTTCCCAAATTGATCCCACAGAGATGAAGTGAGTATTCCCAGTGTTGCTGAAGTTTCCTTGTGGGGTATTGGCCTGTCTTCAGCTGTCTGAAGGTTGAAAATCATTTCCCTGGAGCTTAAGAAGTCCCTGAATTAATTCAAAATATAGTCTAGATTAGCATGATTCTTTCTGAAGCTACTTCCTAGTGTTGAGAGCAAAATATAGAATAAAAAGTATTTAGGTCAAATCTTGAAATATAGAAACATAGTTTATCTTTAATAAGTAAGCATTCATTAATTAATAAAGCTTATAAAGATATCTGATTCATAATTGAGCTATAACTATTGAGAAAATCTAAAAAAATTATTTTCAGTATATATTTGAGTTACATCAGTCCTGCTATACAACTGATAGCATTGGAATACTGATCCAATAACCAAATTAAAGATGTTCTTAGGACTACCCTAGATTCTTTGGTTTGCATGCTGTTAATTCAACTGCAGTTTTTAAATGATTCTATAATGATAATCTACAACACCTTTTATGCAAAACCTTAAAGGTGACTTTTACATAAAATTTAGGAAGAACACTTTATTAAATAGAAAAATTATTAAAGTAATTGAATTAATTAGCATATAAGGCAACAAAAAATTAAGGATACATGATTTGTGAGAATGCTTTGATGCATTCACACTGCCAGGTGTATAATATAGTTATACTTGCTGCTCAACTTTGAGATTTTAAAGATCATTGTATTAATATGTTTTACATCGTCATGAAAGGGTAATATTTTTTCTAAACTCAGTTTTACATGAGATTATTAGCTCAGGAATGATTCAAATTCTCTTGAAGTTTATTGTGAATTAGGAGATGGAGAAGGAATATAACATACAATGAGAGCCTGTTGTTTGAGAGATTCCATTTGATTTAATAACCACAGTAAACTTATGATGTCAGCAATGTTGTTATAGTTTTCTAGAGGAGGAAACAGAGGCTTATTAACTAATTTGTCTGAGTGATACAACTGGCAGGTGGGTGAGGGTGAGGGGTGGGATTTAAATTTGAATCCAAATATGATTTAACTGTGACTCCAAAGATGAGGATCTTTTTTCTATTCCATAGGTTCCACAGAGAGTCTGAAACTGTAATTCATGTTCATTGCTCAGTCCTAGCTACATTTTGATATTCCTATTCTTAGTTAAACATGTAACATTTACATTTGTTCTTACTTTTTTACACTTAACGTCTTTATCTTTTTTACTACGGACTGTGGAAAGAGTTTGAGCAGTGTGGCTGAGATCTTCTACATATGTCAAGACATTGGAAACTGTTCCATGGTGATGGTGTGTGTGTGTGTGTCTGTGTGTGTGTGTGTGCGCGCGAGTGTGCATGTTTACACATCATAAGCACATAGACAAGTTCAAGTAGACCTTGTGGATAGGCTAAATACTTCAACAGGCCTTCCTGCCTTGGACAAAGTCATTTGCTGGGCAGGAAAATGCGATTTCTTTCTTTCTTTCTTTCTTTTTTTTAGCATTTATTAAGCTTCTAATATAATTTAAAATGAGGCAAATGATTTAAACTTCTCTTCTATGGAAAGCTTTAGTGCTGGCTTCAACAATATAAATTATGATATCTTTATCGTGGATACTGGGACTATTACTCTTTGTGTTTCTTTGTTTTTGTGAAAAGCTTTGTAGCTACATAAATGTGCCTTAAAGAAAAAAAATTAATTTACTAGAAAAAACCGTATTTCAAGGCCAAATTTGCCTGTTACCCCAGGTGTTTCTTGACTTCCTACTTTTGCATTCCAGTACCCTATAAAGAAAAGGACATCTTTTTGGGGGGTTAGTTCTAAAAGGTCTTGTAGGTCTTCATAGAACCGTTCAACTTCAGCCTCTTTAGCATTACTGGTTGGGGCATAGACTTGGATTACTGTGATATTGAATGGTTTCCCTTGGAAACAAATAGAGATCATTCTGTCGTTTTTGAGATTGCATCCAAGTACTGCATTTTGGACTCTTTTGTTGACCATGATGGCTACTCTATTTCTTCCGAGGGATTCCTGCCCACAGTAGTAGATATAATGGTCATCTGAGTTAAATTCACCCATTCCAGTCCATTTTAGTTCGCTGATTCCTAGATTGTTGACATTCACTCTTGCCATCTCCTGTTTGACCACTTCCAGTTTGCCTTGATTCATGGACCTAACATTCCAGGTTCCTATGCAATATTGCTCTTTACAGCATCAGACCTTGCTTCTATCACCAGTCACATCCACAGCTGGGTATTCTTTTTGCTTTGGCTCCATCCCTTCATTCTTTCTGGAGTTATTTCTCCACTGATCTCCAGTAGCATATTGGGCCCCTACTGACCTGGGGAGTTCCTCTTTCAGTATCCTATCATTTTGCCTTTTCATACTGTTCATGGGGTTCTCAAGATAGAATACTGAAGTGGTTTTCCATTCCCTTCTCCAGTGGACCACATTCTGTCAGACCTCTCCACCATGACCCACCCGTCCTGGGTGACCCCACACAGCATGGCTTAGTTTCATTGAGTTAAACAAGGCTGTGGTCTGTGTGATCAGATTAACTAATTTTCTGTGATTATGGTTGCAGTGTGTCTACCCTCAGTCAGTGTGTCTGGCACAACAGACTGATTCCAAATAGGAAAAGGAGTACGTCAAGGCTGTATATTGTCATCCTGCTTATTTAACTTATATGCAGAGTACATCATGAGAAACCCTGGGCTGGAAGAAGCACAAGCTGGAATCAAGATTGCCAGGAGAAATATCAATAACCTCAGATATGCAGATGACACCACCCTTATGGCAGAAAGTGAAGAGGAACTAAAAAGCCTCTTGATGAAAGTGAAAGAGGAGAGTGAAAAAGTTGGCTTAAAGCTCAACATTCAGAAAATGAATATCATGGTATCTGGTCCCATCAGTTCATGGGAAATAGATGGGAAAACAGTGGAAACAGTGTCAGACTTTATTTTTCTGGGCTCCAAAATCACTGCAGATGGTGACTGCATCCATGAAATTAAAAGACGTTTACTCCTTGGAAGAAAAGTTATGACCAACCTAGACAGCATATTGAAAAGCAGAGACATTACTTTGCCAATAAAGGTCCATCTAGTCGAGGCTATAGTTTTTCCAGTAGTCATGTATGGATGTGAGAGTTGGACTGTGAAGAAAGCTGAGCACCGAAGAACTGATGCTTTTGAACTGTGGTGTTGGAGAAGACTCTTGAGAGTCCCTTGGACTGGAAGGAGATCCAACCAGTCCATTCTGAAGGAGATCAGCCCTGGGATTTCTTTGGAAGGAATGATGCTAAAGCTGAAACTCCAGGACTTTGGCCACCTCATGCGAAGAGTTGACTCATTGGAAAAGACTCTGATGCTGGGAGGGATTGGGGGCAAGAGGAGAAGGGGACGACAGAGGATGAGATGGCTGGATGGCATCACCGACTCGATGGAGGTGAGTTTGGGTGAACTCCGGGAGTTGGTGATGGACAGGGAGGCCTGGCGTGCTGCAATTCATGGAGTGGCAAAGAGTCGAACATGACTACGTGACTGAATTGAACTGAACTAGAAAAAACTACCAGATGACACTATTATTTTTAGCTGCTGTTGCTGTAATTACTAATGAAGAGAAACTTGGAGAAAACGAGGGAGGCATCACTATCGTAGCATTTTTTTGTTTGTTTGCTTGTTTTGATTTTCGGAGGGGATGTGGCCTATTAAATAGTTTAAAACTATTAGTTCATTGAATCATGATTGAGTGGAGCTTAAATTTTCGTTCCCTTATGGTGTTTTTATATAGTCCTGATCTTTTTTTGGAGCATACTCTGGATTTATCACATATGGCCCACATATAGGTTTATTTGACCAACTTATTGGCATTAGAGGCAATAAGATTTAGCTTTCTGCTTAGCGTACTCTTCAGTGACTTTATTCTCCTGACATAATAGTATTTCTAAATTAATATTCTGTTGCTCTTAAAGAAATGAGAGAAAAGGGGGTAAAGAGATGGATTTAACTAAAATACTGTTGTAAAAATGAACACAGGTTACTAGAGCTTCTGTTGGGTTGCCATTATTGATACTTTTTTTTATCAGTTTAATGTATCAGTTCCTAACATATTGTAAGGAGCCTCCTACGGATTATTACTTAGTAATATTTTAGTTTTCTCATAATGTCCTTATCCTAATACATCATCTACTGAGTAATTTTTTTTTAACTCTATAACGGTTTGTTTCCCATCTGTTTAGTGTTGGATATTGTAATGAGTTCTGGAAAGAATGAGATGAATGAGTTGTTGTGGTTGTCCTCAAGCAACATCTAGTCTGTCCATAAAGACAGAACCGTCAGAGCCAACTACATGTGTGTTATTAAGCCATGACAGTTTTCGACTCCGTGAGCATTTAATGCGTGTCTGTCGTGTGACTGGTGTAGTGATAACCTTGAAGATACTAACGTGTCTAAGTCTAGACTGTGCATTTAAAAAACTCAGAGACTTCTGGTACGTGGAGGTGTAAGTATATGGTTTGTTTTGACCGTGGCTATTAGAATTACCTTCATGTGTTTGGGAAGTACAGAGAAAGGAGTGGTTACTTGTGTTGGGCTGGGAGTAAGGAAGGTATCGCTACTACCTGATTTAGGGATTGCTGAAGCAAAAACATGCTTGCCAGCAACGATAAAATAGTAATTCGATGGGACTAGAGAAACACCATGGTTGAGAGAAATCTTTTTCTTCTGTTATTTCGGTAGCAACACAGACTGTCATGTTAACGAATTTGGGATTTTTCTTGAAAATGACATGCAGTTATAAAGAGACTTTAAATGGACTACATTGTTTTCTTAAAACAACAAAAACAACAACAAACACCCCAGGAGTGCAAACAGGAAGGACTAAGGCCAGAGGCCAGATGATTTCTCATTAACAAGATATTTCACTGCTAAGGACCCATGGCCGGCTGGCTGTGTGTTCACAGTTGGCAGGCTATTTGTTCAACTGAATTTCTTCAAGTACCTTTAATTTCCTGGGCTCTGAAAATAAGAAGACCATGACATGGTCCTTCCCATAGGCATTTTTTGGCAGATGAGTATACCCCTGCCCTGAGGTTGTTAGAGATGATCTTTAGCTATGTTGGAGTTATTAAAGACCGTTCCTCAAATTTTCTTCCATACACTTTTTCAGTTAAGCTTAATAGAGAGTTTCCTAGGTTTATAATTAATGGATGTCTAAAAATTGCATATCTTATTCCTAAAGATGCTGCTGCTACTGCTGCTGCTAAGTCACTTCAGTCGTGTCCGACTCTGTGCGACCCCATGGATGGCAGCCCACCAGGCTCCCCTGTCCCTGGGATTTTCCAGGCAAGAACACTGGAGTGGTTTGCCATTTCCTTCTCCAATGCATGAAAGTGAAAAGTGAAAGTGAAGTTGCTCAGTCTTGTCCGACTCTTTGCGACCTCATGGACTGCAGCCTACCAGGCTCCTCCGTCCATGGGGTTTTCCAGGCAAGAGTACCGGAGTGGGGTGCCATTGCCTTCTCCTTCCTAAAGATGAACATATTATAAAAGAATATAAACAAAGTGAAATATATATCAAAGTATTGTATGCCTATGAATTTGGTTCCTCAGAAGAATCTCATGTTTACCATAGATACATAATGATAAATAAAAAAGAAAATCATTTCAATGAATTTTTGATTTCCTAGCAGGTTTTGCTTTTATTTTCCTAATTTGTAAATAGGAAGAGCTCTGTTATGGGAGAGATATTTTGATGGGAAGAAAGGCTTGCAAAGACTTTGGAAATCACCCTTAGAGGTGGGACTAATGTATCCATACTTGGCCTCTAGTTATATGTTCATAAACTCCTGATGGTTTTAGCTCTTCACCTGTAGTCCATGTTATTTTCAAAGTCTTAGGGTCCTTAAGCATTTTCAAGTCCAGTGACTTTGGTCTTTGAAGTTTTCTCTTAAGACCTGATCTGCTTTCTGAACATCACTAATCAAAATTAGTGGAATGAAAATTAAAACAATAGTTACACACCAACTCACATCTGTCATAATGTGTATTATTAAAAAGACAAGAAATAGAAAATGTTGGTGAGCATGTGGAGAAAAGGAAACCTCTTGCACAGTTGGTGTGAAAGTGGTGTGGGCACTGTAAGAAATAGTATGGAGATTGCTCAAAAAGTTAAAAATGCGAGCTGTTAATACCATATGATCCAGTAATTCTGCTTATGGGTATTTATCTGAGGAACAAATGCACTAATTAGGAAAGATACATGTACCACTGTGTTCACTGCAGCATTATTCACAGTAGCCAAGGTATGGAAGCAGCCTAAGACAAATGGAAAATGACGTGGTATCTATATGCAATGGGATATTCTCAGCCATTACAAAAGAATGAAATCTTGGCATTAGGAACAGCATGAATGCACCTAGAGGGTATTAAACTAAGTGAAATAAGTCAGAAAAAGAAAGACAAATACTTTATGATTTCACTTACATATGACATCAAAAAAATAACAAATGAACAAACAAAATGGAGATAGTTACAGAGAGCAAACAGGTAGTTGCTAGAGGGGAGGAAATAAATAAGGGAGGTTAAAAGGTACAAACTTCTAACTGCAAAATAAACAAGTTGCATATATCATATGTCTAGTGTGGGAAATACAGTCAGTAACTATGTAATATCTTTGTGTTGTAACAGGTCATAACTAGATTTACTGTGGTGATCATTTAAAAATGTATAGAAATATCAAATCACTGTCCTGTACAACAAGAGCTAACATAGTGTTGCAGGGCAGTTGTACTTCAAAGAAACTCATAGAAAAAAATACCAGGTTTGTGGTTACTAGAGGCAGGAGGGGGAGGGAGAGGCAATTGGATAGAGGCAGTCAAAAGGTACACACTTCCAGTTAATGTATGTGCTAAGGATGTAATGTACAACACCATTAATACAGTTAACACTGTTGTTAAAGGGTAAGTCCTAAGGATTCTCATCACAAGGAAAATGTGTTTTTTTCTATTCCCTTTACTTTATATCTGCGGCTTTCATGGTGGCTCAGTGGTAAAGAACCTGCCTGCCAATGCAGAGGATGCAGGTTTGATCCCTGGGCTAGGAAGATCTGGAGAAGGAAATGGTAACTCACTCTAGTATTCTTGCCTGGGAAATCCCATGCACAGAGGAGCCTGACCAGCTGCAGTTCACGTGGTCACAAAATAGTTGGACATGACTTAACAACTAAACAGCAAGAAATTTTGTATCTATAAGACAGAGGAACCATAGATCAAATTGCCAACATCTGCTGGATCATTGAACAAGCAAAAGAGTTCCAGAAAAACATCTATTTCTGCTTTATTGACTAGGCCAATGCCTTTGAGTGTGGATCACAACAAACTGTGGAAAATTCTGAAAGAGATGGAAATACCAGACCACCTGACCTGCCTCTTGAGAAATCTGTATGCAGGTCAAAAAGCAACAGTTAGGACTGAACATGGAACAACAGACTGTTTCCAAATCGGGAAAGGAATATGTGAAGGCTGTATATTGTCACCTTGCCTATTTAACTTACGTGTAGAGTACATCATGTGAAACACTGGGCTGGATGAAGCACAACCTGGAATCAAGATTGCTGGGAGAAATATCAATAACCCTTATATATGCAGATGACACCACCTTTATGGCAGAAAGCAAAGAAGAACTAAAGAGCTTATTGACTCTTGATGAAAGTGCAAGAGGAGAGTGAAAAAGTTGGCTGAAAACTCAACATTCAGAAAACTAAGATCTTGGCATCTGGTCCCATCACTTCATGGCAAATAGATGGGGAAACAATGGAAACAGTGACAGACTTTATTTTTTGGGCTCCAATATCACTGCAGATGGTGACTGCAGCCATGAATTAAAAGCCACTTGCTACTTGGAAGAAAATCTATGACCAACCTAAACGCATATTAAAAAGCAGAGACATTACTTTGCCAACAAAGGTCCATCTAGTCAAGGCTATGATTTTTCCAGTGGTCATGTATGGATGTGAGTTGGGCTGTGAAGAAAGCTGAGCGCCGAAGAATTGATGCTTTTGAACTGTGGTGTTAGAGAAAACTCTTGAGAGTCCCTTGGACAGCAAGGAGATCCAACCAGTCCTTCCTAAAGGAAATCAGTCCTGAATATTCATTGGAAGGACTGTTACTGAAGCTGAAACTACAATACTTCGGCCACCTCATGTGAAGAACTGACTCATTTGAAAAGACCCTGGTGTTGGGAAGGATTGAAGGCAGGAAGAGAAGGGGACGACAGAGGATGAGATGGTTGGATGGCATCACCAACACGATGGGTATAAGTTTGAGTGGGCTCTGGGAGTTGTTGATGGACAAGGAAGCCTGGTGTGCTGTAGTCCCAATGGGTCGCAAAGAGTCAGACACAACTGAGTTACTGAACTGATAATAAATGATGGCTGTTCACTGAACTTATTGTGGTAATCATTTCTTGATGTATTTAAGTCCAGTCATTATGCTGTACACCCTAAATGTACATAGTGCTCTATGTCAGTTATATCTCAGCAAGGAGTCGGACATGACTGAGCGACTGAACTGAACTGAACTGAAAACCGGAAGAGGAAAAAGAAGACTGGATCTGTTCTGATCATGGCTGGTTGGACTGATTAGTAGTTCCAGCGTGCATTTGGGAATGCTCACTGGTGTGATGTGATTTTTCTTCTCTCCTTTTAGACTAGATTTAAGTGAGTTTTGGTGATAATAAGAACTTACTCAAAAGGTTAGCATAAGCCTACCTGCTTGCTAGTGAGGAACACAAGAAATATTGGTTCTGTAAGACACACATTAGTAGTTGAATGCTGGACTTTTAGACAGATAATCCTGAATCCTTATTAATATTCTTGTTGCCAGTGTGAATTTGTTGTGTGATTTCACTTTCCTTACCCCGCAAAAGAAGATAGTATCTATACTATCTAAAATGTAGGATGGTGGAGAAGATGATGGCAGATTATGTAGGAGATAGTGCCTGAAAAAAATTACTGTTACTGTATAACAATAAATACCTGAGAATAACAGTAATGGTGGGTAATGCTTATATCATCGTAAGTCTGGTTCATATTTCCTTATTTTTTATATTGACATTTCCAGCCAATTTTAAATTGGTTTCCATGTAAGCCACTGGTTGGACCAATTGCTTTGACTTTGGAACGAATTCCATTAGTGAGGTTAATACCTCCTCATGATTTGGCTGTAAAATTAAAAGTACTTACTTGCATAGGGTTTGACACAACCTATTCATACCTGAGAGTAACAGTAGAAAAAATATCAGGAGACATGGGGAGAAAAAAAAAACTCTTAAAAGTCAAACAGAAAGATATGTTTGTATGTATATGTCTGATGTTTTGCCAAAAACACGTACAACTCTGATATGTTGTGTTGAGTAATTATTCACTGAGCTAGTTTTAGAGGTTCTAGTTGTTAATTTTTCTGTTTAGTTCCTAACATTACCCCAAGTTTTAAAAGACTATAAAGGGAAGGGACTATTATTATTGAGATTTATTAAGAGTAGGAAAATACTTTAAGAACTTTAGCTTTAGGGTTTAGGAGACTGTGATTCTGAGTTTCTTTGTAATTTAAAAAAGTGTTCAGTAAGTTTTCAGCTATTAGACACTTTAAAATATATTCATGATAAGCACAATGTTATAGAATTAGTGTGACAAATTTCAGTTCTACAGGTGCTAGTATATGATTTAGGTGTACCCACTAAAATAAAGACTATTTAAATTTATAATTATATTTAAAATACCTAGTTAGAAATGTAAGTGGATTCCACTATTGCTGAGGAAACAGATTTCCAAGTTCTAGCCAACTGGGTCATTTGTAATTTTGTTTCTCTCTTCAATATAAAATTTTAGAATTCAGAATAAAAATCACCTGCAGTAGATGGCAAATTAGTTTTATGTCATGGAACTCTGCCATTAGTGAGGAAACATTGTTAAGAACATAAGTCAAATAGAACTTAAAAATAATAACCTTTTTCTTCTGCTTTTGTTATATTGTCAAGTTGGATACTTTTATAAAAAGCTGAAATGTAGGCAACACTACTGAAGGAGGAGAAGAAGGCTTCTGATAACTTTATTTGAATTCCTCTTTGTAACTTAAATCAGTGAAGAAAATGGCTTCCTTGGAGTCAATTTTCTGATATACAATTGGTTAGTGTAGAGATTAAATTATGAGTGTCACATTTAATTTAAAACCAAAGAGAGAAATAGCATTATCACGGAGAGTGTGCTCTTTTGTGAATGTCAAGTGCAACTTGTTGAAGGTCTTTTGAAAAACAAGTAAGACTTTGTGCATTAGTTATGCATGCCTGGAGCACCTACCAGTTTGGCATACAGATGCCAAGTACACTATTGATCTGCACTGTTTTTAATGCAGGTTGGCTCTTGGAATGATGCTGTCTCTATTTTCCATTCAAGCCCAATGAGCCTGTGCTTTGGAATGGATCCAAAGCCCCAGAAAATTTGCTTAGAAATATCATTCTTGCCTAGGAAGTCGGTGTTCACTTTCTGTAAGTTTGGGGTTTACCTAGTAACAGCAGAGTTTCTAGAGAGGCCTTTTCTCTCGATGCTGCATTTTTCTCCTCAAATCTTGGTTTTCCTTAGGAAGCAGGTGTCTTTTTATTAGTCCAGTGCTACACAACTGAGAATGTTAACAGTTGTCAGTCTGCTTGTTTCTGTTCTCTTCTTAGCCTTTCACGTAAGTTTTTGAGAGTGTTAGTAGGGTTCATTCATGGAAAGTTCTTACTTAGTTCCTAGCACAAGTCAGTCATCCTTAGGGCTAGTGGGGAGTGTATTTTCATTAGAGAGAGGAGGGGAATGAGACACAGAAATATCATCTCCTTAGTCTAGAGACATCATTGGGCCTCATGCACCGTGGCGTTTTAGGGATACACCCAGGACATTCTTGTTTCTTTAACTGTTGCCCACTGCTTATCGTGCCTCTATCGCTCCAAAGCTAAAAGTCCAACCACCAGAGTCACTGGACAGTCAGTGTTTCTTGGCATCTTAGGCAAAATCTGTGAGAATGAATAAAAAAGATAAAATTAGAAGAATCATCAGTAGATCTTTTATCAGTATTCTTCTGATTAATCTTTGATTATTCAGCTATTTCTATCATCATCATCACTTTTCACTTCTCTGGTTTAACAGAATTTGAAGTGATGTGTGAGAATGGATGGAGTTTCTGGCAGTTAAAAGGATCATTGGCAATAGCGAATTCATAATGTTGCCAGAGCAGGGAAGGAAGCATCCCTGTCTTTCTAATTCAAGTCCATTTGCCTTTGGTGGTTATGCTGGATAACTTGGCCCAAGGCACCAGCTAAAGGACTAAAATATAATTGGTTTAGTTCCACTTTACATTTAGGACTGGTTCAACTGTTCTCTCAGGAGACAAGCATATCATTTTTATCTGCAGAGAGGAGTTGATTTTTGCCGATTGCACCACGGAGAATATTTGAGCAAAATGTTTAGTAGCTTTATATAGCTTACCAGTCCATCTGTTTTGTAAGTAATTTTAATTAAGAGGAAGAGGGACAGAATTAAAGCATACCATTGTTGGACATTACTTTCATCTTTTAGTTTGCTTGTTTAGCCTGGTGAACACGTTTTAGTAATTTCACTCCTTCCCAAGTTTCTACTCTGCTCACTGCATTGGATGTTGGGTAGAGTTTAATATTTGCCATGTGATATGTTGCAGCAGTTAAATAGTAACAGTTTTATTAGTAATTCTCAAAGGCCATCACATTTAATACTAATTCTATTGAAAGTAAAACTGTATTATGAGCCCAGAGGCAGATATGCCTGTTTAGGAGAGAAGTAAGAAAAAGTTTCTCTCTTCAAATGCATAGTATATATATATGGGACAAAGCAAGGTAATTTGTATTCATGTTCACTTTCAAAAATTATACTTTGCATTAATAAACATTTCTTTAACTACTTAATTTTCATTGATTGATTGACTCCCCTTTCAATTTTCTGTGGGTTGTCTGAAAAATTCAAAGAAGATTATTATGGCCCCCTTGTGGTGAAATAATGTAAAAATTTTCAAGATTGAAGAATAGCTATCTTTTTCTAAAACAAAAAAAAAATTATTCTTGAAAAACTTTTGATGGATAATAAAGACACAAATTCATTGAACATATATTTAATTAACATATGGCTAGATATTTAATTTTTAGAAATTAATAGTACAAATATATTACATATGTTTATATGTAAGTGTTAATTGTTAATGCTTATGTGAATGTAATATCTGGATAATTACATTCCTTACCCCACCTTCTGTGATATTTTAGTTGAGATATATTATAAGGTAGTTTAAAAAGTATGTCTCACATGATGATGAATCTGCTAGCTATATATTATTTAATACTTAAAAACAAAATAGGATGTGAAATAGCATATGTATATACTTTTGGTAATTAAGTCTTAACATTTTAATTAAAAGCATTATCTAGTTTCTCATATAATCCTATTTTATCATTGATTAGGAGAAGCATTTTAAACCATTTCTAAGAAAATAAACATTAAGAAAAGTAAATTTTGGAAGTTTTTCTCCTGTGTTCAGTGTATGTTTTATGTTTTACAAAAGGATTCAAGAGGTTAACATCAGGAGGCATCTTAATATTCATTATTTATCTTAACATATCATCTTAATATATACATTATTTTAATATATCTTAATGCATATTTCAATTAATAATTGATTGTAAATGGAACAAGCAGTTGTTCTTATCACAGTGTAATGAGGCTTTAAATTATTTATACTGAGAACATTTACTGACATGAAGAGTTTGTGTCCTACCTTTTGGAAATGACTATACATAGAAAAAATTATCTAGATTTGGGCCAACTGCTCTCTAAAATAGATGTGAAAGGTTATGTAAGATTGTTACATGTATAAATCTTTCTACTTAAAATATGAAAACAGATGGTAGTGAACTAAGCACGAATAAATCATGTTATGCAAATATAACTACTATCTCTGAGTTGTTTTAGTGAAACATAATCTTTTTGGTTTTGCTGTGATTGTAAGAGTGGAAGGGAAAAATAGAACCTGCAAGTGTATAGTATGTGCCAATGAGAGACTTTCAAAGGCTGTCCCGATCAGTGCCAATTTGATATTACTATTTTCATCAGGTCTGCTTCACTTGATCTCAGGGGATAAATTTCTGTCTTCAGTGAAGAAATGAAAGAGCTAGCAGAAATTAAATGAATACTTCAATAAAGGTCACAAAGAATTTATCAGAGCTTTGCTAGATTAAAAAATATCTGTGAAGGCAAAACTAATCTCTGGTGTTAGAAGTTAGAGCACAAGGGACATTTCTGAGATGCTGGTGATTTGGTTTTGATGTGAGTGCATCATGAGTACTTCCTTCGTGTTCAAATCATTATACTTGATACACTTTTCTGTATGGATACTATTTTTCAACAGTAAACTAACTTAAAAAGGGAAAAAATATTTGTGAACACCTGAAGAAAGTTCTGGAAATGTTTGTGTTCTAAAATATTGATATGTTAGGGATAAAATGTTTTCTGGAACATACTTTTATGATGAATTTAGTTTAAGATGCTTTAGCATTAGTTCTTTCATCTAAATTTTTTCATAAATTTTTTCATAAATTCTTTCATAAATTTTATGAAGGGTTTCTTTTCTATAAGTAGCTCAAAGTCAGGAAAGAAAAAGTTTTCGTCTAAATGTCATCTAAATTAATTGCTTCCATGTTGTAAGAAATTACCTACCTGATTTTAAATATTTCAGGATTTCTGCTTGAAAACAATCCTGAAGCATTTATATTAGTTTTAGTCTTTTCTGTGTGTATTTGTGATGTTATAATAGAAACCAAGTGCATTACCGTAAATTTTGTACAAATGAGAGCAGTTACAATATGCTTTGCAGCCTTTGATAACACATGAGAAAGTCTATAACATAAGGTCTGGTACATGACATGTTTTCAATAAAAGTTTGTATATTCTTTTTTTCCCCATGGATATCTTATCTCAATCTACAGTTAGAAATGTGTGGATTATCTGATTTGCTGGCAACACAAAGAAGGGGACATTTGTTACTTTAAAACATGTATCACTTTATGAAAGCATTAGCCAGATGAAAAATCTTTATGTTTAGTAGATGATATGTATCGATGTGATATGAATTGGGGCTAAATGAGTGTGGTATCCTAATTTGAGGTGCTGCTGCTGCTGCTGCTGCATCGCTTCAGTCGTGTCCGACTCTGTGCGACCCCGTAGACGGCAGCCCACCAGGCTCCGCTGTCCCTGGGATTCTCCAGGCAAGAACACTGGAGTGGGTTGCCATTTCCTTCTCCAATGCATGAAAATGAAAAGGGAAAGTGAAGTCACTCAGTCGTGCCTGACTCCTAGCGACCCCATGGACTTCAGCCCACCAGGCTCCTCTGTCCATGGGACTTTCCAGGCAAGAGTACTGGAGTGGGGTGCCATTGCCTTCTCTGATTTGAGGTGCTACTTTGTTTTAAATTTTAACATTAGGACAATTTAAATTTGTAATACTGGCAAAAGTATTTTAGAAATAAAAAATGTATTTTCTTTGGCCTCATATTCCTGTTGCTGGGTATATGTCCTCAAAAAATAGTTTATAAGGTAGGAAAAGGGCTAGAAAGCCACAAACACAGAATAGTAGAAAATTGTTCAAAATTTAAATATCACACAATAATAGAATATTTATAATTTAAACTTTTTTGGTGAGTAGAGTATTTTATATTTTACAAAAAAATACTATAAGATGTGTGTTTCAATACAGACAGTGTGTCATGGGGTAAAGTAAAAGTTTAAAAGTGTATGCACATCATGATTTATTAGAATTGTACAACTGAACAAAGACTATAAGCATTAGGAAAAGTACATACATCTCTTGGGCTAACGTTGTGGAATTAGGGGTGATAATGTTCCTTTATCATTGTTATTTTCTTTCTTTTCACTTGGGCAGGATCACCTGGAGAGCGAGAGTATGTAATAAACTACCAATGACATTTTTTTGTCACACTGGTATCTATATATCTTATAATGTAGTTTTGTTTTTTGGTGGTAGTATATTGAAATCTTACAAAAGTGAAGTGTTTTGCTACAGGGTTCTTTCTCTGGTTCTCCCCAAAACATGTTATTGGCAATCTGACCTAACCGTCTCTTGAAGTGAAGTGAAGTCACTCAGTCCTGTCCAACTCTTTGCAACCCCATGGACTGTAGCCTCCCAGGCTTCTCCATCCATGGGATTTTCCAGGCAAGAATACTGGAGTGGGTTGCTATTTCCTTCTCCAGGGGATCTTCTCAACCCAAGGATCAAATCCTGGTCTCCTGCATTGCAGGCAGAGTCCTTACCCTTTGAGCTACCATCTCTTAGCAAGTGTAAAAGATTAATGCCAGTTAATCACAGTTAATGTGGCAACAAATGTGAATCGAAGCTTCCAGATTTGGTGGCTCACTTGCATTTCTGACTTCTTCTTGTGCCTGGTTCCAGGTACACTGATACCAAGCAGAATTTCCCTCCATCCAGCGTTGGGGTTGGAGGGCTCTTACACAAATCATAGGTGAACAGTCTGTGTAACCAGAGTGGGTAAAATGCAAACAATTACTTTTCTTCTTTTGGTTCAAGTCCTTTCCAGTCTTCCACTGTGGCAGGGTCTCTGCAGTTTGCACTGGGGCCTGAAGCACAAACAACAAAAGGCAAGCTGGGGAGGCAGTTTTAAGTAATTTTATCAAGTGTCCTACCTTCTCGTTAAAAGAACATTTCAAGGGGAACATTTGCTGATGTTTCTTTTTGAGGATTCATTTATTTTATAAGCATTGAACCAGAGCCTTCTATGTACTGGAGGTATAAATGTAGGAATATAAAGGTGAATTTGACCTGGTCCCTACCTCAAGTAGCTTATATAAGGGAGAAGTTTGTCCTGCTTAATTTTAAGATTCTCTAAAATGGAAGCAGCTTCTTTTCTTTTTATACTATATAAAAGGAAAGCCAAGGATGCTTTTATTATACTGGTATTCTTGGATAGATGTATTTCCAGTAGATGTAAATTATTTTATTTCACAAAAGCTAGTCTGTATATTTCTAGAAGTAAAACTGGCATACTATCTGCAGTGTTTTTCTTTCTCTTTTTGCAGAAGTAAAAGTTTAAAGCAGTCTTTTCAAATAACAGTAGCATGATAGAGAATACAAGGTTGGGGTTGTATCAATTCAAACACTAAGTTTCTTCCTTTAGTTTTAATTGGGAGCCAGTACATGGTTTCCATGATTTATTTTTAAATTAGAGATACACTTTTGTATATATCAAAGTGAAACATATGTATACACTATAATTGTGCAGTTCTTAGATACATTTCTTGATAGAAATGTGTAGGTTGCCAAAAGACATACACTGCAATGTTTATTGTTGTTTAGTCACTAAGTCATGTCTGACTGTTTGCGACCCATGGACTGCAGCACACCAGGCTTCCCTGTCTTTCACTTATATGAATGTAAGAGTGCAAAAATGTTCATTCATAGCAGTGCTATTTAAAAAAAAATTATTGAAGTATAGTTGATTTACAATGTGGTTTTTAATTTCTGCTATAGAGCAGAGTGACTCAGTTATACATGTATACATAGACTCTTTTTCATATTTTTTTCCATTATGGTTTATCATAGGGTAGTGAATATAGTTACCTGTGGTCTACAGTAGGACTTTGTTGTTTATCATCCTATATCTAATAGCTTGTATGTGCTATCCCAAACTTCCGATCCTTCCCTTCCTCACACTTCTCCTCCTTAGCAACCAAAAGTCTGTTTTCTATATCTGTGAGTCTGTTTTTTCCTTTCATAGATATGTTCGTTCGTGTTGTATGTTAGATTCCACATATAAGTGATACTATTTGGTATTTGTCTTCCCCTGTCTGATTTACTTTGCTGCTAAGTCGCTTCAGTTGTGTCCGACTCTGTGCGACCCCATAGACGGCAGCCCACCAGGCTCCCCTGTCCCTGGGATTCTCCAGGCAAGAACACTGGAGTGGGTTGCCATGTCCTTCTCCAATGCATGAAAGTGAAAAGTGAAAGTGAAGTTGCTCAGTACTTACTGTTAAAGTAGTCTCTAGGTCCATCCATGTTGCTGCAAATGGTGTTATTTTATTCTTTTCAATGGCTGAGTAGTATTCCATCGTATATGTTCCACATCTTCCTTATCCATTTATCTGTCAATGGATATTTAGGTGTTTCCATATCTTGGCTATTGTAAATAGTGATCAGCACTATTTTTAATAGCACCAAACTGGAAGCTACTCAAATGTCCATCAACAGTAAAAATGGAAGCATAAACCGTGGTACATTTATGACATGGGAATATGATATGGCAGTGAAAATATGCAATAAAAAGGACAAATCTGAAACATAGCCTTGAGTGAAGAAAGCTGGATACCACAAGTGGATACTTTTCCCTAATTCCATATCAATAAAATATCAAGCAAGCCAAGCTGCACTGGGATTAGCAGTTAGCATGGAAGTTACTCTGGGGGAAACTCTAGTGCCTGGAAGGGAGTGCAAAGGAGGGTATTTGGGGGCTGCTCAAAACATGGAGTTTTTTCACCTCAGAGCTCATTACACAAGTGTGTTTGTTATTGATGTTCAGTTGATAAGTAGTTTGACTCTGGAACCCCATGAACTGTAGCATGCCAGGCTTCCCTGTCCTTCCCCAACTCCTGGAGTTTGCTCACACCCTTGTCTACTGAGTCGGTGATGCTACTAACCATCTCATCCTCTGTCACACCTTCTCCTCCTCCCTCAGTCCTTTCCAGTATCAGGGTCTTTTCTAATGAGTTGGCTCTGTATCAGGTGGCCAAAGTATTGGAGCTTCAGCGTCAGTCCTTCCAATGAATATTTAGGCTTTATTTCTTTTAGGATTGACTGGTTTGATCTCCTTGAAGTCTAAGGAACTCTCAAGAGTCTTCTCCAGTACCACAATTCAAAGGCATCAATTCTTCAGTGTTCAGCTGTCTTTATGGTCCAACTCTCACATCCATACTTGACTACTAGAAAAACCATAGTTTTGGTTTATAAAAATTCATTGAGTTTTATGCTTGGGAGATGTGACTTTCTGCGTGTATGTTGTCCTTCCACACAAAGTTTAAATGAATGGATGGGGAAAATGTAACAGGAAATGGAGCTGTGTTCCTAGCCTTTATGCTGCTCATACACCGACCTTTGGAAGTAAATGAAGACCTTGCCTGTTAGAAAAGACAGAGGCTGTCTATTCTGAGTTTTATATGGCAGCCACCATCACTTGTACTTGGCCTAGACACAGGGGCAAGGAGGGGAGTGGGACAGCATTACAAAAAAAAGAGGAAGGGCTTAGAGTGTTCTGTGATAGGAAGATGTTGGCAAGGGGAAGCTACGGAGGACTGTCCAGAAGTGGGGCATCTCATGTGATTGGTTGGGCACATAGATGGCTTTCTTTGGTTGATCCTGAGTTGTAATACAGGGCAAGAGTATAGAGATGCTGGCAGAACTTTGACCAAGTTCTGACAGTGCTGAGCAAGTTGCTGCAGAAATGTAGTGTGGTTTCCCAAGTTGGTTGCTTCAGAGGTTGTGAGTCAGAGCTCTTTTGTCATACAGGGTCTGAGAGGGTCTCATCATAGAGGGAGCCATGTGCAAGTGGAATCATTACACACAGGCTGCAAGGAAAGTGATGTGCTCTTCCAGAGCCTCACAGTTGATGCACTGTGGATCTAAGCCTCAGTCTCTTGTATTTGTGGGGCTAGACATTTTCCTCAAAGTAGTTAGACTGTGAGAAAACAACCACCTAATAATCTAAGTCCATATACACTGAACTAATTTAAGAAATTTCTAATGGAAAGACTATTTATGTAACCTGGCAGACATATCTTCTTAAACAATTGGTCATTCCCTTTTTTGATGATGAATTTGTTCAGAGAGTCATTAGATGCTACAAAAAGGAAAAAAAAAAAAACCAACAGCAGCATCCAGGATTCCCAGTGATGATATATTTAGAGTAGTGGTTTTTAATCTCTCTGATATCAGAATCAAGAGGGACCTTTGAAAACTGTCATGTTCCTGGTCATACCAGCAGAGAGAGAAATACCAGTGCAACTGATACTGTGTGGGACCCAGGTATTGCTTTTTTTTTTTTTTTAAAGATCCCTTTTTGTTTTTAGTGTGGCTAGTGTTGATCACTCGGAGAAGGCAATGGCAACCTACTCCAGTACTCTTGCCTGGAAACTCCCATGGACGGAGGAGTCTGGTAGGCTGCAGTCCATGGGGTCGCTAAGAGTCAGGCACGACTGAGCGACTTCACTTTCACTTTTTACTTTCATGCATTGGAGGAGGACATGGCAACCCACTCCAGTATTCTTGTCTGGAGAATCCCAGGGACACAGGAGCCTAGTGGGCTGCCGTCTATGGGATCACACAGAGTTGGACACGACTGAAATGACTTAGCAGCAGCAGCAGCAGTATTGACCACTAAACCACTGGTTTCGGGCAAAGGTTGCAAAATTAGTAATTTGTTGTTGTTGTTCAGTTGTTAAGTCATGTCTGACTCTTTGCAACCCCATGGACTGCAGCACACTGTGCTTCCCTGTCCTTCACTGTCTCCCAAAGTTTGCTCAAACTCATGTCCATCGAGTTGGTGATCAGTGGATTGCCATTCAACCATCTTATCCTCTGTTGTCCCCTTCTCCTCCTGCCCTCAATCCTTCCCAGTATCAGGGTCTTTTCCAGTGAGTTAGCTCTTTGCATCAGATGACCGAAGTATTAGAGCTTCATCATCAGTCCTTCCAATGACTGTTCAGGGTTGATTTCCTTTAGTATTGACTGGTTTGATCTCCTTGCTGTCCAGGGAACACTTAAGCGTCTTCTCCAACACCATAGTTTGAAAGCACAGCCTTTTTTATGGTCCACCTCTCACATTTGTACCTGACTTTTGGAAAAAACTTAGCTCTCACTGTATGGACCTTTGTTGAAAGTGATGTCTCTGCTTTTTAATATGCTGTCTAGGTTTGTCATAGATTTTCTTCAAAGGAGGAAATGTCTTTTGATTTCATGGCTACACTCACAGTCCACAGTGATTTTAGAGCCCAAGGAAATGAAATCTGTCACTGTTTCTATTTTTTTTCCTCATCTGTTTGCCATGAAGTGACAGGACTGGATACCCTAATCTTAGTATTTTGAATGTTAAGTTTTAAGCCAACTTTTTCATGTTCCTCTTTCATCATCATTCAGAGACTCTTTAGTTCCTCTTCACTTTCTGCCATTAAGATGGTATCATCTGCATATCTGAGATTATTGATATATCTTCTAGCAGTCTTTATTTCAGCTTGTGATTCATCCAGCCCAGCATTTCACATGATGTACTGGGGGCTTCCCTGGTGGCTCAGATGATAAAAGAATCTGCCTGTAGGGCAAGAGGCCCAGGTCTTATCCCTGGGTGGGGAAGATCCCCTGGAGAAGGGAGAGGGTACCCACTCTAATAGTCTTGCCTGGAGAATTCCATGGACAGAGGAGCCTGGCAGGCTATGAAGTCCATGAGGTCACAGAGTCGGACATGACTGAGCAACTAACACACTCTACATATGTTAAATAAGCAGGGTGATATTATACAGCCTTGTCATACACTCCTTTCCCAAGTTGGAACCAGTCTGTTCCATCTCCAGTTCTAACTGTTGCTTCTTAACTGGCACACACAGATTTTTCAGGAGGCAAGTAAAGCAGTCTGGTATTCTCATCTCTTTAAGAATTTTCCACCATTTGTTGTGGTCCGCAACTCTAAGTCTAAGGCTTTAGAGTAGTCAGTGAAGCAGAAGTAGATGTTTTTTTCTGCAAATCCCTTGCCTTCTCTATGATCCAGAAGATGTCAGCAATTTGATCTCTGGCTCCCCTGCCTTTTCTAAATCCAGCTTGAATATCTGGAAGTTCTCGGTTCACGTACAGTTGGAGCCTTGTTTAGAGAATGTTGACATTACTTTGCTTAGTGTGAGATGAGTGCAATTGTGCAGTAGTTTAAATATTCTTTGGCATTGCCTTTCTTTAGGATTGGAATGAAAACTGACCTTTTCCAGTCCTGTGGCCACTGCTGAGTTTTCCAAATTTGCTAGCATATTGAGTGCAGCATTTTCACAGCATCATCTTTTAGGATTTGAAATAGTTCAGCTGGAATTCCATCACCTCCACTAGCTTTGTTCATAGTAAATGCTTCCTAAGGCCCAGTTGACTTTGCATTCCAGAGTGTCTGGTTCCAGGTGTGTCATGATAATTCCTGGTTTTCTATCCAGTGTTTTACGTACACTCTTTTATTAGATTATCACCAGCATCCATTAAGATAGTTGTTCTTACCTTGTTTTTCAAGATGTGGGAACTGAAATTCATAGTAACTAAATAATTTGCCTGTAGCAATTAAATAATTAATGTGAAGTCACAAAACTATAGGTACATGAGCCCTTATTTATAGAGAGCTCTTATTTACTGAATTCCCATAACCCAGTATTAAACACAGTGCAATTGACATTTCACTGTGTTTAATATTGGGTGCTGGGAAGTTTAATGTAATAGCATATTCATTTGTATATATTCATCTATACAATGTAAAATTGTATTTTTTCTCTGTAAAATTTTTAAAAGTATTCTAAACTCTGGCCCTGAAATTTTCAGATAAAGGATTATGAAACAGGAGTAAGAACAGAATCAGATCTAATCAGATCCAGAGAATCCCTCTAAATTACTAGGCCATATACTGCTATCATGTGAGGTTTTTATTAAACTGTGTTAATCTAATACATTTTCTCCATCATTCTAGGAACATGTTTATCCAGAGAACCCAAACCAGTCCCTATTACTGATAGGCCTATAATTTCTGGTTCAGAAGAGATCTTAATAGCTTTCTAAACCAATAACCAGTCAGATACTTGATGCAATTTAATCTTCTCAGGACTCAAAACCTATCCTAGAGCCTTTGCCAGAATCAATAGCGAACTCTCAATTTTGTAGTTTATACAATTTATTTTCTCATACTTTTGGAAGATCAGTTGCACTTGTATATCTCGGCGTTTAAAGACCTTTTCCTGTTCTTTGTGAGCCATGTAACACGATGACGTATTGTTGGCTGGGTCATTTTTAACTTTTTCCAACCTTTCAGACCAAAGGTCCTGAGCTCTTTTAGTATGAATAAGTTTGCTACCACGAAGGTGGGGGATGGACACTATTTTATTATTTTTTCAACTCTTTATATTCTAGAGACTGTATTTAGCCCTAGAGCAACATCTTTCAATTTTATTAATCTGTATTCAGGTTTTTTTGTTTTTTTTTTAAGTAGTTTTAATTTTTAGCATGAAATTTTGGGAGCAAATCATCCCAAGGTCGTTTAAAATTTTTCATTGTCCAGCAGATAAGAATTGTAATAATTTATGTGTTTTATATAATGCAAAGTGAAAACCTCCTAAAATAGATTTTATACTACAAGTTAAACTGAGCACAGCATCTGGTTCAAGTGATTCTTCGTTTAGAAGGACTAAATGAAGGACTAAAAGATCTAGTGTATAATGAAGTATATAAACACATACAATTTGGGAGTTAAATGAGAAGTGCAGAATAACAGTTAAGATAGTTTCTCTGTCTAATATTATAGGAGTAAGCCCCTGAATCTCATATTTCTTCTTCCTTTGGGATATTCTTTTCTTTTTTGTTGGTCTATGGTTACTGCTTAGTCATTTCAGTTGTGTCCGATGAATCTGTTTTAATTTCTAATATGATGGATAATTGAAGGGATCCTTTCCTTATCTGTACTCAGAAAGCCTGTTCCATTGTCCCTGTAACTCAGCTGTTTTTTAATCAATCCCTCTGAAGAGATGATATGCCAGCAGAATGACGAAATGTCTCGGAGTCTGCACACTTGTCTGAGAAGTTAAATCAGTTCTTCCCTTTCTCCAAAAAAATGTGTAATAGGAAAAGCCTTTGACCCAGAAAGGAGGTCTAGGTAATAATCCTTTACCTCATTTAAAATGCACTTCAGTGGCCTTCCTTTCAATCTCTTGTGAGAACAGATGAGAAAATATGTGTGAAATGCCCAGCAGAGTGTAAGTCAGCCCTCAATAAATGGTGATTGGTGAGCTGTGGAGGCGATTGTTGGCATGTTGATGACGGCATTTTGAGCTGTTCATATTTCTTAATGAGAATCAGTGAGTCTTTGGTGTAAGAAAGTCAGTTGGTCCTAAATGGACTCTTATTCACCTGTACTTTTCAAAAGATGTCTAAGAAGGACTGACCACCTAAACCAACTAAACAACTACGTAGGACATGATTTT
Organism: Bos mutus; assembly: GCF_027580195.1. NCBI lineage: Eukaryota > Metazoa > Chordata > Mammalia > Artiodactyla > Bovidae > Bos > Bos mutus. The sequence continues at coordinate 80,761,397 of NC_091620.1, read as the reverse complement.
TTAAATATAATTATATATTTTGTACTGCTACTGCTGCTAAGTCGCTTCAGTCGTGTCCGACTCTGTGCGACCCCATAGATGGCAGCCCACCAGGCTCCGCCATCCCTGGGATTCTCCAGGCAAGAACACTGGAGTGGGTTGCCATTTCCTTCTCCAGTGTATGAAAGTGAAAAGTGAAAGTGAAGTCGTTCAGTCGTGTCCGACTCTAGCGACCCCATGGACTGCAGCCTACCAGGCTCCTCCACCCATGGGATTTTCCAGGCAAGAGTACTGGAGTGGGGTGCCATTGCCTTCTTCATATTTTGTACTAAAGCAGCACTAAAGTAGAATAATGAAGGATGTTTTAACATGTGTTTTGCATTTGGGAATTGGTTTCATTTTGAATGATGAATAAACTATTATCTTTATAGCACTTAATTTCTCTACAAACCTTAGACCTATTTCAAGTCTGCATTTGCATGGAGAGCCATGATAAATATGCATGGGTGCTCAATTAAATGGGTCATTGTCAGCCATTTTGGAAATACACTTATGTTGATAGAAAATAGGATCAGAAGGACTGCCTCTGTCTATTCAACACATTAATAAATTAGCAATTTAAAAACTGTGCTCTGGTAGAGGATGAGTTGACATTCCTTTATGTAGGTGACTTAAACCCAAACGGGAATCTTGGTTGTGAGTCTTATAAAACTTCTCTTCCATATATTTCTATATGCATGTGTGTATGCATATAAAATACACAAATATCAAAGAGCACCTATTTTTCATGATTATATTGAGCAGGCTATTTTTTCTTAAACTCTGTTAAGTCATGGATTCCCTTGAAAAATTGGTGTAAGATGTGGAAGTTTTTACAGAAAAATTGACATATAAATGCCTACACAAAATACTGTGGACAGTTTCTAGAGATTGATGAATCTCATTCTGGTAGGTGATTCATGAATCTCAAAATCAGCACCATTCTTCATTGAACTTTGAGTCAGGCAGGAAATCTAAGTGATTACATAAATTTTATAGTGAGCTTATTAAAGTACAGAGTAGGTAAGCCAGTCAGCTACCTTTTGTAAAGAACAAAAAGCCTAGTTCTTGATTTTTATATTAGCATTCTATTCCCCTATTTCCTAGCTGTATCCATAGTGATTTAATTCCATAATTGGCAGAGGCTGTAGAATAGGTTCTATGTTATATAACATAACTACTTCTGGTCATAATTCTTACTGCTCCCTGCATTAATTTCTGTCAATTTATTTTTCTACCTTTGAACAATTCTCTCAGCAAAGTAGCAGGGTCACTTAAACAAAAATTAGTCTATAAATTAGAATACAGCAAAAGTTAAGAGAGAATGATTTTTGTATAGTTCTGTGTATTAATTTTTCATCATGAATTTGAAAGTGAATACATTTTTACATTGGACAGTCTTATCAAGCATGAATTTTGTGTCTCATTAGTGATCTAAGTTTGTTTTCCAACTGTGAGACATTCAACTTAGTTTTGAATTTCACATCCAAATAGGAGCAGAATTTCATCTGTCATTGCACATTGTAGCTTTGCTGAGAGGAAGACCCAGATGCCATGTGGAGGGAAATGTGGCCTGGGGATGAGTAAACAGCCACTGCATGATTGATGAACAGGAGCAGTTCATGCAGCTTCTGTTGAGACAGAGAGCTACGTCTCCTCAGACCTCTGTGAACTATCAAGTGTGGGCTGACTGAGAAATAGGTCCTGTCTTATTTCCTACCCTTCCCAACATGACAGGAAAAAATGCTCCTTGAATCGCAGCAAATCATTTGACACATAGTAACAGTAGATCAAAATGATTTTATGAACCCTACAAGAAAATGAATGTTGTAAGACTTAAAGTATCTCTGTTGTGAAGTTCTTCTTGAAAATTAGTGTGTTCGCTGAAGGAAGGACCTTGAGCTAATTATATAGCTTGTTGAACCTCAGTTTTTTCATCTGGGACAATGATTATTCCTACAGCATCAGTTTTGTGTGAGGAACAAATTAGTTAATGCCTCATGTATGATAAATAAGCTTTCAATGAATACTAGCTATTCTTATTTTTAAATTAAAGGTCATGCAACCTAAAGGGGTGGGATGGGATGAGGAGGGATGGGAGGAAAGTTCAAGAGGGTGGGGACATGTATATACTTACGACAGATTCACAGTTTTGTATGACAGAGACCAACACAACATTATAAAGCAATTATCCTCCAAGTTAAAAAATAAAAACAAACTGTAATAATAGTTAAATAAAAAATTAAGTTCATGAGAAATGTTTTTCCATAATTTTACAATTCTGCATGTATTTGGACTTTTTAAGAATTATTATTAATTATATATTCATTCATTTAGCAGATACTTTTGAGGGGCCTCCAAGTAGCAGAAACTGTTCTTGATCTTCAGCAGGTAGGACTGGATGAAGCAGAGTGACAGGAGTGGAGTTGCAGGAGGTTGCTAGGAAGGGGTGATGATAAGGGAATATTTGAGTAGACCATGGAAGCAAAGTAAGGGAAGTGAAAGGAAGAGCGTTCCAGGCAGTGGATCTCAGATGTAATAAGTCTCCAAGGCCAGAGTGTGCCTAGTCTGTTTATGGAACCAGAAGGCCCCCGGCAAAGTAGTGTGAGAAATATCTCCATGGGAGATGAGGTTGGTAGTGAGAGTGCAATGCACATTGCTTCCGATCTTTCATAATAGGTGCAAGAAAGGGAAGCCATTGGATGATTTTGAGCAAGAGAGTAACATCAGATTTATATTGTAAGAAGGCTCACTGCATGCGTTGGGAATGGGGGACACACATGGAATCAGAAAAATCAAATAGGAGCAGTTGCAGTTGTTTAAGTAGAAATGACGGTGTTCTGGACAAGCCTGATGGCAGTGAAGGTTTTTTTTTTTTTTTTTATAAGGCTCAGTAATGTGTTAAATGGGAGAAGGCAAAGGCACCCCACTCCAGTACTGTTGCCCGGAAAATCCCATGGATGGAGGAGCCTGAAAGGCTGCAGTCCATGGGGTTGCTAAGAGTCAGACATGACTGAGCGACTTCACTTTCACTTTCCACTTTCATGCATTGGAGAAGGAAATGGCAACCCACTCCAGTGTTCTTGCCTGGAGAATCCCATGGACGGAGAAGCCTTGTAGGCTGCAGTCCATGGGGTCGCACAGAGTCAGACACGACTGAAGCGACTTGGCAGCTTGGCAGAATGTGTTAAATACCCACTGTGCATGGGATGCTTTCCATGTATATTGTCTAATCCACACAACAACCCTAAAAGGGAAATATCAGTACCATTCAGAGGTATGATTTGCCCACAAGGTCCTTCAACTGAAGTACAAGTATAGCACGAGGCTCACTATGTTCCCCTATTTCTACATCTAGACAGAAAGGAGAAAAGAAAAATGACAAGTACTGCACGCTGATCACGTTGCCTGGCTGAGTAAATTTTTCACGTGTACCGTAGATATTTTCAGTAGTGGATACTTTGAGGAAAGGTTGTAAGGCTGACAGATGGAAGAGAATGGAAAACATTGTACAGTGTGTTTTAGAGTTTTTAATGTTTAGAGATCTAGTGCATTGAAAGTAAAATCTTTTTTCGGAATAAGCTGAGTGACAATTTAGCATTTTAGATAAAACACTAGAAGCAGAATACAAAAGTGAAGCTAGGAACAATAAAAAATCCTGAAAAAACTTTTAAATTTTAATGGGATATTTATTTAATAAGTAAATAATCATTACACTTGTTTAGTATCTAGTCTGTGGCAATTAGAAACTTAACATTTAATAAAAAAAAGTAAGACATGATATCTGCCCTCAAGAGCTTAGCTGTATGCTAAATGATAATAGTTTAAAAGGAACCATAAAGTGTTCTCTAGAAAGTAGAAGGGCTTCCCTGGTGTCTCAGATACTAAAGAATCTGCTGGCAATGCAAGAGACCCAGGTTTGATCCCTGGGTCAGAAGATCCCCTGGAGAAGGGAATGGCAACCTGCTCCAGTATTCTTGCCTAGACTTCCATAGACGAAGGAGCCTGGCAGGCTACAGTCCGTGAGATCACAGAGTCCAACACTACTGAGCAACTAACAGTTTCACTTTCCAGAAATCAGTAAGCAGGTGTGTGTCTTGAGGATGGCAGGGAAGTTGTCACAGGGGAGAAAGTAGTTTTGATAAATAATCTCTTCTGTTAGATTGGACCCAATGGAAAAGTTCACTTGATTCATGGAATAAAAATCTTCATTTTTCAGTATATAAAGTCATACAACTTTAGCCATAGGTCCCTATCACTATAGTTAATATGTCTGTAGCCTAGAATAGCTTTTTCTGGCCACCCAGATCTCAACTGACCATGAACGATTAGCTTCTGATAATGACTCTTATAAGTTATTGTTGTTTCTCAATTTGAACTTCATCTTTGGACTGCCTCTTTCTATTCTGGGGCCAACAGCAACTCTATTTTTTCCATCCACCACTCCTTTATTGGGGCTTCCCTGATAGCTCAGCTGGTAAAGAATCTGCCTGCAATGCAGGAGACCCCAGTTCAATTCCTGGGTCAGGAAGATCCGCTGGAGAAGGGATAGGCTACTTACTCCAATATTTTGGGGCTTCCCTGGTGGCTTAGCTGGTAAAGAATCCACCTACAATGCACAAGATCTGTGTTCAATCCCTGGCTTGGGAACATCCCATGGTGAAGGGAACGGCTACCCACTCCAGTATTCTGCCTGGAGAATTCCATGGACTGTACAGTCCACGGGGTCGCAAAGAGTCGGACACGACTGAGGGACTTTCAGTTTCCTCCTTTACTAATTATTTTGCTCATATTAGTATGATATTCTACTAGCACCTAAAGAAATGGGTCCTGATTTTGAAGAGGGGCTGTGATTCCTCATATAGTGGTAAAAACAATTGGTATTTTAGAGTGATTGAAAGGAAACCCTTATTTTTATTACAGCCGGCAGGCCTTTCATTACTTAAAATTGTTCAGCTCTTTTGACTATAAGGATTTTTTTTTGTATCAAAATCATGGTATTGACTTTAAAAGCACTGTTATAGAAATTATTCTGTAACTTGTCTGGCAGTCATTTTGATGTGCTATTAGCATTTGTAAATAGTTTAATATTATTCTAACAGTGAGCTGATTTAACAACAAATAGTTGTTTCACCCTGAGGTTGGAAATCTAAGACCATGTCCTAGCTCTGGTAGGAATTCCAAGAATCTATTGTAGACAAAGTATTAGGAGTGAGTCTTATGTGTAATATGCAAACTCAAAGTGTAATATTTATTTGGCATGTGTATAATGTGAAAGTGTTTGAGAAGTTGTCTGTATTTAAACATTCAGAATCATTGATTCTTAAAGTGTGGTTGAGGCTCATCTGGGACTCTACAGAACCCTTTGAGAGGGAGTGCAAGTTACACATTATTCATGAGTAAAAAATACTTCACATGTAAAATATACCAATAATCTATTTCAGTGTAATACAGAAGGAAATGTTCGTTGATAGGGTTTCAGATTTTTCATTGCACTAACCTTTAAGAAATTTTAGAAATTTCTGTTTGTTGAGTTATGATGTGGTATCACAAAGGTTATCCACAGTTGTCTATAAAGCACACTAAAATATTCCTTTATTTTCACACTATGTATCTTTGCCACTCTTCTCATTGTTTTCTTAAAAAATCTGTTTATTTTCATGAAACTATGTTATTTAATCATATAATATGAAGATTATTATTTTTACTAAAAGAATCAGTAGGTTATAAATTAAAGACTCTTAGTTTAATTGCTAATAGAATAAGTGCTAACAGATATAACCCACATACCCAAAACCTTTTGGAGTCCTCAGTAATTTTTAAGAGTATAAACACGTCATGAGATTGAATGTGTATTGTGACCTCCAGCCTTCCAGACTTCACTTCTGTTGCTTAAGCCGCCTAGTGCACAGTGATTTTTATAGCAGCCCGAAGTGAGATGCTTTTAAAGGTTTTTTTATTAATGGCCATGACTTCTGTCATTCTCAGAAACCATGCTTACTACTTTTGAAGAACAAACCAATAAAGAAATCTGCAGTAATCTTGATATCATTAAAAGGGAAGTTATCCTTTCATAAAGATTCTACATATGAAAATCAACTGTCAATATTGTAGACTTTTCCTGTCTAAAATATTTTGTATGGGTATTCTATTTTTGGTAAGTACCTTTTATATTGATATTTTAATGTTCTCATCAAAATAAGATAAAATTAATCATAAAACAGATGAGAATGTTGTTCAGGTATTTTTGTAACTAAAATGTAGTTTTAATTTTAGGATCAAGTTTGTACTTTTTACTTAAGTATGACTAGATTTAAAGTTACTTTGTGAACCTTTCTAACAGTTTTCTTATTTATAAAAATTTAAAGCAGGGGAACTATGAAAATATATCTTTTTTATTCAAAGAAAATAACTTTCCTTTGAAGATATTCCTAAAATGTTAAAATATAAGGTCACTTATACTTCTGGTTATAATTCTTTATTTAAAAATAAATGCAACAGATATTAGTCTTTTAATAGTTACTAAGTATTACATATAAACAGCAAAAATAATAACGAAAAGCTTATGGTTTTCTGGTACTATTGGAGGCATAAAATTCTCGAGGTAGAATCATGATACTGTTATATAAGTGACAAAGAAACTGAAAAAAATAATGTTCTCTCCAGGTTTTAAGAAAAGCTATATAAAATAATTTTTATGAAGTATGCACTATATGGCTGTCAGTAATAAAACAATGAAATTCTTACTAAATCAAAAATGTTTTACTTATACTACTTGTATCTATATAGTTATAGGTTGTATAGGTCTCTTGTAAGTCTTTGTTGTCCCAAAACCGTTTTATATTTTTAGATTAGTATATATTATGTAAATAATTTACACAATTGTAAATTCCTTAGGGGATCTTACACTGTTATTTTACAAGTGAATAAGTTTTTGAAACATCTTCTTTGATCAGTATTTTCAATTTAAAATTAATTTTAGCACCAAAGAAAAGAAACAAAGCTGTCCTGAAATGGAGGATCCCATGAAGGCCATTTAGGGAAAGCTTAAAGAGTTGACTCATTGGAAAAGACTCTGATGCTGGGAGGGATTGGGGGCAGGAGGAGAAGCGGACGACAGAGGATGAGATGGCTGGATGGCATCACTGACTTGATGGACGTGAGTCTGAGTGAACTCCAGGAGTTGGTGATGGACAGGGAGGCCTGGTGTGCTGTAATTCATGGGGTCGCAAGGAGTCGGACACGACTGAGAGACTGATCTGATCTGCCTACCCTGGTTCCTTTTTCACAACTATAGGCTAATTTCTTTACTCTGATTATTTTAAAATGTTAAAAAAAAAGCTGTATGTCTCAGGAAACTCAAATAGGGGCTCTGTATCAACCTAGAGGGATGGGATGGGGAGGAAGATGGAAGGGAGGTTCAAAAGGGAGGGTTTATATGAATACTTAACGGCTGATTCATGTTGAACTTTGACAGAAAACAACAAAATTCTGTAAAGCAATTATTTTTCAACTAAATATAAATTTAAAAACATGCAATCCAAAATATCTAACTGTTCAAAATTTTAATTGGCTCATATCATAAGCCACTTGCTTGAGAGTTCTTGAGAAAAATATTCGAACAGAATATTTTAACAGAATATTCTAACAGAACAAAATTCTAACAGAAGTCAGTAAAGATATGAAACTCAGATGGACCTGTATTGTGTCTGGTTCTCAGCTGCTATAGAGAAAATGAAGCTTTGCATCAGTATCAGAAGTTGGACCTTCCTTCTCTGATCAGTTCTTTCTTGCTGCTGCTAAGTCACTTCAGTCATGTCCAACTCTGTGCGACCCCATAGATGGCAGCCCACCAGGCTCCCCCGTCCCTGGGATTCTCCAGGCAAGAAAACTGGAGTGGGTTGCCATTTCCTTCTCCAGTACATGAAAGTGAAAAGTGAAAGTGAAGTCGCTCAGTCATGTCTGACTCCTAGCGACCCCCTGGACTGCAGCCCACCAGGCCCCTCCATCCATGGGATTTTCCAGGCAAGAGTACTGGAGTGGGTTGTCATTGCCTTTCTTGGTGATTAATAAATTTGTAACTAAAAAAAAAAACTATAAATTTGCAATGCAGAAAAATCCTACACTCCTATTCTATAATAGGGAATATCTTTGGAAATATTATCAAGTAGAAAACAATTTGGAGTAAAGACTTGAAGATAACTTAAATGGCCATCAACAGAGCAATGGATTAAGAAAATGTGATATATATATACAATATTACTCAGCCATTAAAAATAATGAAATAATGACATCTGCAGCAACATGGATAGAACTCATACTGAGTGAAGTAAGTCAGAAAGAGAAGGAGAAATATTGTATGACATCCCTTATATGTGGAATCTAAAAAGAAATACAAGTAAACTTACTTTTGAAATAGAGGCTCAGAGACTTAAAAAATGAATTTATGGTTGATGGGAGGAAGGTATAGTTAGGAACTTTGGGAAGGTCCTATACACACTACTGTATTTAAAATGGATAACCAGTAAGGACCTGTTGTATAGCACATGGAACTCTGCTCGATATTATGCGCTGGCCCGGATGGGAGGAGATTTGGGGGAGAATGGATACATGTATGTATAGCTGAGTTCCTTTGCTGCTCACCGGAAACTACCACAACATTGTTAATTGGATATAACCCAATGCAAAATAAAGTTTAAAGTTTTTGGGAAAAAATACTTGCAGATAACCTAGCCATTTCCTGGAGAAGCAGCATATTGCAGGCTTATAATTCTAGGTCTGAACTGTGTTACTCGCTCAGTTGTGTTCAACTCTAGATCTAGGTCTAGAGAAAATTTTCTCTATTTTAAGATCAGTATTTACTAACTGTCTGAACTTCAGTAAGTGAGCCTCCTTAAGCATCAGTTTTATCTCTTAAGTGTGGATAAAAGTAGTACCTTCTGTAAGAATTTATCTGAGAATTAAATAATAGTCTCGGTAAAGCTGTAGTATAATATCTCCCACATTAGAAAAAACAACTTAATGTGTGTTAGCTCGATTTACATTGATTATGATGATGGTGTCAAATATGAGGAAGAAAGAACTGGACAAATGTTCAAAAAGAAATATTAATGATATTTTGCTCCTGAAACTATTCTGCATTTTAATATCCTTAAATTTATTTTTCCTTTCTTTTCATTTGAAATTAATGAGATAGACATATGGTTATGTACCAGCCTGATAAAATATTTCCACGATAGAAATATTATTTTGTATGTGTGTGGAACTTCACCATGACTGATAGTAGATCTTGCTTGTGGCAGTAATATAATAGCCACCATAAAATGATTGCAATTTTATCTTTACCTAAAATGAAATTTCCTGTCTCTCTTTAATTTTGTTTAAATTTTTAGTTGGCTTTGGAAATGCATCAGATTTATTTGACCTGGCTTTGAAATTTCTTTATGTCAAAGGCATGTTTTTTTCCTGATATTAAAACAAAGACAAACACACACAGGATGTAACAGACATCAGCATAATGTAAGGTACAAATCTAGACTTCTAGTTGCTCTCGTTATCTCCTGTGTTATACCTTATAGCTTCAGGATACTGCCATGTCGTGTGTGTGACTTGTAATTAATTGAAAGTATGTTGTTTAAAGAGTTCAGGAAAAAAGATTGTTGAGAGGAACAAATTGACTCACAGAAATCTCTCACATGCTAGGCCAGTCAGACAGGTGATAGCTTCTGTCCTTAATAGAGATGGTCAAAGACATTATAAAGGAAAAGAAAATAGCACTTTTAAAGTAGGTGACTGCAAAATAATTCTCCGCTGATGTGACTAAAGGATATCATATATTGTGATTTAAAGTATCTTCAACCTCATCTTTTAGAAAAAAATGTGTATTCCTTGAATCTCTTTTTCTTCCCTCCCTCCTTTTCTTTTTTCTATCCTGTTTTTATGTTTTTCTTTTTCAAGTATTCAGCCATGAAACTTGAATTGATATTCATTTAGGCTTATAGCTAGTGTGAAGATCAAGAGGTTTTAAATTTACAATTATTTTTTGATTGTTCATTAGTGTATGTACTGGTTTTTTGGTTGCTTATTTATGGAGTTTTCTTTGACATTTGGGACATCATTTCTTTTTGTACTTTACTTTTGGATCCTTTGAACTCTAGTTATTTAATTTTGCTAGAAATCTGATCTTTGGGTAACTGAAATACTTCATAAAACCATTGTTAAGAGTAAAGTGTCTCATTATGATGATGCTTTAAGTTCCGGAATATCCCATAGAAGTAAGAATATATCAGCAGTCTAACTTTTAGAAAGGGAAAGTTTAGAGTGTTTATTATGAAATATCTCATGAATATGTAGCAAATCAAATTGATTTTGATAAACTACTTCATATTCTACTGTTATTTCTCTTCTAGAAAATTTTACTTTGTGTGGTGGGAAATTAAAAGAATATAAGAAATATATTGGAAACAAGTGTATTTGGAAACAAAAAAAGTGGTCTGAATATTAGGGGAATGAAAGAAAGAAAAAGAAGCCATTACTTTTAAAATGCTGCTGCTGCTGAGTCGCTTCAGTCGTGTCCAACTCTGTGCAACCCCATAGATGGCAGCCCACCAGGCTCCTCTGTCCCTGGGATTCTCCAGGCAAGAACACTGGAGTGGGTTGCCATTTCCTTCTCCAATGCATGAAAGTGAAAAGTGAAAGTGAAGTCGCTCAGTCGTGTCCAACTCTTCGCAACCCCATGGACTGCAGCCCACCAGGCTCCTCCATCCATGGGGTTTTCCAGGCAAGAGTACTGGAGTGGGGTGCCATTGCCTTCTCCGACTTGTAAAATAGGGTAGAACAAATTCAGTACAGCAGTGCTTTGCAAGGACAAGCCTATGTTCAAGATCAGAAAATAGTTTGCAGATCTCTGTTCTGATGGGCCCTCACTTCTGGTTTTCTTATGACCTTTCAATGGATTATTCCAAACGTGGGAATGAATTGGTTCTAGACTGATGTGTTGTTTAGAAAAAGCTCCCTCACCTACAGCATTCATTTGAGATGCCTTAGAAAGCTTTTTTGAATCCATATATAATTCTTCAGGATAAAGAGGTCCAGTTATTTGAAGGCCACAATGTAATATCTCTTAATGCTGAGGACAGCGCATACTGGAAAATGAAGAGGCACAGTTTTATAATTAAATAGTATGGCCAAGGAATCTGTGATAAAGTAAAAAAAATAATGTATTAAGCAAAAAAAAAAAAAAAAAACCCTCAATTTGAGGTAAAATTGTTTTTGACTAGTTAATCAAAGGTACAATCAGGATTTATTTTGCATATTTTTTTATGTCTGATTAAATTGGACTATATGAAGTATTTATTTTGCACAGAATTTTTCATGACTATTAGAGTAAATCTGATCATTAAGAAAAAGATGCAAAGATGTTAGTAGGACTAATCAGAAAAACATTATTTTTAGCTGAAGTAAATTTTGAATTTTAGTGCTTTAAGAAAATGATTGCTGTTGAGGAAATTTTGGCATAAAAGATTAACTCATGACAAAGAAGAAATATAATTAAAAGACTATGGCATAGGAGTTTAAAGTATTAATTGGATAAAATTATTTTACATGCCTTATATATCAGAACATACTGAATAAATGAAATGGTTTAACAGGAGAAATTTTTTAAAAACAGTTATAAAAGAGATCATATATAAATTGATTTAGACTTTATGTGTTATATAGTGTCATTTATTGCTAAATCATTCTGAGAAACTAGTATTTCTTTTTATGAAATGTGAAATAGAAGTGTGAGGCTCAGATTCTGGATGTTTTTGGAGCAAAATTTTAACCTCTCTTGCTACAATGGTTCAAGTATATGGCTAACTGCTTTCTATAAAGTTTCTTTTAATCATTCTTGGGATTGTTAACTTCAGTGATTTCTTTCTGATGCTTCTGGAAAGAAAGAGACTATTGATAAAGCTGGAATGACATATTCTGTTAAGAATTAATGGTTAAACCCCTTGGAAATTTATAAATGCTTCTTAGGGTACCAGAATATTTTCCTTATTTTCTCAGCTACTGAGAGCTTTGGTAGTTGAGGTTGTCAACCAGAGAAAACCACTCAAGTTGTGCCCCCCCCTCAGAAAAGACCTGCAGTGAATGGCGGGTTAATCAGACGTTAAATAAAGAATGAAAGAGGCAACCTACACACTGATTTCTTTTATAAGTTGAAGAGCATTATATCAACAATAAGGGGTACTAACAAATCATGGAGATAGACATCCTGGAATGCGAAGTCAAGTGGGCCTTAGGAAGCATCACTATGAACAAAGCTAGTGGAGGTGATGGAATTCCAGTTGAGCTATTTCAAATCCTGAAAGATGATGCTGTGAAAGTGCTGCACTCAATGCCAGAAAATTTGGAACACTCAGCAGTGACCACAGGACTGGAAAAGGTCAGTTTTCATTCCAATCCCAAAGAAGGGCAATGCCAAAGAACGTTCAAGAAGAATGTTCAAGGTATTGCACAATTGCACTCATCTCACAGGCTAGCAAAGTAATGCTCAAAATTCTCCAAGCCAGGCTTCAACAGTACGTGAACCGTGAACTTCCAGATGTTCATACTGGATTTAGAAAAGGCAGAGGAACCAGAGTTCAAATTGCCAACATCTGCTGGATCATCAAAAAAGCAAGAGAATTCCAGAAAAACATCTATTTCTGCTTTATTGACTATGCCAAAGCCTTTGACTGTGTGGCTCACAATAAACTGTGGAAAATTCTGAAAGAGATGGGAATACCAGACCACCTGACCTCACTCCTGAGAAATCTTTATGCTGGTCAAGAAGCAACAGTTAGAACTGGACATGGAAAAACAGACTGGTTCCAAATAGGAAAAGGAGTACGTCAAGGCTGTATATTGTCACCCTGCTTATTTAACTTCTATGCAGAGTACATCATGAGAAACGCTGGACTGGATGAAGCACAAGCTGGAATCAAGATTACTGGGAAAAATATCAATAACCCTTAGATATGCAGATGAAACCACCCTTATGGCAGAAAGTGAAGAAGAACTAAAAAGCCTCTTGATAAAAGTACAAGAGGAGAGTGAAAAAGTTGGTTTAAAGCTCAACATTCAGAAAACGAAGATCATGGCATCCGGTCCCATCACTTCATGGCAAACAGATGGGGAAACAATGGAAACAGTGACAGACTTTATTTTGGGGGGGCTCCAAAATCACTGCAGATGGTGACTGCAGCCATGAAATTAAAAGACGCTCGCTCCTTTAAAGAAAAGCTATGACCAACCTAGTCAGCATATTAAAATGCAGAGACATTACTTTGCCAGCAAAGGTCCATCTAGACAAAGCTATGGTTTTTCCAGTGGTCATGTTTGGATGTGAGAGTTGGACTATAAAGGAAGCTGAACTCCAAAGAATTGATACTCTTGAACTGTGGTGTTGGAGAAGACTCTTGAGAGTCTCTTGGACAGCAAGGAGATCCAACCAGTCCATCCTAAAAGAAATCAGTCCTGAATATCATTGGAAGGACTGATGCTGAAGCTGAAACTCCAGTACTTTGGCCACCTGATGGGAAGAACTGACTCATTGGAAAAGACCCTGATGCTGGGAGAGATTGAAGGCAGGAGGAGAAGGGGACAACAGAGGATGAGATGGTTGAATGGCATCACCAACTCAATGGACATAAGTTTGAGTCAGCTCTGGGAGTTGGTGATGGACAGGGAAGTCTAGCGTGCTGCAGTCCATGGGGTTGCGAAGAGTCAGACACTACTGAATGACTGAACTGAACAAACAAATCAAAGAAGGCTTTTTCAGAGGAGTTATATTAGTTTAGCTTTCAACTGATAGCAGGGCATTCTAGGGATACAGGATAGCATAAGTATTTGGAGGTTAAACTAAAAAGCATGGGTCCTATATGGAAGTTCCAGAAGTTCATCATGAGCGATCAACAGATACAAGTAAGAATGTTACTGGGACATGGAAATGGACAAAATCCAGACAATGACAGTTCTTGCGTGTCTGTAAAGGGGAGTATACTTGACCAGTAAGCAGGGTACTGCCATAATCAAGTTTGTGTTTTAGGCATGTATTCATCTCTAATTTGAATTATAGTTAGGTTTTGTTTTAGAGTTTTTTGGCTATTAATGAGCTTGGATTTTGAATCTAGTTTTGTGGTGAGAGAGAGAGCAGAATGTTTACAGAAGTACAGCCATGTAGGAGGGAGTACTGAGTTTCTTGAGCACAGTTTGGAGATATACATTTGCCTCAGGTTATATGAGCCATGTGTATACAGCCAGGGATATGTCCTCTAACCTGCCAGTCTAAACGAGACTGGCCCTTCTCTAGAGGGCGTCTCTCTTGGAGTGTGTGTAAATGTTCTTTTGTTTTGTTTTTAAAGAACTCTTTGCAGTTTATCATGTTATATATTTATTTTTTAGAAAGACAGTCTACAATATTAAGAACTAGGATATTATACTCGTATTTTGTTTTCAGTCCCAAATCTACCACATACTTACTCTGAGACCTAAAATCTATCAAAATAATAATTGATTTCTTTATTTATGAGAATGACAATGGCATATTAGGTCTGAATATTTCATTGCCATGTGATAGAAAACAAATTCATGTTTCAATGTAAAATTATATTGGTATAATAACTTTGAATTGTACCTATTGAGACAACATGCAGAGGCAACATTGAATCCAGGGGTTCAAGTGACACCATCAGAACTTTGGCTCTACTCTACTCTGTAAAGGTTTCATTCCTAGGTTGACTTTCTCCATGTTTAGCCAAGGATGGCACCCACCCAATGATAGTCTTATGTACTACAAATTTAGCCTTACCAGGAAAATATGAAGGGCTTCTTGTCTGATGGTTCAGTATAGTCTTGGTATTTGAATTTCAAATAAATGAATCATTTTTTAAAATCTTAGGTTAAAGATTGCATGGAATGCACTTACATTAAGAAACAATTTCTCTGTATATATGAAATTCAACTGGAATTGGGTATCCTGTATTTTTATTTGCTAGCTATGATAACCCTTCTTAGAAACCTATCAGTTTCTGAACTCATAACTCTGTTCAGGGTGATAGAGTGTTGATTAGGCCTGGGTAGGTACCTTCTTAACTAAACTCTCCCACCTTAAAGCAAACGGATCAAGAAAGGGAGAAAGGTAATTTTATTACAAAAATTGAAGTGCTAGTATTATTCTGTGCATATAGAAAACCAAAAAATATACACAAATAAAAATGTTTTAGAAAAATGATATCTACTAGGACTCCTGAGGAGGTTCCATCATAAATCATCCTTTTAAAGCTGTTAGTACAGTGCCTGGCACATAGAAAATCTTAGTAAGTGCTTTCCACTGCACATACTATTACTGTTCTGGTAATTCTAATACATAAGTATTGACTGCATTCATTCAGCAAATATGTATTGAGCATGTCAATATTGTTTCAGTTTTCATGCCTTATTTCAATAGGAATAAAAGACATAATAGGAGAATGATGAGATAATTCTGTTGAACATCTTTGTTCCTTGGACTTTACCTCCACTCCCCCCCACCCCCTGCAATGAAAATTTTCCTAGGAACAGAGAGGAATTACTAGCTGAGGGGGAATGAGTGTTCTGAAATCCAGTTACTTGTGCTGAACTGTCAGTTATAGCTCTACAGTTTCCATGTTCCAAAGTCAGAGGCTATTTGTCTCCCACTACCCATAGATTCAACCCTATTTCCAAAACCAGAGCATCCAGATATCTACACTCTCAATCTAGTTCACAGCTCATATGACCCCTTACTAGTAAAGTCGCATGGAAGGTTAAAAATTAGTTTCTATAGTTGTCTGGCCTGAGAGAGACATTCTCACCTTCCACCCCAATACAAAAGTCCCAGTTTAGACTTGAAACTTCAGTGCTGTTACTGTTTTTCCAGAGCTCCTTACTCTTCTCTGATGACTTCTTCCAGTATATCTTTAACCTTCTGAGGTCGATTTGCCCTTCATGTAGCAGGTAAAATAAGCAGTAGATTGAAAATTTACTTAGGAAAGCCTTATCAGAATAAACCTAATATTAGAGAAAACCAGAGTCTTAAAGTTGCTCAAATGACTGTTTTGAAGTGGAAATATAATCTCCAGCCATCCCTGTTGACCACATTGATCTGCTTTCCTTAATCCAGAGGTTCAAAGAATTATTCTCCTCACTTTCAGTTCTTTCTAGTTCTTTTGTTTAGAAGACTGAAGAGAAATTAATGAGGATTGCAATTTTTAAAATAGGAACTTCAAGGAAGGTTAGTCTTATTGATGTTTAGCTTTGTCTGTTAAAGAAACAAGTTCAGCTAAAATTCTCCATAACAGGGATCTGAGTGGACCCACGTTAAGGAGTTTCATTCACACTTTAGCTGTGTGTACATGTAGGAAATGGATGTCCCTCATAGCTCAGTCAGTAAAGAATCTGTCTGCAATGAAGGAGACCCAGGTTCGATTCCTGGGTTGGAAAGATCCCCTAGAGAAGTAAATGGCAACCCACTCCAGTATTCTTGCCTGGAAAATCCCCTGGACTGAGGAGCCTGGAGGACTGCAGTCCATGGGGTTGCAAGAGTTGGACACAAATTAGCAACTAAACCACCACATGTAGGAAGGCAGCCAAAAGGGTATCCTAAATTGTTTCACACATCTCTCTAAAGGAGATTGAAATTTATAGGTCAATTGGGAAATATCTAATGTTTAGACAACAACAGTCATTGTCTTAACCTAATATTCTGTTGATGCCAAAACTTCCCAGTCTCACCAAATACTACTTTATCCCTGTAGTTAAATATTCATGAAAATGGTAATCACTCAACTTCTTTGAAAGTCAATGGTCTATCAATTCATACTTTCCACTAATATAAAATACTGTCTCTTTTTGTGTCTAAGACTGATTCTGTTGCACATCTTCACTCTTATGGACCTGGATTTTAGTAGTGTTTTGCCACATATCCAAATACATCCTCAACACTCATGGTTTAACCATACATTTCATTTGATTGACTGGGTTCACTTGCCTCCACACCACTGACTGTATTACACAGAGGCTCATCTACTCTTGGAAGATGAGAAATTCATTGGCTTGCATAACACTTCAGATGGCTGCTTGTTCAACACTAATTTTGACAAAAATACTATGAAATCGTATAAAACATAGCTCAAAGAGTCACAAAGAAAATTAAGCTCATAATGCTGAAATTATGTTCTGCGTAGCAAATAATCACGATGGTGTGATCACTCACCTAGATCCAGATATCCTGGAATGTGAAGTCAAGTGGGCCTTAGGAAGCATCGCTATGAACAAAGCTAGTGGAGGTGATGGAATTCCAGTTGAGCTATTTCAAATCCTAAAAGATGATGCCTTGAAAGTGCTGCACTCAATATGCCAGCAAATTTGGAAAACTCAGCAGTGGCCACAGGACTGGAAAAGGTCACTTTTCATTCCAGTCCCAAAGAAAGGCAATGCCAAAGAATGCTCAAACTACCGCACAATTGCACTCATCTCACATGCTAGTAAGGCAATGCTCAAAATTCTCCAAGCCAGGCTTCAGCAATACGTGAACCATGAACTTCCAGATGTTCAAGCTGGTTTTAGAAAAGGCAGAGGAACCAGAGATCAAATTGCCAACATCCACTGGATCATGGAAAAAGCAAGAGAGTTTCAGAAAAACATCTATTTCTGCCTTATTGACTATGCCAAAGCCTTTGACTGTGTGGATCACAATAAACTGTGGAAAATCCTGAAAGAGATGGGAATACCAGACCACCTGACCTGCCTCTTAAGAAACCTATATGCAGGTCAGGAAACAACAGTTAGTACTGGACATCAGTTAGAACTGAACAACAGGCTGGTTCCAAATAGGAAAAGGAGTACGTCAAGGCTGTATATTGTCACCCTGTTTATTTAACTTATATGCAGAGTACATCATGAGAAATGATGGGCTGGAAGAAGCACAAGCTGGAATCAAGATTGGTGGGAGAAATATCAATAACCTCAGATATGCAGATGACACCACCCTTATGGCAGAAAGTAAAGAAGAACTAAAGAGCCTCTTGATGAAAGTGAAAGAGGAGAGTGAAAAAGTTGGCTTAAAGCTCAACATTCAGAAAACGAAGATCATAGGGTGCAGTCCCATCACTTCATGGCAAATAGATGGAGAAACAGTGGAAACAGTGACAGACTTTATTTTTTGGGGGGCTCCAAAATCACTGCAGATGGTGATTGCAGTCATGAAATTAAAAGACGATTACTTCTTGGAAGGAATGTTATGACCAACCTAGACAACATACTGAAAAGCAGAGACATTACTTTGCCAACATAGGTCGTCTAGTCAAGGCTATGGTTTTTCCAGTAGTCATTTATGGATGTGAGAGTTGGACTATGAAGAAAACTGAGCGCTGAAGAATTGATGCTTTTGAACTGTGGTGTTGGAGAAAAGTCTTGAGAGTCCTTCAGACTGCAAGGAATTACAACCAGTCCATCCTAAGGGACTTCAGTCCTGGGTGTTCATTGGAAGGACTGATATTGAAGCGGAAACTCCAATACTTTGGCCACCTGATGCGAAGAGCTGACTCGTTTGAAAAGACCCTGATGCTGGGAAAGATTTAAGGCAGGAGGAGAAGGGGATGACAGAAGATGAGATGGTTGGATGGCATCACCGACTGAATGGATATGCATTTGGGTAAACTCCGGGAGCTGGTGATGGACAGGGAGGCCTGGCGTGCTGTGGTCCACGGGGTTGCAAAATGTCAGCACAAATGAGCAACTGAACTGAAAGCAAATAATAATGAAAATTTCTGATTGGATTTTTAAATTGATAAATAGAATAATCATGACAGAACTAGCTGCCACTTACACAATGTAATTTAGAGAATACTTTTATAAACATACAGGGCAACATATAAAAACATATTAGTGTGTCAGTTTTTCTTCCAGTTTTTGGAAATATTACCTTGCTAGAGGCATGCAATTTAGAAAGTGAATTTCATCATACTCTGGTATTTATGCTTTGCTCATCTAATATTTTGGTAATGTAACTGTATTTATGTAGAAGAGTAAACCTTTGTGGAACATTGTCTTTACTTTGTATCTCATTTCTGTATTTATAATTCTGTGAAAGAATTATGCATTGTTTGACCAAGTGTCTCAATTTATCCTGTTAATATTATTAGGACCTAATAACAGTGATAATGTCCATTTATTCGCTGCTCAGCATGTGACGAACATTAGTTAATTCTCTCCAGGCTGTGAAAGAGCCCTTGCTACTCACGTATTCATGGAAAAGTACACAGAATTTTATTTTGGTTAGGGAAGCCTTGAGGATATGCTGGGAGAAAAGGCCTGTAGATAAGCTAACAGAGGAAGGAGTCAAAGACAGGCTGCTAAACATAGGCCAGGAGAGATTAATTCCTTCATTTCTTAATCTCTTTTGAATTCCTTAATTCCTTCAAAATAAAGGAGTATTTTCCTCTGGGGTGGAAGAAGAGGAGAGGGTTGTAGCAAATATTAATAAATTGAAAGGCAAACATTAATGCGAGTTTGGTTGACTGTGATTATGTACTGTCTTAGGTTTTGGCAACTCTAACAAAATACCATAGACTGGGTGACTAATAAGCAATAGAAATTAATTTTTCATGATTCTGGAGCCTAGAAGTGTGAGATCATGGTGTCAGCCTGCTGAGGTTGTGGTGAGATCTCTCTTCTGGGTTGCCAAGTGCCGCGTTCTTTTCTCCTCACACAGTGAAAATGGGAGAGGCAGCTCGCTAGGGGTCTCTCCTTTTTATAAGAGCAACAGTGCAGTTCTTGAGGATTCCACCTTCCTGACCTGATTACCTCCCTAACACTCTTAACTCCAAACACCTTACATTGGAGGCGAGGATTTCAACATGAATTTTGGGGGGACATGAACATGTACTATAACATGAACCAGTTTGGAAGTGTTGTAGATGCAAAAAAGATAGCAGATTTTGCTGATCCAAGACTATGAAGTTTTATGCAAGTTAGGACAGAAAGGCAAAAGAACATTCTAAACTGAACGTTAACTAATTATTCGGTTTTCAAGTTAATCATTAGATGTAGAACAATTGTGTGTGCCTCACACCATTATAGAGTATTCTCTGCTCTGAGTCTCACAGTCCCATCTAGATGACAATACATACAGGCAAAGCTGTAAACAAGGAAATAAACTGTTAGTCCAATGGTGGATGTTAGAGTCATTTTACATGGCCAGTGTTCAGAGTGATGTCAGAGAAATTTTAAGTTCAAAAATTCTCTTTAAATCTAGGATGTTCCCTTCATTGTAGGACACAGGATAATATTGCATTTTTTAAAAATCTGCAAACTGTGAGTCATCATTCATTGTAAAACCAATCCAGATTTTATAGATATCAATTAAAATGGGCAAAAATGTATCTCTCCAAGGCAATAAATAGATGTGTAATACTTATATTAGAATTAAAACTTCAAACTATTGCAAATTTAACATAATTTTGAAGAGACCCATTCTGAACTTAATTTACAAAAAATGAATCCATTATTAATTACCTTCTCAATGCATCAGTACATGAAAACTTGTACAGTTCATGCCATATAGTAGGCATGGTTCTTGGGGATCATCATTTTATTTACATTAGCTTCTGTGAAAAAAATTGATTTCATGTTTGATAAATTTTAATTAAATGCTGATTTCATAGAATTCTGGTGCATAAGGCAAATGTGCTTTATAGATGGCAATTCTCTTTTTAAAAAAAGTTTTTTAAGTTGACAATTAACATGATTTAAGACTTAAACTTACCTTGAGGATATTTTTAGATTGTGTTGTAAATGTTGGTCTGCAGGAACCAAAAATATACCTTAATTTGTTCATTTATAGAAGCTAAGAGGCAAGGTTTATTTGATTCGTACTGTGCAAAACTGTGGCACTGGCTATATAAGGAGCAATTTGGGAACAGCAAACCATTTCACAACATCCATTATTTCAGAAATAATGCCTGTTTTATTTCGTTGACTATAAGAAAGAATTAGAACTTTCCTGGCATATGTACAGAAATGAGCTCATTAGCGTTGGAATATCTTCTTATAACTGTTGGGAACAAGAAAAGAAAAACCAATCTGTTTGTTCCTTACTTCATATTCATGAAGCTGCTCAGAGGCAGTTTGATTGACACCGCTGGTATATGTTTTCTGCTTTCTTTAGATCAGGCCGAGGGTTTTGGTTCACCTATCACTCACTTTCACTTAGCTACCAAGGGCTATTGTGGCTTTCTAAAATTGTGTTGTGATGAATTGCCCATTTGGGAATTTTTAGGATATCTTAATCCCAACCTGACAGAAATCCCTTCGATAAATAATCTACCAACCCCTTCTGCCAAATACAAGTGGATCAGTGGACATAGATTTATGACAGCTTTCACAAATGAAAAGCAGTGGCAGGGAGTGTATGCTTAGCATGCTCAGAATCCATGAATGGTCTCTATTTCCCAGTTTAATTTTTCCCCACATGTATTTGGTTGAAACGTGTCCTGCAGGAGTTTCTTTAAAGCTCTGTGTGTGTGTGTGATGTGTGCATGTGCATGCCCCGTGTGTCTGAATGTGCAGCTGCTTCATTGATTAAAAATGGGAAATTATTTATAAAGCAATCACTGGAAATCATTTTTATTTATAAATTGGGATTTTCTTGGGTAAATATATAACTAATAGAATCTGAATGATAAGAATAGGTCACTCATTTTAAGGGATTAAATTTTCTTCAAAGAAAGTGGTTTTCATTGAAAAGCACGTGAAGTTACCTGTGGATGAGTTAATCTGATTATTTGAATCTGAGCTGTTTGGATTTATGCCATGTGATATAGAAATAGCAAAGAAAAAATTGTTGGGTAGATGAAATACTTGTAATATTTTTAGTGTAAATTCTATTATTTATGATAAATTATTGAAAATATCAAACCATTAATGCTATGGAATAAGCTTATGTCATAGAATAGACTCGAAGTACTATTTCATGTGTATTATATACATACATATAATATGTTTTATTTATTGAACATTTAAAAAGTGAGAAGTAATTTTAGGGAACAAATTCTGATAATTAGTCTTTTTTTTTTTTTAGTATTTCTTGCATTATCACAGTTAGACTGTGAATTTTGTCACTCTATTACAGAAGCATCGATCTTTCTGTAAAGTGACAGCCACCTTTTCTCACCCTTAAGGTATATGGCACAAGTTCACAGCAAGTTAGAATGTGACATACTGCTTTTTCCCGTTAAAACTTAGACAGCTTTATAAGCTCCTTATGAGGCTGAGAGTTTTCTTCAGTAATGAAGAAAAGAGAGGGTTGTGTGCACACGCGCACACACGATCCTGTCTGATGGTGTACTGTGTTTTTTTCCTTTTCTTTTTGTATATATTTGTAAAAATACTGGCGGCAAAAAAATAAAAACAAGAACTATGGACTGGAAAAGTCTGTAATTTACTAAATCCATAGAAGTAAGTTAATATGGGCGTATTGTTGTTTTTTTTTTTAAAAAAAACAAAACTGGATTTTTTCAGAACAAATCCCAAAGAGGTTCTTGAATCCCTAATAAGTACCAGCTTCTTTTCCTTTGCCAACAGAGCTACCTGCAGGTGACTGCAGCCACATTAAGGCTGTAACACAAGGTCAGGAGCGAAATTGCTTCTGGCGTGGATAACTGAAAAAAATCAGAGCCTTCAAATTAGTGTTTGTGTTCAAATTAGGCAGTAATACCGGTAATACATACTCTTTTTTTTTTTTTCTTCTTCAAATCTTTCTTAATGAACCCTGAAAAGTATGACACAGGATAATTGTTAAATGAAGCCAAATGTTTTAATTTTTTGTGGCACTGACATTATGCAGCACTTTTTCAGGTCATTTTCACCTTGTGTCCATACAATGATTTTTGTAAGGCTTGAGGGCGACTCTTGTTGAATCCACATCACAGAAGAATAAACCAAGGCACAGAGAGCGGTAATTTACCTAAGATCACAGAGCTGCTAGGATCAGGTTTACTGAATTCTGTTTCATTTCGAGCCTTTTGATCATGTTTTCAACCAGGGGTTGATGTAATACCCCTCCTATCACACTTTCTCCCTCTGCTTGCCCAGCAAGAGACTTTTTGTGTGGGACTGTTTTGATTATCATAATATAACAGCTGCTGGTGTGTAGCGGGCAGGGCCAAGGGTAGTTCCACACAACCAGGGCTTTTTCTACCTAGACATTCTGTAATGCCTCTCTTGAGAAACATTTACAGTCACGCACATGCCGGAAAAGTGGTTCTTATAATTTTATATGAATTTTTAAATTTCTGTTTTCATGTGTTTAATAAATAAGTCTAAGATTGTATGGTTAAAAAATTTTATTCTCTAAAGAATATTATAAATAGAACTAGTAAAATAACAAATGAATAATTATAATTCCTCATTCCTCTTTTGACATTTAGCTATAATACATACACATAAAAGCATATCTATATCTTTCTATACATTTTAATATACTTCATTTATTATTCTTCCAAATTAGAAATATTATTAGGACGGTAATTTTTAGCCTCTTTTAAATTTGCTATCCCATTATTTATACTATATTACCAAATGCTGTGGTTTGCTCCTGCTGTTCTGAGACTGAGAGGGAAGGTGATAAGCCTCAGGCTTTGCCTGAAGAAGCAACAGAAACTGTCCAGTTAGCAATTACATTTGCACTTTTTTTGGCATGAGTTTAACATTTGATTTGAAGGGTGCTAATTATTTTATTTTCTAAGTATCTAATTTGGTTTATGGAATGTTAATAGTGGTAGTATTGTTACCATTTGACAAATTAGGAAATAAAATATATATGGTTGTTACTTCTAAGAAGTTATCACAATCAAGATAAATGTTTAATTTTATGGTTATTGTAGACTTATATCCTCTATGTTCCTCATTCATCAAAGGGATAAAAAAATTGGTAAATTTTTGATAGTTTACTATGTAATAGCATAGTTTTGAATAAAAAATATATATAATATAGACATCTGCCAATAAATAACAATATATATGGCTTGTATGGAATTGACTCTTGTTGTTTTAAAATATGCTTTTAGAAGCAACAGGTTAGGATTTAGTTAATAAAGTTAAAAAGAACCCATAAAATTCACATTCATATTTTATTGAATATATATTTTAAGGTCATGATTAATAGAAGTTCAATATGCCTCAGAAACAAAGTTTTCTTTGGACATTAATGGGAAATTTCCATTTTGAAGCACATTCTTGGTGCTTGTATCTTTCTTTTAATTAGCTGATTTTTAAAATAAAAATGTTTAATATTTTCTATCAAATTGAAGAAGATTAGAAAAGGCATGTATAATATTGAAATTACTGTAGTGAATTGGTTTAATTTGATTTAGTCTTTTATGGGGACTGTTTCAGGGTTCAGCACAGCTCTATGATTTTTGTGGTTAAACCTCTTAATACTTCAAGGCATCAGCAGTTGCACATTATATGAGTTGAATTTTATATTTGTGTAGATCTGTTTTTAAAAATCAGATTTTTAAAGGAAAACTTGTTATTTGAAATGACATATAAAAATAATTGCGACTACCTGCATTCTTCTAGTACCATAGAATAAATATTTGGGTTTTAATCATTTCTGACGTGAAAATTAGTTGGTGTTTCCTAAGAAAGATACATAGTATGACTATTTTATTTCACTTCTGTCTTCTTCCACTTGTGGGAAGACAGAGCCATGCTATCCTAGTTGTTATTGCAACTGCTTATAGAGAATAAACTGCCCAGAAATTAATATCAGAATTTCCCTAAGGGGTGTTACAGTGAGCAGACTTAAAGGATAAATTACTTGAGGGGGAAAGTTAAAATAGCAGAGATCCATGTATTATATTAAATTATGAGTGACAAAATAAGCAACGTACAATTCCAAGAGGTTAGAAAATGGAATCCTGTGGAATAAATTTATTAACCCGTATAAGTCTTTTGATAAATTGTCGGTGGCTGCTTTTTAAGATTTTCATTGTAATAGTATTTTCCCACTTACAGGGAATGAGAGATCACTTAGTTCAGAACAATAGTTAGCTGGAAGGAAGTAAAAATTTAGTATGTATTGTTCTCCATTCTAGTAGAAGTGGTCTTTGTGTGTGTGTGTGTGTGTGTGTGTGTGTAATTATTTTGTAGTATTGTATTGGTTTCCAGTGCGCAACAAAGTGGTTTAGTTATGTGGGTGTATGTATGTGTGTTTGTATGTATATACTTTTTCAGATCTCTCCCAATAAAGGTTATTACATGCTCTTGAGTATAGTTCCCTGGGCTATACAGGAGGTCTTTGTTGTTTACCTAGTTTCTATATAGTTGTGTATGTTAATCTCAAACTCCTAATTTAGCTCTCCCTTGTACCTTGTATCCCTTTTGATAACTGTAAGTTTATTCTGAGTTCAGTGGAAGCAGTCTTGATGAGCTAACAGTTCTATCAAGTCTTATAAATAAGCATTTACTATACATATTTATATATATCCACATTGTAAATATGCATATAGTTTAATAATTATACACACACATATAACTGAACCACTTTGCTGCACACTGGAAACTAACAACATTGTAAATTAAATTTCAGTTTAAAATTAAAGACCATTTCTACTAGAGTGGAGAAGAATATCAACTAAATTTTATTTATATATATATATATATATATATATATATATATATATATGTATGTATATATGTAGAGAGAATGGCTTCCCGGGTGGGGCAGTGATAAAGAATCCACCTTCCAATGCAATGGATGCAAGAGACATGTGTTTGATCCCTGGGTCAGGAAGATCCCCTTGAAGAGTAAATGGCAACCCACTCCAGTGTTCTTTCCTGGAGCATTCTATGGACAGAGAAACCTGGAGGGCTACAGTCCATGGGGTTGCAAAGAGTCAGATGTGACTGAGTGTGTGCACACACATACACACACACATGACCACATATAATTGTCTTAGGTCTCAGGCCTCTAGGGAAAATCTATGCATTTGTATACTGGTCAGATTATTCAGACACATAATATATTGTTTGAAGTATTGTTTGTGAGTAATAACATAATCTCTAATGATTAAAACAAATGCGATTAGAACTATGAGACACAAAATGCAGAAAATATTGTTGAATTCCCACAAGTGACCAGATTCTCCCTAGAGGTTTTGCTCCCCTTCCCTCCTTCATGATTCTTCAACCAATGATCATTGCATGTGGGAAGGCAAGAGGGCAACCCCGTCCCCAACAGGAGACCAGTTTCGTGCTGTGGTTCATACTAAGTGTTTGCCATGGGATCCAGCTTACAGTTTTCTGTCCAGTATATTAGAAAATGATATGCCTGTCAGTTCTCATCTTTGCAGTAGAATGCCTTACATATGGAGAAGGCAATGGCACCCCACTCCAGTACTCTTGCCTGGAAAATTCCATGGACGGAGGAGCCTGGTGGGCTACTGTCTATGGGATCGCACAGAGTCCGACACAACTGAAGCGACTTAGCAGCAGCAGCCTTACATATGTATTCTGATTTATGGTTTACAAAGTTGTAACACATACATGATTCTAAATATTTCTAGTGTTTTTCAATTATAAAACTCAGTTTATTTTAGCAATGTATTCTGAAGCACCTAAAACATCAGATATTATTCAGAGAATGATAGATAAGGTAAAATGAAAAATATCCTATTTCCAGTCACCTCATAAATTACTCTTCAATTTTAGATTTTCTCTTTGAGCATTCCTAACTTTTATATCCTGCCACAGGGCAGTGTTTTAAATTAAATGATGTTTAGTAAAGATTTATTGGCATACAACCTTTAATCTCTAATGAAATAATCTATTGTCTTTTGTGTTATAATAAAGTTATTTATGTGATAGTTAAATGCTTAATTAATTAGCCACAATTTTTCCTTGACTGATTTTATCTAGTACTGAGGTTTTCTACAGTTTCTACAATGAATACTACAATTCATTAAGACAAGGATATCTTTCCTTAAAAAAATTATACAGTAAATTTACTTATTCTCATGTAATGCTCTTACTCAAATCACCAAAAGAAATGTGTTATTTCATCTCTGTACTCCTTTCCTCCCATGCTACCATATTTTCCTTGATTTTCAAACTCCTGACATCTTTTCATTCAGATATGAAATTGAGGATGTCAGTTGGAACATCCTCAATTTCTTTGCCCAGCCTTTTCTCACCTGTAGCCATATTCATCCATCTCCTTTATTTCTGATTCAGGGAAATAATACTCTACTTTGCCCAAGTCTAACAATCTTTTATTATTTGGATCTCTTTCTCTTTTCTTTAAGGACTTTACTCCCCTCCATCAACTATTGTTGTTTTCTCCTGTTCTTTCTTTAAAGGGGGAAAAAAAATACAGACCAACTAAGGCCATAAAAAACAAAAAACCCAATAGCAGCAGTAGTTCTCAGATCTCTATATCCCAATCCTCTTAATTCTATCTCCTTCAGTTTGGTTCAGTCACTCAGTCAGCTCCGATTCTTTGCAACCCCATGGACTGCAGCACGCCAGGCTTCCCTGTCCATCACCAACTCCTGGACCTTACTCAAACTCATGTCCATTGAGTCAGTGATGCCATCCAACCAGCTCATCCTCTGTCGTTCCCTTCTCATCCCACCTTCAATCTTTCCCAGCTCAAGGTCTTTTCAAATGAGTCTGTTCTTCGCATCAAGTGGCTAAAGTATTGGAGTTTCAGCTTCAGTGTCAGTCCTTCCAATGAATATTCAGGAGTGATTACTTTAGGATGGACTGGTTGGATCTACTTGCTGTCTAAGGGACCCTCAAGAGTCTTCTCCAACACCACAGTTCAGAATCATCAGTTCTTCAGCACTCAGCTTTCTTTATGGATGTGTCCAACTCTCACATCCATACGTGACTACTGTAAAAACCATAGTTTTGACTAGACGGACCTTTGTTGGCAAAGTAATGTCTGTGCTTTTTAATATGCTATCTAGGTTGGTCAAAAGTTTTCTTCCAAGGAGCAAGCGTCTTTTAATTAAATGGCTGCAGTCACCATCTGCTGTGTTTGGAGCCCCAAAAATAAAGTCTGCCACTGTTTCCACTGTTTCCCCATCTATTTGCCATGAAGTGATGGGACCAGATGCCATGATTTTAGTTTTCTGAATGTTGAGTTTGAAGCAAACTTTTTCACTCTCCTCTTTCACTTTCATCAAGAGGCTCTTTAGTTCTTCACTTTCTGTCATAAGGGTGGGGTCATCTGAATATCTGAAGTTATTGATATTTCTCCCGGCAATCTTGGTTCCAGCTTGTGCTTCATTCAGCCCAGTGTTTCTCATGATGTACTCTGCATATAAGTTAAATAAGCAGGGTGACAATATACAACCTTGACATACTCCTTTCCTCTTTTCGAACCAGTCTGTTGTTCCATGTCCAGTTCTAACTGTTGCTTCCTGACCTGCATACAGATTTTTCGGGAGGCAGGTCAGCTGGTCTGGCATTCCTGTCTCTTTAAGAATTTTCCACAGTTTGCTGTGATCTACATGGTCAAAGTCTTTTGCATAGTCAGTAAAGCAGAAGTAGATGTTTTTCTGGACCTCTCTTGCTTTATCGGTGATCCTACGGATGCTGGTAATTTGATCTCTGGTTCCTCTGCCTTTTCTAAATCTGCCTTGAACATCTGGAAGTTTACATTTCACGTACTGTTGAAGCCTGGCTTGGAGAATTTGGAGCATTACCATGCTGTCATGTGAAATGAGTGCAATTGTGCAATAGTTTGATCATTCTTCGGCATTTCCTTTCTTTGGAATTGTAATGAAAACTGACCTTTTCCTGTTCTGTGGCCACTGCTGAGTTTTCCAAATTTGCTGGCAGTACTTTCATAGCATCATCTTTTAGGATTTGAAATAGCTCAACTGGAATTCAATCACCTCCACTAGCTTTGTTTGTAGTGATGCTTCCTAAGGCCCACTTGACTTGGCTTTCCAGGATGTCTGGCTCTAGGTGAGTGATCACAAATCGTAATTATTTGGGTCATGAAGATAATTTTTGTATAGTTCTTCTGTATATTCTTGCCCCCTATTTTTAATATCTTCTGCTTCTGTTACATCGAGACCATTACTGTCTTTATTGTGCCCATTTTTGCATGAAATGTTCCCTTGGTATCTCTAATTTTCTTGAAGAGATCTCTAGTCTTTCCCATTCTATAGTTTTCCTCTATTTGCATTGATCACTCAGGAAGGCTTTCTGATATCTCCTTGTTATTCTTTGGAACTCTGCATTCAAATGGATATATCTTTCCTTTTCTCCTTTGCCTTTCACTTCTCTTCTTTTCTCAGCTATTTGTAAGGCCTCCTCAGACAAACATTTTGCCTTTTGCATTTCTTTTTCTTAAGGATGGTCTTGATCCCTGCCTCCTATACAATGTCACAAATCTCTATCCATAGTTCTTCAGGCACTCTGTCTGTCAGTTCTAATCCCTTGAATCTATTTGTCACTTCCACTGAATCTTATTTACGTCACCATTCCTCATACCCTTGGGTTTAGTCTTGTTTCCCATTGTTGTCTCCCGACTGTATTAGTGCGATAGGTACCTAACAGAAATCTCTACCTCAGATATATCTCTCCTATCTATCTTTCCAAACATCCATCATAGAATTCTTTAGTGTCATTGCCTTTATGATACATTCTAAACCTCATATCATATAAAACTGATTGTTGACATGAGAGTCTTCTCATCTGGAAATTTTTTCTAGGCTCCAAAGCTGAGGATTATGAGTGTAAAGTATCCCTGTTCTAAAGAGAGTTATTAGACTGTGTATGTAGCATTTGAAAACAGTGGTTCCAAAATCTGTTTCTAGCTTTTGCTAATCTCCTCCCTTGAGGCTGGATAATAAAAAGTGAAGAGTATACCTGGTGTGAGTCAACAAGTCCCCAGCTAAAAGAGCCTGACTTGAATCATCAGAATCTACACTGGATGGAGAAACTTACACCCCATTCCAGGGGTGGGAATCACCATTTCTATGTGATCACATTGAGAGATCTCCAGGGAGGGAATTTCTGTAGAATGGTTAAGATTTCCTGGGAAACGGATTTAGCACTGGAATTCCTTCAAACCCACACACAGCAAATTATAACTCTTCAGCCAAAGGGGACCCTTTCTGCCATCATTTCTCCCTCTTCCCCTGAACCAAACTATTAAGGGTTGCGTGAAGTGTGGGAGGTAGTCTTAGAGTCTGGTGTGTAAATAGTGTTAGCTATTCTGTAGATCTTTCAACCTGAATCAGGACAAGAAGGTACAATGTTCAATCTGATAAAGATCTCACTAGACAAGAGGTTTTTTGCTTCTTAAGATCTGAAATTACAAAGTCAGAGGGGATAATATTCCGACTTAGGGAAAGGAGATTTGACATTGCAAGGAAGAAAGGCTGTTACTTGCACCATAGTGTCCTAGAGACGTTTAAAAATAATCCAGTTCTGATAGCAGGCAAAATCTTTAAATATTTGTTCCCTATTTATCTAGCAGTCCTTCAAAAATCAAACTCTTTATCTTATCAAAACACTTTGAACACCCTTCATCATCATCTTCCTTATTTAACTCCCATTTGATGTTAAGACAATTCAGGAATCACCTTCTCAAAGGCACTTCCCGTAACGTCACACCCCACCTCCTTTTACATTAGATGTTCCCATTTATATTTTTCTGGCACCTTACTTACTCCCATCCAATCACTCATCAACCTGGATAATGGTGGTTTTGTCTTTCTCCCTTATAAGACTATGTAATTCTTTAATGCACGGACTCTCTTTTGTATTTACATCCCTGACACCAATTGTATTGTCTCTTTTATTTTTTTTGGTAAATAAAAATTGTTAATGGCATTTTTGAATTGAGATATATTATAAATCTGAAGAAATACGTGGAAATACATGGAGTCTAGTTCACTAATTGAAACATTTAAAAATTGCGGAGCAAAAACATTCTTTATATAAGATAAGAGGAAAATTTAAAAAGTTACCTTTGTGTTACTTCTTGTGTCGCTGCTCTCCCTACCCCTCACCCTCATTCTGTCTCATTCTCTCCTTGTGCTGAGCAGATAGAGAACTGCAGTACTGCTCACCTTCCGTCTGTCAAGCACTTTCACTGTATCTTATCTCGTTATACACTCTAGATACACTAGAGAGTTGCTTTTCATTATAGGTTTGCAGCCCTTTTTTACAGAGAATATACCTCGATATGACCTTTGCCAAACATTGTTGTTATGCCTTTCCCCCAAATCTGATCTAAACATGTTTTTGAAATTAATCTTCTATTAAACATGCAATAATATATATCAAATAAAAATACACCACATGTATACCTGTGGTGGATTCATTTTGATATTTGGCAAAACTAATACAATTATGTAAAGTTTAAAAATAAAATAAAATTAATTAAAAGAAAAAAACAAAACAAAACAAAACAAAAAAGAAAGATCCCATGTAGAATACTGACCTAAGACCTGGCACAGGCAAATAAATGAAAATAAATATTTAAAAAATAATAAAAAAAAAATATCATGTAGTTTTATTTGCCTCATCTTCTCATTAAGATTTCTGATGCTTCTGCTTTAACTTTAGCTTACTAGCTGCAATTAATTTAAAAAAAAAAAAGACTTAAGGAAACATGGGTATGAGATCCACCATGTAAATACCTCAACTATTGAATTTTTTTTCCACATGCAGAAACACCTGTGCATGCAAATCATTTTAGGATGATTTTTTTTTTTTTTTTTTAAGCTGTTCCAGTATAGGAAATAGGGACATGTTTGGCCTAATCCTATGTGAACTTGGGAAAGTTTATTTACTTGGTATTTGCTATCTTTGCACAAAGCATAATTACATTTGTCATCTTGAAGGAGAGAGTTGTGGCAGTCACAGGAGCCTTTGTGCCCTGACGTGACTCCCAGAAGCACTTGGGGAGGCAGACCCAACTGGTGGTTGCTTGTGGTAGCAGATACCCAGGTCCTCTGAGCAGCTCATGGAAGAACACCAGAAACTCTGCTAATGACTGGTACCAACCTCTGGGGATACATATAGGGCTTTCAGCAACTGCTTTGAAATCCTGCTGGTTGGTTAGTTTTAGAGATTTAATTCAACACAAAATTTGTTATTTAAAGGGATTTGCTACCAGAGCAGCAATGTAATCTCCTCATTTGGATGCCAAATTTATTATAGTGATAGTCCAGCCCAATCTGAAAGCAGTTAGTTGTACAAATGTGACTTTAAAAAAAATATATATAAAAGCGATAAAACATGCATAAATATAAGGAATACTTGCAAAGCATTTATACATATTAGTGTGTGTGTGTGTGTGTGTATATATATATTCTTAGATTTTATTTAGGAACATCAAATGAATTTTTTGGTTTTAAACCAGCTAATCAAAGATAAAGTTAAACATAATAAATATTATAATTAGCTATCATGGTAAATTTGTTTTTAGTATTAATAATATGTACTGTTCCCATGTTGAATTTTAGGTGAAGTTGAAAGGGTAAAAACTCAGGCATTCTCCAAGATTTCCAAAACATTGCTAAAATGATTTTAAAAACTCTTAACTATGAAATGCAGTGCATTAATTTTAATACTCATTTCAATGTAGTATGCATTTCTGTATATTACAGTATGTTCAGGTATAGTACATGTTTTGTGAAGATTCATTGTTTTAATGTACTACAGAAATCAGACTTTTCATTTTGTCCATGCTGAATCTTTATTAGACTTAAAAATGCTCCTACAAACCCACACATCTCAAAAAATTTGGCAAACTACAATGAAAGCAATTTTTGTTAATTCCAAACACTGCTAAAATTTCCCAGATATTTGTCAGTTTGCCTAGATCTATTTTGGACACACATGTTAGAAGAGGTTAATTTTCTATTGTCATATGGCCATTAGTCATCAAAAAAAAAACAAAAACTCGATAATGTATAAATGTGTATTGTTTGAAATTACTTCAGAAAAATTTCCAGCTGTGTCTACCATTAATACTATTCAAACACTTCTCTTACCTGTTTGGCCTTGTTTGATATTTTGAATTATAAGGAGTTAGAGGCTGTTCTATTTAATGCTGTTCTCTATCCAAATCTAGCTATAAAGCTTCAGGATAAAATTTGTATACCTTTGAGATCAGCGTATCATTCACCAATATAGTTGGGCAAAAGAAACATCACAAAAGGGATTAGGAATTAGATTAGGAGTGTAGTTTCAGTTTATCTATTGATTCAAAGGTAAACTTGATAACTTTAATGCAATAAGAAAATTATGACTAAACTATCATTAATCAACTAGTATTTTTTATGTAGGTCAGGACTTTAGATGTCCTTGTATGGTTGTGTGTGTGTATGTGTGTGTGCTTGCACACACATGTGCACACACAGTATTTCATTCAGGTTTTGAAATAAATTTTTTAAAAAAGGAATGACTGCTCAAGTTACTAGCATTCAAAAATCTATGTTGAAAATGCAGAGACAATGGAGCATACTGAATAAAAGAAATAAGAAAACCTATCAGGGAGTTGGCCTCTGCCAAAGGGAGACGATCTGATACTTACACCGCCATCATTTCAGCTTGTGACCTATACATTTAGGAATCAGTTTTGAATCATCTTGGATGCTGACATTCTGTTTTCTTTACTGGTTTCATTGATCCTTGTACTTAAGAAATAGATATTTCTCAAAGATTAACTCTGAACTCTCTTTGCCATTCTCTTTGTAGTCTCCTTCTAGGATCACATTTAATATTTTCACAGAGAAGAAGATGGCTGTCAGTCAGTACTTCTGCATTTTTAAGCTATTGTTCCTCATTCCAAAACATTAAAATCTTACTCAGATTTCCAGATTCCACATGTATCTCAAAATCCCAAACTCCCAAACCAAATAGATAATGTTTCCCTCAGAAAGTCCTTCTTCAAGATTTTGTGCCTTTAAAAGCAACAATGTTATTTTTGCATTGGAATTCTGCTTCCACAGTTGCAGCCTTTTTCTTACATACCTTATTGGCCCCAAAGAAGCTAAATGTGTTTCTTCAATTTCCCAAAGTGATCATGTGTGTCATACTGAAGATTTCAGAGAGAAATTAGAGTAAGGGATTAACTCTGCCACAAAAGTCATGCTAAATTGAAAATTAAGCTTCTCAATTGTTTAAAAATTTTTTGACTGTCCCCAAATGAGAAATTATCCCTAGTCTGTCATTCCATCTGCTCTAATATACATACAACCTTGAAGTGTCGTCTTTCCTTCCTAATACCCTCCAGAATTTCCTTCCTCACCTACCTTCCTCAGAACTATAATTTCATTTTACCTGCAGAGAATTATTCTGGTTTTCTTAGCTTGATTCCCAAACTTGTGTATGTAAAGCCAGCTAGATGCACAGCAGAACAAAATGCATTTCTTTTTCATAGGATTTAGTCTCCTTAGGAAAAATTCATTTTTTCTAGGAATAATATTTTGTGGTGCCAGCCACACTTACTCTGCTTCTTCCCTATGCAGTCTCCAAATTCCATTTTGATTTAGAAATTGAAATTAACTTTTTTCAGTCTTTCCTATGAATCAAACACTATCTGGACCATCATTTCTTAAAAAAATATTCTCCATTTTTAAAGACTGTATTCGATAGTAAATGAAACTATATATATATAGTTTGATATATATATGTGTGTGTGTGTGTGTATATAGTTTCTCAGGCCTGCTGGAAAAGGTTTTTACACTTAGAACATGGTGATAATAATACCATTGATGGGTTATTGTGAGATTATCTAGCACCATACCTGGCACTCAGCACTAAGTGATTAAAAGTCATATTCTCATTTTTTCTTTGGAACCCTAGTGTTGATTACGTGACTTTAGGATGCTCTATTAATCATCCCATTAAACTTTTTCCTTTTCTCTTTCTCTACATTAAATTGTGAAGTTCTTGAGGGCAAGAACTGTATCTTGGTGCTTAAAGATATGTACATATATCTCACAGAACAAAGTGCATTTGAGTAAAGAAGATTCACGCTTTTTTACCTACATGGATTTCTGAAAATATGACTTTAAGAAGTTCCTTGTAGTGTGTGGTGAGATTGTTTTGGAGAGTTGTGGGGCTTAAACTCTCAGTAAGTAGTGATAATTTTTCTGTGGGTTTCTAAGATAAATATGAGTCCAAATTGAGAGAAAATCATATCTGACTAAAGTTGTTTATTGCAGCCTGTCCTTTGAAATATAGTCATTAATACTGTGATTCAGCATTTTCATTTTCTTTACTTTTCTTTGTCCTTGTCTTTTGATTAGCTGCTTTCAAATGCCCATTTATGCTTGAAGATTATTACACAGGCACACATTCACACACACACACAGATATGTATGCCCCATTAACAAGAGAAAAGGAAATTAGTTGGGTTTATTCATGCTTTGATGTTTTACATTTTTTTCTTTGATTTTAAAAGATATGGAATACTTTTAAAGTCAAAACTTTCCTGGATAGAGGTGGTAATGAGTAGAAAGAAAAACCAAAAGTTTTGTACAGGATAATATTCAAAGCAGCTAGCCTATGTTCTTTGAGTTTGAAGGTGGTGATTAGGTTTTCAGATTTAGAAAAGTGTGAGACAACCTAATTAAACACCTTTTTGCTGAAAAGCAGCTCAATAAATTCAGATTGCTTTGGGAAGCTCTCAAAGCTTTTATCAGAAAACTAATACTGCAAAAGTCTTCTAAATTAATAGCTTTTGAAAAATTATTTCCAAGGCTGGAAATAGATTATAAAGATATTTAAATAAATATGCCTGCTAGGATATCCTTACATTGACTAGATGCAAAAATATGTCTTAAAATATATGAAATATACAGTCAGTAAAAGTGTTAGTATATATTTCCTAGTAGTAGTTAAGGTGAATTAACTTAAAAGGTAACTTTTTGACCCCTTAGCTCTCTGATATTTGTTTACAGATCTTTAGTAATTATACATGAAGGGGGTCATATGGAGATCTGGATGAAGAAAGAAAAGCAAATCTCTATAGATACTAGATTTATTGAGTTGTACATAAAACCTTGATTTTCTTTATAAGCATATGTTTATTATTGCCCTCATTAGCAGTATACTTACTAAATGTGAATCATTTACCTGTAAATATAGTGGAACAGATTTTGTAATTTTGTGGTATCATGCGATAGCATACCTTCCTTTCTAACAAAAATCCTTTTGGATAGCCTTATTCAGTGCCCAGACAGAAGGATCTTTATCTAATTTGTTTTGTCATTCCTTTGTGAGAGGAATAGCCTCTAAAATCCTTTCTAATCTTTAATAACATAAGATTTTATGGCTTGATTTTTTTATCATAATGCCAAGAGGACATGGTGATGGGTTTAGATGTTGGAGGATTCCCTTATTCAATTGAAAATAGTCCAGGGTACTAGAAGAGAATATTTAATAAGATGATATTACAATTTGAAGAGAGCAGGAGATTGCAGTTAGATAATGAGTAATAGTGGTGTAAACAAATCCACACACTACTGGGTTGATTAAATTTAGCTTTCTGGGAATTGAATATATGGTGGTCTTTTATATTACAAATGAGATTTGAGGAAAATTAATGAAGCTGAATCCTCATTAGGTGGCCATGCTTTTCTGCCTGTTTGATTGATAGCAAAGGATTGCTATTGTCTTTTAGTAATTAATCTCCTTTGTGTCATAGAACACATTTTTTATTTAAAACAATTTATTCAAAGTTAATACAATTATGGATATGAAGCAATTAAACATTGGCTCACATTCAGGATAAAGAAAAACGAATCGATAAGCTGAATTTTCCATACATACAACAAGAGCAGTACTATATTACTGTGGAGATAATTCTGTGAATGTGAATAGCAATATTATTTTGGCTTCTAAAGTTGTTACTTTTAAAGTTATAAAATTTTGCTTCTGTGACTTTATCATTTAATAAAGAGTCCAAAAATGGCAATTTCCTGTAGTTGGACACTACACTACTTGATTTCATATTCTGTAACAGAATTTTTTTTCAAGGTAAGGCAGGTTTAGGTAATAATAAATTCATTTTAAATGGCTTATATTTGAAATGTATCTGTGATAAAATTTATGGTTCCCATCATTTCATTTATTTACTGTAAATTTTTAATTCATAACTTAAAAATAATTTAAATTCAAAAAAAATCACATCTGAATTTTTTACAGCCATTTAAAAACATTGTATAGAAAGGGAGGAACAGGGATGGCATTTTAATTTTTTAAATTTTTATTTATTCTTATTATAATTTTTATTTTTCACTGGGGCACAGCCAGTTAAAACAATTCGTGATAGTTGCAGATGAACAGCAAAGGGACTCCGCCGCATGTATACATGCATCCATCCTCCCCCACATCCCCTTCTCTTCCAGGTTGAGGAATGGCATTTTTTTTTCCAGATTAGCAGTGGATGATTCTGATATGGTAAAAAATAAAGACTAGTAAATTGGGTATTTTGCCAATTTGATTGACTGATTTACAATTTTCCAAATCCTTAGAGGAAAAATTATACATGTGGGGGAGGAGCACACAGCATGCAGTTTTATCTACCAAACAATGCGATACATTGACCCCTAATGTATTAGCAAAAGCAGAAAATAAAAGGAGTATTTCTGTAGCAACATTCTCAAAACACAAAATTTTCCTGCTAAGACCAGATTTTTTTTTTTCTCTTCTGAGCCAACAACTCACCCACCAAATTGGCAGCCTGTGAGTTAATTAAACTCAAAGGTAGATTATTTAAAAGTAAAAAAAAATTAAGATAACATAGCAGGAATGATAAATAGTTTACAAGCAGTTAGAGAGTAGCCTGGGGTAAAGGAAGCAAATCTCCTTTGACAGAAGAAGAATCAAAGGGAGAGTGGTTGGAGAAGGAGAGCTGAAGTTGGCAAATCATTAGTGTAAAATTAAAAGGAGAGGGTGCTGAAGCAGCTGTAATCCAACAGGATCTTGGGTGCATGCAGTTTATTTAGACTATTGTGATATGTAACTGTTTGATTATACTTCAATAAAATGAAAAAGCTCCTTATTCCTGTTCTTAATTTCTAAAAACTTTTGTTGACAAGGATATCTTTCACTGCTATGTTTGTTTAGCAAAAATCTTAACTAATGCCTAAACAATTCTGTGAAAGGGTACTATTGACTGTTTTACAGATGAAAAAACAAAAGTGCAGAGAAATTAAATAACTTGGCCCATATTTTCAAAGTCAGTATTTTTTTTTTATGGTTTCCTTAATTCTTCTTGAACAAGCCCTGCACAAAACATTGTTTTTAATGTTTTTGACTATTTGGCATATTTTATTTTTTAATTTAATTTTAATTTTTTTTATTTTTAATTTTTTCCCCAAGCATCCAGTATCGTGCATCAAACCTGGACTGGCAGCTCGTTTCTTACATGATATTTTACATGTTTCAATGTCATTCTCCCAAAAAATAATTTTTAATTTATTTAATTGGAGGCTAATTACAGTATTGTGGTGGTTTTTAAACTAACCTCAAAATTAAGTTCCGAATAGCTGAATACTTTCTATAATATCTTTGGTTACTATGTAATATTATGAAGCTTCTGCATTTACTGTTACTTTAAATTTATGTGCGGTAGCTACCCTCTCTAGTTATTTGTTCAAAGAGCAGGTTAGGGCAGTGGCAGGTAATGAATTTCTGTCTGTCTGTGAGTTGATTTAGAGGGTTAATAATTCAGGCTGTTTTAAAATTCTTTAATTATGACAAGGGAAATACAGTTATAAATGCTTTATTGATTATAATTGCTGAAAGATGTTGTATCTGAAAAGAAATGATCCTTTACTAATAGGATAAACCTTTTAAGTTTTCACTATAGGATATCACAAGAAATTTGGTAGATTTTCCAGTCCACCCTTCTTGACTGGGCTTCCCTGGTGGCTCAGAGGTTAAAGCATCTGCCTGGAATGTGGGAGACCCAGGTTCGATCCCTGGGTCGGGAAGGTCCCCTGGAGAAGGAACTGGCAACCCACTCCAGTACTCTTGCCTGGAGAATCCCATGGAGGGAGGAACCTGGTAGGCTAGAGTCCATGGGGTCACAGAGTCGGACACGACTGAGCGATTTCACTTCACTTCTTTACTGGCTCAACTGGTAAAAAATCTGACTGCAATACAGAAGACCCTGGATCGATTCCTGGGTCAGGAAGATCCCCTGGAGAAGGGATGGGCTACCCACTGCAGTATTCTTGGGCTTCCCTTGTGGCTCAGCTGGTAAAGAATCCACCTGCAATGCAGGACACCAGGGTTTGATCCTTGGGTTTGGAAGATCCCCCGGAGAAGGGAACAGCTACCCACTCCAGTATTCTGGCCTGCAGAGTTCCATGGACTGTATAGTCCATGGGGCCACAAAGAGTTGGACACACGACTGAGCGACTTTCACTTCTTGATAATCCCCCCCCCAACTTAGTATCAGTTTATTGCTAAATATGTAAACTTATACATATGCATGTATAAAACTAAAGATAAATTATAAACATCCTGCTTCTAGTTATGCTCTTTGAAGAGAGTTGAAGCCTTTAGATTCACCTTCTGTTTTTTTCTTAAAAACAAAAAGGTCAAAATAAAGTGTCAAGAAATAATTTCAAAGGTACTTCTTACCTATTGTACTACATCTTTTTAAAAATTATGTCAATTTGCATCATGTTCAATTAAATAGTATTTTTGTTATTGTCATAAACTAGTAAAACTCAAGTGAACTTTGGTTCATTCCTAGATTTGTAGGAGGGCAGAGCCTCACACAAAGCATAAGACAGTGAAAAGTGGTCTTTCCACATCTTTTGCCTTCTTTTTAAAGTGGTTATATACTTCACCAGTTCTTTTATATTACCTGCTTCCTACAAAATCTGATCCCTTTTTTAGAAGTACCAGCTTTCCCCCATTCTCACTTGTCTACACTTCTGTGCTTTATGCTGTATTTGCCAACCAACATACAAAAACCAAAATGAAGCCCTGCAGCCTATAACAGTACCTGCAAATTGTGAGTGGTGGGCTTAAAAGAACTAAGAAAGTTTAGCCCATTCAGTGTCCTGTATACAAGAAAGAAGGGAAATGGGAAGGGAAGGATGCAGGAAGTAAGGCAAGAAAGAAGGAGAGAACTGTGGGTTATAAATTAAGGCAGTGTGTTTTGATAATATATTCAAAGAATAATAGTAAGATAATTTTAGACATTTATAAAGTTCACTTTTATTGATTTCAATTAATCATATTTTAGTATATTTTACTGAAGATTCAGAGATACTTCTCCAGTTTCTGATGTACATTTAATACTCTGTTCTATAACATTATGCGGTTGTTTTACATATTTTTCAAACTGGCAAGTATTATTTTCAGTATTTTAATGCTTTGAAATTAAAGTTAATGATCTCAGATACAAAGTTCATAAACTGTATTAATCAGTAAAAGTAAGGCTCTAAATTACAAGTAGACTTCTGAATTGGTATCTTGTGATTGGGGTTAATCATATCATGGATTTTTGCCTCATGTATTCATCTCTAGTATCTCTGAGATACAAAGTTTATTATTTTAAAAAAGACTTTAGAACAAATAGTTTATTCTTATTTTATTTGTTACAGCTATAAGAGCTTACTGTTAAGATAATAGAAACTTCAGTAGAACAGGCCTTTTCTTTTAGAACACTGCTTCTCAAACATTAGTTCACATAAGAATCACAGGGAGGGTCCTAAGATGGTGGAGGAATAGGATGGGGAAACCACTTTCTCCCCCACAAATTCATCAAAAGATCATTTGAATGCTGAGCACCTTCCACAGAACAACTTCTGAATGCTGGCTGAGGACACCAGGCACCCAGAAAGGCAGCCCATTCTCTTTGAAAGGAAGTAGGACAAAATATAAAAGACAAAAAGAGAGACAAAACAGTTAGGGATGGAGACCTGTCCTGGGGAGGGAGTCATGAAGGAGGAGAAGTTTCCAAACAGCAGGAAACCCTCTTATCAATGGGTCTGTGGGGAGTTTTGGAATCTCACAGGGCAACATAACTGGGAGGGGAAAAAAAAAAAAAAACCCACAGAATATGTGCCTAACCACATCTCCTGGCGAAGTAGCCCAGACACTCAAACGTCTGCCACCAGCCAGTGAGCAGGGGCTGGACAGGGAGGCGTGGGTTGATTATCTCAATAGATGCAGAGAAAGCCTTTGACAAAATTCAACATCCATTTATGCTAAAAACCCTCCAGAAAGCAGTTGTGTCCAACTCTGTGCAACCCCATAGATGGCAGCCCACCAGGCTCCCCCGTCCCTGGGATTCTCCAGGCAAGAACACTGGAGTGGGTTGCCATTTCCTTCTCCAATGCATGAAAGTGAGAAGTGAAATCGCTCAGTTGTGTCCGACTCTTAGCAACCCCATGGACTGCCGTCTTCCAGGCTCCTCCATCCAGGGATTTTCCAGGCAAGAGTACTCGAGTGGGGTGCCATGTGCCTTCTCCAAGAAGGAACATACCTCAACATAATAAAAGCCATATATGATAAACCCACAGCAAACATTATCCTCAATGGGAAAAATTGAAAGCATTTCTCCTAAAGTCAGGAACAAGACAAGGTAGCCCACTCTCACCACTAGTATTCAACATAGTTTTGGAAGTTTTAGCCGCAGCAGTCAGAGAAGAAAAAGAAATAAAAGGAATCCAGATTAGAAAAGAAGAAGTGTGACTCTCAGAGTCTGTGGATGACATGATCCTCTACATAGAAAACCCTAAAGACACCACCAAAAAATTACTAGAGCTAATCAATGAATATAGTAAAGTTGTAGGATATAAAATTAACACACAGAAATCCCTTGCATTCCTATACACTAACAATGAGGAAACAGAGAAATTAAAGAAACAATTCCATTCACTATTGCAATGAAAAGTATAAAGCACTTAGGAATAAATCTACCTATGTATAGAAAACTATGAAACACTGATTAAAGAAATAAAAGGTGACACAAATAGTTGGAGAAATATACCATATTCATGGATCAGAAGATTCAAAATAGTGAAAATGAATATACTACCCAAAGCAATCTATAGATTCAATGCAATCCCTATCAAGCTACCAGCAGTATTTTTCACAGAACTAGAACAAATAATTTCACAATTTATATGGAAATACAAAAAACCTTGAATAGGCAAAGCAATCTTGAGAAAGAAGAATGGAACTGGAGGAGTGAAACTGCCTGACTTAATACTGTACTACAAAGCCACAGTCATCAAGCCAGCATTGTACAAAGACAGAAATATAGATCAATGGAGCGAAATGGAAAGCCCAGAGATAAATCCACACACCTATGGACACCTTATCTTTGACAAAGGAGGCAAGAATATACAATGGATAAATAACAATGTCTTTAACAAGTGGTGCTGGAAAAACTGGTTAACCACTTGTAAAAGAATGAAACTCGAACACTTTCTAACACCATAGACAAAAATAAACTCAAAATGGATTAAAGATCTAAATGTAAGTCCAGAAACTATACAATTCCTAGAGGAAAACATAGGCAAAACACTTTCTGACATAAATCACAGCAGGATCCTCTATGACCCACCTCCCAGAGTAATGGAAATAAAAACAGAAATAAACAAATGGGACCTAATTAAACTTAAAAGCTTTTGCACAATGAAGGAAACTATAAGCAAAGTGAAAAGACAGCCTTCAGAGTGGGAGAAAATAATAGCAAACAAGCAACTGACAAAGAATTAATCTCAAAAATATACAAGCAGGTCATGCAGCTCAAACCAGAAAAATAAATGACCCAATCAAAAAATTTGAGAAAGAACTAAACAGACATTTTTCCAAAGAAGACATACAGATGGCTAACAAACACATGAAAAGATGCTCAACATCACTCATTATCAGAGAAATGAGAATCAAAACCACAATGAGGTACCATCTCATGCCAGTCAGAATGGCTGCGATCCAAAAGTCTACAAGCAATAAATGCTGGAGAGGGTGCGAAGAAAAGGGAGCCCTCTTACACTGTTGGTGGG
This sequence comes from Bos mutus, assembly GCF_027580195.1. Classification (NCBI taxonomy): domain Eukaryota; kingdom Metazoa; phylum Chordata; class Mammalia; order Artiodactyla; family Bovidae; genus Bos; species Bos mutus. The sequence goes on along the minus strand of NC_091620.1, from coordinate 80,718,306 downwards.
AATGCAAACTAGTACAGCCACTATGGAGAACAGTGTGGAGATTCCTTAAAAAACTGGGAATAGAACTGCCTTATGACCCAGCAATCCAGCTGGGCATACACACTGAGGAAACCAGAATCAAAAGAGACATGAGTACCCCAGTGTTCATCGCAGCACTGTTTATAATAGCCAGGACATGGAAGCAACCTAGATGTCCATCAGCAGATGAATGGATAAGAAAGCAGTGGTACATATACACAATGGAGTATTATTCAGCTATTAAAAAGAATACATTTGAATTGTTCTAATGAGGTGGATGAAACTGGAGCCTATTATACTGAGTGACATATGTCAGAAAGAAAAACACCGATATGGTATATTAACGCATATATATGGAATATAGAAAGATCAACGATGACTCTATATGTAAGACAGCAAAAGAGACAGATAAAGAACAGACTTTTGGCCTCTGTGGGAGAAGGCGAGGGTGGGCTGATTTGAGAGAATAGCATTGAAACATGTATATTATCATATGTGAAATAGATCACCAGTCCAGGTTCTATGCATAAGACAGGGTACTCAGGGCTGGTGCATTGGGATGACCCTGAGGGATGGGATGGGGAGGGAGGTGGGAGTGGGGTTCAGGATGGGGGACACATGTATACCCATGGCTGATTCATGTTAGTGTATGCTATTCTTTCAAATCATTCCACCCTGTGTACACCTGTGGCTGATTCATGTCCATGGATGGTGAAAATTAGTATAATATTGTAAAGTAATTAGCCTCCAATTAAAATAAATAAATAAAGTAAAAAAAAAAAAAGAATCACAGGGAGGTCTTGGTAAAATACAGATTGATAGAGCTTCTGATTCAACAGGGCTGAGATGGGATCTAACAGTATGGGTATCTAACCTATTCCCAGGTGACTCTGCCCCCTCTGATCTAGGAATAATTTGAAAGGGGTGCAAAATGCATGCTCAGGAAATAACTGAAGAGAAAATAAAGATGACATCAGTTATATGATGGTGAAAGTTTAAAGATAGGAAGATGGACGAGTGAGCATTTTCATAGAAGAGGACTCAATTAGATATGGTGTGTTGAGAAGTGAAAAGGGTCTGAGATTTTACTCTTCATGCACGCGAACAAGCTAGCCAACTACCATTTCATAGGTTTAGGAGACTCCCTGAGTCAGACACAATGGACTTGGTAACTCCCAGCATGGGAGGTCCCACAGGTAACTCCTTACCATCAAGTCCAGGGCAGGCCATTTCTGAGTTGCCCAGATAGATTGTGCCTATGCTGTGAGCTTTTGTCACAGCTGAGGAGCCCTGAGCTTGGGAAATGCCCCTCTTTTAAAGGGAGTCTGCCCAAGTTTTGCCCCATGGGGTTATTTTTATTTACCTGAGGAACAGATAAATCTTCTGCCCTGCAGGGAGACACTCTGTCTTCCAACTCTGTTTGCTACACAAACATTCTTGAGAAGATAATTTAGAGCAGAATCTACCCCACCTCTGTTCCCAGAATGCGCATAAACATGAGAGAATTGTCTCCCAAATGGTGATTGGATATAGAAATAGTTCATAGGGAACAGTGATGACATATTTAAGATCGTTTAAAAATCAAAATGAAGTAGCTGTGGTTCAGGCAGCCAAAATGGACCTGGTGGCCTTTAGGGATATATGTCTTGGGGTTCTGAATCGGCATTTGTATTCAACATTTGAAGAATAAGGCAACTGATTATAAATTGGTTTTAGAATCTCAGAGTGGAATTAGAATTACATGGATTAGTTTGGATCCATATCACATTCAAAGCCAAATTCTACTAAATTTTAAGGATCATGTGGTGATGAATTGATCCAGCAAGTTTTAATAATTAGATAGTGATGTATTGATCTAGGAATATGCTTGTCTTGTGGGAACGAGTTTTGTGACCTCCTGAAGTATCATGATAATGATAATAATGTAGTGAACTTAGTTATTAATCTTGATACAACTGAGATAAAATATTGACAGTACTTAAAAGTGATTATTTATACATTTCACACATAGTAATTGAGTATCTGTTCCCTGCTACATATGGCATGAAATGTTGGCTGGGTACAGACATGAAAGAAATGTGGCCTGTGCCTAATGGACTTGCTGCTGCTGCTGCTGCTGCTAAGTCACTTCAGTCGTGTCCGACTCTGTGTGACCCCATAGACGGCAGCCCACCAGGCTCCCCTGTCCCTGGGATTCTCCAGGCAAGAACACTGGAGTGGGTTGCCATTTCCTTCTCCAATGCATGAAAGTGAAAAGTGAAAGGGAAGTCGCTCAGTCGTGTCCGACTCTTCGCGACCCCATGGACTGCAGCCCACCAGGGTCCTCCATCCATGGGACTTTCCAGGCAAGAGTACTGGAGTGGGGTGCCATTGCCTTCTCCAAATGGACTTGCAGTTAGTGTTAAATAGAAAGTCTGAGAGAGAGAGAGAAAAGAGAAGGAAAAAGGGAATTAGGGAATAGGAGGGAGAGACAACAAAGATATGGATAGAGTTAAGTATGTGATGGGAGTCAGGATAGTGTAAGGCTAGGGAACTAGTGGGTTATTTTTGTTTGTCTATCAACTTGTGCTACTGTTTCACACAGTGTTTTTCAAAGTGATTAAATTCATATGTCTAGTATAGCTAAGATGTTTTTCTGGAACTCTCTTGCCTTTTCCATGATCCAGCGGATGTTGGCAATTTGATCTCTGGTTCCTCTGCCTTTTCTAAAATCAGCTTGAACATCAGGAAGTTCACGGTTCACATATTGCTGAAGCCTGGCTTGGAGAATTTGGAGCATTACTTTTCTAGCGTGTGAGATGAGTGCAATTGTGCGGTAGTTTGAGCATTCTTTGGCATTGCCTTTCTTTGGGATTGGAATGAAAACTGACCTTTTCCAGTCCTGTGGCCACTGCTGAGTTTTCCAAATTTGCTGGCATACTGAGTGCAGCACTTTCACAGCATCATCTTTCAGGATTTGGAATAGCTCAACTGGAATTCCATCACCTCCACTAGCTTTGTTCGAGTGATGCTTTCTAAGGCCCACTTGACTTCACATTCCAGGATGTCTGGCTCTAGGTCAGTGATCATACCATCAATAAACTGTGGAAAATTCTGAAAGAGATGGGAATACCAGACCACCTGATCTGCCTCTTGAGAAATTTGTATGCAGGTCAGGAAGCAACAGTTAGAACTGGACATGGAACAACAGACTGGTTCCAAATAGGAAAAGGAGTTCGTCAAAGCTGTATATTGTCACCCTGTTTATTTAACTTATATGCAGAGTACATCATGAGAAACTCTGGACTGTAAGAAACACAAGCTGGAATCAAGATTGCCGGGAGAAATACCAGTAACATCATATATGCAGATGATACCACCCTTATGGCAGAAAGTGAAAAGGAACTAAAAAGCCTCTTGATGAAAGTGAAAGTGGAGAGTGAAAAAGTTGGCTTAAAGCTCAACATTCAGAAAACGAAGATCATGGCATCCGGTCCCATCACTTCATGGGAAATAGATGGGGAAACTGGAAACAATGTCAGACTTTATTTTTCTGGGCTCCAAAATCACGGCAGATGGTGACTGCAGCCATGAAATTAAAAGACGTTTACCCTTGGAAGGAAAGTTATGACCAACCTAGATAGCATATTCAAAAGCAGAGACGTTACTTTGCCAACAAAGGTCCGTCTAGTCAAGGCTATGGTTTTTCCTGTGGTCGTGTATTGATGTGAGAGTTGGACTGTGAAGAAGGCTGAGCACCGAAGAATTGATGCTTTTGAACTGTGGTGTTGGAGAAGACTCTTGAGAGTCCCTTGGACTGCAAGGAGATCCATCCAGTCCATTCTGAAGGAGATCAGCCCTGGGATTTCTTTGGAAGGAATGATGCTAAAGCTGAAACTCCAGTACTTTGGCCACCTCATGCGAAGAGTTGACTCATTGGAAAAGACTCTGATGCTGGGAGGGATTGGGGGCAAGAGGAGAAGGGGACCACAGAGCATGAGATGGCTGGATGGCATCACTGACTCGATGGACGTGAGTCTCAGTGAACTCCAGGAGTTGGTAATGGACAGGGAGGCCTGGCGTGCTGCGATTCATAGGGTCGCAAAGAGTCGGACACGACTGAGTGACTGATCTGATCTGATCTGAGTATAGCTAAACTATTACCTTCTTCTCGAGCAGGGTTTCCCAACGTCCAGGATCTAATGCCTGATGATGTAAAATGATTTAAGGTGAAGGTAATGTAATAATAATAGAAATAAACTGCACAATAAATGTAATGTGATTGAATCATCCTGAACTACCACCCCCCCGACCCCCTACACACACACTCTTACAGTTTGTGAAAAATTGTCCTCCATAAAACCGGTCCCTGTGCCAAGAAGGTTGGAGACTGCTGTTCTAGAGGAGCCTTTTCAAGGTTTAGTCTGTGGAAAAGATGTTCTCTATGAAACAATGTAGATTTCTGGGAATGATCCCAGAATCAGAATCTTCAGATGGTTGTGGAGTTGAGTGGGTTTGTATGTATTCTAGGTGATTTGAACAGGTTCATCTGGTGATTCTTTTCAGGTATCAAAGTGTATCAAAGAGGTGTGTATCAGGCTGTGTATCAGCTTTTTCAGGTATCAAAGAGCTGATGTAGAAATTACTTTCCGTTCAACAGCTTTTTATTTTAGTGTTTGTGCTGCAGAGCCAAAAAAAAAAAAAAAAAAGTGATAATTGCCAGTTGTGTATTATTTACTTTCACTATTGCTAAAAGGAGTTTTGCTATTCTTACCAGATGACATCTCCTTTACCCTGGCTTATATATTCCAAGACTCTGCCAATTTATTTGGAGCTAATTGCATCTTGGAATATTAGACTTGAAGCTTTGTAGTTAATTTCAAAAGCATTTCCTGAATATGTTAGATCCTGGCTGAAATCTATACAACAAGATCCAGAAGCCATGTTCCAAAAGATTTAATTTTCACTGGGCCACAAATAAAAGAATAAATAATGACTGGCTTGATTTCAGCAACTTTTATTTGTGTGTTTTGCATATATGATACTCTCTTAAATCTTACATTAGAAAGGAAAAATAGCGTTCATATACTGATCTGTTCTTGTTTCTAATTTCATTTATTATAAGATGAAATAAGACTGAAGAACTCATTTTACTGACTACTGTGTAAATCTGCTGTATTCCCTAAATTGTGATTGCTTTTGGTACACTCTGTAGTTCCACAGATAAGAGCTTTTCTACAGATCAAAATACAGTGAAAACTTAGGGACCATTAAGATGTTTTCATTCATTTCACTCACATATGTACACATTGAAGTGGTTATCATTGATTACCGTGCTGACATACTCTGTCCTATGTAGTTGTGTTTGTAAGATTCAAATGGAAGTAAAACTTTATTGAGTTTATAATATGGTAGATATTGAAATACCAATAGAAAATATATAAAGTAGATATTGTTGTGAAATGCTGAAAGAATGTTAAGTCCATTTCCTGTGATTCCATAGTTAGTGAATAGCAGTACCAGAATTGGAAACTGGATCTGTTTGATTCAAAAGTGCATGCTTATTTTAACAATTTTTTAATTGTTTAAGTATTTAACTTATTTTAATGCTAGGGCTTTCCTCAGATCAGATCAGTCGCTCAGTCGTGTCCGACTCTTTGTGACCCCATGAATTGCAGCACGCCAGGCCTCCCTGTCCATCACCAACTCCTGGAGTTCACTGAGACTCATGTCCATTGAGTCAGTGATGCCATCCAGCCATCTCATGCTCTGTGGTCCCCTTCTCCTCTTGCCCCCAATCCCTCCCAGCATCAGAGTCTTTTCCAATGAGTCAACTCTTCGCATGAGGTGGCCAAAGTACTGGAGTTTCAGCTTTAGCATCATTCCTTCCAAAGAAATCCCAGGGCTGATCTCCTTCAGAATGGACTGGATGGATCTCCTTGCAGTCCAAGGGACTCTCAAGAGTCTTCTCCAACACCACAGTTCAAAAGCATCAATTTAAAGAATTTGCCTGCAATGCAGGAGACCCGGGTTTGATCCCTGGTTCAGGAAGGTCCCCTGGAGAAGGAAATGGCTACCCAGTAGCCATTCTCCAGTATTAGTGCCTGGAGAATTCCATGGGTAGAGGAGCCTGGTGGACAACAGTCCATGGGGTCGCAAAGAGTCAAACATGACTGGGCAACTAACACTGTCCCTATCCAGACTTATCAGTGGCACCTGTACACTGTTCTTCAGAGCGCAGAAGTCTGTTCTTTTACTTGGTTGCTGTTTTCAGTAGATGTTGTTAGATCATTCAAATGATTATCCTAATTCTTTAGGTATCTTAAGAACATTGGATGAAAATAGGGAAAACTTGTCAACAGAAACATAATACAATAATTTGCTCATTCTTATAGTTTGTTGACTATTTTGAACATTGATTATATTACACTTGCATTTTTTACCAGTCTATTGTAGAGAACTAGTATTTACTTATTAGAAAGAAAAATCTTGACATACACTAACCAAAGAAATAGTTTTGAATTAGTTATTTATTTGAATGCTGTTTCAGTTCTTCATATTATTAACATTGAGTATCAACATTATTGGATTCTAGCAGAAATACCATTTGATCCCTGAAGATTTCCTTTCAAAGCTATCAAAGGAAAATTCTTTGTAATTAAATGTTTCAGAGAACTTTATCTTTCATATGCAATTAGCATACAGTCTAGGAAGTAAATTTTTTACAGGTTTGGAAAATATTCCCAAGAAAAAATATCTTTAGATATTTTTAAGGAAAATGATAGAATTATTTCTTCTTACACGGTATAATTATACTGCTTTTATTAAACCTGCACATCACTTGATAGAATGCAATGCTAGTGGAAAAGATAAAGATATGACAAAAAGGTGAAGGTTGAGAATAAATAGACCTTCAAGGGAGCTGATCTTTCTCTGATCTGATAAAACCTCTCCCATTATCTGTTTCTTTCTTTTCTTTTTTTTCCTTACAGATCACTGCATATCAAAAGCTTTCTCCCTGATTAGCAACATTCTCTCTGGATTTGAGGGCAAGACCAAAAGAAAAAGATAGTATCCAAACTGACATATGACATTCTGTTCTATTTTTCTTGTAGTCTTTAGCAAATTCTAAAAAGTACTGGGCGTTTTTCCATTAACCTTAAATAGTTTTCTGCCTGTGTTTTTTTTTTTTTTTCCCTTGATTCTACTATGTGTGTTCGTATATTCTATGAATGCCAAGTGATATTAACACTTTGATAGGTTTAGTGGTAACTAAAGGTTTGTCTTGTGGAATAAGAATAAGCTTTGGAGTTGGAAGGCTTAGGTTCAAGTCCATTTAGTTAAACTTGTTCTTAAAATATATCTTTAAGATGATTTTTTATTTTACATGCTCAGACCAACAGGTAGGTAGGGATGTATATATTATCAGTACTTTAATGATATTGTATCTATGCTTATCATTCCATACCCAAAGGACTTTTAAATCCATATGTGCTATTTTACTTTTATAAAGCCATTTAATGAAAATTTCTGGCTTATCTTAATATGACAGAATCTTCAGTTTTTTTCTTGTAGGTGTTTATGCTGATCTCGGTTTTTTGTTTATATCTGGTGCTACATCTAATTTTAGTGTTTGATACTGTACTAAACTGTATTGTAAATTAAATGAGAGGAGATACATTTTCTTTTTCTGAAGTAAGTTAGTGTTCACTTCAGTTCAGTTACTCAGTCATGTCTGACTTTGCAACCCAATGGAGTGCAGTATGCCAGCCTTGTCTGTCCATCACCAACTCCCGGAGCTTACTCAAACTCATGTTCATTGAGTCAATGATGCCATCTAATTATCTCATCATCTGTCTTCCCCTTCTCCTCCCGCCTTCATTCATTCCCAGCAACAGAGTCTTTTCCAGTGAGCCAGTTCTTCACATTCAGGTGGCCAAAGTATTGGCCATTCAGCTTCAGCATCAGTCCTTCCAATGAATACTTAGGACTGATTTCCTTTAGGATGGACTGGTTGGATCTCCTTGCAGTCCAAGGGACTCTCAAGAGTCTTCTCCAACACCACCGTTCAAAAGCATCAATTTTTTGATGCTGAGGTTTGTTTATAGTCCAACTCTCACATCCATACATGACTACTGGAAAAATCAAAGCTTTGACTAGATGGACCTTTGTTGGCAAATAATGTCTCTGCTTTTTAATATGCTGTCTAAGTTGGTCACAACTTTTCTTCAAAGGAGCAAGCAGCTTTTAATTTCGGGGCTGCAGTCACCATTTGCAGTGATTTTGGAGCCAAGAAAAATAAAGTCTGTCATTGTTTCCATTGTTTCCCTATCTTTTTGCCATGAAGTGATGGGACCATATGACATGATCTTAGCTTTCTGAATGTTGAGTTTTAAGCCAATGTTTTCACTCTCTTCTTTCACTTTGATCAAGAGGCTCTTTAAGGGTGGTGTCATCTGCATATCTGAGGTTATTGATCTTTCTCGTGGCAATCTGGATTCCAGTTTAATTCCAGTTGATTCCAGCATTTCTCATGAGGTACTCTGCATATAAGTTAAATAAGCAGGATGACAATATACAGTACTTTTGAAAGTACTCTTTCCCTATCTGTTGTTCCGTGTCCAGTTCTAACTATAGCTTCTTGACCTGAATACAGATTTCTGAAGAGGCAGGTCAGTTCATCTGGTATTCCCATCTCTTGCAGAATATTCCACTGTTAATTGTGATCCACACAGTCAAAGTCGATAAAGTAAAAGTAGATGTATTTCCGGAACTCTCTCACTTTTTTGATGATCCAACGGATATTGGCAACTTGATCTTTGATTGAACAAGTTATTGTTACAGGGTTTATATATATAGGCAACTATGAAAACAGGGATTTCCTACTAAGCAAACATTCACATTTTATTAGGTAGGAATTTTATCAGTCTTAACACAATTTCCCCATGGCATTTAATGGTAGATCATTGGCTTTAAAATATAAAATGTCACTTTACCAAAATAAAAGCTAATTAGGGACTTGCAGTGTCCAGAAGACGTCTTTTTTCTTTTTTTTTTTTAATTTTATTTTATTTTTAAACTTTACAATATTGTGTTAGTTTTGCCAAATATCGAAATGAATCCATTAGAAATGAAAATGGAGAGATCACAACAGACAACACAGAAATACAAAGGATCATAAGAGACTACTATCAACAATTATATGGCAATAAAATGGACAACGTGGAAGAAATGGACAAATTCTTACAAAAGTACAACTTTCCAAAACTGGACCAGGAAGAAATAGAAAATCTTAACAGACCCATCACAAGCACGGAAATTGAAACTGTAATCAAAAATCTTCCAGCAAACAAAAGCCCAGGTCCAGATGGCTTCACAGCTGAATTTTACCAAAAATTTAGAGAAGAGCTAACACCTATCCTGCTCAAACTCTTCCAGAAAATTGCAGAGGAAGGTAAACTTCCAAACTCATTCTATGAGGCCACCATCACCCTAATACCAAAACCTGACAAGGATCCCACAAAAAAAGAAAACTATAGGCCAATATCACTGATGAACATAGATGCAAAAATCCTTAACAAAATTCTAGCAATCAGAATCCAACAACACGTTAAAAAGATCATACACCCTGACCAAGTGGGCTTTATCCCAGGGATGCAAGGATTCTTCAATATTCGCAAATCAATCAATGTAATACACCACATTAACAAATTGAAAAATAAAAACCATATGATTACCTCAATAGATGCAGAGAAAGCCTTTGACAAAATTCAACATCCATTTATGATAAAAACCCTCCAGAAAGCAGGAATAGAAGGAACATACCTCAACATAATAAAAGCTATATATGACAAACCCACAGCAAACATTATCCTCAATGGTGAAAAATTGAAAGCATTTCCTCTAAAGTCAGGAATAAGACAAGGGTGCCCACTTTCACGATTACTATTCAACATAGTTTTGGAAGTTTTGGCCACAGCAATCAGAGAAGAAAAAGAAATAAAAGGAATCCAAATTGGAAAAGAAGAAGTAAAACTCTCACTGTTTGCAGATGACATGATCCTCTACATAGAAAACCCTAAAGACTCCACCAGAAAATTACTAGAACTAATCAATGATTATAGTAAAGTTGCAGGATATAAAATCAACACACAGAAATCCCTTGCATTCCTATACACTAATAATGAGAAAACAGAAAGAGAAATTAAGGAAACAATTCCATTCACATTTGCAATGGAAAGAATAAAATACTTAGGAATATATCTACCTAAAGAAACTAAAGTTTTTTATATAGAAAACTATAAAACCCTGGTGAAAGAAATCAAAGAGGACACTAATAGATGGAGAAATATACCATGTTCATGGATTGGAAGAATCAATATAGTGAAAATGAGTATACTACCCAAAGCAATTTATAGATTCAATGCAATCCCTATCAAGCTACCAACAGTATTCTTCACAGAGCTAGAACAAATAATTTCACAATTTGTATGGAAATATAAAAAACCTCAAATAGCCAAAGCTATCTTGAGAAAGAAGAATGGAACTGGAGGAATCAACCTACCTGACTTCAGGCTCTACTACAAAGCCACAGTCATCAAGACAGTATGGTACTGGCACAAAGACAGAAATATAGATCAATGGAACAAAATAGAAAGCCCAGAGATAAATCCACACACATATGGACACCTTATCTTTGACAAAGGAGGCAAGAATATACAATGGATTAAAGACAATCTCTTTAACAGGTGGTGCTGGGATAACTGGTCAACCACTTGTAAAAGAATGAAACTAGAACACTTTCTAACACCATACACAAAAATAAACTCAAAATGGATTAAAGATCTCAACGTAAGACCAGAAACTATAAAACTCCTAGAGGAGAACATAGGCAAAACACTCTATGACATAAAACACAGCAGGATCCTCCATGACCCACCTCCCAGAGAAATGGAAATAAAAGCAAAAATAAATAAATGGGACCTAATTAAACTTAAAAGCTTTGCACAATGAAGGAAACTATAACCAAGGTGAAAAGGCAGCCTTCAGAATGGGAGAAAATAATAGCAAATGAAGCAACTGACAAACAACTAATCTCAAAAATGTACAAGCAACTCCTACAGCTCAACTCCAGAAAAATAAATGACCCAATCAAAAAATGGGCCAAAGAACTAAATAGACATTTCTCCAAAGAAGACATACAGATGGCTAACAAACACATGAAAAGATGCTCAACATCATTCATTATCAGAGAAATGCAAATCAAAACCACTATGAGGTACCATTTCATGCCAGTCAGAATGGCTGCGATCCCAAAGTCTACAAGCAATAAATGCTGGAGAGGGTGTGGAGAAAAGGGAACCCTCTTACACTGTTGGTGGGAATGCAAACTAGTACAGCCACTGTGGAGAACAGTGTGGAGATTCCTTAAAAAACTGGAAATAAAACTACCTTATGATCCAGCAATCCCACTGCTGGGCATACACACTGAGGAAACCAGAAGGGAAAGAGACACATGTACCCCAATGTTCATCGCAGCACTGTTTATAATAGCCAGGACATGGAAGCAACCTAGATGTCCATCAGCAGATGAATGGATAAGAAAGCTGTGGTACATATACACAATGGAGTATTACTCAGCCATTAAAAAGAATTCATTTGAATCAGTTCTAAGGAGGTGGATGAAACTGGAGCCTATTATACAGAGTGAAGTAAGCCAGAAGGAAAAACACCAATACAGTATACTATCGCATATATATGGAATTTAGAAAGATGGTAACAATAACCCTGTGTACAAGACAGCAAAAGAGACACTGATGTATAGAACAGTCTTTTGGACTCTGTGGGAGAGGGAGAGGGTGGGAAGATTTGGGAGAATGGCATTGAAGTATGTATTATATCATGTATGAAACGAGTCGCAAGTCCAGGTTCGATGCACGATACTGGATGCTTGGGGCTGGTGCATTGGGATGACCCAGAGGGATGGTATGGGGAGGGAGGAGGGAGGAGGCAGGAGGGTTCAAGACATCTGTTTTCTGTGAGTCATGACTAGCTGGTTTTTTGCCCCAAGAAAGGGCACTATCAGCAACTATTTGTTTCGATTCCCAAGATAGGCTAAGTAGCTAAAGTTCTGTATTTTGCTTTCTCATGAAAAATGCTAGGTAAAAAAATTATTTTATTAATTTCTTTGTGAAAAAAGAAGATAGTAGTAGTGCATTTTCATAATATGTATCTCTTGATTTCCAAGCTGGGGATATAAAATTCAGCAAATTTTCAGCTCTCAACTGTGTTAAAATACTTTTTTGCTTCTCCAGAAATACAGGTCTTTAGGCTTCTAAAGCTATTTAGGAATCTTGCAATAAATGGCATTACTTCATAAAATTAGTGTATCTATATATATAATTATCATATATGTATAGGAAAGATTATTTGGACTCTCTACCCTCTAAGAGAGTCGTCTTATAGTTTATGACCGTTGTTCATCCCTGTTTAGTTTTTTCTAGCAATAATTAGCTGATGATTACTATCACTATGGCTTGTTAAACGTGGATTATGTTCCCATTATGAACCATGTGATTCTGAGTTAGATCAGAGTACAGCCCAGCATGGTTGAGTGAGACCTGGTGCCCTGAAACCCATGTATGGTCCTGTGGGTGAATGTCCCCCAGTGTGTTTTGTTGGATTAGCAGCCTCCTTGTGTGTGTCTTGCAAGGAAAAATCTTAATATCCCTCTTCAAGAAATGTTAGAGTTCTAATATTTCTTAACCTAAAAATTATATAACTTATTTGTATTCTATCCAGTATTTTGTTTAAATTCACAAAATGCTTAAGTTTATTATTGGCCCCATTTGTATGAGTAATTTAGTTCTTATATGGATTGTTAAAAATGGGGGAAGGACATACATTCTGAATTTTCTGAAGTCTATGCATTTTTTCCCCTCATTCTGTCTTTTCTTTTTTCTATTTTTCCTAGTAAAGTTTTCTTATAAAGAAATTGCTTCCAATTACATTTCTTTTACCATTTTATTCATTTTTTTTAGCAATATTTTTATACTGTATGAGTTTTTAATGTATTGTGATACAGTGTGACTTTCTGAAATAAATACACTTTTCCCATGATTTTGGTCTGTTTAGGAGTTTGTCTTTTTTTTTGTCTTTTTTGGGTTACTCTCCCTGGTACAATTTCTAACATTTATTAGATTCTCCTAAGTTACCCCACTGCCTAGTAGTTGATAAACCAGAACCATTGTCATTTAAGCACACTGGGGAATTTTTCCTTTAAAGTGATTCAGTGGGCTTTCCTGATAGCTCAGTTGATAAAAATCCACCTGCAATGAAGGAGAACCTGGTTGGTTTCCTGGGTCGGGAAGATCCACGGAGAAGGAGTAGGCCACTCCAGTATTCTTGGGCTTCCCTGTGGCTCAGCTGGTAGAGAATCTGCCTGCAATGGAGGAGACAGGGGTTCGATTCCTGGGTTGGGAAGATACCCTGGAGGAGGGAAAGGCTATCCACTCCAGTATTCTGGCCTGGAGAATTCCATGGACTATAGGTATAGTTCATGGGGTTGCAAAGAGTCGGACATGACTGAGTGACTTTCACTTTCACTTTTCGAGACTCTTGAGATTTCCTACTAGGCAATATTTTGTAGTCATTGGGAATAGGTACATAATAGTTTAGAAAAATGAATGGGTTATAGTATTAAATGGGCTTCCCTGGTAGCTCAGCTGGTAAATAACCCTCCTGCAATGCAGGAGACACCAGTTTGATTCCTGGGTCAGGAAGATCTGCTGGAGAACGGATAGGCTACCCAATCCAGCATTCTTGTGCTTGTCTGGTGGCTGAGATGGTAAAGAATCAGCCTGCAACGTGGGAGATCTGAGTTCGATCGCTGGATTGGGAAGATCCCCTGGAGAAGGGAACAGCTACCCATCCAGTATTCTGGCCTGGAAAATTCCATGGATGATATAGTCCATGGGGTCACAAAGAGTCAGACATTTCTGAGTGACTTGCACTTTCACTCTCACAGTATTATATAAAAGGGAATAAAGCCAGTACAGTCTTCCCAGGTGGCACACTGGTAAAGAATCTGCCTGCCAATGCAGGAGATGCAAGAGATGCAGGTTTATCCCTGGGTCCGGATGATCCCCTGGAGTAGAAAATGGCAACCCTCTCCAGTATTCTTGCCTGGAATATTCCATGGACAGAGGATCCTGATGGGGGCAAAGAGTCAGACACGATTGAGCCCCCCCACACACACACACACATACACAGAAGCCAATATACTAATATAAAATTTATCTAAAAGAATGTTTCCTTTCCTAGTCTGGGCTAGACTTCCACAACAAGACCACATACTGAAGTGTACAGTTTATACCGAAAGATCAAAAACATGAAACAGCAAACCACTATGAGATTTACACTTTTCTAAAGCCTAACTTGATCGTTTCTATCTCTAAATAAATTAGTTTAATGCATATATTTACTGTTAAACTTGTCCTATTTTGCCTGTCTCCTAGCTGTCTAGGGGGCAGGATACAGATGAAGTGACATAGAGTACAAATGTAATCATAATTATCCTTCACAGTTAGATAGCTGATGTATATATTTGCTTACTGTCTGTCAGGCACTGTTCTAAGCAGCTTATATATAGTGTAGTATAGTATTTAATTCTTTCAGCAATCAATGAGGTAGATTTTGACACTATTCCCATTAGAAGATAGGAAGAGAAACTTAACTTTTCCCAAGTTTGCACAGCTAGTGTGCAGCAGGGTTAGTATTTAAAACCAAGTAGTCTAGTTTTTAATCTATTCTTAATCACTAAGTGTTACTGTCTTTTGTGAAAACTTAGCCCAATGGAGAACGTGATAGCATCAGTGGGAAATACAGAGAGAAAATATAAAAACTATTGGAAAAAAATTTATCTGCAAAAAATCATTAGCAGGCTGACAATAGGTATTTCATCTCCAACTAAACCTAACGAAATAACCTTTTAGAAGTGCTAAAGGTAAATAAGTCAGACTAGAATTCTCTAATGACTTTGGAGTACAAGAAAGAAGGGGAAATAAAGCCATTTTCGAGTGTGTGGATTGATAGTTTGCTCCTCACAGGTATCTGAATAAACTCTTAAGAATGTATTTTACCAAGGAAAAAATTATTACAATTTTGTCTTTTTTGGTTAAAAAATAAGCTAAAAATGCTATTAAGAATGTGTGTGTACAAAATTTAGCCCATATTTATTGATTTCCGAATGTCATTTCTTTCCAGTATATGTTATAAAGGTATTCATTAAAAGCAAGGTTTTACCGATTAATATACTCTAGTGATGGAGAAGGCAATGGCACCCCACTCCAGTACTCTTGCCTGGAAAATCCCATGGACAGAGGAGCCTGGTGGGCTGCAGTCCATGGGGTCGCTAGGAGTCGGGCACGACTGAGCGACTTCACTTTCACTTTCACACAATGGAGAAGGCAATGGCAGCCCATTCCAGTGTTCTTGCCTGGAGAATCCCAGGGACGGTGGAGCCTGGTGGGCTGCTGTCTATGGGGTCGCACAGAGTCGGACAGGACTGAAGCGACTTAGCAGCAGCGGCAGCAGCATACTCTAGTGATCAAAGCTTTTCTCTTAAATAATTGTTAGTCATTGATAGATGGCATCACACTACTGAAGAGGCAGAGGTAGTAAACTTACTGGTATTCAAGAGTACTATGCTATTTACATTTAAGAGTAAATACATATATATCAACTTTAGTAAATTTGGTTATTAAATCATTTAGAATTTATGAATCACAAATAAGGAACGTCTCTTTTATGTCTTAATAATCGATTTGAAAACCCAAGTATTATATAACAGTTATATAATCATGTGGTCATTTGAATTCTAAGAATCTTGTTTCCTTTGCAGCGTCTAGCTTTGGAAGCAGAGAAAGTTCAAGCAGCCCACCAGTGGAGAGAGGATTTCGCAGTAAGCACCCTTTTAAACTACTTGAATTAATATTTACATTAATGTCCTGTGTTTTGATAACCTAATGGTTGCATTTAAAATATATTTTTAGTGATGGACTTTGGGACAAAAAACAGTTCACTATACTTCATTTAAAAAAGTACCTTCAAATATTATCCCATACTCCAAGGTATTTATAAAATTAATAACAAAAATAACATTAAACTGTAGTATATGAATAATCTTTGCATGTATTATGAAAATATAGTAGTTGAAAAACAAGTGGCATTTTCTAAGAAATGCCATGCATAATGTAATCACTTTGGTGGGCAATACAATTGAAGTTAGAATAAATGTATTAAGATTTCTTTAATTTGTTCCACATTAGCTAGACATTATTGATTGTCTGTTCTGCTTTGTTTTTACAAATATCAGAGGATACTAACTTTTGTCTGAGTTTTTTTTGAGAAACTAGTTTTGTGCTTCAAGAGTCATTGGGGTGAATTATACAAATCTCAGAAATTCTTGTGATGAATTCCCTTCCTTTTTGCCTCCCTCCCTCCCACCCTTCCGC
Source organism: Bos mutus (assembly GCF_027580195.1). Lineage (NCBI taxonomy): Eukaryota > Metazoa > Chordata > Mammalia > Artiodactyla > Bovidae > Bos > Bos mutus. Next base: position 80,701,795 of record NC_091620.1, on the reverse strand, counting down.
CTTCCCTCTTTCCTTTCTTCCTTCTCTCCCTCCTTTCTTCCCTCCCTTTTGCCTTCCCTTCCTTCCTCCCACCTGTAGCTTTGTCTTATCTTCTTATGTCCTTGAAGAAGTCTGACTTTAATAGTTAAAAGACTTCTGTTACAAATATTTGAGTTATTTCATTTATAGTGAATATCTCTTTCAGTTCAGTTCAGTTCAGTCACTCAGTCGTGTCCGACTCTTTGCGACCCCATGAATTGCAGCACGCCAGGCCTCCCTGTTCAGCACCAACTCCTGGAGTTCACCCAAACTCATGTCCATCGAGTTGGTGATGCCATCCAGCCATCTCATCCTCTGTCGTCCCCTTCTCCTCCTGCAAGAACAGTTCCAGACAACTCATTTGGGGAATGTTAACTGTGCCCTCCCCCGTTTAAAGTATCTTTCTCTAATATGATTACAGTAAGAATGACAGCTTGAATATACTGTTCAATTGTCTTTGAAAAATCTTTGAAAAACAAAAATCTCAAATTTCAAGATAAAGTTGTGCTTCAATACAACACTAAACTTGTTTAGTGTTTAGGAATTGAGGTTTAAGGTTTAGAAATTAGCAGTTTTACTTTGTGTTTCTGTGATTATATTGTATATCAAAGGAAAATGTAGTAAATGGCACTTCATTTACTTATAGGGTAATAGTTAAATAGTCTTTTGTGTTTATTAGTTCTGATATTATTTACTTTTACTCTCTTCTACCAATTTATATTTCTTAAGTAAACTCCTAGTCTACTCAGTTGAGACTCTGATTACTGTCAGTTCAATTCTTTCATTTGGATTGATCATATTGCTTGATTTATTGGTATCATGTAGATACTGGCTTAATCCACAATTGTTTTTTATAGATGCACAGGTCAATATGGCATCCATAAAATATATATAAAGAAAAAAATTAATGATTAAGTTAAAATGCAGTCTTTTTCAATATGGAGGAGAAATTTTAAACTCATCCAGTGAAGATTTTACAATGCAGTTTGTTGCTGTTACATGAAAGGAAAGTAAACTTGCATTTGTTTGGTGTGGCTTGAATAAACCAAAAATAGCCAAATATTCTTTTGATGAACTGATAATTAATGCAATTTATTTTTCCTCCCCTCTTAGAATTGGCATAGTAAAAGCATAATAGTTGTAAAGTTAGACCTTGTAGTCTGCCTAGTCTTGATATAGTAAGTTGGTGCTTTTAGTTTTAATCATGAGTAATTCTGAGAATCTAAAAATTTTAAGTTCATTCAAATCAGACTGCACAGCATGTAGATTAGACTGGTCTTCTCAAAAGCTTCTCTTGCATTAAAGGAATTTGGTAATATTTCAGTCATTTATTAGTGGTATGTCTTTTCAAATTTTCTAGGGAGAAATGCTGTATGAAAATAACTTTACAAGTAGGAATGTAGTATGTAAAATTTCCTGTCCCAGATATGTTGACTCATTAATGCTATGTTAACATTATGGCAGTGATTTATTTTTCCTTATAGAAGTAATGGGTGACCATTGTAGGTGACATGAAAACTCTTAATAGATGACATGAAAACTCTTAAATGTGTGCTAGCCATTACTCTTTTATTTAATCTAAACCATCATCTATTGTATTGCACTTTACCATTTATGTATAGCTAAGAAGGAAAAAAAAAAGGGAAACCAGTCAAATTATGATACATCAACAATTTCAAGCAGTATTTATACTTTTCAGATATCAAAATGTGTAAAAATTTACCTTGAAATATAGCTTTTTAAAATCTACTCTCTCAGTGCCTGTATCTATACAGAAGTATGGCTACGAAAAGTCATGCAAGAGAACAAGTCAGTTACATAATGACAAATGCCATCACTAGATGTTCTATTGTTAAATAGAAAGTAAATGATTTACCCAGATTTATGAGTTCTTAGCAAATAGTCATCACTGTGTGGGAGAATTTTGAACAAATTCAGTTCTAAATTTCCCCCTAAATTACTTCACAATTTATTCAAGATCTATGAACATAGTGATTGACATTAAAAGAGACCATTTAAGGGAAAACAAATTAGTGCACTTTAGAGCCCTGTCAACTCATTTCCTGAGTACCCTTCTTGATGAACTATAAATGGTGTTCACAGTATACATATCTGTCACAATTTGCATGTTGAGAATTGATATTTTCCATGAAGTCTTTACAGTAGCTCTTCCCTTTGAAATAACACAGGTGAGGGACTGTTGAGACAATAGTGATCTTATATTTGAAGAATAGAACCTGGATGAAGATTGCCTTTGGATTCAAATAAGTAAATATTGCAAAAATAGGAGATCCTTTTCCTCCCTTTTGTTTGTTTTCTTCTCGGATAAACTAGATGATGCTACAATTCATTTACATACAGTAAGGTTAAACAAATCCTTCAAGACTGTGAAAAAAATCAAGTTCACTTTCATGAGTGGTTGGTAATTATTAAATCTCCCTTTATTTTGTGAACACAGGCAAAACAACTGCAAATTTATCAATTTCTTAACCAAACATTTAAAAATATTTAAGTTAAATTCTTCCATACTCCAAAAGATCCTTCTTTTAAACTTTATAAGCCTTTTATCTTTTGAAGGATTTAACTATTTGCATCAGTGCAATACTTCTTTAATGCCACCCTTTAATAATTTAACACTAGGATGATTTAGAAGGCAGAAATAATTTACTAAAAGGTACATTAACATTTCAAAAAGAAATATTATATGCTAGTTCTTCCCTCCAGTATAAGTAGGGTGGTTTCATTAACATTACTTAGGCAAAATGTTGATTAACATTCTGTAGTCCGTACTGTAGAGAAATCTCAAGAACAAAAGGCAAAGCACTAAAATGCTGGCAACAAGAAAGGGCTCCTGTAATTCACGCTGTCCTTCAGCTCCACTCAATTCCCAGTTGGATGTACAATTGAAGGAACAAAAGGCGTATACTCTAAATGGATTAAGATTTATGCGGTCATGCATTTATAAGTTCAAACCAATATTTGTAAATAAGCTGTGTCTACCAGCTTCCTTTCAGGTCTGCATACAACTTACTGGCATTAAAGGGGACTTTTTATTTCATGTATGATGGGGCAAATTATTTTATTAAGGGCAGGTGGGAGAAGGAAAAAGGAGCTTGGAAAATTAATTGTTCTGCATTAAATAATTGCTTTTATTTCTACTGAACAGATCTTTGCCATTCGCTTCTGAAATCTCATTTGATTGCATTGCAATGGTTGGTTAACTAAAGCAATTTTGTTTCCAACTAAGCCTGCAATATTAATTGTACTTACACATGTATAAACATAAGGGGTACCTAATTTGTATTTTAATAAGTGGGATCCTTATGTATGGCTTATTAGCATCAGCTTGCTACTGTGAAGGCTGAGTACAGACAGGCTAAATTGGCCAGTAAATAAAACATTTCACGAGCCTCCTTTTAGCTCTAGCTTCACAGAGAAACTAAATTAGACAGTAGAAATTTTTCTAGTGAAGTTGAATGCTGTTGAGTGTTAATCAGGCTAATTTAGTTTTCCTAATTTAGTTTTAATTATATATATATTTTTAAATTACCTTACTCTAATAATATTTTCAAATGTTGCTTTAAAAGTTGTACTGTGTAGAATTTTGTGTTTATATGAGTTAAATTAATGGGCACTGGCATTGTATATTTATTATTTCACCTATCCTTATCATTTCATGAAATAGCCTAACCTTTATTGATTGCAGCACAAACAGTTGTGAATATGGGAACTATGAAATCATACTATATTCATTTTGGTTACAATGTATAAGAGAAACACTGTTCTAAATTTGTGCAGGTGCTGGATATGAAAGTGCTGACTTCCTAGGAGTAAAAAATGAAAAATGGTGGGCAAGGTGGAATTTTGTCTTAATGAAAGAATGAATGAATTTAATAGATTATCAAGATACTTTAGTCTGTAACTGGATTTAGTCTTTGTCAGTTTCTACCTTTGGTAGAGTCATTTTTTTGGAATCAAGAGCGTTCATATTTCAGTATATTTTTGCAACACTTCTTACATAGAGAAGTAATCAATTTTTTACTACTGCTTTTTTGAGTCTTAACAATTTTCTCCTCATCATCAAGACAGATGAAAAGGAGCCACAATGCAAAACTGATTTACCCCCAAATTGTGGGAAACCAATTTAATAGAAAAGATCCGGACAAATATGTGTTATCTGACTCTTGTTTGTTTGTGCATGCACATAAAAGCCCATGGTAAAATGACTATAAGACACCAGAGTAGAAAATAATAACCAGGGGCGTTAAATGATCCATTATCCTGATTACCCCTTTTTTTTTTCTTATATTGAAAAAAAAAAGCAACATATTTACTCATTATTTACCTAGCCAATACTGTTTTTTAAAAAAACAATTTTTAATATATTCTAGTAAGTATTTTGTCCTCACTATTATTTCTTTTGAAGCCAAAGTCACATGATAGTATACGATGATACAGTAGAACTCCTGCAAGTAAAGCATCATGACAGTATGTGCTGGAATAATGCAAATGTAGATCTAATTGGAGCTTCGTAAATTTTTTTTTTTCCCTCCTCTCAGGAAGGTAGAGAGAACTTGGGACAGGTGTCTGATTTGGGAAATGGGGAGGTGGATGGAATCTTCTATATTTTTCAAACCTAATCTGCTGCCTGTGTATCCCAGGATTGAGCTGATTTTACATTACTACATTAAGGGGAGATTCCTGGAATTACTGCCATGTTCTAAAAATTATAACCATGAAGAACACACAAAATCATCCTCATTGATACTTAAGTTAGAGTCAGTTATTATCATCAGTAGATATTAAATTGTAATTGTCACGAGAGCTTTTGAATGTACTCATTTCATTAACTTCACTATAAGTTGAGCTGCATTTTATTACAGTTTTTGGATACCCCTTATTTGCATTAAGGTGAGGTTTACTGTCTTAATTTCTCAACCGCAAAAGAAATGAAAAGATGAAGAAAAATGTATCAGCATTACAAATCAATGTAGAGTCTACAAAGATTTGCTATATAAACTTTTATCCGATTGATTTTCTTACTTAAAAATCTGCAGTTACTTTTCATTTTCAGTGGAATGGTATACCAGGTATACCAGGCCTTTCATGATCTTGCCCCATCTTATCTTTAGTAAATTTTCCATTGCAACATTTTCCCAGTAGTTATTACCCTTTCCCTGAAATTCTGAGTCCTAAGCAGAGTAAACTACTTGATGTTTTCCTTAGACAGTATTTCCTTCCTCTTCTCACCTTTTGAAAATTTCTGCCTAGAATATTTCATCTCTTCCCCAATTTCCTTTTGGTTTTGATCCACCAATCTTGGATTCATTGTTTGTTTTATATGGTCCTCTAATGCTGAGCATGTATTCATATTCAGGTATATACTCCCTATATAATTTTCCTTTTACCATATTTTTTCAGCACTGAAATGTAAACTTCTTGGGGATAAAAAAAACTTTGGCTAAAGCATAACCAAAATAACTATAGTACAATGGAACCCCACTCCAGTACTCTTGCCTGGAAAATCCCATGGACGGAGGAGCCTGGTGCTCTGCAGTCCATGGGGTTGCTAGGAGTCGGACACGACTGAGCAACTTCACTTTCACTTTTCACTTTCATGCACTGGAGAAGGAAATGGCAACCCACTCCAGTGTTCTTGCCTGGAGAACCCCAGGCACGGGGGAGCCTGGTGGGCTGCCGTCTATGGGGTTGCACAGAGTCGGACACAACTGAGGCGACTTAGCAGCAGCAGCAGCAGTACATAATAAGACAGTAGTGTATAAGTAAGTAATTTTTAAATTAAAAGTACTGAGATATCCATATTTTACTCTAAACATTTATTGTCAATTTTTCTGGAGGAATAATTTTTAAAGTTTGTTGAAATTGCACATTTTTAATGTCTGAATATGTTTGCCCACAGCTGTGGTATAGGTACAGAACACTGGGCTTGGAGGTATGCAAATCTCCTTTAAGTACTGGCTTTCCTACTAACTTGCAATGCAATTTTAGAAAACTAGCAATCTTTTGATATTAATTTCTTTATATAGAAATCTTGGTTCTTTTGTCTCCACTGGCATAATTATTTTTGTGAGATGCTCTGTGCCCTCCCTAGCTCCATAACAAAGAAGCTATTTACTAGAAACCTTGAGATACATCTCAGGTGCTCACATCCAGGTTGGTACAAGACCTGTGATGGCTGTTTGCCTAGTCCAGTGAGCATCTCCCAGCTGCCTTGACTCTGGTACTCAATCTCTTTTCATTGCTCTGATGAAAGAAATACCATTCTGCTCAAGCTGCTATCAACTGGTGCGTCCTTAACTGTAAAGCCTTTGAACTGCAGTCTTAGGGTATTCTGTGTAGAAAGAGGGTAAATGACCTTATTCCTAACCATAGACAGTTTTTAAAATCTAGATAAATAATATTTTAATGTACCATTTTAAAAAGTCAGAGTTCATACAAAACATCCACTGTGAACAAAATATCAAACTTACTTTTCTTTATAGAAAATGGATTGTCATGAGAACACAACATGAGATCTATCCTCTTAAGAAAGTATAAGTAAGGGTACAGTACGTTGTTACCTAAGGGTAGTGTTGTGTGGTTGATGCCCATAGCTGTTTCTCTAGCTTGGTTGATATTTTATGCCATTGATTACTGACTCCCATTTCTTCCTCCTCTCCAAACCCTGGTAACCACCATTCCAGTCTTTGATTTTATTAACTTGACTGTTTTAGTTATTTCATGTAAGTGGAATCACGTACTATTCGTCTTTGTGTCTTCTTTATTTCACTCAGTGCAATGTCCTCGAAATCCATCCATGTTGCTGTATTTATTGTAGAATCTTTACTTTGTGTGTGTGTGTGTGTGCATTTAGTCATGTCCAGCTCTTTGCAATCCCATGGACTGTAGCCCCCCAGGCTCCTATGTCCATGGAATTCTCCAGGCAAGAATATTGTAGAGGGTTGCCATTTCCTTCTCCAGAGATCTTCCTGACCCAGGGATCGAATTCATGTCTCTTGTGTCTCTTGCATTGGCAGGCAGATTCTTTATCAGCTGAGCTGTTGGTGAAGCCCTCTACTTTTTAGAGAGGCTGAATAATAATATATTGTATTTATATACCATAATTTTTTCATCCATTCATCTGTCAATGGATGTTTTGGTAGTTTCCACATCTTCAGTTCAGCTCAATCACTCAGTCGTGTCTGACTTTTTGTGACCCCATGGACTGCAGCACTCCAGGCTTCCCTGGCCATCACCAACTCCTGGAGCTTACTGAAACTCATGTCCATCAAGTCAGTGATACCATCCAACTATCTCATCCTCTGCCATCCCTTCTCTTCCTGTCTTCAGTCTTTCCCAAGATCAGGGTCTTTCCCGATGAGTCAGTTCTTCATATCTGGTGGCCAAAGTATTGGAGTTTCAGCTTCAGCATCAGTCCTTCCAATGAATATTCAGGATCGATTTCCTTTAGAATTGACTAGTTTGATCTCCTTGCAGTTCAAGGGACTCTCAAGAGTCTTCTCCAACACCACAGTTCAAAAGCATCAATTCTTTGGTGCTCAGCTTTCTTTGGCACTCAGTCCAACTCTTACATCCATACATGACTACTGGAAAAGCTATAACTTTGACTAGACAGACCTTTGTTGGCAAAGTAATGTCTTTGCTTTTTAGTATGCTGTCTAGGTTAGTCATAGACAGAGTTTCTGAAGAACAATGGACGGAGGTTCGTGAAATTGTAAAGGAGGCAGTGATCAAGACCTTCCCCCCAAAAAAGAAATGCAAAAAGGCAAAACAGTTATCTGAGGAGGCCTTACAAATAGCTGAGGAAAAAAAAAAAAGGAATCTAAAGGCAAAGGAGAAAAGGAAAGATATACCCATTTGAATGCAGAGTTCCAAAGAATAGTAAGGAAAGATAAGAAAGCCTTTCTCAGTGATCAGTGCAAAGAAATAGAGGAAAACTGTAGAGTAGGAAAGACTGGAGATCTATTCAAGAAAATTAGAGATACCAAGGGAACATTTCATGCAAACATGGGCACAATAAAGGACAGACATGGTATGGACCTAACAGAAGCAGGTATTAAGAAGAGGTGGCAAGAATACACAGAGAAACTATACAAAAAAGATCTTCATGACCAGATAACCACGATGGTGTGATCACTCACCTAGAGCCAGACATCCTGGAGTGCAAAGTCAAGTAAGTGGCCCTTAGGAAGCATCACTACAAACAAATTTCTAAATTTCCATATCTTAGCTATTTTAAATAAGGGTACAGTGAAAATGAAAGTGTTATTATTTCTTCTAGATCTTGATTTTAATTCTTTTGGACACATAGCTGCAAATGGGATTGCTGGATTAAATGATAGTTCTGTTTTTTGTTTTTAATTTTTTTTTAGCAACTATACTGTTTTGTGTAATGATTGCACCATTTTGGATTCTCGCCAGTAGTTTGCAAGGGTTCCAATTTCTCTACATCCTCACCAATGCTTGTTGGTTATCTAATGCATTAAAGACCTAACGGTAAAAATCTAAAACTGTAAGACACTTAAACATAGCAGAAAAGTTTCATGACATTATTCTTGGCAGTGATTTTATGGAGGGACACCAAAAGCATAGGCAACAAAACCCAAAATAGACACATGAGACTACACAAAACTAAGAGCTTGTGCACAGCAAAGGGAACAATCAGCACGGTGAACAGCAGCCTAAGAACGGGAGAAAATATTTGCAAACCATATATCTGATAAGAGGCTTATCTCCAAAATATATAAGAAGCCCATACAACCCATTAACAAAAATAACAATCTGAGGCCTTTCTCGTCATCAGACTGTGGAGCTAGTTCTCATATTCCCATGTGTTTAAAGTGAAAGTCACTCAGTCATGTCTGTCTCTTTGCAATCCCATGGACTGTAGCCTTCCAGGCGCCTCTGTCCGTGGAGTTTTTCAGGCCAAAATTCTAAAGTGAGTAGCTGTTCCCTTCTCCGGGGGGATCTTCCCAACTCAGGAAGCAAACACAGGTCTCCCTCATTGCAGGCAAATTCTTTATTGTCTGAGCCACCAGGAAAGCCCGTTTATTTAATTCTTCTTTCAAATAGGGCAGACACACTTTTCCTTAGGAGTCTTTGAGGAGACTTAACCTTATCCTCTGGAGAAGGCAATGGCACCCCACTCCAGTACTCTTGCCTGGAAAATCCCATGGACCGAGGAGCCTGGTGGGCTGCAGTCCATGGGGTCACTAAGAGTCGGACACGACTGAGCGACTTCACTTTCACTTTTCACTTTTCATGCATTGGAGAAGGAAATGGCAACCCACTCTAGTGTTCTTGCCTGGAGAATCCCAGGGACCGGGGAGCCTGGTGGGCTGCCATCTCTGGGGTTGCACAGAGTCAGACATGACTGAAGCGACTTAGCAGCAGCAGCAGCAGCAACCTTGTCCTCATCTTATAAATATCCCTGTAAACTCTTCTTCATGTTTTTCTCCTTTTGTAGAAAACAGTCCTCCTCCAGCAAATGAATGCATGAAAATAGATTTCTGATAATTTTTCAGCTTTCTTCCTATATTATTATAGTTCTTGTTCATTCTGAATGTCCTCTATTTTTAAATACATTCATATTTCCAAAAAGCTCTTTGAAATTAAATGAGATAATTTATGGGACTATGCTTAGCACTTTTGAAGGTCTCAAAAATGGTAATTTTAATAGAGGATGCACTATCTTCTTCAAGCCTTATTCTTTTTAAGAAGTTCTCATTGCTTCTTAATGATTAAGTGTGGCTGGGTATATCTGCTTAAGAAGGAAAATATGTATTGCCCATAATAACCAATAGATGATTGCTTATTAAATTGACTTAAATCCATTTTACTTACATTCCATTTATGAAAAATCAGTGCATTTGGAAGTGACAGGTACTCAGCATGAGACTAAGAAATTTTTTTTTGTTCTTACTGATATTTGTCTTTTTGATTGTATGAAGTTCTAGTTTATTTACTGCCTAAAACTACCCTGGTAGACCTTAGTAGAATTAAAAAAAAGTTGTATCTAAAGATATTCTTAGGAAGTACAGAGATTAATACATATTTCTATTTACTGTAGATCCTTGGGATCTACTGTAGATCCTTGAGAATCCTTCGGCAGTGAGGCAGGGTAAATAACTGGAATGTGATTTCTCTCTCATGGGTCTTAAAACTGAAGAAAGCTTGACAGACACTAACTGGAAGTCTTACTAATTATGAAAATAAATATAATTAGTCTAAATGCAGTTCTAAAGGTTGGAAAAAAGGAACTGAATAGTAAATAGACCTGAGGTAGAAAAGAAAATTATAATAAGCAAGTAGAGCTCAAAAAAACTGAGTAGTATGGCTGCTCAGTTACTCAGTCATGGCCAACTCTTGTGACCCCATGGGTTGCAACCCACCAGGCTCCTCTGTCCATGGAATTTTCCAGATAAGCATACTAGAGCAGGTTGCCATTTCCTACTCCTCGAAACCATGTCTCTTGCATCCCCTGCATTGACAGGTGGATTCTTTACCACTGCGTCACCTGGGAAGTCTGGGAAGTTGGATTTAGTTAATAACAAAATAGCAATAACAGTAATAATCAGGGCTATGCAATCACTTTTTCCCTACAGTTATAATACCTTAATTGTTTTTGTAAAAGTTTTAGTATCATGATTTAAAAATTAAAATAATTACAAAAGAAAACTTAAAATCTTGCCTAAACTCCATTCCTTGTTTACATTGTCTCATCATGTTCAGTTTATCTGTTTTTACTTTTTTCATGTATTTTTTCATGATATACATACAAAATTCATTGATATAGTCAATATAACAGAGTGTACAGACTTATAATCGGAGAGTATGCTCTATTTGAATAGATTAGCATGTCCGTGCATTCTCTCACTTTCTTCATACATCCCCCAATCTTCTTAAACTACTACTTTTAAGATTCATCTTACTTCTGTAACCACAGTGTTTAATACTGCTTCTGTAATTTGATAGATTAAATGCTATCAGTATAACTTTTATGATAATTCTCCCATTACTGCCCTTATTTTTTTCTCTTTAAATTCATAATTTGATTGAATGCATTTTGTTGTGAAGTAGTTGGAACAAGACGAGCTGTGAGATTCCTTAATTCCTGAGTTCTTGTGTGACTGAGAATATCTGAGCATTTCATTTTGGGCTTGAAAACCTTGACTAAGTATGCATTTTTTCCCACTCGAAATTTTGGGACATTACTTTACAGTCTTCTGTCAGTTTTCGTGGCCATCAAGAACTCTTAAGGGGCTTCCGTGGTGGCTCTGACAGTAAAGAATCTGCCTGCAGTGTGTGAGACCAGGATTCAATCCCTTGGTCAGAAGATCCCATGGAGAAGGAAATGGCAACCCACTCCAATATTCTTGCCTGAAGAATTCCATGGACAGCCAAGCTGCAGTCCATGCGGTCACAAAGTCAGACACAACTGAGCAACTAAATCACACACACACAACCTACTTAACTAAGCTATTCTGATTTTAGCCCCTGGTTTCCATCCTGAATTGATTTGATTCTTTTCACTGATTCTCTAATGATATGTTCTTTGTTTTTGAGGTTGAACAAGGAGTGATACATCTGATTGTTGATTGTTTGATGTCTTCTTATTAAAATTGTAATTTCATTTCAGAGATGTTTATGTTTACTTTCAGCATAGTTTTGAATATTTCTGTGTGTAATTTTTCATGGTTTTTCAAGAATATTATTTAGTGTAAGTTGGAACTCTATTTCTATTTTCCATAACTGTATATTCCCTATTACAGTTTTTAAAAAATATATTTTTATTCAGTTACATTTCATTTGATATGATTTTCTGAAGCCTGTCTAGAATGATGGTCTTTTCACCTGCATCTGTGCTTTTGTTGTTTTCTTGTGTCTTTTTTCAATAAATAATCTTTTTTTGTATCTCCCACTTAGTTCTCTGTGTTCTGGCAGCTTCTTTGCCAACTTATATTGGTTTATAAACTAATATTTTGAACTCCTCTATCTTTTATTTTCTTTTATTTCCCCCCCTTGCCTTCTCCCTCTACCCTTTAATTTAAAGAATTGATCTACAGTTTCTCTGACCCTCTGAAGAGTCATGGATCTTAATTCTTTCTTTTATTTTAGAATGTCATATGTTGGCAGTTTTCCTATCTTCCCTCTCTTTTCCAAAATGGCTATGTGCAGGTTCCAGAATCTTTGCATTAAGTAATGATTTGATAGAAGTTGATGAAAGTTAAAAAAAAAAAAAAAGAGAACCAAAGATAATTTAGAGAAAGTTCAGGCCTTCTGCTCATAGGACTCTTCCACTAAGATGAACAGTCTTAGCTGTGTTCCTTTGTACATTTTCAGCCAGTTGTTATCATCCAAGAAGTCTGTAAGACATGGTAAAAACAATTAAGTCATGGCTTTTCTTGAAGCAATATGCTGATTGTCATTTCTCTTTCTTACCAGGATTTATTTTCTTTTATGCTTTTGGTAGTATTAATCACATTTTCAAAGTCAAAATAAGGAATGTCTGATTTATGTGTTCCTGCAAATATTAACATGTATATGTAATTATCCACTTGGTACCAGCTGGATATCATAAATTCCACTTTAAAGTACATTATTAGAAAATATGATGAAGAAAATAAAATATAATGTAAACCATTATGAAGATAGAGAAATCAGAACATACTCTAAATAGAAACCCTACAGTTACCATTTGTACATTAGAATTATTGATTCTCAGCTTATAATGTGCTTCTTGCTTCATTTAATAGGTTATTTTGTTGCATAACATTCAGTCTAAAATGATTTTTTGAGCCATGAAACAATTAAAACCTATGATATTAGAAGTGGCAAACAATAATAAATTTTGACCAGGGTCCCAGAAAGATTTAGTTTGTTTGTTTCCTATTATGTGATTTTTAGCTAACTAATGTCTAAACCACAGTTTTTTTAACAATAAAAAGGGGATAATATCGGAAATGTTAGCACAGAATTTTGATACTTAATGAAAATTATGCATGGAAGCCTTCATGCAGGTCTTTGACAAGTAGATTTAAGCATTTGAGATAACTGAAATTTGCTTAGCAATCCAATTTAGCTTTCTTTAAAAATTTATATTCTTCCCACTTGGTTTCAAGTAGACAGCATCCTGCTATCATGAAATACCCTTCACATACACATAATTAGTCCATTTAATTGAGATCAGTTATGCTTGCAAATGTGTTGTTTCTCTTTAAACATGGTTGTAAAGAGATTAAAAAACAAAACAAAAAAAAAAAACATGAGATAGTCAATAAGGCAAACAGTACAGAATCAACATATCCATGTTGATAAATGTTTCTTTGTTCTGAGGGGTTTTGGTTGTGAAATAAAGAACATGCAGTATACTCAGGAGAGAATAGATTACAGAATTTAAGTTGTGATAAATCTAAAATATATGTTTGACTGCTAAATTCCTTTTCATCATATTTGTGCTGAGTGAAAATGACCCCATCGTATATTCAAGCTGACTTAAGTCCATTTCTTTGACTAGAAGGGAAATCAAACTACGTGACAGTGAATATCAATGTTTCTATTATTTTAGTATCATAGATGTTAATCCTAAGGCTTCCCGGAAGTGTCTGTAACTTTTACAGGTTTTTCTCTGAAATTCTGATTCAGAAAGTCATTCATTTGATGACCTAGATTTTAATCTCTGGTTTCTTCTATATTACAGGCTTTTAGTTTTAAATTTTCATTCATAATGATCTACCAGCTTGGGGTGGCAAGGACAAGTGGTGGGAAACATGAATAATTTTAATCTGTAAATGAGTTATACACCATTTTAATCAAACTCTTATTTTCTAATCTGAACGGCCACAGAATAAGCACCAAGAGTTGTGGAACTATAGAATGCTGGCTTGTCTGGCATCTGAAGCTTTGTCTGGCTTACTTGCTCTTGTTTCCTTTCTCAGTGAAATGTCAAGGGTATTTCATTGATGATTATGAATTGTCTTGAGTCATGCCATGTGACTCAGAAAAATACAGCAATGACAAGAAAAGCCAAGGTCTCGCTACAAAAGCACTGCTCGGCCATGTTGAAAGCTTTGTGAATTCAGAATGAAGATGGGCAATTGTACTATAATTCATAGCTCTGCTTCAGTGCCAAAGAATCATATCTTTCAATAGCTTTCAAGTTCTTCAGGAGATGTAAAATTCAAGGTTACTGTTGAGCAAATTAAATTCGTCAAATACTCAGACTTCAAAGGTATAAACATCTATTGTGTGGTTTGAGAGAAAGTCTGTTGAATCATGTTGGTACTAGTCAATTTGCTAATACAGAAACTATACAATATAAGAAACTTTCACAACTGATTATAACGTGCAAGCATATTTTCATCAAAAAGTGAAATTTCCTTGGCTTTCCTTCCACTCCCCCTCTCCATCCAATTACAAAAGGAGAAAGAAAAAATATTCTAAGTGAGGACTAAAGTTTAAGTGTGTGTGTTCACTTGTTTTTGACTCTTTGCAAGCCCATGGTCTGTAGCCCGCCAGGCTCCTCTGTCTGTGAAATTTTCCAGGCAAGAATACTGGAGTAGGTTGCCATTTCCTCATCCAGGGAGTTTTCCTGACCCAGAAGATCAAACCCATGTCTCCTGCATCTTCTGGACTGGCAGGCAAATTCTTTACTGCTGCACTGCCTGGGAAGCCCTTTAGTGATGAATAGTTTGGTTATTATCTGTTACTTGAGATTTTATACATGAATCTTTTTTTTTTCCTTTGAGAAATATGGGTTTATTTACTCTTTTACTAAAAATCATGGTTCTTTTTCAATTATACTTTTTCAGAGGTGCAGTTAATATAAATGTGAAATGTATATTATATATATTCATTACATATATAATTTTTCTTAAGAAAAATGCAATATATGTATGTATGTCACATATATATCGGTTTTATATATATATATATAATATTTTCTTAAGAAAAAATAGGGTGGCTATGTATTTATTTGGAATTATAAAGGGCAGGTTGATTACCCAGAAAAATTGGGCAAACTGTTGCTTGAGCTGCTTGTAGATTGATTTCCGAGCTTCTCGCTTGTTAAAAACTGAGTATGGCAGGAGCTTAACTGCTCTCAAGCTTCCCTGCAGCTTTATTTGTACCAGACAGTTTGGTGACAGGCAGATTCCTGCTGGGACACCTGATCCCAAAAGTAAATAGAAACCAAAAGTAAGGAGATGACAACAAAATAGGTCACTAAATAGGCTTTATTGGCGTTGATTGTCCCTAAATTTAAAAGCAAGTTTTAGTGAATTAAAGCAAATGTGTGGGCAATTAACTTGTCTGCATAGTGTGTCAACACATTTTGAATAAAATTAATTTTTATCATCTTGCCAATAGGTATTTTGTAATGATATCTTGGCACACATTTAAAATTTAAATCTTACATATTAGCACCAGGTCTTTAATGATGCAAAATTCTTTTGTTTCTAAACTTGACTTTTTAAAATTTTAAGTGAATTGAAATGTTTTAAGAATTAGATGAGGGAGCAAATAAAATATTACAGTACATGATACTGATACGATATAAGCAAATATGCCGTGCTGGATATGTTTCTATCCAAATGTAATTATATCTTGCTTCTGTATTTCTGTTTCTCCTTAACTTTCAGCTGTCTGTTTAGACTGCCCTCTAGTGAAATAAACAGTAATGAAAGCAGTAATGAAGACAGTCTTTGAGCTGGTGAAACCTTATTTTCTGTACCCTTTGTCGTTTTCCTCTTTATGTCATCTGCATTATCTCAATAATTTGACTTGCTAGCAATAATCAGTGAGGGAGAGTTGAAGAAGCCCAGAGACCAATTTAAAGAAAAGTCTAGCTTTGTGAAGCTGATTTCCTTTTGCTAATGGGAAAAAATATCATTTCAGAAGCTCACTGGAAGGGAACATTGTTATTCAGAAATTGAGAGATTTTGCATTTGATATTTCCGTATTAAAGATGCTTGTTTGGTTTATTATATTTATTAAATATTCACAGGTTTAAAATATATAGCATATGATGTGAAATTAGTAAGGGAAAGAAGAATGTTCATTTGCTCCAGAGGAAAATATGGAAGCTTTAACATATATCTGGATTCCAATTCTGTGTTGCTTCTTACTAAGTAACTTTGAGAAACTGGCTTACCTTCCCAAACCTCCGTTTTCTCGTCTCCAAATTATAATATACATATCTTTAATATTTGAGATGAGCACTGCATGAGAGAGTATGTTTACATACTAAATTATCAGTAAAATGACATAATGTTATCATTATTATTGTCATAACCTGTTTTACAAAAGACAGGTCTATAAAGATTAACTGGGATTTATTCTTTGAATCATATTTTATACCTCCTTAAATTCAGTGCAAGTCTTTTCAGTGTTTATGTGAGCATGCATATATGTTTTATGTATTATGTTGTTCTTCTTCTGGAATTAGAAATGAGGGCTGATAATCTCAGATTCTTGGGTTTTCCTTTGTATACATACAAAACTCACACATTTCATAACAAAACATTTCACTTAAAGTTTTGTGCTGACAAATGTAAAAACAATCCTGAAAGAATGATATTGGATCATTGTCTGTTATTTTTCTATGCAAGTATGTTAATACTTACTGTGGATGGAGGTTATGGGAACAGAGAGGGAGGAAGACAGAGAGTGGCTATTTAAAGAATTTTTTTGTGTTTTATCAGAAAACACCATTGAAGATCTCCGCCCACTGTATTTTTTAGTGTCTGTCATGCTTTGGTGACAGGGAGAACCAAAAAGGATTGGTGGGAGCAGAATGGACAGTACTTAGGCATCACTTAAAATAGTTTTCAGGTTCTACCAAGATGTCAGAATTTTGTACTTTGATAACAGGAATGTCCTCTGAGAAAGTTATACTATTTGACCTAGGGTGGGAGGATCAAATAAACTATAGTTGGAATGTAAGTGTGTATGTACCTGGCCTGTCAGGTCATGGATATCAGTTTAGGTGATCTGTGCGATCGTAAATATGACAGCCTTCAAAATTTAACATACTGCTACTAAGTTACCAATGTAAACATTTTGATGATTCCTTAGTATATTTCAAAATGAGAATTAAATGAACAATATCAGGTAAATATATGTGTAAAATTGACAATACCATTGAAGCATACCGTACATTTGACTAAGCATTTATTCCAACTTTGCAAAGCAAATATCCCTTGGCCTTTATGGGTAGTTAAGTTTTCTAAAGACTGGAGCAGTTTGTAATTTTGATATCACTCCTTTGAGATCGTTGTTCCAAATTTCATTTCAAAGCTAATGTTTAATGATACAGCATCCTTCTCCCCTCCAAAATTTCCTGCAACAGCATTTAATTTTTAAAGTGTTGGTAATAATATAAAATATACTTAAATTATATAATACTGTCTTATAAATTAGGGTTGCCAGGTTTAGCACATTTTAAAAAAACCCAACATGCCCAGTTATATGGCATTGAAACATGTATACTATCATGTATGAAACGAGTCACCAGTCCAGGTTCGATGCACGATACTGGATGCTTGGGGCTGGTGCACTGGGATGACCCAGAGGGGTGGTATGGGGAGGGAGGAGGGAGGAGGGTTCAGGATGGGGAACACATGTATACCTGTGGTGGATTCATTTTGATATTTGGCAAAACTAATACAATTTGTAAAGTTTAAAAATAAAATTTAAAAATAAAAAAGAATTTCAGATAAATAACATATATCTCTTATTATAAGTGTGGAACGTATTTTTACAAAAAACTATTGTCTGAAGTTCAAATTTAATTGATTGTCCTCTGTTTTATCTGGAAAATTGTATTTTAAATACTTGTATTAAGCTCTTAAATGAAAATTCTTAGCTCAAGCTTTCATCAACTTTCTATACTTATGTCTGTTTTTGCACAGTCTCTGAACGATTTCTAAATAATACTAGTTCAATCATATAACTAACTTTTATATCATTTATTTGGTGAATGGGAAGGATATTATGTATATTAGTATTTATCAGCTTGGTTAATAATTTTTAGCTTTGTTTTGTACTCTGTTGATATATAGTTTGACAAATTTACCTTTAAAATATGAAATATAGAGGATAATTTAACTTGACCTGCTTTCAGTTTACTTGCTTCTCTTCAGTGTTTCTAGAAGAGCTATTTTAAACAAATAATCCATGAGAGATGCCAAAATATGCAACAGATTGGAGGAAAAAACACAGCTTTCTACTTTTTTTAGGGAGGAAATAGTGTCTGTAAAGGTTAATTGGCTGCTAATATATTCTATTCTCACCTAGATATTAACTTTGAAATCTCTTTCTTCTTTAAATGTAAAATAGTTTTCATACTGAGTTTCTTATGTGCTAGGAGAGAAGTGATTCTGATCAAAAGATGAGTATCCTTTGTTCAGTAACACATCTGGAAGCATAGTTTAAAATGTAGACAACTCTGTAATTGGCTTGCTTTTTTGCAAGATTTCTGCTCTCCACTGAAGTGACATCAGCCTCTTGTGATTAAAATATCTTCAATTAGTCAAGTACTTAAGCTGGTCAATGTCTCTTTTCCCTCAGTTTCTTGTTTAAAAACTGTCTAAGTGTTATTATTGAAAAGAAAAGCTATGACAAACCTAGACAGTGTATTAAAAAGCAAAGACATCACTTTGTCAACAAAGGTCCATATAGTCAAAGCTGTGGTTTTTCCAATAGTCATGTATGGATGTTAGAGCTGGACCATAAAGAAGGCTGAGTGCTGAATAATTGATGTTTTTGATATGTGGTGCTGGAGAAGACTCTTAGGAGTCCCTTGGACAGCAAGATCAAACCAGTGATCAATCTCAAAGAACATTAACCCTGAACATTCATTGGAATTTCTAAAGCTCCAACATTTCATCTACCTGATGCAAACAGCCGACTCATTGGAAAAGACCCTGATGCTGGGAAAGATTGAAGGCAAAAGAAGAGGGCAGCAGAAGATAAGATGTTTGGATAGCATCACTGATTCAATGGACATGAACTTGGGAAAACTCTGGGAGATAGTGAGGGACAGGGAGGCCTGGTATGCTGCAGTTCCTCAGGTCTCAAAAAGTTGGACACGACTTAGTGACTGAACAACAGCAGCAACAAAAATCATTATTTATGTTTAACCAAGTTGAGTGCCATTTTTATTTTTAGGAAATACTTATTTCCGTTTCAACCTTCTCTTAGTCTGTTCTGTTTATATAATCACATCTCTAACACAAATACTTTTTGGTTATTTAAGTTATGGCATTGATTATAATTGTATAAAATAGTCCTAAAATAATTTGAATACTAGAAAGTTGTATATATAATCTATGCACATCTTAAAATTTCAAAGTTCTTTCAAATAAGTCAGAACTTAAATTTATCATTGCAGCCCTTTGAAGTTGGAGTTCTTTCCCTAGCTAATAAATGAGACGACAAAACAACTTTGGCTGTATCAATTTACTCGTTTGCTGCCACAGACTAAGAATTGAACAAAGGAATAGAATTCTAAAAGTGCTTTTTAGATGCTTTCGATTTGTGGTGCCTGAGAAAACTCTTGGGATCGCCTTGGACAGCAAGGAGATGAAACCAATCAATCTCAAGAACATCATATTTGAGGAACCGAGCACGGTCCACAGAATTCCTTTTCCCTGTCCGTTGTTTAAAAATTTTGCACAACAGATGAAATGCATTATACTCCTTAGGACTCTGTTGAGTCTTTTGGATTACTTGAGAATCTTTTGGATTGTGACTTTCATAAATTAACATTCTAACAATCATACATGTTTTAATTAGAGATGTTATATCTGAGTCACTGAACAGTTTGAATTTAAAAAGCTCTTTGAATTATGACTTAATTAAATGCAATTACTAAAACTAGGCTAATGAAGTATATGCTACTAGGAAGTTTTTTGTTGGTTTCCAAAGCAGTTATGTATTATTCAGATGGAATGGAGTGCTTCAAAATGTCAGAAATTATTTCATTTATTTCTTCTGCAGTAACCTTTCTTTTTTGTACTGTGAGCAAAATTATTTTCACAGAGAAGTAGCTCAAATTATTTAAGCTGTAATTTATCCCCTAGAAAAACACTGATTTCTACTCCAGTTTAAATAAATCTGAATGGCATTCCATTATATTAATGAAAGGTAGCAGCAATTGATCTAGAGCAGTTCCTTTCTACCGTAATGAAGAGAGTGCCGGAATAGTTGTGCTAGGAGGCAAGGGGTTGATTTAAGCTAGTTTGGGGATGCTTCTATCTCAAAACATCCATCCTCAGAAACAGGTACTGATTTTCAGAGATGAATGAATATACTTTGACTTGACGTTTCAAGACATAAAGAAAAATAACAGTATAGAATCTTCTTATGCTTTTACATGTTTCTACAGAAATATGTCGGAGACATTTCCAGTGTGGCGGGGACCGGGGTGGAGAGGAGGGGAAGTGGGGGAGAAATAGCTTTGTCTTTGTTTTAAAGAATTAAAAGACAATTGAGTTTTGTTGGATATTCAAATGAGAGGAGAAGCAAATCTATCAAAGCCTCATTGAACAAAATAGATGGAAGACAGCTACTGGGTCTTGTGTAATCTAAAGAAAAATAGTTACTTAGTGGACACATCAAAATATATAGATGGGAGAATTCTAGAGACCATGGCTGTCCAGTGACTCATTTAAAATTGAAGAATGGAAGCCTCAGGAAGTCACAATGTCAGCTAGTCAGTATTTAAAATCGTTTCTTGATTGAGCCATGTGCTCAGTAAGTATTTCTGATGGACTCACTGTGTGACTGTGGTAGATGTTGGTTTCCTGCCCGCAGCTCTTCAGAGCACACGCACAGTTGTCTAGCTTCCTACTCTAAGCATATATAGATCTTTGCTTGAGGGCTTTCTATGGAGTCAGGAATTCACAGAATTCAACGCTTTGAACCAGTGATGACTGGTGTGGGTGAATACGAGCAATCTTCTCACTCTTCGGATACAACAATGTTGAGCCATGTTTGAGAGCATCCTAGCATCTATTATGCTTATTCTTATTGGGGTATGACCACAGGCCTATTGGTAATTGTCCACTGCTAACTACCTAGGCTTAAAGCATATGAATCATGGGTTAACTTTGATTGTATCTTTCTTTTCCTTTGTTCAGACTAGTTTCAGGGAATTTGGGGAGGTGGGTTTGGGCCCGTACACTGAGGGTATATAAGGTTTCTTCCTTCAGTACTACCTTTGGAAAAATTAACACATATTTACTCCTAGGACATCATATGCTGTTAAGATCAAGTGCTGTGAACTTTGGTCATGAGTCAAGAAAATCTATGAGTTGTGTAAATCAGTAGGGAGAAGTATAGAAACTGGAATATTTTGGTGGATTAAATTTTAATGTTTTAGTTGATGATATCCCAAGCTTCAATTGAATCATAGATTAAAGGAAATTAAAGCTAGGTCATCAGCATTTTAGATGTGTTTGTTCAGTTCTGGTCTGAATTTCCTGGGATATTTGGTAGATGAAAATAACATTTATCTTATTATATTCTACTTTGGCTTTTATCCTATAGTTTAAATAATGTATTTATTGATGCCCTTTGGAACACTAAAAAAGATTACAAGCAGATTCTTATTAAAATTTACCAGATGAAGAAATAAGTTGCTGCACTTAATGTTTAATAGGAATTGATTTCCTCAGAAGTTCAAAAACATGAAACTCTGGAATCACAGTCCACTTGGAATTCCACCTTGATTTCTTAGAAGAGTGAAAGTGGTCTCTATTTTAACTCATTGAGGCTTTTTAGAAGTTATATACTTTCTACTCTGATGCAGTGTATGTGCCTATGTTTATGCAAGCATTTATGGATATGTGCATTTTGTTGTTATTTTTACTCCAGAATTTCTAATAGTTCTTTATAAGCTTGTGATAGTCATTTATCCATTGTCTGTCCATTCAGTAGCTCAGTTGTGTCCGATTCTTTTGACCCCATGGACAGCACATTTTCTTATAAATCTCTTCATTTATCAGATTAAAAATAACAGCTAGTAATACCATTCTGTTATACGGAATCTTTGAAGAAGGGACTTTACATGAGTTAAATCGACTCAAGCATAATATGTGATCTAAGAACATAAAGTTGTAAACATTTACTTTAATTCATAAGTAATTACCAGATAAAGCTAATAGATAAATTCTATGGATATTCCTGATTTTTATGTTTCAATTTGTAAAACAATAGCTTATAATTTGTAGGGGGCCCATACAGGCACTCTGCTCAGCACTTGATGTCAGTTCTTTATTGTCTCTTATACATAATGTGAATCAATGTAGGTTTATCACATGATTTCAATCTAGTGATCTGGGAACAGATCTCTAAATGGACCTGTGCCCATGTTTTTCTTTTTTCTCTTCATAAACAACATTTTCATCATTCCAAACCCCACACAGATATAATGACATAAAAATTTTTTTTTTTTTTTTAAGAACCACTGTCTTTAGTGCTTCAAGCTACTTTTAAGCTATCTTTGGAAACTTCACTTACATTCACATCACCTCCCAAACACACACAAAGACACACAAAATCATATACATTCTGTACCCCCAACTCACCAAAACATCTTCCTAAGTTGTTTTATTCACACAGTGCTATTCACACACCAGGGCTGCTGGTTATCCCATCTCATGTACCATGGTTGATTTGGGCACAGTCAATAGTAGTGGTGTGTCTGGTTGTATGCATGCATGCGAAGTCACTTCAGTCATGATGGACTCTTTGTGACCCAATAGACTGTAGCCCACCAGGCCCTGGGATTCTCCAGGCAAGAATATTAGAGTGGGTTGCTAAGCCCTCCTCCAGGGATTCTTCCTGGCTCAGGGATCAAACCCATGTCTCTTATGTCTGCTTCACAGGCAGGCTGGTTCTGGTTACCAGGTCAAATTGTTACTACGATATGTTAATCAAAAAAATTTGAAATTTAAATGATTTGAACTAAACAGTGTGGTTCTTGTTTGGCAGGAATCATTAACACAACTGCTTTGTAACATAGAGTATCCTTTATGTTGAGCTTTCCTGGTAGATCAGTGGTAAAGAATCTGCCTGCAATGCAGGAGATGCAGGAGGAATGGGTTCTGTCCCTGAATCTGGAAGATCCCCTGGAGGAGGAAATGGCAAACCATTTTAATATTCTTGCCTGAAGAATCCCATGGACAGAGAAGCCTGGTGGGCTACAGTCCATAGGGTCACAAAGAGACATAACTGAGTGAGCACAGCGCGCGTGCATGCGCGCGCGCACGCATACACACACACACACACACACACACCCTTAATGTTCATCCTACTGACTTCATATTTGGAAATAGAGATAAAATGAAAATGAGTTGTTTTTTTTTTTTTTAAGTGATTTAGCAGGCGATAGAGTTGCCCCCAAATTTTCATGCTGTGGATCATATGTAGAGTCAAGTGTATAACCCAGAAAATAAAATTAGTAACTTGGGCAGGAAGTTAACATCTATTTGAGTTTTAAATGTGTCATATATTTCAGATATTGGCTATAAAATCCTAATATTTGGTTCGAACACTTAAATCTTATCCTTGGCAACATCTTATTCCCAGATTGAAGCTTTGTGCTTATGGTTCAGGTTTTTAACATGAACTATTCATCAGAGGCTGCCTTTTATAGGCAAGTAGCATGCAAGGTACTGTCATTCACAGTATGTTTTTATGATGGAATGGTCTATCTTGTCCAGATTGAATTTTTGACTCCCAGTAGACTCCCAGATAAACTAAAGTCATTTATCTGTCAGCTTGCTAGGGGATGTTTTAAATTTCAGTAAACAGCGGTATTGTATTAGCATGAACCATTTGGGTAAATTTGTTTCAAGGAGATAATAAATAACTAAACTACTTGGTTAAAAATCAGAAACAATTTGTTCCTGTCATCTGGTGGTGCTTAAATTAGGAAAAATAACTCTCTAAAGGTGTAACTAATCCATGAATCTAGTTTGAGGCTCTTGCTGGCTTTATCTATCAGATTGCACATAATGCACTGAAATCCATGGATATCCCCCGTGTTTGGGTGTAAAATATCTTCTAAGATGATGTTATTTATAATTTGCATGAAAATGTTTAACTAGAAGGATAGCAGGGAAAGAAGATGATTCAATTCTATAATCTGTGCCAGCGATAATTAGTTTATATACTATAGTTTTGCAGTCTTAAATGATACTGATATAACTGTGTACCTTCTGGAAAAGGGACTGAAAGAATTTTGAGTGATAGGATAGGTAAACGATTTAGGAAGAAACATACATACACATGTGCAAACACGCATGCTTGAGTTGATCAACAGAGGAGGAATGTCTCAAATACCTGAAATTCTTAACTCTCACCTGTTTTAATATCTAGGAAGGTTTTGTGTTATATGGTGTTACCATCCATGTATGATAAGACATATTCTTCAGTTAAAGCAGATTGAAGCAACTGGCCCAACTGCCTCCACATCTTGTCACATGTGAATCAGGAGAGCCAGAACTTAACTCTTAGGTCAGGGTTAATAGTCTTCATCTTTGTTTCCCCAGCATTTAGCACAGAGTGACGTCAGAAGAGTACTGTTGAATGAGTGGGGTGTGTGGCGTCATCTCTTGGTCATGAGACCTCAATATCTTCCTGTACAAAGTCTAGGTGAGATGGAGGCAGAAGCAAGGTAAAGGGAGAAGGAACTCAGCTGATTGATACTCTTGCCTCTCCTCCAATTTCCCCCACACAGACCATTAACTATTAGCTGTTTTTAAACAATATCTTTCCCTAATTTTCTTTTAGCATAGAGTTCATTTTAACCAAAATTTTTCCCTATGTAAACATCAGGACATAGAAGTAGGCCTGATTCACTGTGAATTGTCCTTTATTCCTGGAAAGTGTCCTTTAACCCAATCGTCTAAAGATTGTTTCTGGATTATTCTGGTAATTCACTGATTTATGTGATTTGATTTCAGATTGATTTAGTTTAATGTAGCTACACACATCTGAAAAAATATATATTTATATACACACACACATATATATAATAGCAGAGCTAATATGTACCTCTATGAGGCAGAAGAGATGGCTCTAAATGAATGTGATAAGAAAGAGAATTAAGATTATCATTATTATTAAAATTATGATTTTTTCTCATCTATATTCAAAATTATTATTGAATCAAGAACTCTGAAATTATGCAAACAAAAGCCACAGTAAAGCAAATCACTGCAATTTTCCACAAGAAATTATGATGAATTATGACCTAAAATGTGTTTTATATAGTTACACAATTGAAAGGTCGCATGGATATTTGCCATTTATTTTAGCATCATGCTGCCATGTAGGTGGACTAGGTTGACAGATTAAATACAGAGTTACAGTTTTCCCAAGTCCTGATGCCCTAGGGTGATTTATCTTTACTAATGTTGATCAATTTAGCTTTTCTGTTAGATAAAATAAGGGAATAAAGCAGTGTTCATGCTATCAATGCAGAGTCTGAGGTTTGAGAAAGGAAAGTGTACTTACAAAGATTAAAGAAAAGCTTCTGAGCCAAAAGCAATGTCACGTTTATTGAAGAGAAGAAATTTTGTTTTAATACAGTGGACATAATCAGTTGCACATTCCACTCAGGTCTGTGTTCTCTAATTGAAATGTGACAGCCTGTCTAAGCATATGTGTTTGATTAAGTACTTCCGAGATATGTTGTTGTCATATAAAAAAGACACACTTGTTTTTCTTTGCATTTATATTTTGACCAGCAATCTTGATTCCAGCTTGTGCTTCATCTAGTCCAGCATTTCTCATGATGTATTCTGCATATAAGTTAAATAAGCAGGGTGACAATATACAGCCTTGATGTACTGCTTTTCCAATTTTGAAAAGACCCTGATGCTGGGAAAGATTGAAGGTGGGAGGAGAAGGGGATGACAGAGGATGAGATGGTTGGATGGCATCACCGACTCAATGGACATGGGTTTTAGTAAACTCTGGGCGTTGGTGATAGACAGGGAGGCCTGGCGTGCTGCAGTCCATGGGGTTGCAAAGAGTTGGACACGACTGGGGTACTGAACAGAACTGAACTGATATTTTGACTGTGTTAGACTTATAAGGAAAGAGCTCCTTAAATGTAGAAATATAAAATACTTAGTCACAAGAAGTACTGATGTTT
Source organism: Bos mutus (assembly GCF_027580195.1). NCBI lineage: Eukaryota > Metazoa > Chordata > Mammalia > Artiodactyla > Bovidae > Bos > Bos mutus. The sequence continues at coordinate 80,675,589 of NC_091620.1, read as the reverse complement.
AGCATGTAGTATTACTTTACGCATAATATGTGTTGTTTTCAGTTTGCTTAAAAATTTTTTTTAAAAAAGCCAGGTTTGGCATTATATGTCTTCTGATTTCCAGAAAATTGTCTGTAAATCCATACATAAAAGTTACATACAGTTAGCAATACACATTTTTAATAACAATTTTAGCAGCAATATACAGCTTTATAGGTTTTATATAAAGTATAATACAGTAACAAAGGAAAAATACTGAAATTCTCAAAAAGATTTTTCTCTATTTTAATTTTTATTTCAACTTCAGTCACAGTCTATCTTAATAGAGTCAAATACTTAGCTTGAGTTAAAACTAGTGTTTCTTTATCACACCTTACCCTCTTCTAAAACTGTGTGATACTCTTCATCTTGTATATATAAAGTAAATTCTCTTTGTTACTGTGACCACATGTCACACATAAGAAAAGATTTTAAGTAATCATTGTAGTCCATTAGCTCTGGTTCCAAGGACTAAGTGTAATCCTAGATAAATGAATTATTTTATATAGTTATCTGAACATTTTATTTTACCTAAAAATAGAGGTGGGTATCTTTAACTTACTTTGTGTCTTTCTTGGCACAGATGTATTTACAAATAGGTATTGAATGAGTGTTGAAAGGATGCTACTGAACCAGGTGAAATTTAATGCTATTTTACCTTGTTTTCCACATGTTCCAATTTGGTAAATATAAGTATTCAGTTGGCAAACATAATATCTAAAATGAAGTAAACATATTCAGTGTTTTAACATTTGATAGAATCCACAATCTAAATTGAAAATTGTCTCCTAAGTATAAATTACAAGGCTCCATGAGGGATCAATAAACTAGTAATTGGATTTGAGTCTCAGGAGAATTCCAAAGATTCTCTTGATTTATGTATGTGGTGAGTTCTGATGTGTATTTTACCTTTGTTACAAACCTAATGCTATAAGTAGGAAATGTTCCAGGATATAGAAGTTTTATGTGTGTGAAAATTCTCTAGCTACTTATTCTTTTTGAAAAAACTAATATTAAATGGTAATTTTAAAAATGTTAATGATGCTAAATGAAATTAAAACTCCCAAGTTTCATTCAGTATTACAAATCGTATATTCTTATATTTATTTATGTAGTATTTGGTTGGTTATTTGGTCTTCAGAGAGATCTGTATTTTATAAATCTTCATTATCATAGTATGTTTCTCAAATCAAAAAATAGGCAGAATCTGTGACCTGCCCAAATCAAAACAAAACAAGATCTCAATTTTTTTCTTCTTTTGGAGATTATAATGTGCATTCATACACTGAAGCTATATGAATTCCTGCTGAAAAGAGACAGTTTTAACTTTATCATTTATTCTGAAATCATGACCTTAGAATAATTTTGATTATAAAAAATCTATTACATCTTTAAGAACTATTAATTTTCTTTAGAACATACTTTAAGAAGCACTAATTTAGTCTGTTTTCCCCAAGTAATTAAACAAAATTCTATCAATTGTGTTTTTGTTAGTCAACTTTTGGATTGTCCTTATTTGTAAATGTTTAAGAGACAGAGAAAAGTACACTTTTACATGATACTCAAAATACAAAAGACATACAGAAGATGAAGAATATGCATCTACAATCATTTCAGGAAAAGAAATAAAAAAGAAATCAGTATATATGTATTATTTTTAAATTGCATAGAACTAGCCTTGTAGATAGAAAGAACAAGAATGTAAAATTCCTTGATAGTTCTTTGATCCACTTTCCTTTCCATTTTTTCTCTGTAACACAATTTATGTCCATAATTTATACTTAAGACATATTCAGCAACATTGATAGCTAGTAAAAATGTCCACACACATTCATTCTTGAAAAGTTAACACTCATTTGCTACTTTAGTAGAATATGAGACCATTAGAGTGTTGGATTATCTGATATTTTTGCTGTCTAAATTCACAGACAATCTTGATTCCTTATCTGAGTCTGCTGAAGAAATTCCTGCCAATATCATGCAGTTACACTTTTCTTCAAAGAATAATTTCAACACTTGATATATATTTTTTAAACGTCATGGTTTTAGCCAAATTTTAACAAGCCAGTTATTCACTTGTCTAGAATTATCCTATCTATCATTTCATGATTTAGGTGAAAGAGACAGAGAGAGAGAGAGAGTGTGTGTGTGTGTATAAATTATTGTGTTAAGGATTTTTCAATTTTTTTCTTGACAAATTGACCTCAGATTTGCACTGAGATATTTTGCCCCATTACAAGATGTGGTTTTCTAATGTCACTGATATAGTGTTTTAATATGTTCTTGTAGAAAATATTGGCTAATATTTATGCATCTTTGTGGAATATATCATAAAAGGAATACTATGTGAGGCTTATTATTTCATATGTGAATAAAATATACTTAATGTTTGCTCCAATATGTTTTTAAGTTTTTAATCACATCAATAAAACATTCCTTTTTCCTTTTTTTATAGAGCAATGAAGTTGTGTACTACAATGCAAAGGATGATCTTGATGTGAGTATTAAAAGTTTTACATTACATTACAGGCTAAACTTAACTAGACTAGGGTGAATGGCTTTCTAAACAATCTGACCATGAAGTATATTTAGTTGGATTCATGTTCCCATCCAGCTTTAAAATTGTAGTTGCTTATAAGCATTAACACCTATGTACATTCAAACTGTTTTTCTTTCATCTTAGGCGTGCTACAGTTAATTCTGTGATCCAAAAATTTCATTGTAGTCTTACATATTCTTGAAATCCTGCTAACTTCATCAGGTTTGCTGGAGATGGGCCATTTCATGTAAAATTTTTAAGAATTTGTAAACAATTGTAAGATAATATATTTTAAAATTCATTATAACTTTGTTGGGGTAGTTTAAAGTACTTTAGATATGTTAATAGTATTGCTCTTTTAAACCCTTAGATGGTGAATGAAAAATGAACTGTGTTTTATGATTGGTATATTGGTTTAGCTATTACAGAGAGACTGAAATATGCTAAACTGAAAATGCTAAAGCAAAACAAAAGATTATTCCTCTCTAATGGCACTTTCTGTGTACAAGGCCTGATAGAACAACTCTCTATAATCCAGGCCCTGCAAATGTTTCTCTCATGATTTTTCCTTTCCTCAAAATAACTTTTCCATCTTATGGTCCAAAACGGATGCTGCAAAACCCGCAATGATATTTGCATTCTGTCATCAGAAAGGACTCAGATGGCACTGAAGGTCATATTCTGGAAATCACAGAAGACACATCTGTCTGTACCTGTTGTCTACTACTTAATTCCTAGTGTTACCTGGTTGCCAGAAGATGTGCAGTGTAATTCCCCGTCCTCCTCCCACCTTCCCATAAGCATGTAGACAAATAAAATATAAGGTTCCGTTACCAAAGAGAGAATAGAGAGAATACTAGTTGGGAGTTAATTAGTAGTTTCTATACTTAACTTCAATTTGCGCTTCCTGGCATATTGAAGTTAGTGCCCACATCTACCCGTCAATTGAGTGACTTCTATCAGTTCAGTTCAGTAGCTCAGTCATGTCTGACTCTTTAAGACCCCATGAATCACAGCACTTCAGGCCTCCCTGTCCATCACCAGCTCCCGGAGTTTACCCAAACTCACGTCCATTGAGTCTGTGATGCCACCCAGCCATCTCATCCTCTGTCGTCCCCTTCTCCTCCTGCCCGCAATCCCTCCCAGCATCAGGGTCTTTTCCAGTGAGTCAACTCTTCGGATGAGGTGGCCAAAGTATTGGAATTTCGGCTTCAGCATCAGTCCTTCCAAAGAATACCCAGGACTGATCTCCTTTAGGATGGACTGGTTGGATCTCCTTGCTCTTGAGGAGGATCTCTTCTCTCAAGAGTGTTCTCCAACACCACAGTAAACTTATATTAATATAGTCAAATTCTTCAACTTGGAATGGAGCAAAAAATTCTCATTTATAGTACAATGCTTATAACATTTTGTGCTATGTTTAGTATTATTTAGTTCTTAATGCATATGTTTTGATCACTGTGACCAAAATGTTCTCTGCAATAGAAATATATAGTCCTTATTTTTTTAATTAATTTATTTTTTATTGAAGGATAATTGCTTTACAGAATTTTGCTGTTTTCTATCAGACCTCAACATGAATCAGCCATAGGTATACATATATCCCCTCCCTTTTGAACCTCCCTCCAATCTCCTTCCCCATCCCACCCCTCTAGGTTGATACACAGCCCCTGTTTGAGTTTCCTGAGCCATATAGCAAATTTCCATAGGTTATCTATTTTATACATGGTAATTAAGTTTCCATGTTACTCTTTCCATACATCACCCTCTCCTCCCCTTTCCCCATGTCCATAAGTCTGTTCACTGTGGCTGTTTCTCCATTGTTGCCTTGTAAATAAATTCTTCAGTACCATTTTTCTAGATTCTGTATATATGCATTAGAATATGGTATTTATCTTTCTCTTTCTGACTCACTTTACTCTGTATAATAGGTTCTAAGTTCATCCACCTCATTAGAACTGACTCAAATGCGTTCCTCTTTAAGGCTGAGTAATATTCCATTGTGTTTATGTACCACAACTTCTTTATCCATTCATCTGTCGATGGACATTCTAGGTTGCTGCTATGTTCTAGCTATTGTAAACAGTGCTGCAGTGAACAGCGGGATACATGTTTCTCTTTCAATTTTGGCTTCCTCAGTGTATATGTGTAGGAGTGGGATTGCTTGGGTCTGTGGTGGTTTTATGCCTAGTTTTTTAAGAAAATGAAAGACAGTTAAGAAGTGTTAGTAAACACTGAACTTGGATATTCACTTTAGGACTTTTAGTGGTTATACATTTTTTTCTTAAGATTATTGCTTATCAGATGAAGTTGGACTTATATAGATGATGAAATTAATTCACCCTCACCAAACATTTTGCAATATATGGTTGGATTTAGTTGGTTCTTATCCTCCAACTTTATATGTGTAATGATATTTTTATTTATCAAATGTTTATACAATCATAATGGCATTTTGTTTTAATTTGAATTGGCTTACCCCTCAATGTTATTTATTTCACTTTTCTATGTACCAATTTAGGGCTTCCCTGGTAGCTCAGTCAGTTAACAGTCTGCTTGCAGTGCAGGAGACCCAGGTTTCATCTTAGGGTTGGGAAGATCCCCTGGAGAAGGAAATGGCAACCCACTCTATGTCCTTGCCTAGAAAAGCCCACAGACAGAGGAACCTGGCAGGCTGCAGTCCATGGGGTCATAGAGAGTCGGGTATGGCTGAGAAACTAACATATACCAATTTAGTTTCATGTTTTTAATTGCTCAAATTCCACAAAGCCATATTCATTATGAAAAATTGGCAACTGGAGATTATATGATGTGAATTTATAATCTCATACATCAATATCTAATAGCTAATGAACACAGGAACTAATTGGAATGCTAAATATTGAAATGGTGTTATCAATTAATAAATTTGTCCTCATATGTTTGAATGGGGTATAAATATCTGAGATCTAAATACGTTTTCTATTTTCTGGAATAGTTATATATTTAACCTATGAGTGGATTTTGAAACCAAGGGGCTGAAATCTTGCCAGTAATGTGAAGCTATAGAAAATAGGCCAGATTTAACTGTAGACATATTTTGATATGCTGTTGCCTTTGGATGTCATACATTCTCCAGCTTGCCTCAATTCCACTCTCCTTGTTGTTTTATTCTCTGTCTATATCACACATCTACACACATAAAAAATAAAGTAGAATTGCCTTAACATAATACAGGGATAGAATCCTCAGCACACCAACATTTAAGGAAAGGTCTTGAAGGCAGGGTATGGTGTGTAGAATAAAAGTAGATAGAAGTGAGGAAAAAGTAGCTTTCATAATAGAAGTAAATCATATGTAAAAGCCCATAACTTAAGTTTATGTTGAGTTAAAGACTAATTGTTCCTATTTTTCTTCCATGTTTGTTTTATTTGTCCATCACCAATTAAGATTTGAATATAAAGAATGACATATTCAAGTGTAATCTATTGGTTTTGTTCATTATAATGATGATACATGGCCTCACTTAAAGGTAAAGCAAGCATTTAAAGCTGATCAGTTATCTCTTTGGAGTGTAACTTTCTATTAGCTACATCTGAATTAGTTTGTGGAGAGCTGTCACGTTGTAAGCTTTTCAAGGACTTTGATATAAGACAGTTCCTCAGGGGCATTTTATAATCTCCACGCTACTCTAGATCAATGCTATTTATATTCACCTTCTGGGTATAAAAATAAAAACTTAGTGACAGCCAGATTTAGCTAAAGTGGTGACTGAAATAAGGGTAAAAGTAATGTCCCTTAGGATTGTGTAATATTATATAAAAACTATGACTATAGTCATTCACACAGATTTTTGCTTTGGAACTTCAAAATGTAAGTATTACTGGGCTAAATTATTTGGTTATGTGGTTAGCCACAATTCTCCTGGTAGACATAAGTTACATAAGGTATATAGCCGTGCTAGAAATGTAAGATAATCATTTCTGTCCCTTGTGCTAGTTATATTAGCATATTCTCTCCTCTAATTACCTGATTATAATATCCTACAGTTTTTGTGCTAAGTATTCTTTAAAAACTAATTCAAATACTACCTACTCTTGAAGCCTGCCTTGGTTTTTCTAGATAGCAAATGGTATTTCCTTCTTCTGAGTACCCTAAATAACTTGCTACACATTTTTGGTTTTAATGGTCTAATACCATACACTATAGTATTTTTAAGTATTTTTATATAGGGATAATCTTTATTAAATTTTTGTGTCTTGAGATAAGGGTCTTACTCATTTTCTCTCTTTAATGATTTAGAGTAATTGTTGACATGATGCTATTAAATTGGATAGTTGATTATGTGCTTCAGTTCCCCAGTTGCTTACATAGCATTCATGAAGATTGTTTACTTTTTAGGTGGTGCTGTATTTGCAAAGTAAATAGGAAACCCTTTGCAAGCATGGTAGAAAAAAAAAAGTTTGTTTTGCTTCAAGGTTGGGTGGAAACAAGATTAAGAGAGGATTGGCAAGACTGGCTTTGACTATGGACTGTCTTTGAATTAATTTTTTTTTAATATAGACATTTGAAGATGGGATCAGAGTGGACCTTGTTCCTTCCTGTACTCTCATGTGTTCCTTCTTCCTGTTAGCCTCTGGTTCAGTCATGAGGACTAAGTAAAGACAGACAGTCTGCTTTGCCCTATGTCTAAAACTGATTCAAGTTGAGAATAAGAGTTAGAATATTTGTAGGCAGTTACTACAAGTAATATAAGATCAGAAATTTTGGTTCTAAGACTGAAGAGATCTGATAGGCTAAGTTTTTATGAATCTTTATGAAATGTGAAATCAAGCCTATTAGTCCATTGAACTAAATTTTGTCTAATTTTGCATTTAATAAAAGTAAATTGCTGAATTTCATTTTCAAAGAGAATACAGCATTAATGTGCATAGAATGTTTTAATGTAAGATTAATTTTTAACTTTTTATCAGGAAAAGTGTTTTAAATATAAAAAAGAAAGAATAGTAAACCGAGTCTCCATAGTTGCTGTATCTAGTATTTGTGTAAATATTTTAAGATAAAATAGAGATATGTTTCACTCCTAAATTCTTCCATATGAAACTATTTTCCCCAATTAATAACAATACATACATGTATAATTACTATCAGTAATTATACCTGTAATTACTATCAGTAATTATTATCAGTACATTGTTATATGGAGGAAATAGAGTATGATACTTAAGAGACTTTATTCCAGAGTTCCACTGCAAGCATTTGAATCCCAGCTGTGCCGTTTTCTAGCCTGGTGATTTGGCAGTCACCTAACCTCTCTGTTTTTCCCTCTTGGCTTGAAAAATAAAGGTAACAGTGATCCCTACCTCATACAGTCACTGTGAAAATTAACATTCCCTGTCTTACAGTAGGCAGTCTAGAAATATTAGTGAGTGTAATTTTTAAAATGAGTAATTATATTTTTACAATACATTTAATATTGATTTGAAGTGATTTTAGTTCCACATGGGGAAACATTTATGCATGTGGGTGTGTTAACAATAATTAAAGAGTACTAATTTGAGTTATTTTATTGTTAAGAATATCCTTATATTTGTGTGAAAAACTTAAGAAAATGCTTAACAAAATAAAAATTGAAATAGAATCCTCTAAAACACATTTAGAAATGCATGTGACTGCAATGCAGAAATTTGTTGTAAAGTCCTTGTGAGTGGTATATATCCCAATTAGAAAAGATAATTAAATGTCTAAATAAAATGGAAAATAGCTAACAATGCAACAATTAGTTATGAAATTCCACATTCAGGTTCTCCTTAGTTTTGATGGGTGGAGATACCACTATGCCAATGAGGAACTGCCCTCTCCTTAGTTTTGAAGTTTATTTAGGTTCTTAGAGACATCTGTCCCAGTAAATCCTTAACTTTGCTAAAGGTTTAGCAAAGTAGATTCTGCAGAAGGTTTGAGTTGTGCTAGCATGCAGCACTGTTTTCTTAATTCCCAAAGCAAGCAAAGAGAAAGCAGATCATTGCAAACCCTTATTAACCTAATTCGAAGATCTATGTTTTGGACTGAAATCCAAATGAAATAAATTCAACCCAGAATTCCCATGTCAATAAATTAGGTTGATTTATTTGCTACATTTTATTTTATTGATTACATTAAAAATGTGACCTATCTGGGACATTTGGCTAGTCTGCTGAATTCCCTTGCATATTTATGTTGCTATTTATTTTCTTACTGGCCTTGTCTAACATTAAAATTAATCCCAACCTAATGTCCTTTCTAAATGTCTTTTTAAAAGGCCAATCATTCATTTTATTTTATGGAAATATCAGTCTGCTTCTAGAATGAATCAAAAGCGGTATGTATCAAACAATGATGAAATATGTTCTAATTATTAAAGAAGGAATCAAAGTCTAGGTTTCTCTCTCTCTCTCTCTTTTTTTAAAATTATCTGATAGTATGTGGCCTTTATTTGAGGCTCTGCTAATGATTATTGTTGAATCCTCATAGGAGATAGTATAGAGATAGAATATTAATTGCTTTAGTAAAATAAATGGTATAATCAGAGTTGCCTTTTTTCTGTGTGAATCCAAAATAAATGGTTTGAATATTTTCAATGCTGTTTGTTTGGATTAGATTATAATAATAGTTATAATTGTATTATATAATATATATAAAATAATAGTCACTCAAACATGTGTTAGCTTAATGGACTTCCCAAGTGGTGCTAGTGGTAAAGAATCCGCCTGCCAGTGCAAGACGCATAAGAAACTGAGTTTCATCCCTGGGTTGGGAAGATCCCCTGGGGGAAGGCATGGCACCTCTCTCTAGTATTCTTGTCTGGACAATCCCATGGACAGAACAGCCTGGTGGTCTACAGTCCATAGGGTTGCAAAGAGTGGGCATGACTGAAGTGACAACATGCATGCGCATACTTACTCTAAACTAGGAAATAAATGCTTTGTAGGTAATGTTATCATTCACACTCATCTTTTGTGGCACATACTATTATTTAAATAATTTTCAGAAAAACCAAGTGAAATTTAGTGAGCTGAAGTGACTTGTCCCCTATCACATATGTGTATTTGGAAGAGCAGAGAATTGAATGAAGTGCAGTCAGAGTGATGCACAGCAGGAGCCACGTGTCACTGTGCTGTGCTGCCCTGCATATGCCATGGGCATCCGCGGTGCACAGGAAGGACCCTGTGATGGAGCTGTTATAAATCAAGATTTTCAATTAAAATTTTTGAAGATGGTTTTGATTTAAAATTTTAATTTATTATACCTATCCATCATTCTTTCCATATTTAATTTTGATGTATATGGCTTGTATTTATCCAGCCAGCTTCATCCTTGACTGTTATTAACAGTGACTTGCAAGTAGGCAAAATAAAATCTGTGATTAAAAAAGATGGTTAGACTTTAAATCAGAAATCTTCACTGATCTGATCCATCATTCCCAGTGGTATTTTCCATGAACACCTTAAAATGAATGCATGCACCTTTGTGTGAAATATAGCCTTATTAGAATTCCTGGGAGGGGGAACTGTTAAGACTGATAATAAGGAAGATTATTTCAGATTCTGTTTCTTGTAGGAATAGTGCCGTGTGTTTTTGGTGCCTTCTTCCAAAAATTGAGTCTGGTTTAATATTTTTGTAATGCTTTGTACACTTGTGTATGTGCTGGTTTTGCAAGGATAGTTAAAACATTGGTCCTAAGCTGCTTTGGAGTGGTGGCATGCATAATTCTCTTTCAGATTCCACATGTCATATTCTTCCTTTACAGAAGGTAGTGTATGGTGTATTTACTTAGAACTCACTGAATTAAGTTTGGAAAATTTGGTGGTATTATGTAGGCATTATCTATTCACCCTATCTACAACATTGGGTAAATAATTATGGGGACCGGATTGCTTTGAATGATTTCTTCAACCTTTTCTTGCTTGCATATACATATCAGTTTAAAAAGATCACCTATTTACTTATAAATTATATGTAAACACACACACACAAACACACCTGAAATGATATGCTGAGAAACCTCCCAAGCGATTTCCAAATTTTTAAGATAACTGAAGTTTTATGAAGTGTTGGTTTAAGTGGCATTTCACAATAAGAATTGCCAGAAAAAAGCAAAAAGTTTTATCTAGATACTTACTTGCTAAATGCCTTTGATTATGATGACTTTGTATTACCACTGGAAATACCTCAGCAGGCCACATGAACACAGGGATTTGTTACCAATACAGTACTAAGAAATGTAAGCCCATATTTATAATCATCTTCTTGATAATGTTAGCTTTTTTGACTAGTTTACTGGTTGAATCCATTGAATCACTTTTCTGTCTGGTAAGAAGAGCTAGTGCTGGCAATGGAAGCATCATCTCTGTCCTTCCCTCTTTGTTCAGGGCAACTTCCGTTACTAGAATTTCAACTCCAGTCATTATTAATTACAGCTGGTAGCACATAGGGAGTAGGTTGTAGCTAAGAAAATAGGAAGTAAATTTACACATCAGTTCAATTCAGTCACTCAGTCATGTCCGACTCGTTGCTACCCCACGGACTGCAGCACGCCAGGCCTCCCTGTCCGTGACCAACTCCCGGAGCTTACTCAAACTCATGTCCATTGATTTGATGATGCTATCCAACCATCTCATCCTCTGTCGTCCCCTTTTCCTCCTGCCTTCAATCTCTCCCAGCATCAGGGTCTTTTCAAATGAGTCAGTTCTTTGCATCAGGTGGCCAAAGTATTGGAGTTTCAGCTTCAACATAGTGCTTCAATGAATATTCAGGACTGATCTCCTTTAGGATGGACTGGTTGGATCTCCTTGCCGTCCAAGGGACTCTCAAGAGTCTTCTCCAATGCCACAGTTCAAAAGCATCATTTCTTCGGTGCTCAGCTTTCTTTGTAGTCCAACTCTCACATCCATAAATGACTACTGGGAAAACCATATCCTTGACTGCTGCTGCTGTTGCTAAGTCACTTCAGTCGTGTCCGACTCTGTGTGACCCCATAGACGGCAGCCCACCAGGCTCCCCTGTCCCTGGGATTCTCCAGGCAAGAAAACTGGAGTGGGTTGTCATTTCCTTCTCCAATGCATGAAAGTGGAAAGCAAAAGTGAAGTCGCTCTGTCGTGTCCAAGTCTTTGAGACCCCATGGACTGTAGCCTACCAGGCTCCTCCATCCAGGCGATTTTCCAGGCAAGAGTACTGGAGTGGGTTGCCATTGCCTTCTCCTATAGCCTTGACTAGATGGACCTTTGTTGGCAAAGTAATATCTCTGCTTTTAATTATGCTGTCTAGGTTAGTCATAACTTTTCTTCCAAGGAGTAATCATCTTTTAATTTCATGGCTACAGTCACCATCTGCAGTGATTTTAACCCCCCAAAATAAAATCTGTCACCTTTTCTACTGTTTCCCCATCTATTTGCCATGAAGTGATGAGACCAGATGCCATGATCTTCGTTTTCTGAATGTTGAGCTTTAAGCCAACTTTTTCACTCTCCACTTTCATCAAGAGGCTCTTTAGTTCTTCTTCACTTTCTGCCATAAAGGTGATATCATCTGTATATCTGAGGTTATTGATATTTCTCCCAGCATCTTAATTCCAGCTTGTGCTTCATCCTGCCCAGTGTTTCTCATGATGTACTCTGCATATAAGTTAAACAAGCAGGGTAACAATATACAGCCTTGACGTACTCCTTTTCCTATTTGGAACCAGTCTGTTGTTCCATGTCCAGTATTAACTGTTGCTTCCTGACCTTCATACAGATTTCTCAAGAGGCAGATCATGTGGTCTGGTATTCCCATCTCTTGAAGAATTTTCCACAGTTTGTTGTGATGTGATTAACACATAAAGTGTGCACTGAAAGTGACTTTGTAGGAAGTAAGCTCTCCTTTCTCCTGTTGTACCTGGAGGGTGAGTGATGACTTGAGACCAACTCACATACATTTAGTAAGGCCAGAGTAGATGGAGTGCTAATGTCACTCCATTTAGTAAATATTAATAACATTTAATTTTTCTTATTTACTCAAAATGGGTGTAACTGTAAGTTCAAATGTTTTTTTCCACCCTTCCTATGAATTCTTTTGGGGACCATGGACACATGGTATATTAAGTTTTATTTTAAGTTCTTCACAGAGAAAAAGTCTTGGTTGTCACTTGAGAGAAGTAATTGAAGTAATTCTACTTGTGAAATTGAAGTGAAAAGCCCAGCTAATATTCTAAGCTATGTTCACCTACACAATGTCTCTTTGACTGATTGATATCTATACTATGTTGTGAATGCATTATCATAAAATAAAATGAAAATTCTCTGGGCCAAGGGGTTTGGAAACCAAGAGACTCCTTTGGTAAATGCTTATTTATACCCACCTTCCATCATTTACATGTTTTTGTAGTTACATGACATTTAGGAAAAGAAAGGTTGGAAACAATTCACTTTAAGTTAAAGTTCATAGATTTCAGAATTATAATTTTCAGAGCCAGAAGTAGCCTTACAAATCTTATTTTCCCCTGTTTCTTTAAAAAGAGAAACAAACAAAAAAGCACCAACAAAAAACCCTGAGGAGCCATAGCAAGAACACAAAGAATTGGAATGAGAATGAGAAACTGAATTCCTGACTTAGGTGCTGTCTGTAAATTTACTGGGCTGCTTCCAGTGTTTGTTCTTTCTTCAGATGGAAGTAGAAAAAGCATGAATTTGGGGAGTAAGAAATATAGATTCAAGTTGATTTATTCACTGAACAAATAGTATAAATAGGGCAAGCAGATACAGTTCTAAACAATTTGCCAGGTGCTAGGGCCACAACTGAACAATGTCAATGAGTTCTCTTGCCCTCGTGGTGACACAACTGAACAATGTCAATGAGTTCTCTTGCCCTCGTGATGACTATATTTTAGTGTAGTGAGACAGCAAACATGGGACAGATAAAATGGCTGGTAACATTCTTAAGAGGTGCTTGCTCCTTGGAAGAAAATCTGTGACCAACCTAGACAGCATATTAAAAAGCAGACACACTGCCAATAAAAGTCCACCATCCAGTCAAAGCTATGGTTTCTCCAGTAGTCATATATGGATGTGAGAGTTGGACTATAAACAAAGCTAAGCGTCAAAGAATTGATGCTTTTGAACTGTGGTGTTGGAGAAGACTCTTGAGAGTCCCTTGGACTGCAAGGAGATCCAGCCAGTCCATCCTAAAGGAGATCAGTCCTGGGTGTTCATTGGAAGGACTGATGCTGAAGCTGAAACTCCAATACTTTGGCCACCTGATGGGAAGAACTGACTCATTTGAAAAGACCCTGATGCTGGAAAAGATTGAAGGCAGGAAGAGAAGGGGTGACAGAGGGTGAGATGGTTGGATGGCATCATTGAATCAAAGGACATGAGTTTGAGTAAGCTCTGGGAGTTGGTGATGGACAGGGAAGCCTGGCGTGCTGAAGTCCATGAGGTTGGAAAGAGTTGGACATGACTGAGCGACTGAACCAAACTGAACTGAACATTCTTACACATCCATGAGTCCTTAAACACCATTTTGAATATTAATTTGTTGATGACAAATTTCTGATTTTAATTCAGAGAATTCTGATCATTGAATGAGCTTTGTTGCAAATTTGATTTTTAAAAGATATCTGAAAATAAAATGTGGTAAAATTATTGCTTCTAAAGTCAAATTTGGTACAATCTATGTAAGACAGAATGGAAATAGAGGCAACTGCACCAAAGCAGTTATGTAACCACTCTTTATCCTTTTTTTGACATTTTATACATAGCTGTTAATTTATTCTCTTTATCTTGAAAGGGTTGTCCTGCCATCTATCCATCTATCCAAATTCTGTCCATGTTAAGACATAGCCTGAGGTTATATCTTAGGATATGACTTAAATTTTGCGTTAATGAATCTTTGACAAAACTTAATGTGAAATTCCGTAAAGTCAGTCACATCTGCATTGCTCTTAAGGTGATAAATGTGATGTAATATTTCCATGATTCTATGGGCAGTAATTTAGATGGGAAAATCTCCAAGAGAGTATTTTTCAGCTGAGATCCGAAGAATAGTCTGATACTATTAAAAAAGACCAGGAAACAGCATACCAGGCAATGGGAACAACAAGCACAAGGACCTTAAACCAGGAGGAGCATGATGTGTGTGAGGAACAGGAAAACAGGCCAGGGCAGCAAGAACATGATGATCAAGGAGGACAGGGCAGGGGACGTGGATAAAGAGTCAGGCCAGAAGTAGGTCGTTTGGAGTCTGTGAGCCATTGAGAGGTTTTCATTTCTTTATAAATATGGTAGGGTTTTGGTTTCCTGGAGTCTGGGCTCTGTGTACATTAGTTGTAAGGTGTTAGTCTTGGCCTCAGATGTCAAGGATAACATCTGGTCTACGCTACCAATTTTTTTTAAACTTATTTTGCCCTGAAAGTGTTTTTTTTTTTAAGTATGTTTGTCTGTCATAATCTTCACAATATAAAAATTTGCTTTTAATTTTTTAAGAAATAGATGGGCCTCATTTAAATCTTTCATAATGCAATGCATATATACCACTATGTGCTTTCCAGTGGGAGTGCTATATTGAACTTTCAGACTATTTGAAATCACACAGTGCTTTTCATATGTAAGAAACCATTTCACAGTCCCTTAGTAGAGAAAATACGCTCTCTGTCACTCCCTAAAATTTAGGTTACATATTTATATATAGAATAGATATGTATATGTTTTAGAGTATTACATTTCTTTGTAATGCTAATAATTTGCAAATTTATACTGCTTACGGAGTTTACATCAGCTTCCAGCTCTTTTCATAACACTTTCCTGTACCATGGTTGTGATGGCTTTCATGCTCACTGTGGGCTAGGTCCTGGATGGGTGAGTCATGAGCATTCATCCAGCGTGCAAACTATCAATAAAAATTCATCAGTTTCATTTTGAGAATATCCTCAGATCCTGTATTCCTACTTAATGTTATCGGCTTCCCTAGCGGCTCAGATGGTAAAGAATCCACCTGCATTGCGGGAGACCTGGGCTTGATCCTTGGATTGGGAAGATCCCCTGGAGGAGGGCTTGGCAACCCACTCCAGTATTCTTGCCAGGAGAATTCCCTTGGACAGAGGAGCCTAATGGGCTTCAGTCCTGGGGTCATAAAGAGTCGGACATGACTGAGCGACTAAGCACAAAACGTTATCATTGTAGTTTTCATCAGCAACCTCAGTATCAGATCAGATCAGATCAGTCGCACAGTCATGTCCCACTCTTTGCGACCCCATGAATCGCAGCACACTAGGCCTCCCTGTCCATCACCAACTCCCGGAGTTCACCCAGACTCACGTCCATCGAGTCAGTGATGCCATCCAGCCATCTCATCCTCTTTATATTTTATTTGAAAATGCCTATTTTTGCTTTTAAATTTTAATATGCAAGTTACTACAGTGTTCACTATCCCTTTTTGACAGTTGAGTTCAATGTTATGTTTCATATTTGTATTTATCTTTGAATCATTTCATCATATTTATAAAAGGTATGTATTTTTTGCTTTAATATCCCCTATGTGTTTTTAAACTTTTCCCCTGTGTTATTGTACAGTTTCAGTTGCTTACTGTTTTCCCTGCCACCAAAGTCAGGTTATTCCAGACTGTTTCTTCTTTTTATTTTATTTATCATAATTGTAGTAGAAGAACACATGGAGACTTAACAGTGCATCTAATTTTAAGAAATAGAATTATTCATTCAAGTTTCTTCTGACCACTAATGTTATTGTATCTTTTATATTAACTGTGAAACATTCTTTTCTTAATATATTGAGTAAATTGCCTCTGAGGAATCCATTTTATACTTTTTCCATAGAGTAAATCTAAGGAGTTAAAAATTTTAACTACTTGACGACCTGGAGAAATCTTCTGAATTTAGAAGAAAACTTTTATTTGTTCATCAGACATGATTAGCTGAACTCATCTTTTTTTTCTGGGGATAATATGCTATTCATTACTTTATAATTTTTTTTTGTTTTGTTTTCTTGTTGTTGGGATTCAATAGAGCATATGTACAAATATTATATCAAAATCCTTAGTATCATTTTAGTGTCATATATTCAGTGTCATCCAGTTCATATTTCCAGTTCAGTTCTATTCATTTACTCAGTGCATCTTTGACTCATAGCGTCCTCAAGGAGAAAAACAGCAGCTTAAACCAATTAACTCAGGAGACTGGATGGTGTTCATATTGCATCATAACTGAATTCATTGTTTACAGTTCAGCGTGACCTAACACCCTGACCAGAAAAATTATAACTGGCTGAAGGCTCAGCATCTTTTTCTCTCTATTCATTATTCATTAACTGGGCATGGGCAGCTGCAGCTGCCCTGATGAATCCCCACTGCTTATTGATGCAAGTGATTTACTGAAAGGGAGGCTTTCCTGTATATCAGTCAGAACTGGTAACCAGCCTTAATGCTTAGATTCCAGTGGTGAATAGTGGTTACAGAGCCAGTCTTATCTTTAATCCATAGAGCTGATAACAACATGTCAGCATAGAGCAGCCTTTTAGTCTTGGTCTCTCTATGAAAGTCTACTGTAAATATCATACATCTATGATTATTATTTTCATTAGGTGATAATATGCCTAGAGGCACATTATGTATCCAAAATTTTATTTGATAACAGTGACAAATTTCAAGAATCAAAAATATCTATATTGAGAAAGTGGCAAGGCCCTGTTGTAAATAATATCTACTAAGTAGTTGTAAAAAAGAAAAGGATGTATTTGGAGGTGGAAGTTTTAAAATATACACATATAGACATTGTAGAATTTTATATAAGTCTATAGTCTTTGGTTTTTGAAAAACTTGTTTTGGTACACAAGAACCCATTCATTTAACCCTTTCACTGCTGCTGCTGCTGCTAAGTCGCTTCCGTCATGTCTGACTCTGTGCGACCCCATAGACAGCAGCTCACCAGGCTCCCCCGTCCCTGGGATTCTCCAGGCAAGAACACTGGAGTGGGTTGCCATTTCTTTCTCCAGTGCATGAAAGTGAAAAGTGAAAGTGAAGTCGCTCAGTCGTGTCCCACTCTTCGCAACCCCATGCACTGCAGCCTACCAGGCCCCTCCGTCCCTGGGATTTTCCAGGCAAGAGTACCAAGCCTTTTCATGGTTTTCTATAAGTATGTGGTTTGTAATAGGTTTTATATGAAAAAAACAAACAATCAGCATCACATGAGCTTGAGAACACTGAGGGTAAATATTATTTTCTTTAGTGGAGCTTATCTCAGAGTTTTGATGTGCCAATGTGCTTTGTTATTTCCTTAATGGAAGAGCAGAAGAGTATTACTACCTCAACTTATTTTAAGTTGCAGCCAACCCTGATAGAATCTGCAGGGACTGTTTTCTTTTCAAATATCCTTTGACAAATATTACTGGCCATATTGCTACGTGCATGCGTCTGTTATTCAGTAATAATAAAACAGTGTTTCTGCCCTGTGGAGGGTAGAAAAATTGAGACATCCGTTAATATGCTTATTACTAGTCAATTCTAATTTTTTAATGAAAAAAATTGTGTGTCTAATTTAAAGTATTGATATTTTAAAGCAGTGAACTTGCAGTTTTAATGGGTATCACAATCACCTGGAGGGTTTGTTGAATTACTGAATTGCTGGTCCCCTTCCTGACATTGGGGCTTCCCTTGTAGCTCAGTCAGTAAGGAATCTGCCTGCAATGCAGGAGACCTGGGCTCGATCCCTGGGTTGGGAAGATCCCCTGGAGAAGGAAATGGCAACCCACTCCAGTATCTTTGCCTGGAAAATCTCATGGACAGAGGAGCCTTGTGGGCTGCAGTCCATGGGGTCGCAAAGAGTCAGGCACGATTGAGCGACTGACATTTTCCTGACATTTCTGATTGACTGGGCCTAGGGTGGAACCTCTGACTTGCATTCTAAAATGCTTCAGTGGTTGGTGATACTGCTTCTTCAAGGACTAAACTGTTAGAAGCCTCCGCTTTAAAATAAATATTGAGGCTTTTTACTAATTTAGAATGTTTGCAGTGGAGAAGCATAATGACATCATTTATTTGGTGAGACCTGCTTTACATTCATATTATTAATGGAAGTAGTTTATTTTAATTTTCCCTCCTCTTATTCAAGTCAATTGTGCCCATAGATAATCATAGAATAGAGGATGAATTTTAAATTATAAGAAAATTCATGACTGAATCCAGGACCAAGTCCCAGTTATTATTTTTATTCTTTCCTTTATTAACAGTTGGAATCATGGTAGATGTGTTAGGTTAAGTGTTTTGTTCTGTGGTGCTTCTTTGCCTTATCATTCTTTCTTTTTCTTATCCTTAACACTGCACACACCTAACCTTTGCTTTAGAAAATAATATGAGTTAGTAATTTCTGCATGTAGGCTTTTTGTCAAATTTTAGACTTTCAGCACTGCTGTTTCATTATTTTGTATATTCAGTTTGTTACTAGAGGGGCAATTATATCTTTGTTGCTTTCACATGGATTAAAGATAATGATCCGTCTTTAACTCCGCTTATCGATGACAAATTTTACAGTCCGAATGACATATACCCAGATGTGCACACATACACAGAGAGTCATATCTAACTAAACCACAGTTGCCAAATATAGTCCTTCTCCTTATTATAGAGAGTATATTTTCATGTCTTCTTCAACATTGTTTCATTTGAAAAATAATTTGGTCATGACCTGTTAAATTGATTTCATTACATAATAATGAGTTGGACTTGCAGCTTTAGAAATCATTGATTTTTTTAAAGCCCTTTTGCTAATATTTGTGTCTAAATAATCTTTCCCATGTTGCAACTTCCCTAGGGAAACAAGGAAGTGTGTATATGTGTGTGTGTGTGTTCTTGGGATACTAATGGGTTATCTGGTTGTCCAAATTCTCAGAGCCATCTAGAAAGCTGGACACTATCGCTTCTTTGTAAAGTTTGTTTTTGCCACATCCTGCCACCCTTATGAGACTGTCCACTTAAGTTCTTTCTCTTGTTTATCAGTTGTATTACTGCAGTGTGCTGTAAAATAGTCAAATGTTGTGGTCCTTTTTTCAGTTTTGTTTTGTGGAAATTTCCTTAGGAAAGTGGAATACATTTACAGATACGCATTTTGGATAAATGAGTGAGATTGTTAGTTACTTGCCAGAGGAGAAACTGAATTACCTTGCCAGGGTAATTTAATAATCAGAAACATAGTTCAAATAGGCAGAAAATTAATCTTCAACCTTAAACTCTGTGGGATTTTCTTGAATCAATATTGATTGAATCTTTGCTCCTACCTCAGGAGACAACTTGGTTGAAGTTAGGATTCAATTGTACTTAGAGTTACAATAGATCTCTTCTTTCTGAGCATTTGTACTTTCCTTTTTTAAAGCAAAAATTGATACACATGGAAAACATGCAAAAATCAAGGGAATATGACAAAATAATCCTTCATTGCTATTATTTTTTGTGTTCATGTGTAAGATTAGTTGTCAAACCAAGAAATTATATAAAGTTGTAGCATAAGTGGTGAATTTATTTCAAGGGGAAACTTTTAATTTGGTTGTATTCTATTCTTTAAGTGTACATTTTAATAAGTGCTGTGCATGGGAAAGCTCTGGTCCTCTCAGGATGTTCCTGGGTGACTCCAATGTTGAGGAAATTAGGAGAGAAGTTAGGTTATAATGTGAATCCTATCATGAAGATACAATGTGAATGTTAGTGGCTGAATGGAAATTTGTGGTGTCTGATATTACGTGGGAATATTTTAAAATATTCTTACAAGAATATGCATTTGGCAAATGAAGAAGTGAATGTGAAACTATCTGTGTTAGGATACATTGTAATATTCTCTTTATTGTCTGTCTTTTCTTTATAGCCAGAAAAGAATGATAGTGAACCAGGCAGCCAGAGGATAAAACCTGTTTTTATCGATGATGCTAATTTTGGGCGACAAATATCCTATCAGCACGCAGCCGTTCATATTCCCACTGACATCTATGAGGGCTGTAAGTAAAAGGATGTGAACAACTCTTGGAATACCATGTTTTTAATCTAGCTTATGTATCTTATTTTTGGAAAAAAAAAGGGAGCAAACTTGATGCTCTCATTTATATGTTATTTAAGAGTCTATGGTAAACTCTGATTTATGCAAAAGAAGAAACCTAATTTCCATGAGCAGTATATTGTCATCGGGCCTCACTATGTGAATAATTGCAGGAGAGCCTGTAGCCACGGAGGTGTCTTCCTCTTTTAACAAATAATTCTGCCTTTCCAGTTGGTATCAATAACTTCCAAGTAATACATGCATTTATAAAAAATTAAAACTATGTAGTATTAGTGCACACAAATATTTTTACAAGGACACCAAACTGGTAAAGAAAGAGCAATGTGCATTGTAGACCCTCCAGTTCTTAGCACAACTTACTGTGTTTTACCTGTCTCTCGCTCTCTGATCTGCCTTACCCTATGATGTAAAGATACCGCCCTCCTAGTTTACTGTGAACTCAAGGTAGAAAAGGGTTGGGTAAAGGAATAAATGATACCCTAAAGAAAAAGAAAAACTTCAAATTGAGTGAGAAGGCTTCACTGCAAGGAAGGGAGGGGAGTACGTTTTTAGGAAGATACAGGGAGGAATCTTATGGCAGTGATATTCCTTGGACAGCCTATGTGCTAATAAGGGCAGAGCCTGACAGTTCTAACTAGGAATTCTCCTAAGGGCAACATAATCGTATAGGAAGATGAGCTGTGACCCAGAAAGCAGAGTCTTTGCCCAATCACAACTCTGGTTTTACATGTTATCCTTTTCTAACCGGTTCCTACCCTTCCTGCTTGTACCCTGCCTTTCACATAAGTAAATGGTAAGGAGAAAGAACCACTTGAGATTTTTAAAAGTGTGTTTCTAATAGGCCCCTTAATTAAAGACACTGTAAAATGTATTGAGTGTCCAGAGTGTATACATAATTGCCTGGATTCTGGATGCAGACAGCCTAGGTTAAGTTAAATTTCAAACCTAAATTTTAACAGTATTTCATTGGGCAAATTTATTAACTTTCTGGGCAAGCATTTTTTGCACCTGTAAAGTGGGGATAAAATTACTAGCCCAAAAGTTCATTTGAGAATAAAGTAAGTTAATATACTTGAGTTTCCACAATAGTGCCAAAATCAAAGTAAACATTATATAAATGTTTGCTGTTATGACTAATTACAAATGAAGTTTATTTAGTAGTAGTGTTAGTCAATCAGTTGTGTCCAACTCTTTGCGATCCCACAGACTGTAACCCACCAGGCTCCTCTGTCCTTGGGATTCTCCAGGCAAGAATACTGGAGCGCATTGCCATTCTCGTCTCCAGAGGATTTTCCTGAACTGGGGATCAAACCCGGGTCTCCTGCATTGCAGGCAGATTCTTTCCTGTTGGAGCTACAGGGAAGACTAAAGTTTGTTTAGACGAAAGAATTAAGTACAGGACGAATACAAGAAATTAGCTTTTGTTTTTTGGATTCACTCTGAGATTGTTGCTTAAAAGGGAATTTTTAAGTGCATGCCTGACTAATCTCATAATATAAATCTCATCTTCTGTTTTATTTTATTCATTTGTTTTGTTTCACCTTTTTAATATTTTAAAAAGTACATGTTTTCATCATGTCATTTCTTTAAAAATATTAAACATATGATTTTGCTGTATGATAGGAACAATATGGTATATGTAAGTAGTTACATAATTTCATTTCTTTACAACTTAGCCATATTGATTCTAAGTCCTTTTAGAAATTACTAGGATCCAGGTTTGATTTTTATATTTTTTTGTTTTTACTTTGCTGCATTCTTTTTTTGAGAATATTTTTGATGTTTGCAATTAAATTTTATAACTTATGACAACAATTATCAGATAATACTGAGCTGTATGGTTGTGTTTCTCATTTTTTAAAAAATCATGTTTCATCCACTTTATTTCTATTAGAAATTGTTATCACCTGTTGATTTTTGGGTATGTCAGCAAGAAAAATATAATTTTAGAGTAATTATCTTATTACTCTAAAATTATATTTTTCTTTCGAATTCACTTTAGAAGAACAAACTGGTTGGATATAAAATTTCTGAGTCAAAGCATTTTTATGTTGACACTCTGTGGTCATCATGTCACTGTTGTCTGGTCTATATTAATATGTTGAACAAACATGAGGCCAGCTTGAGTGTTTTTAATTTGTTAGCAGACTTTCATGATCATGTTTCTGTTTTGTTGCCAATAGTGATTATCCAGATATTCTCAAACTTTCCATTAAATTCTCGAGGAAGGGTAACAGAACTTTGTCCAGGGAGAGAGAGATCCCCCTCTTCCCCAGTTCTTCTTGAGTTTTTTTTGGCTGGTCTAAAATTGACAGAAGACAGATGAATAGATTAATTTAAAATCAGTTTGCACGTATGAGTGGTGCTAGTGGTAAAGAATCTGCCTGCCAATGCAGGAGACACAGGGACACGAGTTTGATGCCTGAGTTGGGAAGATCACCTGGAGTGGGAAATGGGAAGCTGCTCCAGTATTCTTGCTGGAGAATCCCAGGCGCAGAGGAGCCTGGCAGGATATAGTCCATGGGGCTGCAGAGTCAGACACGACAGATCAGAGCAGACCAAATCATAAAAATGGTACCCTCACAGTGTCCAAAGCAGGCCAATTACATATCATTTTTAGACAAACAAACAAACAGTATGTGAAGAGATAAGACAAGGCAGCTTGTGCTTGGGGTAGCTGACTAACGAAGTAACAACATATGTTTGTACAGCTCGCTAAGCTTTGAATTCCTTACCTCTGCTGATAGGAGTGCATACCTTCATGTGGAAGATGTATTTCCTACTTTTAGAGGGTAAGAGAGAAATGGTTGTATTTTTTTATACTTTATTTTCCATTGGCTGTTTCTCACATAACTCTTAATTCAGAATAATCAATATGCTACTGAGGTATATTTTGGAGCAGCCTACTCTGGGCTACAGCAACCTCACACATTTTTAAAAAAAAATTTCTTTTTCTAAAAGCTGTGTTACCACAGTAGAAGAAATTTTAATATTGCATGCATGTTTAAAATAGAAAATAAAGGTCTCAAACAATAACAACTCCCGAAGCTAATCATGACTAAGTTTGGGGCATAGTCTTATAAAATATGTATTTAAATGCAAACACAAACTAATGAAATAATCCAAATGGAATTTTTCATATTGCTTTTCAACTTGCTTCCCCACCAACCTGTTCTGCTTGCCTTGCTTATAGTAGAGAGATTTGTTGTTGTTAAACTATTAAAAGGCTGAAAATAGAGAGGAGAAAGGTATCTCTTTAGGAGTAGGTTATCCAGGGAATAGAAAAGCAAAATAACTTTGATTAACTTTTCAATGAAGTGATATTGAATAAATAAGTGAAAAATGCATTTTTCGCTAGGTAATTAGAACCTAAAATCATTAGAACCTAATTTACCAGTCTAGTAAATTATACACCAGTAAATTATAGTGTCTCATTTTATTACTGCAACTTTGTTAAAAATTTTTGAAGAGGAAACTCAAGCTGAGTTTTTAATGAAAGTCCACATCACTGGTAAAAAATGGAGTCAAGTTTCATATAAATTCTAATTCTAAACTTTATACTTTACAGTACAGTAATAGATAAAATTTCTAATGTTTTCATTTGACTTAATTTTGACTCATATTACTTGTGAGCCAAGATCTAACTCCACAGGAGTTAGTAACATACTGATTTTGCATGAGAATCTTCATTTTCTTATTTCTTTTGCTCTTTTGTTTTTCATGAAGTCACATTCATTAATGTCTTCATCTATTTTATGCTGGAACAAACATAAAATTGACACATAAAGTAAATCCAAGTATCCTTTCTTCATATTGATGTCACATAATATACATATCTTCTTTTAAAATCCTATAGAAGAGTTTTGACTTTTTGTAAATGTTTCTCTTTCTAATTTAGAATAAACTGTTGGTGGATATTTACAAAGGATGATTTTAATAGTCTCAGAGGCTAAAAAGTATTACTTTGATTACTTTGAAAATCAGGAAGATAGAATATTGAAATAGATGTTTTCAGAAATTGTAAGAAATTTTGGTATATGAAATAATTTAAAAAAAGAAAATGAAGCTATGTCTTTGGATTGTGTATTTAGTCCTATTTATCTTGAAGAAATATTGGCTTCTCCTTTTTTGATGAAATCGCATCAGTAAGACTGACCTTGCCTGGCCTGCACTGCTTTAAAATTCATATCCGGTGTTATGAGCTATGTGAGTAAATGACATAGGAGTAAAATCAGAAATGTCAATAAGATCTTGAAAATTTAATAATTACTGGCATTTTTCATGCAGTTCATCAAAACATATCAGATGCACAGAATCATTCTAGATTCTGAATTTAATAAATGGAAAAGCATACTTTAATTGAAGGCTTAACTGAAGGGAACAGCCTCTTCTTTCATTCAAAGACAGTTTGTGTCTCTGAATTCTCGTAAGATATCTTGTGTTCTAATTTTCCAAAGGTGATTACTTTTGAAATTCCCTTGAATTCAATATGATTGCTTTTGCTCCATGATATATTTGAAGTTTTCAAACAGTGTATTTAATTAAAATATTGTCTGAAATCTTTTAGTTTTGAGGATTTTACTGGTTAATACTTTAATTTTAGAGGGCACCCAAACTACACTTAATTTTTTAATCATTTGTCTGTTTCAGTATAAAAAAAAAGTAGTAAACTCGATAGAAAGGGCTAAATATTCTGACAATTTGTTTTAATCACAGAGCTTTATTAATGTGTTAATTATTTTTGATTCAAATATAAGGAATGCTTTATAGAATATTTTGGTCATTTGTCATTAGAAATTTATGTTAATATTTATTTGCAGAATTATTATAGTTGTAAAAATTATACATTACTAAGAGAAATCAGTAGGGAACTCCAACTTATGTAACTTTCAGGTACTAGATACTTTTGTCCTTATACTACCTTTTGAGGTAAACTAGAAGGCAATGGCACCCCACTCCAGTACTCCTGCCTGGAAGATCCCATGGAGGAGCCTGGTAGGCTGCAGTCCATGGAGTTGCTGAGGGTCAGACACAACTGAGCGACTTCACTTTCACTTTTCACTTTCCTGCATTGGAGAAGGAAATGGCAACCCACTCCACTGTTCTTGCCTGGAGAATCCCAGGGACGGGGAAGCCTGGTGGGCTGCCGTCTATGGGGTCGCACAGAGTCGGACACGACTGAAGCGACTTAGCAGCAGCAGGCGATTTATAATTTCTATTTTAGAAATTTAAAAATGAACATACTTCTTTCACAGAGATACAATGATTTTGATCGAGGAAGACAGAATTTTCTGGAGTTATATTAATATCCTTGGAGGTCTCATATACTTTAACAAATATACTCTTTATAAATTAAATTATCTATAATCACTAATACTGGGTTCTCATTTATCTTTTCTTACATTGAGGTATAGTCTGTGTACAGTATTATATAAATTTCACATGTACACCATAGTGGTTCACAATTTTTTAAAGGTTATACTCCATTTATTGTTATAATAAAATATTGCCTATATTCCCTATGCTGTGCAATATATCCTGTAGCTTATTTATTTTATAAATATTAGTTTGTATCTCTTAACCCCCTACTCCTATCTTGCCTCTCTTAATGTTCATTTGTTTTGTCATAGAAAATATAACTACTGTATGTAAAATGATGTTAGTGTAAAAATTACAGAGGAGAAAGCTGCTAGGCTTTTGCTGATTGTGATAGTCTTTCATAAGCAACTAATCTATTTCAGGATATGTGCACTATTTAATTAGAGAATGCTTATAGTTTACTTTTGCTGTTTTAAAAATCTGTTTATAATGGAAATATAGCACTGAACAAACAGATTTAAAAAATCCTGTACTCAGGGAGTTTACATTGTGATGGAGATAGGGCATAAAATAAACAAACAGTTAAATAATGAAATATATTGTAACATAATAAAAGCTTGAGATAAAAATAAAATAAGGGAGGGTTATATGCAGTTCCTGGGCTTCCCTATTCCCTGGTAGGCCAACTGATTAAGAATCCGCCTGTAATATAGGAGACCCCGTTTTGATTCCTGAGTCAGAAAGTTCTCCCAGAGAAGGGATAGGCTACCCACTCCAGTATTCTTGGGCTTCCCTGGTGACCCAGACAGTTAAGAATCTGCCTGCAATGTGAGAGACCTGGATTTGATCCCTGGGTTGGGGAGATCCCCTGGAGGAGGGCATGGCAACCCACTCCAGTATTCTTGCCTAGAGAATCCCCATGGACAGAGAAGCCTGGTGGGCTACAGTCCGTGGTGGTGAGAAGACCTGGACATGACTGAGCAACTAAGCACAGCATAGCATAGGCAGTTCCTGGGTTAGGAGTTGGGGAGTTGATATTTAAAACATGGAGATAGGGAAGGCTTTGTGGATAAGATAACATAGCCTGTAGTTGGTGAGCATGAGAGTTGAAGTTCTCTAGATGTTGTTGCAGGCAGAGGGAAGAGAAAGCACCAAGATCTTGAGCCTGCTAGGTTCATAAAGAGCCTAAAGACCAGGGTGGGCATAGCTGAGGTAGCAGGTGGGAAGGAGCAGGTGTAGCAGCAGAGGCCTCATTGTATACAGCCTTGTGGATAATTGCAAAATACTTTGATTTTCATTTTGAGATTATTTTAGTCTGTTTGGACTGCTCTAACAAAATGCTGTAGACAGAGTGGCTTATATAATAGATATTTATTTTTATAGTTTTGGGCACTGGAAGTCCAAGATTAAGTTGCTGACAGGTTTGATTTCTGATGAGGTACAGAGAGCTTCCTGTTTTGTAGATGGCCCCCATCTTGCCGTGTGCTCACATGACTACTTCTTTGTGCACATGCAGAGTGAGTGAGATCTGATATTTTTTCCTCTTTTTATATGACAGCAATCTGATTATGAAGGTGAGACACTAATTCCACTACAAATGCTCTACCCTCATAACCTCATCTATGCCTAATTACCTCCCAGAGGCCCCACTTACTAATACTGTTGCATTGCATATTGGGTGTTCAACATACAGGTTTTGAAAAAACAGAGATTAAGTCCATAACAGAGAGGGAACTCTGAGGTGTTTTTTGGATGAGGAATTACACTTTCATAAAAAGGTAGATGCTGAATACTTGATTGAGAACAGACATAAAAGGCAAGAATTGAGGAGGAATGATGGGACCTTGGACCAAGGTTGCAGCTCAAAAAAGTATACCTATTAAAATATGTGGATTTTTATTTACAGGGCAGCAAAGGAGAAACGGACGTAAAGAATAGACTTACAGACTTGGGGAGAGGGGAAGAGAGGATGAGATGTATGGAAAGAGTAATATGGACATTTACACTGCCATATGTAAAGTAGATAGCCAGCAGGAATTTGCTGTAAGGCTCAGGAAACTCAAACAGGGGTTGTGTATCAACCTAGAGGGGTGGGATTGGGAGGGAGGTTCAAAAGGGAGGGGATATATGTATACCTATGGCTGATTCATGTTGAGGTTTGACAGAAAAGAACAAAATTCTGTAAAGCAATTATCCTTCAATTAAAAAATAAATTAATTTTAAAAAATTGTGTAAATCTAATATACTTTTGAGATATACATTTTTCCTTCTTATTTTATGTGATGGAGACATTCTATTCAATTAACTTAATTATCTCAAAATAGTGTGGCAAACAAATTTTATCCTCATAAATAAACATTATAAAAGCACTTTTAGTTGAGAACTAGTAAACTAAGATAAATTTCTTGAGATCTTTAAAGAGTAGTGAATTAATTCAAGTTCAGTAGAACATCAAAAGACCTTTTTTCTGTGTCTTTCTTCACAACTTTTACATTTTCTTTTTGAGATAAATAAATTCCATGCAAGTTAGTTTCCTCTTCATCATTCAGTGTTATAAGTTAGAAACAGGATAGTAATCCTACAGGAAAACAGAGGGAAAATATATAGACATATTTCATTTTACCTGTTTACATAAATCCTTACATATCCTTTCATTGGTGCAAACTGCTGAGCTTTGTTCAGGCTTGCCTGGTGTATTTCCTGTGATAGGCTTCTGGTTTGGGATTCACATCTCAGTACCGGCAAGTTTTGAACTTCGTAACTGTTGATGTATAGGTATGTGCATGGTAGTGTTTTAGCTGCTGTTTCTGTAAAAACAAATAATCTTGAATTAATGCATAATCTATTTCTTTGAAGTAAAATGTTAATAGGGTTGTTCCACTTCCAGAATCTTGATTGGAATAACATATGTGTTCCTGTTAAACATCTTATGACTTTTACAATTGCTTTTGAGGCAAATATAACATTAAAATGCTTATTTTTCTTACTAAAATAAGTATATGATGATTTTATGAAATACAAACTAGTGTAAAGGAAAATATGTAAAATTACACTGATACAGATACTGTATGTCTCTGTATATGTTCATTAAATATACTAGTAGCAAATATATAATTACTAAGCAAATATACTGAAACACTACAAAATTTATACCTGACCTATTGCCTACTAAGCAAATATACTGAAACCCTACAAAGTTTAAACCTGACCTTTTACCTTATCAGAAAGTATTTTTATATATTTAATAATTTTTATCATGAGATATAGATAAATCTCTGTATTTCTCATTATCACCTTAAGATAAAACAAGAACTTATATTAAAAGGACAAAACTATTGATAAATTTTCTTGATATTACAGGTTAGTACCAAATTAGATTATACCTTCAATGAATTAGTTCCTTTCTAATTCCAATTTGTCAATGACACTATTATCTTTTAATTAATGTTTTAGAGATTATGTAGAATATTGATAGTATATTGGAATAGTTTACTGCCTTTTTTTTTCAGCATTGTCATATGTTTGTTCTTCAACACTAGGTTCCATTGCTATGTAAAATAAAATGCTAGGGCACTATGAAGTGTAGCAGCAGTTTGTCTGAGGGATGGTAACAAACATGTTTAGAAATTACCCTGATTTTCCCACATGCTAGATCTTTCACAACATATATTGTAAAGTTTTCACTTTTACCTGATTAGCCTGAATTTAGTGACTGTGCTTAATTGAACTTTGTTTGATAAGTATATACATTTAAAATTTCAAGTAGCAAAATGTGTTTAAGTGTACTTTAGCAATAAAATCACAAGCTTTAAAAAAAGATTGTCAAGGCTGTTGGAAAATGAGAGAAAATATGAAAAGTAAGAAGTATAACTCCAGAAAGTGGAGATTAAAACCATGAAAGGGCATTAGGGGCAACTTTACAGTAAAGTGCTATAATCTGTAAGAAGAGTGGATGATTTATTATAAAATAAAGTTAGATCAACTCAATAATATGTCAGTAATCATAAAATAAATTGGAAACATTCAAGTTTATGGCCAAAGAAAGTACTTCCTGTTGAGTCATTTCTATAAAATTTTCAAATAAATACTTTCAAGTTTTGAATGTTTTTCTAGAAATGTGAAAAGTTAATTAACTCATTGCTTCATTATAAAAAAAAGATGTAGCAGAAAAAAATAAAAAATTGTAAGCCAGTTTTACTTTATGAATAATAATGAAAAATTCAATGAAAAGATTTCCAAGCAAAGTAGCAATGAAAGAATAATGCCTGGAAACAAAACAACTGACTCGATAATTGAGTATTTTAGATGTCTAATAATGCTTTTATATTCTGTATCAATTGATGCAAATTAAGCATTTACCTTTTTTTTTCAGTTTGAAATAGAATTGGCATATAGAACTATATAATTTTAAGGTATAAAATATAATTTGACTTACATATATCATGAAATGGTTGGCACAGTAGATTTAGTGAACATCTCATATAATTTAGTATTCAAGAAATGGAAAAAATTTACATTCATTTTTAACTGAAGTCATTTTAATTAAAATCTTATCAAAATACTCCTACCAATGATAAAAACTGCTCTGATGATTAAGGAGAGCTGAGAAATTCCCACTACTTCTATACAGGTTTGTTTTTAGAGTATTTGTTGTCCTTGTTTTTATTTATTACAAATATGATTTTGGTTTAATATACAATTATATGAATTGTTTTGTGCTAATTTTTTTCAGCAGATAATTACCAAAAACAAAGTTTTTGAAATTCTGGGGGATACATCATTCCATGCTATAGAGTTGTGTGTTTAAAGACTAAAAAATACCAATACAATATTGTAAAGTAATTAGCCTCTAATTAAAATAAATAAATTTAAATAAAATAAAGACTAAAAAAGTGAATGACTTTAACATATTATCATGGTTATCATATTAACAAAGTAGCTTTTCTTTTTTCTTTAAAAATGCTATTTAAATCATAAAGCCATGATCCTAAGCCATGAAAGCAGAAATCTGGTAAAGGCTAAAAAAAGGACACTTTTAAGAAGTACCATTTATTCTCTAACAAAATATCATCTTGTGTGTGTGTGTGTCTGTGTGTGTGTGTTTAAGGTTTAGCTTAATTAACTAGCATCACTCCTCATTAAGAGCATAGCAATGAAATAATAGAAACGTGAGAAGACATGAGGTACTAATACAATTTTAGGATAGGATAATTTGATCATGCCTAAAAGTATGAGACAAAGAGAGGAAATTCCACTTCTAAGGGAAAGTTTGCACTTCATTTCATTGTTTTTCTCTAATGATGTTTCTATAATACATTCATCTTATAAATGCAATATAGTATTCATTTTCTGATAAGAAAATGTTGACCAAAAGTAAACCCAAATGCCAAAGAATATATAATCTTCTGATCTTACAAGATAGATACTAGCCCTTTAATTCATTCAGACTTATAGAATAACAGACCAATTAGCAATAACAGTTTCATGGATCTTGTAAATTGCTATGGACTGAATTGTGTCCCACATGGATTCACATGTTGGAGTCCTAACCCTCAGAGGTGACTGACTATATTTGGATAGGGTCTTTAGGGGGCAGTCAAGGATAAACGAGGTCATTAGGATGGGGCCCTAATCTGGTAGGATTGGTGGTTTTATAAGAAGAGGCATTCCTGCACAGGAAGGGCCATGTGAGGAGACAACCGGAAAGGCAGCAGTCTGCAGGCCTGAAAGAGAGTTCTCACCAGGAACCAAATTGGCACTCACCCTGATCTTGGACTCGTCAGCCTCTAGAACTCAGAGAAAATACCTAGTCTGTGTTATTTTATTATGGCAACCCAAGCTGGCTAAGACACAGTTTTGTTTCCAGGGAAAAATTGAAATAGGCTTAAACTCGTTTATATATATATATATATATATATATATATATATATTATAAAAATAACAGTATTGGAGAAGTCTCTTGAGAGTCCCTTGGACTGCAAGGAGATCCAGCCAGTCAATCCTAAAGGAAATCAGTCCTGAATATTCATTGCAAGGACTGATGCTGAAGCTGAAACTCCAATACTTTGGCCAACTGATATGAAGAACCAACTCATTGGAAAAGACCCTGATGCTGGGAAAGATTGAAGGCAGGAGAAGAAGAGGATGACAGAGGATGAGATGGTTGGATGGCATCACCGATGTGATGGACATGAGTTTGAGTAAGCTCTGGGAGCTGGTGATGGACAGGGAAGCCTGGCATGCTGCAGTCCATGGGGTCGCAAAGTGTTAGACACGACTGAGTGACTAAACTGAACTGATATATAATGAGCTGAAAATTTAAGTTGGTTATGTCATACTTCTAAACATACATCAGAGTGTAAAGTATTTGCCTGTTTAAATTTGAATTTGCAAAACTATTTTTGGCATTTTAATTTGGAATCTTATTTTCTGTACTTCCCCTTTGAAGTAGTTGTGCTGTGGAAATCAGTTTATGCTTGCCAACTCAGTAGATGAATAGACTTACCTATTTATTGGAGAGACAGTTAATTTGTAATTCTAGGTATATATAGCAGTAATAATTAGATTGTTTTCTTGGAACATTCCCTAAGTTATAATTCCCTAAATTTATAGATCCATAGGCTGTGCAGATATAGAGCCTAAAATTTATAGTTACTGAAGTGTGGTTTTGTTTTGTTATTTTTTAAGAGAGGGCAAAAGAATATTGTAACAACTTGACTGACTGTCCATTCATTTGATCATGTATCCTGTGTCCAAAATGGTGCCAGAGTCACTCTGACAAGTTTTTTCTTGTCTGTGCAGTAAACATTCTCCTGTGTACATTACAAGGTGATTATAATACTCTCCCCTGGTTGAATCTGTGAAGCATTCTAGTCTCTTATTTGAAATTTGAAGGATATTTTAAACCACAATTATATTTAAGATCTATTAAAAAAACCTAGATCTTATTGAAAATAAAGTGGTACATTAGTTAGCCCTTGTGATAGCTTCTACTGCAAGATCGACTCAGTTCTTGTATATAAACATCTATCATGGTGATTGTATCCATCTTCTGTATCATGTATTGACACTGTTCATTCAACCATGCCATGTTTTCTCAATTCTGTTATAGGTAATGAAATTATAACAGGATTCTTAATTGGGGTAATGATTTGCTGGCCAAACAAATTTGGGAAATGTTATATAGCTTCCTCTTTGGAGATTCCTAGTACTTATTAACCTTTAAAAGTGCAGAGAAATTATGCTAGAAATAAATAAAATTTGTCATTTTACTGATAATTTTTCATATTTCTATTACTGTGTAACATTAACATACTATAAGCTAGAAATAAAATTTAATTCATTTTACTGATAATTTGTCATAATAATATTTCTATTATTTCAAGATAATATTTCTATCACTGTGTAACAGTAACATACTATAAGCATATATTTCATTTAATTCAAATAAAAACACTACCCAAAAATTTTTATATTATTGGCAAGTGCCACAATACTTTTGATAAAATTTACAACTCATTTTGTTTTCTCCTTGAGTCACCTTGTCCAACTGTGCCAGGCAGTTTCTTGTAAAGATTTAACTTTATTTTGTTAGACTCAAACTTTTTCAGTAAATGACTAGATAAAGATGACTTTCCTGGTAACAGATAATAAGATGGTCTCAGTTACTTTTAGATATAAGTACAGTATATAAAAAGCAAAAACACAACCTTAGTTCCAAGTTTGATGTATTATTAACCCCTACTGCTCTAGCACCCTGCACCGTAGGTTAGGGCTAATGGAAGCCGACAGTGGAAAAGAGGCGGAAGGGATGGGGTACTTCCTAGCTGAATGTATTTTGCCTCCACCAGGTGGAAGTGCTAAGGTAAAGGGAGGGCAGAGAATGGTTGGTATCTGGCTGGCTGACTTTGGCAAGGCTAGGTAGATGTAGTTATGTGGTAAATAATTTAAACTAACTTTTTCTCTTAGGGAGAGATTGTATGGGTTATTTAGAAATTTCTTATGTGGGCATCCTCTCCGTAGTTCCTTTGAACCAGCAGACACATATCTCTATATCATGTGAAGATGTTCTGCTACTGTTTTCT
The DNA here is from genome assembly GCF_027580195.1 of Bos mutus. Taxonomy (NCBI): domain Eukaryota; kingdom Metazoa; phylum Chordata; class Mammalia; order Artiodactyla; family Bovidae; genus Bos; species Bos mutus. Next base: position 80,641,585 of record NC_091620.1, on the reverse strand, counting down.
GTGGCTTTGGGTGTCATTTTGGATTTGTCTCCTCAGTACTATAAGATAATAGTGCATTCTTCATGCTGCAAGGCAGCCTTAGCAGATGTTACCCAATCAGCCAAAATTTGGACATAAAATGTTGCATCATTCTTAATGTTTTACAGTATGTTTTTTACTATTTTTCTTTGCAAAATTTCTCCTATATTGTTGCATATTTGGATAAATATTTAAGGAAGGGCCACTGGAAAGTCTTTTATTCCTAGGAACCTCATGAAGATTGTTTGGTGAGTCCAGAAAAGTTTTTCAAGAATCTCTGTCAACAACGAAGTTACTCTTGGTATTGCATCAGTGTTTTTTATCTAATAATATTAATGTACATGTGTAAGTCACTTAGGTACCAGCCTTCCGTAACTCACTAAAGAAAAATCGCAGATCTTTCTGTAACTTCTTGGAACTGAAATATATTTCTCAGTGTTGTTGCTAAGGAAGGGGGCCTTCAGATATTGTATAATATGATTATTAAACTTCCTTAATTTCTATTCATTTTTCATATTTTATCAGAAGTTGTGAAAATTTTTTTCTGTTAATTTTTAAAAATCTGTTATTGAACATGGATATTCAGGGATTTGTTAAAGGTCAAATTATTGCTGTTTTTTAAAAAGTTTAGAGGAGAATACAAATAAAAATCCATTGTCTCATTGTTTATAAAAAGATATTAAAAAGGGAACATGGAAGACATCAAAAAGGACATGTGCACAATTCAGAATCTCTATAAATTGATAGCTGGAGATGAGACGTGTACTTGGCTAGCTTTTTATGATGGCTATAACAAGTGACAGGCCATTCAAAGGCTGAAGAAGAAAGATAATGAAATATTAAATTAGAACAGCTTCCAAAACAGACTGACAGTACTGTTCGCAGCAAATTAAAAAGGGATTGACAACTGAAGAGAAAATAGAGGTCTGGAATTTGAGATGAGAATTTTTTAATCATCTGGCATTTTGCTTCATGGATAAGATCTTACTCAGATTTCTCCCTAGAGATAAAGAGGCATTTAAAAGATATTTCTAAAATCCAATTATTCAAAGAGAAAGATTCTAAATGGGTTTAAAGATTTCAAAGCTATTTTGTCACAAGATACAAGATCAGGTTTTTAAAGTATGGAGCTATGAGTTATGCTTGCATTGAGATGGAATTTAGTCAGTATTTTTGTAATTAGAGCAAATCAAGTCATATACAATTTTACCCTAATGAATAATACATGACAAAAAATACTGCAGTCCTTTCTGGTTATTTCAGTCTTACATAAAAATCGTTTTGTTTTTAATTGTTTCTTGCAAATCATAGCAACTAGAAGCTGTGAGGCAGTTCATGGTGGGGCCTTTTTTTATCTTACATTCATCCAGACTAGAACATGACTGAGGAAATGGCTCATTACTATCCTGCCAGGTCTGTGAAGACCAGTTGTGGTTTCTGTACTTTCTGTACTTTGTTATATGATTGTTGGTAGTCACTACCCAGTATATAAAAAATACATCAACGTTATTATTAGGTGCAGAGTATAAGTCCCCAGGAGAATTGGCAAAAGACTTTATTTTTGAAAGAAATGAATGTATAAGGATGGTCTCTTTCAAACTGAAAATGACTTCTTTATTTGTTCTTCATCTGTTTTAAGCCGCAGAGTTTCTTTGACTCAGAAAAACATACTTATTTCAGAATAATGTAATTCTTTTATCCTCTTCAGCTATCAGTGTTGATATTTCAGTGAATATTTAGATAAACAGCTTTTTAGCAGTACATGACAAAGTTGCTGTTTGTCAAACTAATCTAATATATATCTTACTTACCTCAAAGGACTGTTACGAAAATTTTAAAAACGTGTAAAATGACTAGAACACTCCTTGATGAATCTTAAACTAAAATCTATCTCATATATCAGCAGGTTTTATTTTCCTGAGAAACTGTATTCAGTCCAGTTCAGTTGCTCAGTTGTGTCCGACTCATTGCTAACTTCAGCATCAGTCCTTCCAATGACTATTCAGAACTAAATTCCTTTAGGATTGACTGGTTTGATCTCCTTGCAGTCTTTTAAAATAAATCACTTTTATCTAAGTCTAAAGAGAATATTGTCATCTACTAGAAGTTCTTAATATAGAACTGAAAACATGTACACATTTTTTCATTAATTGAGTTAAGCAAGATGAATGTTTTAATAAATATTGATAAATTATGGAATTTTTAAAATGCATTTTAAGTAATTCAGAAATATTTGATAATGATTAGTTTCTTTCATAGTTCTTTGTTCAGATATGGTTCTATGTTCTTTGTATGGTTCTATGATCTTTGTTCCCTACTTTCTTCAATTTAAGTCTAAATTTGGCAATAAGGAGTTCATGATCTGAGCCACAGTCAGCTCCTGGTCTTGTTTTTGCTGACTGTATAGAGCTTCTCCATCTTTGGGTGCAAAGAATATAATCAGTATGATTTCAGTGTTGACCATCTGGTGATGTCCACGTGTAGAGTCTTCTCTTGTGTTGTTGGAAGAGGGTGTTTGCTATCACCAGTGTGTTCTCTTGGCAAAACTCTATTAGTCTTTGCCCTGCTTCATTCCGTATTCCAAGGCCAAATTTGCCTGTTACTCCAGGTGTTTCTTGACTTCCTACTTTTGCATTCCAGCCCACTATAATGAAAAGGACATCTTTTTTGGGTGTTAGTTCTAAAAGGTCTTGTAGGTCTTCATAGAACCGTTCAACTTCAGCTTCTTCAGCATTATTGGTTGAGGCATAGGCTTGGATTACCATGATATTGAATGGTTTGCCTTTGAAACGAACAGAGATTAGTCTGTCGTTTTTGAGATTGCATCCAAGTACTGCATTTTGGACTCTTTTGTTGACCATGATGGCTATTCCATTTCTTCTGAGGGATTCCTGCCCACAGTAGTAGATATAATGGTCATCTGAGTTAAATTCACCCATTCCAGTCCATTTTAGTTCGCTGATTGCTAGAATGTCGACGTTCACTCTTGCCATCTCCTGTTTGATCACTTCCAATTTGCCTTGATTCATGGACCTAACATTCCAGGTTCCTATGCAATATTGCTCTTTGCAGCATCGGACCTTGCTTCTATCACCAGTCACATCCACAACTGGGTATTGTTTTTGCTTTGGCTCCATCCCTTCATTCTTTCTAGAGTTATTTCTCCACTGATCTCCAGTAGCATATTGGGCCCCTACTGACCTGGGGAGTTCCTCTTTCAGTATCCTATCATTTTGCCTTTTCATACTGTTCATGGGGTTCTCAAGGCAAGAATACTGAAGTGGTTTTCCATTCCCTTCTCCAGTGGACCACATTCTGTAAGACCTCTCACCATGACTCGCCACCTATCTTGGGTGGCCCCACAGGGCATGGCTTAGTTTCATTGGGTTAGACAAGGCTGTGGTCCTAGTGTGATTAGATTGACTAGTTATCTGTGATTATGGTTTCAGTGTGTCTGCCCTCTGATGCCCTCTCACAACACCTACTGTCTTACTTGGGTTTCTCTTACTTTGGATGTGGGGTATCTCTTCACGCCTGCTCCAGCAAAGTGCAGCTGCTGCTCCTTACCTTGGACAAGGGGTATGTCCACAGGGCCTTCCCTCCTGACCTTGAATGTGGAGTAGCTCCTCTTGGCCCTCCTGCGCCCTCACAGCTGCAGCTCCTTGGACATGGGGTAGCTTGTCTCAGCCGCCGCCCCTGACTTCAGATGTGGGGGTAGCTTGTCTTGGCCGCCGCCCCTGACCTCGGACATGGGGTAGCTCCTCTCTTAAATTGAAGAAAGTAGGGAAAACCACTAGACCATTCAGGTATGACCTAAATCAAATCCTTATGATCATACAGTGGAAGTGAGAAATAGATTTAAGGGACTATATCTGATAGACAGAGTGCCTGATGAACTATGGACGGAGATTCGTGACATTGTACAGGAGACAGGGATCCAGACCATCCCCATGGAAAAGAAATGCAAAAAAGCAAAATGGCTGTCTGGGAAGGCCTTACAAATAGCTGTGAAAAGAAAAGAAGCGAAAAGCAAAGGAGAAAAGGAAAGATATAAGCATCTGAATGCAGAGTTCCAAAGAATAGCAAGAAGAGATAAGAAAGCCTTCTTCAGTGATCAGTGCAAAGAAATAAGGAAAATAACAGAATGGGAAAGACTAGAGATCTCTTCAAGAAAATCAGAGATACCAAGGGAACATTTCATGCAAAGATGGGCTCGATAAAGGACAGAAATGGAATGGACCTAACAGAAGCAGAAGATCTTAAGAACAGGTGGCAGGAATACACAGAAGAATTGTACAAAAAAGATCTTCACGACCCAGATAATCATGATGGTGTGATCACTGACCTAGAGCCAGACATCCTGGAATGTGAAGTCAAGTGGGCCTTAGAAAGCATCACTACGAACAAAGCTAGTGGAGTTGATGGCATTCCAGTGGAGCTGTTCCAAATCCTGAAAGATGATGCTGTGAAAGTGCTGCACTCAATATGCCAGCAAATTTGGAAAACTCAGCAGTGACCACAGGACTGGAAAAGGTCAGTTTTCTTTCCAATCCCAAAGAAAAGCAATGCCAAAGAATGCTCACACCACTGCACAATTGCACTCATCTCACACGCTAGTAAAGTAATGCTCAAAATTATCCAAGCCAGGCTTCAGCAATACGTGAACCGTGAACTTCCAGATGTTCAAGCTGGTTTTAGAAAAGGCAGAGGAACCAGAGATCAGATTGCCAATATCCGCTGGATCATCGAAAAAGCAAGAGAGTTCCAGAAAAACATCTACTTCTGCTTTATTGACTATGCCAAAGCCTTTGACTGTGTGGATCGCAATAAACTGGAAAATTCTGAAAGAGATGAGAATACCAGACCACCTGATCTGCCTCTTGAGAAATTTGTATGCAGGTCAGGAAGCAACAGTTAGAACTGGACATGGAACAACAGACTGGTTCCAAATAGGAAAAGGAGTACGTCAAGGCTGTATATTGTCACCCTGCTTATTTAACTTCTATGCAGAGTACATCATGAGAAATGCTGGGCTGGAAGAAGCACAAGCTGGAATCAAGATTTCCAGGAGAAATATCAATAAGCTCAGATATGCAGATGACACCACCCTTAAGGCAGAAAGTGAAGAAGAACTAAATAGCCTCTTGATGAAGGAGAAAGAGAGTGAAATAGTTGGCCTAAAGCTCAACATTCAGAAAACTAAGATCATGGCATCTGGTCCCATCACTTCATGGCAAAGAGATGGCGAAACAGTGGAAACAGTGTCAGACTTTATTTTGGGGGGCTCCAAAATCACTGCAGATGGTGATTGCAGCCATGAAATAAAAAGATGCTTGCTCCTTGGAAAGAAAGTTATGACCCGCCTAGCCAGCATATTAAAAAGCAGAGACATTACTTTGCCAACATAGGTCACCTAGTCAAGGCTATGGTTTTTCCCATAGTCATGTGTGGATGTGAGAGTTGGACTGTGGAGAAAGCTGAGCACCGAAGAATTGATGCTTTTGAACTGTGGTGTTGGAGAAGACTCTTGAGAGTCCCTTGGACTGCAAGGAGATCTAACCAGTCCATTCTAAAGCAGATCAGTCTTGGGTGTTCATTGGAGGGACTGATGCTAAAGCTGAAACTCCAGTACTTTGGCAACCTCAAGTGAAGAGTTGACTCGTTGAAAAAGACCCTGATGCTGGGAGGGATTCGGGCAGGAGAAGGGGACGACTGAGGATGAGATGGCTGGATGGCATCACTGACTCTATGGACATGAGTTAAGTAAAGTCCGGAAGTTGGTGATGGACAGGGAGGCCTGGCGTGCTGTGATTGATGAGGTCGCAAAGAATCCGACAGGGCTGAGTGACTGAACTGAACTGAACTGACATTCTTTGTTCAGATATAGTTCTATATTCAGTTTTTTGTTATGGTATCATAATAAGTAGCTTGTGAATGAGGTTTTTTTGATAATTTTGAGATGTGTTTTAATATTTTAATGAATAAATTTTGAATCTGAATATTTGTATATGAAAGCATGTTTACTTTGAGGATCATTAAGTTACTAATTTATAGTCTCCTTTTTTTGTAATCAGGTAATATATTTTAGAGTTGTTAAGGTTTCAATTTTAAATTTGCTGCTCATACAGTAATAAAACAAAATATTCTTTTGTTTCCATAAAGCCAGTTATTATGAATGAATAGAATTAGCTATACATAAAGTAAGGCTGCTGGATGATTGAAGCTCATGGGTATTTTAGTGTATTATAATATCATACTAGACTATATATAGTATAAGTTATATATAGTAAACATTAAGAATTAGGTACGAAGAGTAGTTATTAGGGCTTTATGTCACCTAGTAGCATAATCATAATATTCATTTTACCTTTCAAGAATTTCATTAAGTGGCTGACCTATTCCCAGTGCATGGTCAAAACCAGTCTTTTATTAGGTTGCTCCTCTTGTGTTCTTCTACATTAAAGTCATTATTAAGTGAAAAGCCATTATAGTCTAGTTTATAGGTTTTTTTAATGAAATTAAAAATCATCATTCAACCAGGACACCTTCCTCAGTGTGATGTGCTATATGACAAGGCCTAGTATCGATGGCATCGCTTCACTGCGTCTGAATCTCTCTTTTGGACATGTAGGAGAGTTACACCTCTTCCCACCTGCACCAGGGTGGCGGTACATGGCTAGTGCTAGCCAGTGGATTATGATGGAAGTGATATCTGTGCCTTTCAAGTTGGTGAATTTAAAATTGCCAGAAGTAGACTCTCGAACTCTCTTCTTGCCCCAGGATCAGACGGTAGAACCATGTGGAAGGAACTTCTGTCAGTCTACATCCCTAGGGTGAATGAGCACATACTAGAGACTACCCCCTCTTCCATACCTGGATTCCACCAGCAGTAAGCTCTGGGTTTGTAGGATGAGACAAATGAAACAAGATAGACAAATGATAGATAGAGAAAAGATAGACAAATGAAACAAAAGACAGACAAATGAACTACTTGGATATTTAATCCACTGAAATTATATGCATTTAAATATACACATACATGCTCATGTAGCAAATAATTTTCTAATCATTTTATCTAATGAATTTTCCTAAAATATCATTCTTCATCTAATTATCCTTACATCATCATTCTTTTTACAAAATGACTAATTTCACTTTCTCAGTTTCTCAGGATTTTTTCTCCAAATGTTTAAAAACTGAAAATTTCAATCTAAAACTTTGTCTCCAAAATAAATATTAAGAGTTACTATTTGCTAAGTGTTAAAGCTCTCATCAAACAGATTTATATTGAGGTACGAAATAAATGTCAGTTCCATTCTCTTATTCTTAATTTTTCATTTTTTTTCCTTCTGATTCAGATTTTAAAACTATGACAGCTTAGGGAAAACAAAAACTCACTGTTTATTCTCTTATGAGGTTGGATGATAGACTCATTTCAGACTCTGACAATTTAAAATCTATATTTGTGCTTATTTCCAAGTTAGCAAACTAGTACAAAAATACATAAATTGTACATGTTGAAAAAATGCCATCTCCAAACTTATTAGTTTATTTTATAAAACTCAACAGTAAACTATTATCCACAATATGTGATGTTAACTGCCTTCCCACTGAATTATACTGCTTATAATATATGAGAAAATAAAATTGACTTAACATGTACTCTGTAATCACTAGCCTATAGTACATATTCAAATGAAGAGACTTGAATTTAACCTGGGTTAGTAGCTATAAAGTATATCCATAAATATGTTTGCTGTATATATAAAAACATGTATGTATAAAATACATACATAAATAATATGTAAATGATATATAGACATAAATATATAATGTACAATTGTACAAATGTATAAATTAAAAAACATAATATTTTTGCATTACAGTTGTCCATATATTAAAATACCATTACTATAAGTATGACATTGCTATACTCACCTTAGTTTAAATATTTTCCATTAATTCTTATGAAGCATAAAATTTTAATGAAATTGCAGGTTTGCAATCAAAGAGCAATGTTATATACCTTTCTGATTTTCAGTTTAACAATAAGGTACATTTTATAAGAAAGTTTATTTTGGAACGTTTAGATTTTTGTTTGTCTTAGGAGTTCAGTGTCTAATTTGACGTTTACTGTTTTTAATGGGTTGAATTTCTGTGCAAATAATGTAGAAGTTGTAGCCCATCGTCTGATCTATCTCGGTTAGATTTTGGCCAAACTTACTTCAGACCTTTTATAGTAGTAAGGGACTGGGAGATCTTCACAGTGAAAGTTAGGAATTCTGTTCTGACTGCGACATTGTTAACCTCCAATTTTAGAATCATTTGGTGACATTGAGTGGCACGTGCGCAAAGTTGTCTTCCTCTTTTGATTTTCGTGTTTGTTAGTGTATAGTTACTAGAAACTTAATCTCTTTACATAATATATAAGAATCCTCCATGTTAAGGAGTAGATAAAGGAATATTACACTTACACATTTATCATGTTTGCATCTACTTTTGTGTTTGGTATAAATAGTAAGGTCTAGATTTCAATATAAAATAGTGCCAAGTAATCTGTTTCAATTCAAAAATTTATCTACAAGCTCATGATCTTGAATATGATCTATACATACCAAAAATCACATTTACAGGTTCTCTATATTTCAAAAATACAAGCTACATTTCAAAAACTATAATTGTAGACTCTTCTTAGAAAATGACATTAAAGCATTTGCCAGAAGTAAGTTTAAAGAATCAGTCTTGATCCAAAATAAAAACAGGAGTTTGGAAAACAAAATCTTTGTGTGAAAATTTTTCTGAAAATTCAAATATTTAAGATACTGTTTCAAATCTCCACATAATCTCCATGTTACTTGGCATACATGCACATATGTATATATCTCATGTATGTATATTATTCAAGCATAGAACTCTTCCCAGTAAGCTATTCATTGAATCAAATTTCAGATAATAATTCATTAAGCTAGGAAAAAGGGAATGCTTCCAGTCTGTATTTTGATGTTGATAGCATGAGTTTCAAATTATTCTGAGCTAACAGAAAAAAAAAATGTTTATAAATGACAATAACAAACAATGGTCGTGTGTTTCAGGCAAGTTTTCATTTTAATGAACACATCTTTATACTCCAGAAAAACCTGATAATACCTGTGAAAGGTTAACTTTAATAAAAGATACTAAATTCTAGACAATAAGATGAGGTTTTTAAATGATTTTTTTTAAAGTAAATTTTCTATGAAATAGTAAGATGTGTTCCAATGCTAGGCATAACTTTGTAAGTGAGGAAATAAATGTGCACTCAGGAAAAGTCAGAATATTACAAAAGAAAATTCAGAATATTACAAAGAAACGGTAAATCCAGTCTCAATCTCAGTGTATTTGCACTTTCCAAACCAATAAAAAGTCTGTTTATCCTCTCTAAAAATATTTATATTCAGTTTTGGCAGTGTCTAGAAGAGCTGTTATATAAATGCTTCTAAATGAATTATGTTATTGGTTATGTGTATCATAAGCATGTGTACGTGCTAGGTTACTTCAGTCGTGTCCAACTCTGTATGACCCTATAGACCATAACCCGCCAGGGTCCTCTGTCCATGGGATTCTCCAGGCAACAATACTAGAGTGAGTTGCCATGCCCTCCTCCAGGGGATCTTCCCCACCCAGGGATCAAACCCAGTCTCTTACGTCTCCTGCTTTGGCAATTGGGTTCTTTACCACTAATGCCACCTGGGAAGCCCATCATAAGCATGTATCATTTTAAATAGAGATCTAAAGTATATGATATGGTGCCCGTAGTGATTCACACACACACACACACACACAGACACACACACACACACCCAGCTACCTTCTTGTGTAAGAAGATATTGCTACCTTTTTTAAGGGTATGTAATTTTAAAAATAGAAGACATATGGAAATAACAAAATGCACAGACTTTTGCTTTTAAACAAAAAATGTTGGAGATGTCACATTTAGGAATAGCATGTAAAAGGACAAGACAGGGAGAAATTGATACTTAAATAGAATACATATGAAAAAATGACAGTAGAAAACAAAATCAAAAAGCTTCGCTTCAAATTTATTTGAAAGGCCAGAGAACCTGACAAATAACGTAAAATATCCTGGCTTCTATCAGTCTGACGTGAAATGCAAAGTGACAAGGAAGTAAAGACTTGTTTCAAAATCACGAAAAAGGTTAATGTCAACGAAACTACAGTTTTGGTAAGAATGGTAAAATCATTTAAATAAGTTATCCATGTTTATATTAGAAAATGATAGCTATGTTTGTAAAGTTAAATGGAATTTATTATCTCTTTACACTTGCCTAATTTGATGTTTTATGAAATAGAAGGTTTGAAGTCTTCATCTGTATGTAACCTTTTGATATTAAATTTCGATGAAGTTTTGTTTTTAGAAATAAGTATCTGAGATGCTGTTAAGTAGTTAAATCTTGTCACTCTTGTGTATCGGATGAATGAGGGTGGTTGGCATTTGTTCATTTAGAGCTACTGATGCAAGTTTAAATCATTTCTGAAAGTCAAAGGCACACGCAATTTGCAGAAGAGAGCCAACAATGATGATAAGAAAACCATGGTCGGCAATTTGAAGTGTCTTTATAATACATATACGACTCTTGTGGTAGAACTTTGTGGTCTTATAAGACCATGTAATCATCAAGTTTCAGTCTCGTGGGGCTCTGTGTAAGTGTAGAGGCACAATAGATTGCCTTATCATTCTAAGCGAGCGTAAGGGGAATTGCTTATTCTTCAAGTACACAGCAAGCATTAAGTGCTCTACATAACAAGAGTTTCAGGCATTGTATCCCTGGGTACTTCATTTAAGTCAATAACTCTTTTAAAAAGGCAAAATTCAAAACAGTGCATTAGAAGATAATGGGTTTTTATTGGTTCCAATATCTTTTCATATTATTTCTTCTTGATGGACTGAGTTGGGCACAGATACACTGAATTTGTGCAGTTGAATTCAGTGCAGTTGTTTTAACACAGATGTAAAAATTATATTCAAAAGGCATATTTTGTGGCTTTTGATACATGAAAACAATAGGTACGTATCACAGCACACTATGCCCTGGTGACTTTTCATGGGAAACAGTGTTCTTGTTTATGAGTGTTGCTGCTGCTGCTGCTAAGTCACTTCAGTCGTGTCCGATTCTGTGCGACCCCATAGACAGCAGCCCACCAGGCTCTGCCATCCCTGGGATTCTCCAGGCAAGAACACTGGAGTGGGTTGCCATTTCCTTCTCCAATGCATGAAAGTGAAACTGAAAGTGAAGTCCCTCAGTCGTGTCCAACTCTTAGCGACCCCATGGACTGCAGCCCACCAGGCTCCTCTGTCCATGGGATTCTCCAGGCAAGAGTACTGGAGTGGGGTGCCATTGCCTTCTAGGTCCATGTTATTTCCTTCTGGCAATCTCTCTCAGCTAGGTAAAGCCTCCTTTGTACTTAAGGATCTGTAGCACTTATTGATGTCAGTAACCATGAACATCCTTCAAACAGTTGTGACTGTCACTGAAACAATGACTTCCAAATCTGATTCTTCCATATGGATCCATGACTAAGCTGCAGATTCATTTCTCTGCCTTTTGGATAACCATTTTCAGTGGATTAAAAGGCCTAGGCGCCTCACATTATGACATCAATATCTCCAAATATGCCCCTCCTCCAATGTTCATATCTTTGTTAATAGTATCATCCAAGTCCAAGCAGAAAACCAGGGCT